>NW_024080902.1:940778-1654765 GCF_003009895.1 Hyaena hyaena | reverse complement strand
TGTTCATAGCAGCACTCTCCACAATAGCTAAAACATGGAAAGAGCCTAAGTGTCCATCAACAGATGAATGGATCAAGAAGATGTGGTTTATCTATACCATGGAATACTACATGGCAATGAGAAACAATGAAATCTGGCCATGTGTAGCAACATGGATGGACCTTGAGGGTGTTATGCTGAGCGAAATAAGTCAGGCAGAGAAGGACAAATATCATATGTTTGCATCTATAGGAGGATTAGGAGGAACTTGACGGAGGAACAAGGGGGAGAAGAAGGGGGGAAATGGTGGGGGAAAGGGAGAGAGGCAAACCATGAGAGACTCTTGAATGCTGACAAAAACTGAGGACTGATGGATATGGGGGGGGGATGGGCATAGAGGAGGACACTTATGGGGATGAGCACTGAGTGTTATGTGGAAACTAATTTGACAATAAACTATTTGTAAAAAAAAAAAAAAAAGAAAAAAGAAAAGGCTTTCTTGGACAAGATCACAAAGCACTGACAATAAACAAAAGACCAAGACAAAATTACAATAAAATTATGATTATCTGTTCATCAAAAGACATCTTTCTTTTGAAGATGTGTGATTGTACATGCAGATCCATTATTTTACTCTGCTACGCTGTATATAATTTTTTAAAAAAGACACCATGGGTGGCAACAACACACCAAAACTGGGTTATTTGCCACTTACATAACTAAAAAAGGTTTAGTATTCAATCATATGTAAAGAATATCAATAAGAAAGATAAAAATGGGGGCACCAGTTGGCTCAGTCGATTGAACCTCCGACTCTGGCTCAGGTCATGATTGGGTTCAGTAGTTCGAGTCCTGCATCCAGGTCGCTGCTGTCAGCACAGAGCCCACTTCAGATCTGTCCCCCTTTCTCTCCGCCCCTACGTAGCTCATGCTCTCTCAAAAATAAACATTAAAAAAAAAAAAAGGCAAATAATCCATTAAGAAAATGAGGAGATTTCACCTAAAAAGGTAATATAAATATTTGAAAAGATGTTTAAGTTTTCTAATCAGAGAAATTAAAAGAGAAAAGTAATTGAGCTAGGCTACTGGATACAAAACCCAGATTTTTTAAAAAATATTTTTTAATGTTTATATTTAAAAAATTTTTAATGTTTTATTTATTTCTGAGAAAGAGAGGGAGACAGCATGAGCAGGGGAGGGTCAGAGAGAGAGGGAGACACAGAATCTGAAAGAGGCTCCAGGCTCTGAACTGGCAGTCAGCACAGAGCCCGATATGGGGCTCGAACCCGCGAAGCGTGAGATCATGACCTGAGCAGAAGTCGGACGCTTAACCGACTGAGCCACCCAGGTGCCCCATAATGTTTACTTATTTTTGAGAGAGACAGAGAGACAGATTGCAAGTGGGGGAGGGGCTCAACTGACTGAGCCACTCAGGCGCTCCATAAAACCCAAATTCTCCTAAAGCAAAATCACCATTTTAAAACCCCATTCAGACAAAAATTATATTTTCTGACGATTATCAAATGTTGACAAGTATTAGAATAGAACTCTAATACACTGCTGGTAAGCATGTAATCGCCAGTAGGAATGGAAAATGCCTTTACAACTTGGCATCACATCATAAAATTGAAAAGGCCTACAACCATAGGTTCCAGGAATTCCACTCCCTGCATGAAAGCACCCATACCTTATGCAAGAATGTGCAGCAGCCAATCTTGGCGTTTCCAGAATTACCCAATGTCCACTGAGAAGAACGGAAAAATTGTAGGATATATTCTCACCACTGAATGATTAACTACAACCTCACACAGCAACATAGATGACTCTCAAGATACAGTTCGTTGAAAAAAAGTAAAATACAATTGGTAAGAAGTCATTTCTATGAAGATCACAAACGTGTAAAGTTACAGGGCTGCATCGGGGGAAAAAGCACACAGGTGGCTGTTTGGTAACAGAAATATCGTTTCTTAAATTGGAAAATGGATTCATGAATGTAAGCTCTGCTTCATAACTTACATGTATTGTACAGGTTTTGGGTATCAAATACTTCATTCTTAAGTGTTTAATACAAGTACCAAAGAGAAGGTGAATGAACACACAACAAAATCTGCAGTTATTACCTTGAAGGCTGGATAAAGTGGGATTTTCACTTTATATATTATTCATTCCAGGAACATTTAAAATGTTTACAATGAACAAGTAATACGTCTGGGGAGAAATGATTACAAAAAGCAAACTGCATAGAAATCTGGGGTCCAATAATATGAGGAGCAGTAATTGTTTTAAACTACAGTTTCTCCAGGATGTCCTCAATTAAAACTAATTGTGGTTAAGTTTAAAATATTGAGAAAAACTTCCAACAAAATAGGTTTAAAAATGTCAGTTTTTACTGAAAGCATACATACTTCCTTTGTATTAACAATTCGACTTCATCTAATTTTTATTATACTAATTTGCTACCTTGGGGCCACGTCTGCACTTTTCCAATTTTTAATACAGTAAACTGCCACTTTTTTTGATGAAAATTAAGTAAATGAAACTAAATTAATGATTCTCGTTCCCAAAGGGCCGTTTTTTCCTTTTTTTCTTTTTCCAAGAGCATCAAAACGTAGTGAGCTCTACTCACTAAGTAAACAACCAAGAATGTTTGCTGCCCTTCCGGACCAGAGCAGTGACCGGAAGGACGCAGGTGTCCAGCATGGAAGGGCGTGGGTGATCTCTCAGCCCTACTCCCACCCTTGAGCCGGGGCGGTGGAAGGACCTGCCCGGGCCAAGACGTGGGTGGCCGAGCCGATAAAGAGGAGCTCTGCAGCAGCCCCCGGAACCTTCAGACTCCTGAGACACACGCGGCTTCCCCGAGGGAGGCTTTTCTCGCGGCGCCGGGCCTTCACGACCCCGCCCGCAACCTTGGGCCCGGGGCCGGGCGCCTTACTTGCCGCTCTCCACGCGGTGGCCGGGATGCAGCCAAGCAACCGAACTAGCCCCGTTACAGTCATGGTGGCAGCTCCTACAGCGTCCTCTGGGCCCAGCACGAACAGAGAGCAGGCGGCGCGGTGGCGGGCGAGCCCACCCCACAGGCGGGCTGGCGTTCTCTCTCTCTCGTGAGGCGGTTCCTGCGTGTGATTGGGTGGGGCCTGCGTAAAGAGGGGCGGGGCGTGAGAGAGGTCGGGCGGGGCGGGGCGGGGCGGGGCGGGGCTTCCAGAGCTCTCTTCTAGGAATCTGTGCTCCGGTCCACAACGGTGTAGGAAAAGGTGGATTGAGGGCGTCAGTCTTCTCGCGAAGAGCGACTCAAACTGCCCTGACCCCCATGCTGATTAAAATCCCAAATTATGGCTGACGTTGGATGAGGGAATAATTCCGTGTACTCCTCTTAATCTGAGACAAAGGTCTTTTGAAAGATCTCTTTTATAGTATACAAAGTATCTTACTCTTTGCCAGTGTAATAGTTTTCTTTCTCCTCAGTTTCCTTTTACTTTTAAAATATCTAGTTGTTCAGTGAACTAATCCGTCAGTTCTGACTCATTGACCAGGTGACCTGAAAGATGACAGTTGTCAGTGAAGTGCAGAGCAAGAAAAGGTTTGCCATCTGGTCAAGGCTGCAGTGGAAGGAGCTCTGCCAATTGGCCCTTAAATTCCAACAGTTGCAATGGTGTTTGGAACATATGTGGCAGATCAGGAGGCTTTATGTAACTTGTAGAAACCTTTACAGAATCACAGTGCAGGTCCCTAGGTTTTTACTTTATTTTTCAAAAAAATTCTTGGCTAACTGTTGGGTGCTGGTAATGCCTGACAATGTGACGTTAGGTGGCTATGCAATCTGAGTTTCTCATCATGAACTGGGAGTTATCTGATCCTCCCAGATAATGAGTCCTTTTACTAAGAGTAAGTATTATATAGAGAACAGGGCCAGAAACAAAACGCAAGCAATTTAGCAGGAAGCTCCCACACATACTTTTGACCCTTAGTTTATATTTATAGCTTAATAACAACTTGCTTGTGACCAGTTGACTGAGGAAAAAATTCGAAGCTGGATTACAGATGGCTTTGCTAAATATACTGATTCAGCTGTCAGTGGACTGTCTTGGCATTTAGAGCCTCATTTAACAGAGGCTGTGAAGTAACAGGAGGGGAGGTTGGCATACAGAGAGATGTCAGGGGAGAGATACTGTCAAGAGACTGGAACTTTATCTTGTACACTTTGCCTGTCTGGAAGGAGATGTAGCTTGAAATAAAGTTCTAAAGATCTACATCATTTCATGGGCACTGGTTTAGTCAAGTGGTCAGAGACTGGGAATGTAAAGGTTTTGGAATAGGACCTCTCAAAATCACTCCAAAGCATAAGAACATTTGGATCTCGTCGCTTAAAAAAAAAAAATGCCCCCATTCCAGAAGCTCTCTTAATCAGAACAAGATTACTATTACTTATCACTCCATAACATATACCAAAATTTCCTGTCTTGAAACAATAAACACTCATTCTCAATTTTTATGGGTCAGGAATCCAGGAGCCCTCCAAAGAGAAGAGGTTACACAAAGGATGAATACCAGCAGATGGGGATCATTGAAAGCCATTTTAGAGGCTGCCTACCACAATGACCCATTTTGTAGACATCAGTCAGCCTCCTTCTCCCACCACAGCTGGACCCACTACCAGGTAGCCATGGTGGCAGAGACATACATATATATTTTTAACATAGTCTTTTCCCCTGCCAAGACGGATTGGCTAGCACCACTACGTGCAATGAATAACCTGTCCCCCTGATATAGCACTATACAGCCAGGGTAGCAGGTTTGATTACAATGGAATCCTACTATAACGAACGAGGTAGCAAGTTGTTCTATAGGAACAATGATACTGCACTTAGATTGGTTCCCCTGACTTTTACTTCTGTGGACTTACTGAATACCTTATACTACATATACCTTATATAACACTGCTTATCCCACACAACACTGCTTATCAAAGAATTGCTTTCCTGTGAAAGATGTAAGAGTACTGGTATCTCTGGGATTAACAAGCCTGAGCATGTATCCCCATCAGTCCAGAAGCAACTGGTCTTCTAGAATAATGGACAACCCTACTGAAGGTTTACTTTTGGAACGAGATGAGAAAATATACTTTGAGATGCTCCTAAAGGAGTTGGCATATGCTTCAAATGACTTAATATTTTCAGTAGTATTTCTTCTGTTGACAGAATAACAGGATACAAAGAGTAGTAGAGGGACTAACATCTTGTTATATAGACAATCTACCATGGGGCCTGGGCCTCCCTTCATATTATTGCTGAGTATGCTAACAGCAAGGCTTATCCATCTCCTGATACTTAGCAATTTCCATAGTCAATCATATAGGCATCTAATAGAGTATTACTACCATTTAACTGCTGCTCCCCTGGGGGAAAGAGACTGGCTTCTTTGCTGTTTGCTCAAAAACTGCTTGGCCCTTGGCCCTGTACTTTTTTCCTGTGATGCAACCCATAGTGTGTACAGGTGTCATCTGGCCTTCTACATCAGTGTGGGAATCGGGGCTCCAGGAGCTAGTGCAAATATGATGATTACTTTGACTATGATTTTGCTATAATGAAGTGTTTGGTACCTGGGAGTCTCCTGTTGGCATCCATTTCTCTGTATCAAGCAAGGCTACAAACAGGATAAAATCTTAGACCTTCACCACATCCATTTCCATGATTCCAGGTTCTGTTGGCTACCAATTTTTGTACCCAGAGTGGGGTACAAGGGGATACAATGTATTCTCCGCATTGAAAGTTGGGGTTGTAACCTGGTTATTTTTAGCTCATTCTTCTAGGTAAGGACATAGAAAATTGGTTATGGTGCTAGCTGGGGTGATTGGCCCTAAAGACCATGGAAGAAAAGGGAGTAGGGAAAGGAGTCTAACTAGAACTTGGCAGATCTTATCTCCTGGAATATCTCTTCACTATACCAATGTTGATAAAAATTAAGCAAAGATCTGCAACCATATATAGGCAAGACCACTTAAGCCTCAGATCCTTGCATCAACCACTAGGTAAGGAAATCTCATCTACTGAGATAGCAGATGAACATAAAGGAAATGGGATAAATGGCAGTGGTGACAAGTCATAACCATCTAGCCTCATGGCCTGCCAGAGAATTGAGGGCTGTAGGTTTTTGTGTTTTGTTTTTCTTAAATCAGACACCTTTGCGACAAAACATGCTGCTCCACATATCCTACCCTGGAGATTGTTTCAGTTTGTCTGTAATAGGGCTCTGGAATTAAAAAAAATTTTTAAATGTTTTATTTTTGAGAGTGAGAGCGCATGAGCAGGTGAGGGGCAGAGAAAGAGGGAGGCAAAGAATCTGAAGCAGTCTCGAGGCTCTAAGCTGTCAGACAGAGCCTGATGAGGGGCTCAAACTTACACAATGCGAGATCATGACCTGAGCCGAAGTCGGATGCTTGACCAACTGAGCCACCCAGGCACCCCTGGAACTTCTATTTTTAACAAGTAGTTCAGGTAATTGTCAAAGTTTGCAAAGCCCTGTTCAGGCTTTACTTTCTTCCTCATTGGTACATGTATGTGCTTATATTTTTAGTAATTTTTCTTTCCTATCTTATACTATTTTTGTATATAGGGGTGGTGGTGGTTAGGTCTATGGGCTGCATACTACTGAGACAAGATCATTACAGTATTAGAGGAGGGATAGACATCACATTCTGGACTTGAAAGTGGATGATATAATAATATATTATGTTAGGAAAATTATACCATTAGTATTATGTAATGTGTAAATATGAGGAGAATGGCATATGTTGATGGGAGAAAGACAAGGAGATTGGGGTGCCTGGGTGGCTCAGTTGGTTGAGCATCCAACTTTGGCTCAGGTCACGACCTCATGATCTGTGGGTTCGAGCCCTGCATAGGTCTCTGTGCTGACAGCTCAGAGCCTGGAGCCTGCTTCAGATTCTGTGTCTCCCTCGTCCTCTCTGCCCTTTCCCTGCTGAAGCTCTGTCTCTCTCTCTCTCAAAATAAATAACATATTAAAAAATTAAAAAAAAAGAAAAACAAAGAGATAGACTACAGTTGACCTCTAATATTTCTATATTTGGTGCTCAAGCATATTTCATATGCTTGGTGGATCTTGGTGAGAGAAACGGTCCCATCTTCTCCTGTAGAAGCTGAGAAGGTCAGATATACTTGCTGTCTTTGATGCCTGACCGACCAAGTGCTGGCATAAGACTAATCTTGGTTAGTTGGACATTCCCATCAGACTTTGAATCTGGAATGAATGATTCAAATAAACAGAGTGTTTGGAATCCAGTTTTCAGAGACACCACTACCAGTAGATACATACACAAACTTTCAGTTCTTTTTGAGGTAAGAATTAGGCTATGATTTTGGTCATCCAGTTTCCTTTGGCTTCTGTTTTCCAAACTCATTCTCCAGCCTTTCCAGCAATTCTGTGAGCTACCTACTATTCTAGTAATAAATTCTTTTTTCTACTTAATTTAATCATACTTGTTTTTTGTTGTTCTCAATAAGTATTCTTATGGGTATACACTTCATTGAGAGTCATTCTCTTAAAGTCAATTATACTGTTTCAGACAATCACTTCCCCTCTCCCTCAGAACCCCATCCCACTCCCACCATCTGAATTTAGAGGTAAATAACATAGGATAGTTTCCCTGGTAAATGAGAAGTGAAAACTGTTAGATTTTAAACCACGATCACTGACGTGGTTTTAAAACTGTGTTAAAACCAACAACCAATCTACCAACTATGATCATAAGAACAATTTAACTTCAAATAAAATGATTATGAGCAAAAATCAATCCTTTGATAAATGTGGAAGATTATTCAAACTTAGAATAAGCATATTTCAAACTCAGGTCCAAGTATGTCAAGATGAAAAATGTGTGTGGCAAAAATTTGTGGTGTTAATGCATGTATTTATATTTTCCAGTTATAATGCACTTGGGATATTACTGCTTAGTCAATTCACTGAATTTTCAAATACTTTTACAATATAAAGAATTATGGAGAGCCAATGAAGTACTTTTCAAGTACTTAATATATGCAAAAGATATAAATTATAAAAATACAAAGACTGTAAGTTATATAATCATGTTGGTCTATACAATTAATTAACAGTCTATTCAATTAAAAATAAAAATATACTCTAGTATTCTGAAAATAAGCAAGTGTTTTAGCTGTTCCTCCAGATAGTCATTTGTTCATTTATTAACATCAGAGGCAATAACACAATGCCAAAAATAAAACATGCATCAATTATACAACACATACTTACAAAAACCTCTGTCCTTCACAACTGGTGAATGCAAACAGACCTTCTATCCACCCTTAGTGCATTATTATTTTCACAAGTAAAACAGGAAAGGAAAATAGTGAATTTAATGCTATTCAGCACCTTTAGTAAAGTCAAAAGACTTAACATCTTCATTTATCAAAAACATTTGCATCTGTATCCCCAAACATGTAATTATTTTGTTCCATTTTTAACATGAATTATCTTATTTACATTACCTTTTAGTTCAACAAATTTTAACAATATTTAAAAATTATCTAAATTCATAAAAGTATCTCATAAATTTCAATGCTTATTATGTACATACAAGAATTTCCATGAAAAAAGTTAAAGAAATATAGTCAGAAAGTTCAAGCAACACTACCAAATTTAGCAAAATTCCAACCAAATCAAAGCAGAGGGCATTCAAACATTCAAAAATCTCTAGATGCTGCTAACATGAACATGAAAAGTTCCAGTAATAAAAGTCAATATGAGAAATAATGTCAAAACCACCAGTAGAAAATATATTTTAATAGGCATGACATATGTTTAATAGCAATAGTAATAACGACTTTCTAGAAAACTTTTTTAACATTGTCATCTAGGAACTACCTGGTTTGACAGGGCTAGAGTTGAGTTCTTCAAAAAATATACTTTAGCAGCCATAATTTTTTTTCCAGTTAAAACATAGTAAAATGTTAAAAGTAAAATTTATAATTAACTAAATAATACCCCAATACTAGAAAATTTAAAATCGCATGCTATTCTAGCAATAATGACCTCTAATATGATGTGTCTGATGTGAGGATTGTGGTAAGCCAATAATAAACAATCAGATATACATATGGGCTTAAAGTTTCACTGAAATACTTATGTAGCAAAATATATGAAAAAGTAATAGAAAAGTAAAAAGATAAAATTAAAAAAATATTGCACGGCCACATTACCTAGAAAGTAAAGTTGATGTTTAAAAAGCTCTAAACACGGATGATATAAATTATCTTCCATATAAAAAGGTATAAATATTCTTAGAACTTATCAGCATCTATAGCTTAATATAATACATTATTTGAATCATTGTTGAATGAGGTAATTATCAAGTCTCTAACAATGTTTTTTTCCTACTGGAAATATTTGAGGGCAGCAACCAGAAAGAATTTCTCTAAAAATATTTCTGAATCAAGAACAGCTATATGTGCAGCTCTCCCAATAAGTGAATCAGCTGTATTGGGCAATGCATTGATGACATTATATCGAACCAAATTACAGTCCTTGCTTTGCAGAACTGGGCGAAGCAAGTTGTGGATCATTTCTGAATAGATCTGTCCTATGGAACAAATAGAAAGCAGGAAAATTAGTTCATATAAGTAACTGAAAAAAATTCTATGCCAACTTTTTTTTTTTAATTTTATTTATTTCTAGGAGAGAGAGAGACAGTGTGATATGCCAACTTTTATTTAACTTATGAAATGTAGTTATATTATTTCCATTTAAATTAGACCAATGTCTTTTAAAAGGTTTTTCTTTTTCTTTGACTATTATTTTTGAGATGATTTTATAAAAATATAAGTAACCACATTATTTATCTAGCTAAGTAAAAATAACAAATTTATTGTAAATTCTTGTCAATTTGATACTTTAATTCAAAACAATGAATATAACAGAGCAAATAGTTTTATTCAACATTAAGCTGAATGACTTATGATTTGTTAAACCATTATGACAATAAGGTAGCCATACTAAGACATCTTGCCTTTTACACCGTATAGGGAATAGTCAGTGATACTGTAATAGTATTGAATGGTGACAGATGGTAGCCACACTTGTGGTGAACACAGCATCATGTACACAGAAGCTGAATCACTACACTATACATGTGAAACTAATGTAACATCGTGCATTAACTATACTATAAAAACAACATTTTATCTTTTAGAAGTCAAAACTTAAACCTATCAAGTATTTTAAAAATGTTTGTGGCATTCAACAGTATTCCACATATTTCCACATTATTCTGAGCAAAAACAGCAACTTCCTATAGTCAGAAGACAATATGAGTTTGGCTCAAAAATCAGAATTCTTTTTTTTTGTCCAAGGGTTTATTTAATGTTTGGTTCTGCTTTTAATTCTAAATTTGTGCTCCTCTCTCCCTTTGATTAATTATTACAATGTATTTATTGAGCTCATTCTAAGTTTAAGATAAATACATAGATGTATTTGGATTTTATCCCTGTGGATTTTAGGGAGGCAAGTATCAAATTTCCTGTGAGAGGTGAAGTTTATCTCTGAGGAATTATGACAAGGGAAAAGAATATGGAAGTACATTTAGAGAAAAGAGAGAGAGAGATTTAAGGGAGAGATTAATATCATAGATTCATAAAGAACTGTTTCTCCCACCTCTTCTCTTAGTTTTCATTATGATTGTCAAGCTGGATTTCTGGTTCCATGCTATTTAGAAAGCATTTTTACATAGGAAGAAATCCAAACCTGTCTTTATTAGATTGCCCCTGCCCTCCAGGGGCAAAGAATCTCACTGTTAAAACAAAGGACATTTCTCTAGTTTCTGTGACCCATCCGGAAGTTATATCTTTCCTGAATTTATCCCTAAGTCCCTTGCTAGAACAGAAGTTTAATAATAATAATATTAAAAAGGTTATTTTGATGTCACAAAATGCTAAAAAAAATTTGTTAAATGAATAGAGCACCCACTGTGTGCCAGGCATCATGGTAGGCAATGTCAATACAAATATGTATATAGAGACAATCCCTGCCTAAGGAGGCTGTTCACTGTTAAAATGTGGAAAATGCAGAGGATTAAGAGGTCATTTAAAAATCAGCTTCATTCCAAAAAAGGAACGGAGGAAATATGGAAAGGTAGGACACCTGTATTTTTGCCTTAAGCCTGTAATTAATTAATCACCAGTGACTTTGGATCAGCTACTTAGCATCTCTGGGCCTCAATTATAAAATGAGCCAACAGGACTCAAGACTCCTTCTGGCTCAAACTGCTATGACTTAAATTTCTTCTATCATTCAAAAATAGCAGGGGCGCCTGGGTGGCTCAGTTGGTTAAGTGTCTGACTTCAGCTCAGGTCATGATCTCACGGTTCCTGGGTCTGAGAGCCACGTCGTGCTCTGTGCTGACAGCTAGCTCAGAGCCTGGAGCCTGCTTCAGATTCTGTGTCTTCCCTCTCTCTCTCTCTGACTCTCCCCTGATTACGCCGTCTCTCCCTCTCTCAGTAATAAATTTAAAAAAATAGCAAAAGAATATATAAAATCTTTATTACTTTATTAAAGTGAGGTTAAGTCTTTGCTGCCATCTTTGACTAAAAGCAAGATACAGCAGAACGTGCAGAATGATTGTCACCATAATCACCAATCCCAACAATCGTGTGGAGATCAAAATACAGATTACCTTTGAGGCAGCAAAACAAAGAAGCATTTGTAATTAGATAAAATAACTCTTTTATAAGAATGATGGTTTTATTGGCAAAAACATCTCACATGGCAGGAGAAAAGAAAGGAAGTAAAAGAGGAAGGATAACTGTTAATATCGGTAGATGGAAAAGGAAATAAAAAAGATATGAGAGGAAGAAGAGAGAAAGGGACTAAGAAAAATTTGGGAAAAAGCTCATGTTGTAGATAAAACTGTTTGAAATATTTCTTTTCTTTTCTGAATACATAGAGATTTTACTGAGAAACTGATAACTCCCCGTAAAATAATGAATCAAAGTCACAGGCAGGCATTTCAAAGAATAAAATGATGAATTAACATAGGAAAAAAGTCCTCATTTGTAATTGGTGAAATACAAATACAAATCACAATGGGATGCACTGTTAGAGGAACAAATGGAGATGAAACACTTCTAATTTACTTAGTTACCTGACTGTTTGTCCTTCAAAGCTGTTTTACACATTTCAATCCGGGCAGAGTGGTAAGGAACGTAGCGATCCTGTAGAGATCCCACTAGCACAACATTTTTGAAATAGTGAAGCCCTATGAAGAAAAAATACAGAATTATAATGCAGTAAGTAGCCAGATTTAAATTAACTTATCAGTATATTAAGTGACTGCAATTTTTTAAATTTCCTCAGTAGAACTAGTAAGTTTATGGCTTTTTAAATCTGATGAATTCATTCTCCAATTTCTATATATTATCTTCAAAAAACCCCCTACCTTCATTGTTATATAAACTTACATGCTGGTATGAGAAATGTGTGTTTGCACTGAGTGAGAGAAAGGACTGTGACATGGTAGCGTGGGGGTACTAGAGAGATTGGATAGGGTGGGCTAAAATTCTACAGGGAAGTATTTTATGACTTTATTACTTTCTAAAAGATAATCCTCAATATTTAGGACTATTTCCCAAAGAAACAAAATTATACTTTTCCATAAAAACAAACAAAACACCCTATATGAAATCATTTTAAGACCACTTTTTAAGTTTTCATCTGACTCTTGCCTAATATTATTAACATTTTCTCCTTATGATATCAAGAGATATCATATGATATCAATATGATAACAAGAGAATACAGACTTAAGGTTTTTCAATAAAAATAGCAGGTTTTGTGATCCATCCACAGATTTTAGTCAGGTCCCTCTATTTTTAGTTTTCATGTGAATTTAGTTCTTGTGATACTTTGAACTAATTAATTTACTCATTTAAGCACTGAAACCGAGTTCCTTTCCACTTTACTATCAGTAATGTTTTTTTTTTTTTTAATACTTGGATTGCTAGTGGAGCCTTTACAAAAAAAATGCTTATGTATTTATTTTTCAGGGGATGGGGTGGCATGGGCAGAGAGAAAAAGGGAGACAGAGAATCCCAAGCAGGTTCCACACTGTCACAGAGCCTGATGCAGAAGCTCGAATTCACAAAACCCATGAGATCATGATCTGAGCTGAAATCAAGAGTTGGAAGCTTAACCAAAAGTTGGGTTGCTGCCTTTTTTAAAAAAAAGTTTATTCTTGAGAAAGAGAGAGAGAGAACACGCGCAAGCAGGAGAGGGGCAGAAAAAGAGGGGGACAGAGAATCTGAAGCAGACTCAGCACTGACAGCAGAGGGCCTGAGGTAGGGCTTGAACCCACAAACTGTGGGGGCGCCTGGGTGGCTCAGTCGGTTAAGTGTCCGACTTCAGCTCAGATCATGATTTCACCACTCCTGGGTTTGAGCCCCGCGTCGGGTTCTGTGCTGACAGCTAGCTCAGAGCCTGGAGCCTGCTTTAGATTCTATGTCTCCCTCTCTCTCTGTGCCTCCCCTGCTCACGCTCTTTCTCCTTCAAAACTGAATAAATGTTCAAAAAAATTAAAGAAAAAAAAAAGAACCCACAGACTGTGAGATTGTGACCTGAGCTGAAGTTGGACACTTAACCGACTGAGCCACCCAGGTGCCCCACTACCAGTAATGTTCTAATTTTACTATGTATCACTAATTTTACCATGTAGCTCAAACTAATAAACAAAAAATAAGAAATTCATGTGGTTATTAAACGAGATACAAGCCAATAATGACAATACATTAGAATTGGGGTGCTTAGTTTAGGGCATATAATTTTGTTCTGGAACATTCCAGAGTAAAAGTTTGATACTTTTTGCCTACTGAAATTCAGGGTTAGCGACAGGCCAATTGTGGGGACTACTGTGGATCCAGAACATCCAAATCACCTTTGTAGATGCTCCTTTCTCTCTTGGAATTAATTATTTTAATAATGAGAGATTCTAGACACACAGGCAGGTGAGACTGTATTTACTCTCTATGTCAACTATAGGGTCATTCTCCTTTTTCTCAATGAGAAGATAACCCTTTGTGGCAATTAGGATATATAAGTTTGTAGGGATATAAATGAAATAATCAAATGTCTATGACAGGAATTAATTCAATTATATACATTTAAAATCACATTTTAGAAAAATATTAAGAAAAATTATTTTTTTCCCTTCCATTCTCACATTTCATGTGACAAACTAATTCTACTTTTAGCATCATTTGACACCAAAGTAACACTAGTGTTACTCTGGAAATCACCTGTGTGTCTTAGAGCAGAGGTCTTCAAACTGGTATACATTTACCCTTGGGGTAATTTAAGACTTTCCATGCAGTTGAAACTGTATGTTATAGAGTTATATATGCAATGTAACACTATATATTAATTATACTTCAATTAAAAAAATACCTCTAGATGGTGAGGTTGGGCATGTATAGCTTTAAGGAAACTGAATTCTAGATCTCAACTTATGTATGAGGATTTTCCTAAAAATGACTTCTTTTTCTCCCACTTTATTAGAGAAAGGCATTTCTCCAATCTATTTCAGATTTTATTATGGCATATGGCCTGAAGGAATGAAGCAAAATAAGAATGAAATACAATGTTTTCTGACAAAAAGTAAGTTTGATTTGACTATATGATAATAAGAATTGGCTCTGCCAATTTGATTTTATGGCACACATGTTCTAGAAACTATATAAGCTAAATTTATAACTCCAACTGAATGAGTTGTTTTTATATTTTTATGAAAATATAATTACAGCAAATATGTGCTACCTGATATGCCAGAAAATATATCCTTTGCCACTATTTAAAAATTTGAAAATATTTTTTAGCTGTCACCCTAAAATTATACAAGGGATGTACACTTATTCAAAATTCTTCTCAGGGGTACTCCAAAACGTGAAAACCTCTGTCCTACAGTATGCCATCTTTACTTCTACCCAAGCTGTTCTAGGTACTGTGCTTTCGGAATCTAAGTATGATGCTGTTTACTGAAATTTTATCCCAAGCTGCATGAAACTAGCCATGTAAGAGCAGAGCTGGCTTTTTCATTTCTCTAAAAGATATATATTTGTGTTCTCTATAAAGGGCTATCATACTGTACAACATTGGGGCACCTTTCATATTATATCCCCATGAATGACACTCTGGAGCAGTGCACAGCACAGCCTATGGCAGCCTTGCTAGGCAACATTCATTTGTGTGCTTGGCTAAATGACTATTTTTCCTCAAACCACCAGCACTTTCTATTTCCTCTTCAGTCTTACCTTATGACCTTGCTTCCTATTTCATTGAAAAACACAGAAGAATCAGAATAGAACTTCCACATACTCCAATCTTAACCAAACTAACCTACCATACCTGTGACTTCATGTTCTGCCTTTGCTCTTACTTCTACTGATGAGCTGTCTATGTTCCTACCTTAGGCCAGCCCTTTCACTGAAATGTGAGGTGCCATTCCCTCCTTCCTAGTTAAAGACATGGCTCTAGTACCTGTCTTGTCCACTCATATCATTAATTTTCTCATTTGTATGAATCATTCTTATTTATATGCAAAACACTGTAATATCTACCATTAAACAAAAAAAATCAGTGACCCTGTTATTAGACTTCATACTCCAATGACCACCCAATTTCTTGGCATTGTTTTATTTCCATACCATATATTGTAAGAATAGGCATTACATTAAAAAATTATATTAAAATCTATTTTTCAAAATAATAGCTCCCTGCAGAGATTCTGATATGCTTCTACAGGGAAATGACACTCAAGTTGAGAATCACTGCTTCAGACCGAATTCCTTGAGGGAAATGTTTAGGTCTCTGTAGGTTCAGATAGCTCAGTGGAATGGAAGTATGCAAAATCAATAAAGATTAGATGAGGGGATTTCTAAGAAAACCTTTAACTCTCAGATTCCGTGACACTGAAATAAATAAAAGATCTTGACACTGATAAAAAATACTATATTGTTATGTTTCTAAATGTGATTGCTAGGACAGTACTGTACTTTCTTTTTTGATGTTTATTTATTTTTAGAGAGAGGGAGAGAAGGAGCACAAGTGAGGGAGGGGCAGGGAGAGACAGAAGCTCAAGCAGGCTCTGTGCTGTCAGTGTGGAGCCTGACGTGGGGCTTGATCTCTTGGACCATGATATCATGACTTGAGCTGAAATCAAGATTTGAATGCTTAACCAACTGAGCCACCCTGGTGTCCAACAGTACTGTACTTTAAAAATGCATTTTAAAATTAGTAGTCTAATTTTAATAACAGTTTTTCAACAACAATGCATTAATACCAATATTGTGCTTCTGCATGGAAGGTTTCTTTATTAGCCAGGAACCAAGTTAGTTAAACAGACTATGGCTCAAGGGGCGCCTGAGTGGCTTAGTCAGTTAAGCATCCAACCTTGGTTCAGGACATCATCTCATGATTTGTGGGTTTGAGCCCTGCGTCGGGCTCTGTGCTGACAGCTCAGAGCCTGGAGCCTGCTCCGGATTCTATGTTTCATAAGAGTTCAGTTATAATACTAATGATCCTGAGAGGTAGAATGCAACGAAGTGAGGTCAAAGATGACACTGAAGTATTTCAAAAAACTAAGTAATTAGAAGAAAGAGTCTCATTAAAATGATGATGAAAGAGTTAGCAGAAGAAGACAATATGTTCATGTTTAGACATATTCAGTTTGATATGTAACTAGAGATGTCTAGAGGGCAAATGAAGACTGGAATTCATCGATGAGGTCAGTGTGAAGGTGTAAGATCTAGGATATAAAGGTACATATTGGGCAATCTAGTGGGTACTCTGAGAGTAGAGGAGCATTAAATGAGAGAGGGCATCAAGAAAGCTTTTAATAGCAGGTGGTGTTGGACTTTAATTTTAGAAGATGAAGAGAATTTGTTCTTTTTGTTTGTCCATTTATTTTGAGAGAGAGTGTGTGTGCATGCACAGGAAGGGGGCAGAGAGAGAGAGAATCCCAAATAGGCCGTTACTGCAGAGCCTGAGGCGGGGCTCGAACTAAAAAAACGTGACATCATGACCTGAGCTGAAACCAAGAGTCTGACATGCAAGTGCCTGAGCCACTTAGGCACCCCAAAGAGAATCAGTTCTAAAAAGATGTGTAAACAGATGGGGAGGAATGGTGGTAGAAAAAGCATGGGTGAATGTAGCATAAAACGTGTGGCATGACTAAAACAAAGGATGTGTATGTGGGAAGAGTAGGATATGAAATCAGTAAAGGAACTAGAACCAGATTATAAAGGATTTGATGCTCTAAGCCATGGAATTTAAACCTCATCCTGAAGGCCAGAAGCCATCATGAAAAGATTTTTCAAACATGAGGAATATGGCCTGATGTATTTTTCAGAAGATAATTTTATCTAAAGAGGAAGGAAGACTAAGGAGAAGGGGGCACATAGGAGGCAGAGTAACCAATTTGGAAGCTATAGCAATAACTTCAGCAAAAAGTGATAAAGATTGAACTAAGAAAACAGCAAAGAGGAAAGAAAGAGAAGCCTCCATTAGCTACTTGGAAGGCTGAATATTTCAGGGCTTAGTAACCTAAGCAGATGTGTGGGGAGACTGAGGAGTCTACAGGACAACGAGGACAACCTCAAGTTTTTGGCTGTGCAGACTGTGGTAGATACAGAATTGAGAGAAGTGAATCTGAGGGGAGAGAGGTGGTATCTAAAAATATTGCATTTGGGGCAACCACATGAGACTTCTAAGTAATGTATTTATTCAGTAGGCAGCTGGACATATAGGTCTAGAATATAGCCTAGAGGACTGAAGTAGAGATACATACTTGAGTCACCAACGGTGAAGATGCATATGAAATGATGCTGTCAAAGAGCGTACAGAGTGAGAAGACCAGATGACAGCAGGAGGAGGCCAAGAACACCTATATTTAAGGATCAAGGAGAGAAAAGGAATCCACATAGGAAGCAGAGAGCCAACATGGAAGAAAATGAGGAAAGGCTGTTGCTTGAATATGGCAAGCTTCAATGGAATGGTGAGGGCAGAAATCAGATTATAATGGATTGAAGAGTGAAATAAAAGGTGAGGAAGTACTGAAAGTAATTGTTTTCTTTTTCAATAGTCTCAATTTTTATTAAAAAAGAGAAATAGAACAACATGGAATCAGTGATCAAAGGAGGTATTTATTATTATTAAAACTTAAGATGGGAGAAAACGAAGTAACTTTATATGTTAAGGAATCAGCCACTGAAAGGAGAGAGTTTAAAGACAGAGAGAAGGAATGGGTTCCAGAACAGAAGGGAAACTATTCTTGGACCACAGATACATCTTTATTGAACTGTAAGGAAAGCACAGGTGCGCTAATGTTTGTAGCTAAAACGAAAGGAAGTAGGAAAATTCTTGCTTGATGGCCTTGACACACAGATAAGGTAGGAAACAAAGTCATTTGTTGAAGTGGAGGTAGCAGTTGTAGTTTGAAATTTGAGGAAAAGAGGTAAAAACTGGAAACGCTTCTAGTGAATGGTTAAGAAGCAATTAGAGTTAAGCAGATGGGAAATCCACGGATCTACAGTGGTAGTGATCTGTGTGATCCACTTTGGTAGAGCTCAACAAGCCAGGTAAAGAAACGGTAATACAGGTTGCTAGATGGCCATGATGATAAAACCTGAGATAATAATGTATGAATGATAAAAGTGATAAATCATAGAGTCTGGGATGGAACAGGAAGGGAATGAACCATGAAGGACAGGGTAATTTAAGAAAACTGAGTAGGGATCTTAAACAGTCTGAAAAGCAAATGAGAATAACAGAGTGAGTAAGAAAGGAGACTAGGATATTGTAGTCTCAGAATGGAAAATTGACTGAAATTTCAGGGGTGGAATGCAGCCATAGGTAGGGGTTCCGAGTGGAATGGAAGGTTACTACGGTTGAAAAAGCCTCTATTATGCTTGATGATTATCTAAATGGTTGACTTAATCAAATTACTAAAAATGATGCCAAGTATATTAAGATCCAAGAAGAATGTCTTCTCCCACATGAAACTGTGTATTTGTCAATGAACTCTTATTAGAGTTCTCACTGAATATCTGAGGAGTGATCTCCAGGAGATCATTACATTACAGATGACTAGGAGGGCGTGGGTGGCCCGGTTGGTTGAGCATCAGACTTCGGCTCAGGTCATAATCTCGCACTTCATGGGTTTGAGCCCTGCACTGGGCTCTGTGCTATGAGCTCAGAGTCTGAAGCCTGCTTTGGATTCTGTGTGTGTGTGTGTGTGTGTGTGTGTGTGTGTGTCTTTCTCTGCCCTTCCCCCACTCCGTCTCTCAAAAATGAATAAACTTAAAAAAAAAAAAAAAAACTTGGGGGGCCTGGGTGGCTCAGTCGGTTAAGTGTCTGACTGTGGCTCAGGTCATGATCTCACGGTTCGTGGGTTCGAGCCCCACCTGGGCTCTGTGCTGAGAGCCAGCTCAGAGCCTTCAGTCTGCTTCAGATTCCGTCTCCCTCTCTCTCTGACCCTCCCCTGCTCACACTGTCTCTCTCTCTCTCTCTCAGAAATAAATAAAAGAAAAAAAAATTAAAAAAAGAAAACCAAAAAGATGACTAGAAGGTAGCAGAGTTTGGATGGTATGAATCTCAAAGGGCAGTTTTATGAGAGTAGAGGAGTAATTATTGCAGTTTGTTTTTTTTTTTTTTTTACAAGAGAACAAATCTACACCTTTATTTATTTACTTTTCAGTTAGTTTAAACCCTTGAGGGGTACAGCATCACACAGATTCTGTGGCCAATGGCTTTAGCAGGAAGGTTGCTTCGGAATGTGGCACGAACCATGCCACTGTTTACATGAGCACGAGTTACTTTTCCCCAGATTACTCTGGTTTTATTCGGTTTGCCACCAGGAGTCACTGTGTTGTTCTTTGCTTTGTACACATAAGCACATCTCTTGCCTAGATAGAACTCAGTTTCATCTGGGCCATAAACACCTTCAATTTTAAGAAGAGCTGTGTGAGACCCTGTTTATAGCCAGCAAAAATGACTTTGGACCACAACCTTCCAGACATATTTGTCGTTTCAGGAGTCCTTTTCCGGCAGGCTTCCACAGGTTCCAAGATGGCGGAAAGAGAATCATTGCAGTTTGCAAAGGAGAGCAAGAGGACTGTTTCCTCCCTACTCAGTGGTACACAGTATATGAGAAACTGAGCTTCTCCTATAACAGGAGTTAGCAAGTAAGGGCCTGGGGGATCTGGCCTGCTTTTTTTTTTTTTTTTTTTTTTTTTTAAATACAGCCACACTCATTTATGTATTGTCTGTGTCTGTTTTTGTGCTACAATGCAACAGAGATCATATGGCCTGCAAAGCCAAAATATTTACTATCTGACCCTTTAAAGAAAAAGTTTGCCAACATCTGTTCTACAACCAGAAGGAGTAGGGAAACGAGGGTAGTTTGGGGAAGTATCTAGTTTTCACTTATGTCTCCATTTTCAAAAGGATATGGAGAGAGCATTCTTTGAAGAATATAAACATATGTGGTTACTCTGTTCCACTCAAATGGAGATTTGAATGGATGCAGTGGAAAAAATATGGTAGGGAGATATGAGCATGAGGGTGACAGGAAGAGATGGTAAAGTCAGAGGTTAAGATAATATAGAGAGTGAGGATGGCAAAGTAGTAGTTGAGGATCTCAGGTTGTAAAAACTTGGAATGTAATGCAAGATGGGGACTATATTTAATAATCATTAATAAGAGATGAGTAACAAGATTCATCCAGTAATGAGAATCTACTGAGGAATAATTATTAATAGTCCAGTTCCTGACATTTTCCAGAAAAACTTTATAGCCATTGAATAGGAAGGTAGAAAAATGTTTGGCACTTAATAAAAAGAGTTGAAGACTGCGGTGGGGGCAGGAAGGCTAGGACATGCAGAGGCCTAGTTCTAAAACTGACTTATGATTAGTACTAAATTAATAAATGTCAAAAAGTTTAGGAAAATTTCAAAGTACCTGTGTTTACACAACACAAATATATTCATGGAAAAATCGAACAACTGTGTTATTAATTGCTCAGCTTTAATTAGGAGTCTATTTCATTATTAAAAAATTACAGTTGACTGGGACACCATGGTGGCTCAGTTGGTTAAGTGTCTGACTTTAGCTCAGGTCATGATCTCATGGCTTGTGAGTCTGAGCCCTGCGTCAGGCTCTGTGATGCCAGCTCAGAGCCTGGAGCCTGCTTCCCATTCCCTCTCTCTTTGCTCCTCCCTCCCACTCTCTCTCTCTCTTTCTTTCTCAAAAATAAACCTTAAAAAATAAGTTGACTGATAATTCTTTAATCACCAGAAAGACATGTTGACAATTTATCTGCTAATGGTTTGTTTTAAAAATGGTTTTCAAGTGAATGTTTTCAAAACTCTTCCTATATACTTACCTGCTTTATTACTAAGCTTGTATAAGAAAGTTTGGCGGGGGTCTGAATGATCTCGACATGTCAGCTGCAAAAGAGAACCTGATTTTTTCCATTTCTGCATAAACCACAGACCTAGAAAGTTATAAATAACATGTGAGTAAAACTGGAAATATAGGGTAACACATATCAAGATTATTAATTTTAAAATACATTTCACTTCAAAAATGACATCTACCAAACTAGCATTTTCTTAAATATATTTGCAAAATATTTCCTTTTTCTGATAACAAATATAAACACATACATTTAACTATGGGTTAATGGTGGTTGACAGAGGACTTGCTATTTCTATTCCATTCAGTAATGAAATAATGGTTTAAGAAGAACAAATTTGGGAAAACTGTACCTTTAGATATATTTGTTCAAATTATTAAGAAGCAGAAATGGAAAAAAATTCAAAAACAGTAGTAGATCCAAATGCTTAAGCACTGAATCTTCAGTCTAGAGATAAATATAGTGATGGAAGACTAATTGTTTAAGGACTAACTCTTAGGATTAGCAACTGGTTAATGTTTTCTAGTAAGGGCTGATTCGAACAAAGTTTTATATTTAATTGTACTCCTTTGTACTATCAGTAACCCATACTTAAATGCATTTTCCTCTTAAATTAAGTGAGACCCCAATCACACTGGAATGAGTTTTCAAGACTGTGCAATATTAATTTCCACTTTTGTTACTTCTATTATTACAGAAGGGAACAGAGAAAGAAGAGAAAAACTCTTTAACTGACTAAATTTGTAACTAAAGTTTAGTGAAGAAAGAAATTCAAAATGCTGCATCCTATTCACGTTAGTTTCTAGTTTATGTTACTTATTGATTTCATCTTTTTCATGCCCTCTTTTTAAAATTGTAAAAATCTACAACTATCCAAATCTATTCTGGATACCAGAGTTGGAAATACTGCACAAGGAAAACAGAATGGTTTCTTTGTCAATGAAAGTAAAAGAAAATGGAAATAAGAATTTCAAGGCTCAATGCAAAAAGACAGAATGAAATCTAATTTATTCTCACTACGGGAATCAATTGCCTAAACTATAAAAACTACTTAAAAAATCCAAGGGAAAACCAAATCAAGCAAAAGGCAAATCAAATATCAGATTTTTCTTTTCTTTCTTTTTGCTTTTTTGAGAGACAAAAGGGGCAAATGAGTAAGAGGCAGAAAGAGAATCCCAGGAGGGGCAGAAAGAGAGAGAGAGAAAGAGAAAGAGAGAAGTGGGGCTCACCCGAAGCAGGGCTCAAGCTCACCCAATGTGGGGTTTGAACTCACGAACTGTGAGATCATAACCTGAGCTGAAGTCTGATGCTTAACCTACTGAGCCACCCAGGCACTCTAAATTATCAATTCTTTCTTAATGAAAATATTCATTCTAATCAAACTTGGGGTCTTAACTCTCACTTAATTTGTAAAACTTTTAGGATTTATTTTTTTCATAATATCCCTTTGTTGTTACAAAATCAGATTTAACATTCTACATTTAATATTTTGTAACATATTAAATATAGGTATTTCCTTTTTATCTGCTCAACTAATGGAATGACAGAATAGCTTGTTTATAAAATAAACATTTACTGAAAATATTTAGATAATTTATTGAAAAACAGTTAAAAATGCTTTTGTGGGGGTGCCTGGATGGCTCAGTCAGCTAAGCGGCTGACTTCTGCTCAGGTCATGATCTCACAGTTCATGGGTTCCAGCCCCGTGTCAGGCTCTGTGCTGACAGCTCAGAGCCTGGAGCCTGCTTCGGATGCTGTGTCTCCCTCTCTCTCTCTGACCCTCCCCTGCTCACACTCTGTGTGTCTCTCTCTCTCTCAAAAATAAATAAATATTAAAAAAATTTTAAAAAATGCTGACTTCTGACATATATCATCTCAATATAATATTCATTTTATGAAATGACTTTTATCACCTTATTTCATGTGCATGACAAAGTAGAAAAATAGCTACATATTTTGTTTCATCAATTCCAAGTATGTGACACATCACCTCTAAAATAAATACCAGAAAACATTAAATTTGTATCTGAATTTTCTCCTATGCCATACTTTTTATATTGAACAATAAAACTTTTTACCTGTATTAACAAGAGCACTGCTATTGTAGAGTGTACCAAGATGAGGTCCAGAAAGCGATAAAAAGGTATGAAGTTTGTTGAGGTAATATCTAAACCTTGGCCTTGTAAGCACTGAACGGATTATTAAATTGCCCAACGAATGTCCAATAAAGCTTTAAGAAAAAAAAAGACATTTCTCCCATAGTATTAATTTCAAAAAGAAATATTAAAGCTAATACCACTATACATGGATGTGAAATACTAAGAATTTGGAAATTTAGAATATGTTTTAAATTATGGTTTATACTTTGAAATGATATAACTTAGGTTTTGAAGGTAAAAATGTAAGAATGTAGTAGAAAATTCCTATTATATAATTAAAATTCTTATTCTGTAGAAACAACATATTGCTCATCAGAAAATTTATGTTCATAGTTTGTAAGTGCTAAGAAACAAATACATTGTAAAAGTAAATTAAAGTTTGACTGGATGATGAATTTGCCTCCATAAGCACACATTGCAATGATTACTAAGTCATAATTTAAAACAAAATAATGAAATTGTACCTATAAAGGATAACTCTAGGAGATATTACATATCTGTTTCATTTATTCTCTGTTCTATCCTCTAAAGTGGGAGAGTTCTTTGACTAAATACTTTCAAGGCACAAATATGTTTATTATCCTACTACAAGTCTAAGATTATCCCAAAAATCTTATAAAGCACCTCACCTTTATTAAGGAATAGTTTAAATCAAAAGAACCTTTTTGCTTACCATCATTTTACAATAGATGGTATACCTATCCCTAGGAATAATAAACAAGGAAAAAGACATTTTGAAAGCTGTCTTAAACTGTCTTACAGGTATAACTAGTGAGAAGCTCAGGATAAACTCCCCTCCCGAGTTGAAGTTCCTGAAGGTATGGGGTGAGAGTTATAATGGTTGAATAATGGTTGATTATAACTGACAATCTAATCTAAAAGATGGTAATACTTTTGTGGATGAATGAAAAAACTGAAATATTCTTTTATCATAAAATAACCATGAATAACAGGAATACAAGATCACTGTAATAAATTTAGTAAATGAAGTATTTAAAATCTATAAATGAAGAGAATTAGAATAAGAAAGTAAATGTCTTCTCCCTCCTAACATAACTGCATCTCCTCCCATATTTTAAGAGAAATCAGTTTTTAAAAAATGACTTCAAATAAAATCTGCTTCTCTCTCTTTTTAGTCCTTATTCTATACTTCAAACTGGAAACAAACTCTGCCAAGGGCTACAGTTACATAGAGCCAGCTTCTTCCTCTACCCTAGTTAGGATATGCAGGTAATCATTACTCTCCTTTTTGAGGCAGAATGATTAGTTTTGACTTTTTCTTTAAGTCCTACTATACTAGAAGAAACAAATATTTTTCTCTCTACCATGTCTATCTACACTACCTGCTTAAACGATGAGACTTATATTGGTTTGATTATCATCTCTTGCTTGTGGAAAATGACTTACAAATACAGTCATGAAACCTTGAAAGTATTTGTTTTTTCATTTGTTTGTATATATCCATTGCCCTAAAATCTTTCTTATTGGTTACACTTTATTGAGATATAATTCACATACCATAAAACTCATTCATTTAAAATGTACAATTTAATGGTTTTTAGTGCATTCAGACAGTTGTGCAACTACCATGAGAGATTTTTAGAACATTTTCATCACTTCAAAAATAATCTACACCCTTTGGCTATCATCTCCCCATTTGCCATCTCCTCTAGCCCTAAGTAATCATTAATTTACTTGTATCTCTGGTTTGCCAATTCATCCAGAACATAATGGTCTCTCCATAAAGTTTAAAAATTTTTTCTTTTGTCTTTAAATTAGGTAAATTGTTGTCTCTTATATTTCATGATAGTGCAACAAAACTACTACAAATTCTGTTTAATTTTTCTGTAATTCATAGAGACATAAAAATGTTATGTTATTTTACAGAACACGATAAAAGTTACCTTATTTTTGAGACTGTTAGACTATATATCTGGATATATTGTATTATTTCATCCAGAAGGCGATCAGTCATGCTATCAAAATCAGCAAAAGTGTCATTCTAAACAAAGGAAAATAGACATATTATATACTGAACATGAATAATCACATGAAAAACTGAATATAAACATTTTTAATTTAGGTACTAAAAATGTGGTTAAGATCAGTGTTTTTTAGGGGTGCCTGGGTGGCTCAGTCAGTTAAGCGTCTGACTTTGGCTCAGGTCATGATCTCATGGTTTGTGGGTTCGAGCTCCGCGTCGGGCTCTGGGCTGACAGCTAGCTCAGAGCCTGGGGCCTGTTTCAGATTCTATGTCTCCCTCTCTCTCTCTCCGTCCCTCCGCCAACTCATGCTCTGTCTCTCTCTGTCTCAAAAACAAGTAAGCTATAAAAAGAAATCACTGTTTTTTAGAGAAGCTGGTAAATAATATTACTTACATTAAAAAGTACAATAAGAGTAAATTTCTGGGAAAAGATTCAGTGTTCTTAATAGCACGTGCTTCATTTAGTTAGTTGGTTAGCCCACTATCCACATTTAACATAAGGTTATTTACAATGGTTTAAGGAATAAATTCTTTGCATAGAAATGTGAAATTCTAGAAATTCTGTGCATGTGAAGAGCTCATAAGTCACATTATATATCATTTCAATTTCCTTGTGATATGTATTAATGTTAAATTTCACATAAATCAGAAAAGTTATTTCTATTGGTAACAGACATTTTGTACTAAGCAAGTATTTAGGTGGAAAATAATACAAACGTATTTGCTTCCACTGAAAACACTGCTATAATATTGTACCTGATTTCTCTCAGACATAAGAAAATCAATTCTTCCCCCTGGCAGTCCAAGCTCAATATAAGTTTTTACTAATCGGAGATCTGCACTGTTACCTAGAAAATGAAGAAAATGAAAAATTATGTCTAAAGGATGAGATAAAGTAAAAGATACAAAGTATATCATCATATATTTGAAGACCAATACATGTCTTTAAATATATGGTGTCTGCCAGATTGAACAGACACTGCTCTCTGAAATAGAGTCCTCAATTTTCATTTCAAAGCTGATTTCCATTAGCCAATGTCTTTCAACACCTGGTGTCTTAGGAGTTTTGGTCACAGTGATGCATTCACTTTCCCCTCTGATGGTGTATTTGTTAAACTGTTAGCTTTGGAGATTGCTGGCTGTGGTTGCTGTCAATGACTGATGGAAGTACTCCTTATATCACTATTATAGTTGATCATTTTAACAAATCTGGAATGTATTTTAGATTTAGATTTAATGTGTTCACTTTCCTTTGGTGGTACTGCAACAGTTGACTAGAAATAAAATTCTATTTAAATAATCTAAGAGAGTTTAATTACTAACTTAAAAGATATCTATAAATACAGAATACTTATTAGATACACTATATAAATATAAAAATAATTATTGCCTTTAAAAATTATTTTAGTGGCTTTTTGGTTAATTCCTTTGCTTTAATTAGCAATGTAAACATGTTCCCAATTACTGGATTTCTACTTTACCCTTCCAATATTTATATCTTTTAGATATTTCATGCATTGATAGAGGTAACTGTTTTATTCCTGATTTTACAAGGAACACTACTAGTGTTGCACTACAAAGTATGTTTTCCACTGGCTGAGAATATATATGCTTAATCATATTAATAAACCAGCTTAATGCTACTTAAAACTTAAGGTTTGGTACTTAGTTGTCAAAAATGGGAACGTACATTGAATTTTACCAATAGTTTCTTACTTGATTTGCTGATGTAGGTATATTTTATAAATAAATTTCCTTTATTATTAAGTAAATTTTCTTATATTTACCTACCTTTGAATTCTGGGAATTAAATCCTAGTTGTTGTAGTGACTTAATGTATTGATTCTATTTCCTAGATGTTTTGGAGGACATTTAAAAATTTTTTTACTTACTTACTTTCCTCCTTATCTATTTCCACAATATTGCTAGAGTGTTATTAAATCATTATTAAATTTATGTCAGATTCATCTGCTTCTCTTTGGAGTGTGGGTATGATTATCTTTTTTAGATTTAGTAACAAGATTAGGTTAACTTCAAGGAATAAAATAAGCTGCATTCCATCTTTTTTCCCTATTATTCTGGAACAATACATAACAGAGGGTAATGTGTTTCATAAAAAAATTCAAACAAGAATTTGCCAAAGAGTCTACTGGGCCAACAAGTCTTTTTTGGGCAATAATTCTTTGAAAATTTTATTTCTGGTGGGGAAAAGGTTAGTATTAGAGATACTTTCTTTCTTTCTTTTTAAGTGTTTTATTTATTTCTAGGAGAGAGAGAGACAGCATGAGCAGGGGAGGGTCAGAGAGAGAGGGAGTCACAGACTGAAACAGACTCCAGGCTCTGAGCTGGCAGTTAGCACAGAGCTCGACGCGGGGCTCAAACCCACGAACCGTGAGATCATGACCTAAGCGAAAGTCGGACGCTCAACCGAGTAAGCCACCCAGGCGCCCCAGAGATACTTTATTTCTTGAGAGTCAAGTTGTTGTTTTTTTTAAAGAAAAATCTTCAATTTCATGAGCATTTACTAGCTTCTACCTGTGTTTAGTATTTTTATAATTTATAAAATCTTTCCTCAATCTGTTCTTACAGAATTATATTACACTAATAATCTGCTAGTCTAGAAATATTTGGCATCTTCTAACATAGTTCCTAAATCATGGGAAGCAGTCTGTTCAGTAACCAAAATAGCTGTCATTTAGAATAGCACTAAATTTAGAATTTAAATGATACACTAATTAATTAGTGAATCTTTAATTCTTAAGTATTGATTTTTCTAACTCATAAGGCTTAAAGCAACAGGCTCAAAGGGCACTAGGAAGACTATCAAAGGGAGACAAAATGATTGCCATGAGGTGACTGCTGACAACATGAACAACAGAAGATAGAAAACTCCAAAGCTGGGGTGCTTGGGTGGCTCAGTCGGTTAAACGTCTGACTTCGGCTCAGGTCATGATCTTATGGTTCGTGGGTTCAAGCCCTGCATCGGGTTCTGTGCTGACAGCCAGCTCAGAGCCTGAAGTCTGCTTCAGGTTCTGTGTCTCCCTCTCTCTCTGTCCCTCCCTTGCTCGTGCTCTGTCTCTCTCTGTCTCAAAATAAAAATTAAAAAATTAAAAAAAAAAAAAAAAAAAAGAAAAATCCAAAGTTAAAATAAATACATGTTGGTACATGGATGGATGGATGTCAGTTCCATGGAAAATTTACTTAAGAAGACGTCTAATAACTATACTTCACAAAGTTAAACCTATTTCTGTTTCAGAATGTTTTTAAGATTCAATTAATTTAAGCAACTTAAAATCATTTCCAATTCAAAGATTAAATAAAACCAAATGAAACCTATTAGGAAAGGAAAATATATTGAGTTGCCATGCGTTATATCAAACAGTTATTACATACCATCTAAACCATGCACACAGACAATAAGATGTACTCCATCTTCAGAACCATCCTCTTCTTCCATGCTAAAATAAGGGACTGAGGAGGCCAGCAGAGGGACATCACTGTACATGAACCCAGGGAGTTTAAGTTGCTTCAATTCTTCTTTTGCCTGAAGGAAGCTGAAGCAAAATATTGTAAGAGATACTCTTTACTAAGTATCATAATCAGGTTTTAGAACCAAAAGACAATATGCTGAATTTAGGGAACTGCAAGAGGAAACCCAGCAGATATGGGTTTGAAAATAATCAAAATATGTGGGATTGCAATCAGAGAGTACTTTTCTTTGCTATTTTTAGTATATATTCTGATAAAATGCAATGAATGCTTTAAACTTGAAATCACTTAAAATATTCCTTTAAACTTGAAATCAACTAAGAAAATATTAAGAGTGAAGTTAGGCTTCCTATCAAGTTTTATTTTGTGTACAAAAGCTGGGGGAAGTACCAGAAAGATGACAATTTGATGCTTATTCTGTAATCAAAGCTTATCTTCTTTGCTTCTTTTTAATCTTATATAAATGGAAAGTAAGGAGCTATACAAAGTTAACAGAAGAATGGTAGTTGCAGTACTTAGATTAGGTTATTTATATTTTTCCTCTAAAAATACCAATAAAAAGGAACAGAACCAAGAGGGGGCTGCAACTAAATGTAATTAGCGGCATACACTCCCTTCGAAGGAGTACCAATCTAATCAACTTGGGAACAGCAAACATCAAAAATTCTTAACTATTTTAACCTTATATCATTTGGAATGATAAAAGTAAAACTCAAAGAAGCTGATGAACCCTTCTAAACTGAGCAGGACACACTGGATGAAGACATAAATTGTTTTCATTAATGACTCAGAAAAGTTTGAGGTACTCAAAAGTTTGAGGTGGTATAACCCTCAGTGTTAACAATTCTTTAACAGACCATTATCATCTCCCTGGTTTCACTACTTTTAGGCACTATGGATCTTAATTATATATAAAAATCTGAATAATCTGGAAACTTAGGAAATCTATTGTAGACATGCCCAGACCTTTTACTCCAGGGATTATAATTCCAACTGGAATACAGTAGGAGAGTACTTTGAAAACCAGTGCCATGTTTAGTAAATTTATCACCCTCAAATTTTTCTGAATACTTTACTGCCCCATGAAATCTCAAGTCTAGAAACCACGGACTTAGCTGAGATAATGTGGGTCTGGTAGGTTTAGGAAGTTTCTACTAACCTTTTGTTCATTATCTAATATTGCCCTTATTTGCTAGATGCACTTATAAAACCTGACGTGTCTAGAAGTTAGTGGGGGAGAAATGAGGTACTGTTGAAAAAAGAGTTTTAATCCCAATTATTACATACATCTAACATATAACTACCAATGGAAAATCTGTAACAAAAATGTCTAGCCTATAGAACAGGACAATCACATGGAGAACTATATGTCTTCTGTCACAGAGTATATTGAGTTCATGTCTCTATTTTAGATAGCAAATCAAAGAATGACTTTCTGTATTACAGAAGCCAAAGAACATGAAACATATGTTATCAGAGACATACATATATATGCTCTATACATATATTTAGTAGCACATGCTACTGTGCTCCATTACTTACGCTTGTATTTGAGGTTTTGGTGAATTTTCATACCAGGAAACTGATGAAGTCAAGTTGTAAGAAGTGCTGCTTGGCTGTTTTGTAATGGCATCAAATTTACTTTTCGAAGAATACTTAACACTACAAGGAGACTCTCGTGGTGCAGATGGGAAGGACAAACAACCAGAGGTACAGACAGCAGGCATATTTATAACATCTTTCAGATAATCACTGTTTATTTTTTCAGATTTTAAAAGTCTTTCTTCTTCTAGTGCATCTCTGTTTGTATAGGGAGCATTTACTTTTTCATCCAAAGCTGAATAATCTGTTTCTTCATAATACCCATTTTGAACCATTTGTTGATCCTGCTCTTCCTCCTCATCCTCTTTACCCTGTTCCTGATGCAGATTCCTAATTTCTTTTTCAGAAGTTTTCTTCTGAGGGCTAACTGAGTTGCTATAGTTGATAACACATGCATCAGAAATATCTGTATCGCTGTGAGAGGCAAAATAATTTTCCACAAGCCCTTCTTTTACCATATCAGGACTGGCTGAAAAAGGATCACTTGTACCCAGGTAAGTTTCATTTTTAATTGTTTGGACTTCTGAACTTAATTGTTTGAGATTTAAGGTATCACCATTTTTTCTTTTCACAGTTTTATCTTCTCTAACTTCTGTATTAGTAGAAATGGAACCTGAAATGACACAAGGGGCACCTACACAAACCAGTGTTGAATCTAATGTAATTGCTGTCCCTGCAGAGTTATTAGATTTATCAGGACTCTGGGAGTCTTTACACATAGTGTCCAAGTTAGGTTTGGAGCTGCAACTACTTTTCACATCACAGGAAGTATCTTCATCTGAAAAAACAAATTGTAAAGGGTCTTTAGTGCTTGAATTTATGGAATGTATTGCTATAGTTTCACTGTCCAAATGCCCTGAAAATACAACACTCTGCTGTTGCAAAATAATACTGGACTTTTTACTATTGTCACATTTTGGCAAGTCAACTGTTCCTAGGTTTAATATAGGTTTGCTATCACTTAGGTGGCATTCAGGCACAACAGATTTCTTAGAATTTTCATCAGGTGACAGTTCATCATCAGAAGGTAGAGAGTTTATGGATGTCAAAGATGACTGTATTTCACTTAAAGCACTTGTACTCTCAGTACAATGACTTCCTAATGAAAATTTTACATTATAATCGGGTTTCATCAAAAGCTGAGGAAATAATCTTTCGTTATTGTGAGGACCTTGCCCTTGCACAGTTTCAAATACTATGTCAGGGTTTGGATGTGTTGCAAAAGAACTTGGTTCACTTTCAACACCTGAATCTGAAAATCTAGATGAGGCATATGTGGCGTTAATATCTGGTAACTTAATCGTATCTCCACTTACTACAACGTGATATTCTTTTGTAGAAGAAGCAGGTTGATTACTTCTTAACTTAGCTAATGATTCTCCAACAGAATGGCACTTTGCGTCCTGCACAGCTTCCTTTTCAAGTGTTATTTCTATAGATTTAGATTTACCATTAGATTCTAAGGACTCAAGGTTGGGTAGTTGTAAATTATCCACAAATAGTTCATCTGGTCGAAGCTCTGTCCAAGGTCCTATTTTAACAGTTATTTTCTCTCCACTGAAAGGATCCTTATTACAGGGCTTCACTTCAATTGTTCTGACTCCTGAAGATGGGGCTGTTTGATGATCAGGGCAATCGTCAGATGAACTTCTGGATGTCACATTGTGTTCCACTTGTGTAATTTCACTATCATCCTGGGAGATATCAAGTTTACCTGAAATGGACAAATTTGCACAAAGATTTAGGCTGCCAGAGTTCAAAGGATCAAACAGGTCTGGTTGCATATTTTCAACGTCTGGAGACTTTTGTTCAGTTTTCTCTGTATTAGTTGGCAAAAAGCTAGCTTCCTTTTGAGTTGTCTGTCTGATGTAGGTCTTTAGGTCAAAATTATATCCACATATTGTGGGATCCAGACCCTCCTTCTGACTATGTGAAGGATTGCCTTCAAAGCATTTAAAGAGATCATTTGATGCTGTACTTTTCAAGCATTTGTAGCCTACCAAAACCACAGAATCCTTAGAGCTCTGTTTTATTAATTTTTTTGTGTTTTCAGGTTTCATTGTTTTCATGAGCTTAGTAACCTTAACCTTGGATTTATTTGATTCTTCATTCTTTCCTTTTAGAGATTTTGTTAGCTGCTTTTCACCTTCTGTATACCAAAAACTGGAGGCACCAGCAGGTTTGACTTTCAACTCTGGGCTAGAAAGTCCAGCTATAGAGCTTTCTTCAGTCTCATATTTATCCATTCTACTGGACTCTGATCTCTGAAGATTCTGAATTCCCATCCAGGGTGCATCTAAGTCTTATATCCAAAGAAAAAAAGATTCAGGTTTAAAACAACGTGTGAGAACTCACATGATTTAAGACTACATTTACTGACTATAACCTTCTAATATCCTCAAAGATAAATAAAAGGGGAAAAAGGGTCCCACACTGGGGAATGGTAATATATATATTGGGAAGAATATACTGCAAATGACACACACAATTTAGATATTTTAGATTATACTTACCTTCAATAACTGAATCTAAATACCTATCTTCAAAGATTATAGGTAATGAATTGAGATCTCCATCTAATTCACTACATTCAATAGGTAGAGGTGGAAGAGAACTGCAGAAGGAAGTATTTTTGATAGCGGTGCACATCTGTAGATGACTCTGAGCACTGAAAAATATTTCTTTAAGTCAGAGTGTAATTAAAAATATACTCAGTTTCACTTTATAGACTCCACCCTTCTTCTCACCATTCTTCTTCCCCCCTTTCCTAAAGATAAAACCTCCTAATGAAAGAGCTCTGTAGTCAGAGATAAATACTGGTAGAGTGAAAATTGTGGTTTGTTGACAATAAATTATTGACTTGTAAAATTATGGTTTGTTGATAGACTATTTAATTTCTATTATAGTCTTCTACATTTTTCAAATGTTATTTCAAAATGAGTTTTAGCTATGCTTAATGTCTGAATTTACTAATTTGCTGAGAATAGCACATACGAGAAATGTCAAAAGCTCAAAAGCCTGATGGCTCAGTCGGTTGAGCGTCTGACTTTGGCTCAGGTTATCATCTTGCGGTTCATGGATTCGAGCCCTGCATCGGGCTCTGTGGTGACAGGTTAGAACTCGGAGTCTGTTTCGGATTCTGTCTCCCTGTCTCTCTGTCCTTTCCCTGCTCGCACTCTGCCTTCTTCTCTCTCTCTCAAAAATAAACACTAAAAGTATTTTTTAAAAAGCTCAAACGCCTACAATGACTTGATGATACTATTGAAAAAAATGTATTCCACAGCTACTGCTATCCTTAACATATATTTGTGAATACAACTAACAACTATTTAAAACAAGGTGTATAACTTTCAATACAAAATACTTTTTTAAAAAAACGTTCCTTATGGAAAATTTCAAACATATCAAAGTAAATAGAACAGTATAATAAACGGTATCACTCAACTTCAGCAATTAACATTTTGCTTTTCTTGTTTTATCTATACCTGCACTCACTGCCCACCCCCATAGTCCATTATTATTTATAGTTTTTTTGTGGTATAACTCACATGCTTTGAAATATACAATTCTTAGCTGTATGATTTCGACAAAAGGATACACGGTATGGAATATTTGCATCTACTCAGAGAGTTCTCTTATGTCTTTCTAGTCAAACTCCTAGCCCAAGTCAATAAGACAATCACTGTTCTGACTTTTCGCCTTATTTTTTGCTGGTTCCAGAACTTTATATAAACAGAATCATATGATATTTCCTTATGTCTGACCTCTTTCACTCAGCATAATGTCCTCAAAACAGTCTTTAAAGCCAAAGAAAACCAAATCTAAGTATACTCAGTAGGAAAAATGGAAGGCATCTATTCTGGATAGTTTAGCTGTAGATCGTTTTCATTAAAAAAAGGCAGTGTCAGTCAGATCACTTGTGAAAATCTGTAATTTATATATTATAGATGCAAGAGATTCTTACCCGCAAATATAAAGATATAAGATGGAAAAATGAAAGGCTGGAGTCAGAGCTGTTTAGGATTACCATGGTTATAGTAGGTCTGATATAGGAGCAAGGAGAATAGGGCAATATACTTCTTTAGGTATGGGTCTTTCGTAGAGCTATTCATACAATTAAGTCAAATTTGTTTAAATAGAGAATTTCTGAACTTTAGATTCTCCTAATTTCTTCCATTGTAAATACCATATATTCTGTGTGAGAAACTTTTGGGATATCTCAAAAGGAGGTATAATCCTTTAAACTATGGGTCTGTGCTACTCACTGAAGTTCCTGGTATGCAATGGCTGCTTCTCTTGGATGTTCAAAACAGAAGAATGCTTCAGAAAATCTGCGTACCTGGAAATATCCAAAAGGTATATGAATAACATGGCATGATTACAAGGTCAATCAATGGTAGGAAAAGAAACTTCCCTCCATTAGGCCTGTATAACCACCCTTATGTAAGAATTAATCTCCCTCCTTAATGTTGACAAAGTACTATATTTTGGAACTGCATGTAATAAGAGGAACAAAAATGTAGAGTGAGAAATTTAGGTTTACATTATAGATCCATGATCTATCCTCTTCGAAGACAAAGATTTAGTTTGTCTTACTCACCATTAGATCCTAGTGCCAAGAGCAGTGTCCAGCACATGGAAAAAAATGAAAGAATCAGCCAGCACTTACAGCATGCTATGTGCCACTTATGCAAGTATATGTCAGCTGAACTGACTGACCAACTTACTGGCATTCTGACCCTGGGGCATTTCACCTTTGAGCTTCAGATAATCATTTTCAAATTTCTCCTCAAAACTTGTTCTATATTTGAGGTTATTGTGAAGAATAAACAAGGTAACATGTGACAGGAGTTTGTGGTCTGCTAAGTGTATATAAATATAAGCTATTATAACTGCCATTGTAACATTCATCATATTTTTCCTTAAAATAGTTTGTATATATGAATTGTCTCCACTTGCAATGTGTAATGTTCTTTAGAGAATGAACTGTGTTTTGATGATCTTGGTTACCCCCAAACATATATCTTGGTAAGTTTCAGAAGCAAGTGCTTGGTAAATGTTGGTCAAATCTGGCTGAATATTTCTTACATCATAGTTTTATTTAGATTCTTTCATTTCTAATTATTCAAGAAAAGTCTCTGTCAGCTATCAGAGGAATAGAAAGCAACAGTAAAGAGATGGAAAAGATGTTTTGTTTGGAAGGTACAGGGAGAAGAGACAAATTACAATACATCCTGAGATTATGTTACAGCTAAGATTCTTTTCTAACAGGGAGTATGATTTAGAGTTCTTTGGTTTTCAGCATAAAATAAATTGGAGATATATTTCACCTGTCATCAAGACATAGCCAGTTAAATTTCCTACTTACTAAACTTGCTTCTGTATGTAGATGAGACTCGGTCTTTAGAGGAAAAAGTCAATGAGAGAGTTAAAGAGAGGTGGGTGTGAGGCATCTGTGAGAAGAATGTGATTTGTGTTTTTACTTTCAGTTACTGTCCAATTGCCTCTTCTTTCTCTCCAACACTAAGAGAAAAATGAAGAAAGGGTTCAGCCTATCTATCTATGAGAGACGTTTTCCCCTGAGGGTTGTAAAGTGTGAAGAAATGCAGCCTGATGCCATCTGGATTCCTGTAGTTGTAGCTGGGTCTGCAAAACTGGCTAGTTGGTTTTCCTGCTCTCCTTATCTGCTCTGACTCTGACAATAATAACTGTTATTTTTAACAGCATCCTATCTCTAGGCTCCATGCTAAGCACTGTATTTTCATTCTGTTATTTAAATCATAAAAACACCCCTATGAAGTGTATATGTCTTCACTTAATAAGTGAGGAAGCAGGGATAAAGAGATGAATTACTTAGCCAAGATAGCATAGCTACCCATTGATAAATATGGGATTCAAATAAAGATCTAAGAAATTCCAAATCTTTGCTTCAAACTCCTTCTCTCTTCCCTTTTGCATTATGACTCCCTGTTAACAGAAAGCCTTTCCTTCCCTCTATGTACCCACACAAAATTCTTTATCTAATTTTCCCCTGATCTAATTTTATGCTATGACAATGTGTAATAAATAACCCTATTCAATGTATTGTGTGGCCAAAACTAAGGTATGACTGCCACCTGATGGCAGCACTACTTAATTTGGGGCAAAAACATACATAGAAAAAATATTAAACTTATAAATTCAAACTTAGGATGAGTAATATATATTTACTACTTTGGTATATGTGCTTGTAAAACAAATTTTGTGTATGTACCCTAATTTTAAAAAATTCACTTTGGCAGTATCAACTATTTAAAATTTAGCAAGCATGACATTAAAAAAGCTTCTCAATATTCAAAATGGGTATTTATCATTGTTTTACAGAATTAAATGTTACTGTATCTGTGTTTATACTAACATGTTGCTTAAATTGCAAAATAGTATTTATTATAGCATAAATTTATATTATACATTTATTATAGTGTAATAATATATTACAAGTAGCATCTGTATAAAATAGTATACAAAATCATAGTAGTATTTATAACAGTTATAGTAAATAACAGTATTAACATAGTTATTATAATACATTAATAACATTTATTATAATAATTTTATACATGCCTATCCAGGTTATACTTAAATCTTGAATGCAGGATTTAAATATCAGATAGATCATATTATCTAAGTTGCCTTGAACAGCCACTTCACATATATTTACTAAACAAAAATTCTTTAAATTCTTAAGACTGTACTCATAGTAGAATACTTTAAAGCCCCTTTTATATACAAAGCTGATTTATGGTTACTATTAGATGTAACTCTAACTGGTTTAAGTTATTTACTTTTCTTTTTTTAAATATATACTTATTTATTTTGAGAGAGAAAGAGAGAGCAGGGGAGGGTGGGTGGGTGAGAAAGAGAGAGAGAGAGAAAATCCCAAGCAGGCTCCATGTTGTCAGTGCAGAGCCTGATGTGAGGCTTGAACCTGAGCCGAAACCAAGAGCTGGATGCTTAACCGGCTGAGCCACCCAGGTGCCCCAAGTTATTTACTTTTCAATCCACAGCATATTAAAACAGCAAGTGAGACAAAGGAAAAAGGAGAATTACAGAATATACATAAGTATACTAGGTAGTTATGAGAACTTGATACTGAAACAAAAAGGCCCTGCTTTAAAAGCACAAAACATAAACCTACAACATTCCCATAAAGCAGGCAAAATAAATTAAAATTAATATAATTCGGAACCCTGTAATGGAGGATCTAACATCCAGACATTTGCATTTTATTTATTTATCAAAAAATATTTTAAGTGTTTATTTTTTGAGAGAGACAGAGTGCGAGCAGGGGAGGGGCAAAGAGGGAGACACAGAATCTGAAGCAGGCTTCAGACCCTGAGCTGTCAGCACAGAGTCGATGTGGGGCTTGACCCCACAAACCACGAGATCAGTACCTGAGTCAAAGTCGGATGCTTAACCATGAGCCACCCAAGTGCCCCCAGACATTTTTAATAGCATGGAACACCAGTGTATTAAACCTTTGAGCACACAATGTAAACCAATATCTGAGCAAAACTTTTTAAAATAAAAATTTACCAGCTGATTTTTAAGTTTATATAAATATGCAAGGGATCTAGAAGAGACAGAACAATCTCAAAAAAGAAGAAAAGGGGCGCCTGGGTGACTCAGTCGGCTAAGCGTCCGATTTTGGCTCAGGTCATGATCTCACAGTTCGTGGGTTCGAGCCCCACGCTGGGCTCTGTGTTGACAGCCAGCTCCCTCTCTCTCTGACCCTCCCCGGCTCACACTGTCTCTCTCTCTCTCTCTCTCTCTCAGAAATAAATAAAAACATAAAAAAAAAAAAGAAGAACAAAAATTGGAGAATGTACAACTACCTGACTACAAGATAATCAAGTTAAGGTGGTATTAATACAAAGATATATAAGTGATCAATGAAACAGAAAAGGCCAAGAAATAGATTCAACTTATTCTCAACCAAAATGCTAAGGCAATTCAATAAAAGAAAGTCTTTTCGGGGCACCTGGTGGCTCAGTCAGTTGAGTGTCTGATTTCGGCTTCGGTCATGATCTCATGGTTCTTGAGTTGCAGCCCCGCATCAGCCTGTCAGTGCAGAGTCAGCTTCAGATCCTCTGTCACCCTCTCTCTGCCCTTCCACCGCTTGCACTCTCCCCCAAATCAATCAATAAACAAACAGAAAGTCTTTTCAAAAAATGGTGCTAGAATTGTAAATGGAATTGTTTTCTTAATTTCTCTTTCTGCTGCTTTGTTACTAGTGTATGGAGATGCAATATATTTCTGTATATTAATTTTGTCTCCTGCAATTTTACTGAATTCATTTATTACTTCTGATTGTTTTCTGGTGCAGTCTCTAAAGTTTTCTTTATATATTATTATGTCATTGGCAAATAGTGACAGATTTACTTCTTCACTACCAATTCGAATGCCTTTTCTTTCTTTTTATGGTCTGATAGTTGAGCCTAGGACTTCCTGTATGATGTTGAATAAAAATAGGGAGGGTTGATATCCTTGTTTTGCTCCTGATCATAGAGGAAAAGCTTTCAGCTTTTCAGTGCTCAGTATGATGTTAGCTGTGTTTTTTTTTTTTTGTTTTAAATGTTGAGGTATGTTCTCTCTAAACCCACTTTGCTCAGAGAGTTTTTATCACGCACGGATGTTATATTTTGTCAAATGCTTTTTCTATATCTGTTAAGATTATTTGGTTTTTATCCTCTGTCTTCTTAAAGTGATATATCACACTGATTGATTTATGAATATTGAACCATTCTTGCATCTCTGGAATAAATCCCAGGGATAGCAGTGATTGATACTGTTAACGTATTGTTAAATTTGGTTTGCTCATATTTTGCTGAGGATTTTTTCATGTATGTTCTTCAGGGATAATGGCCTGTAGTTTTCTTTCTTTATAGTGTCTTTGGTTTTGGTATCAGGGTAATACTGGTCTCACAGAAGGAGTTTGGAAGTTCTTCTACTTTCTGGAAGAGTTTGAGAAGAATAGGTATTAACTCTGCTTTAAATGAGTGGTAGAATTCACCTGTGAAGCCTGGACTTTTGTTTGTTGGGAGTTTTAAAATTATTTATTCAATTTCATTACTAGTAATGGATCTGTTCAAATTTTCTATTTCTTCCTGATTCAGCTTTGGAAGATTTTGTGTATTTCTAAGAATTTACCCATTTCTTTTAGGTTGTCCAATTTGTTGGCATATAGTTTTTCAGTTTTGTTATAATCCTTTGTATTTCTATGGTATCAGTTATTTTTCCTCTTTTATTTCTGATTTTATTTACTTGAGTCCTCCTTTTCTTCTTTATGAGTCTAGCTAAAGGTTTATCAATTTTATTTTTTCACAGAACCAGCTCTCGATTTCACAGATTTTTTTTTTTTTTTTACTATTACATTTTAGTCTCAATTTACTTTCATTCTGATTATTATTTCTTTCCTTTTTCTAGTCCCTTTGGGTATAAGGTTAGAATGTACAATTGCACCAAGAAGGATAAAATACCTAGGAATAAATTTAACCAAGAGAGCCAAGACTTATGCTCTGAAAACTATAGTACACTGATGAAAGAAACTGAAGATAACACAAATGGAAAGCTATTCCATGCTTATGGATGGACAGAATTAATATTGTTAAAATGCCCATAGTACTGAAACCAATCTACAGATTCAATGCACTTCCTATCAAAATACCAACAATTTCTTCCACAGAACCAAAACAAATAATCCTAAATTTGTATGGAACCACAACAGATCCTGAAGAGCCAAAGCAATGCTGAGAAAGAACAAAGCTGCAGATATCACAATCCCAGATTTCAAGATATGCTACAAAGCTATAGTAGCTGAAACTGTATGGTACTGGTATAAAAAGAGACACATAGATCAACAGAACAGGATAGAGAGCCCAAAAATAAACCCATGCTTAGGTGGTCAATTAATCTATGATAAAAGAGGCAAGAATATACAATAGGGAAAAACAGTCTCTTTAATAAGTGGTGCTGGGAAAATTGGAGAGCTACATGCAAAAAGATAAAATTGGGCTATCTGCTTACAACAAACAAAGATAAAATAAAGTCCTAAATGTGAGAACTAAAAACGTGAAATTTCTAAACACACAGACAGTAATCTCTTGGATGCTGGCCTTAGCATCATATTCATGTATATGTCTCCTTAGGCGAGGGAAACAAAAGCAAAATTAAACTTCTGGGGCTACATTAAGCTAAAAAACTTCTGCACAGTGAAGGAAACCATCAATGAAACAAATGGAAGAAGATATTTGCAAATAATATATCTGATAAAGGGTTAATATCCATAAAGAAAAAGAACACAATTCAACATACACACAAAAACAAATGATGCAATTAAAAATGGGCAGAGGACCTGAACAGACATTTTTCCAAAAAAAAAAAAAAAATATACAGATAGCCAAGCAACACATAAAAAGATATTCAACATCACTAATCATTACAGAAATGCAAATCAAAATGACAATGAGCTACCAATCAAAACAGCTAGTATCTGAAAGACATGTATTGGTGAGGATATGGAGAAAAGGGAACCCCTGAACACTGATGGTGGAAATTTAAGTTGGTGCAACTACTGTGGAAATTAGTGTAGAGGTTCTTCAAGAGATTAAAAATGGAAATGTCATGTGATCCAGTAATTCCACTACTGGGTATTTAGCCAAAGAAAATGAAAACAATAATTCAGAAAAATATATGCACCCCTATGTTTCTTGCAGCATTATTTACATTAGCCAAGACATGGAAGCAACTAAAGCATCCATCAACAGGCAAATGAATACAGAAGACGTGGGATATACATACAACGAAATACTACTCAGCCATAAAAAAGAATGAAATCTTGCCATTTGCAACAACATGGATGGACCTCAAGAGTATTATGATAAGTGAAATACATCAGAGAAAGACAAATACCATAATATTTCACTTACTATGAAATCTAAAAGACAAAACAAACAAAACCACAAACAGACTCATAAATACAGAGATTTGGTAGTGGCCAGAGAGGATGGGGTTCAAGGGATGAACTAAATAGGTGAAGGGGATTAAGAGGTACAAACTTCCAGTTATAAAATAAATTAAGACACAGAGATGAAAAGTATGGCATACGGAATGTAGTCAATAATATGTAATAACAGTTTATGGTGACAGATGGTGACTACACTTATCATGTTGAATAGTGAGTACTGTATAGAATTGTCAAATCACTGTGTTGTATACCTGAAACTAATACAACACTGTATGTCAACTATACCTCAATGATAAAAAAAAATTTTTTTTATGCTGCTGGAACAACTTAATAGACTAACTGAAAAAAATGAATGTTGGGGCATCTGGTTGGCTTAACTGGTAGAGCATGGAACTCTCAATCATTAGGTTCTGAGTTCAAGCCTCTCATGGGGCATGGAGACTACTTAAAAAAAATTAAAGAAAAATGGATCTTGAACCTATATCTTACAACACATTCAAAAGTTAATTCACGACGGATGATGGACCTTAATGTAAAATATGTATTTATAATGTTTCTAGAGACAAATGAAGGATAATATTTTCATGATAGGCAAAAATTTCTTAGGGCACAAAAATCACCAAAACCAAAAGAAAAAAAAGATAGATTGGGTTTAAACAAGTATTTTCATCAAAATGTACTTTCAACAAAATGAAAATACAAGTCCCAGACTAGAGAAAAGAACTTAATAAATATAACAACGTACTTGCAACCAGAATATATAAATATTTCTAATAGGTAAACAATAAAAAAAAAAAGCCTAATTTAACACTATACAAAATTGAACGCAAAATGAAAAAAATCTCAATATTATTAGTCATCAGAGAAATGTAAAATAAAACCATAATAAAAAACTACTTCACACCTACTATTGTGGCTAAAATTAAAGACTGACAACACCAAATAATGCAAGGATATGAGTAACTGGAACTCTCAAACATTAATGGTGGAATTTAAAACTACATGGTTGTTTTGGAAAAAATGAATGATTAGCAGTTTCCATAAAGTTAAAGATAGATCTACTCTATGATCATGTAATTCCATTCCTATATATTTATACAATTGAAATAAAAACTTATGTTCACAAAAAGAATTGTTACTTTCCTTAGTCATAATAACCAAAAAATGAAAACAAATTAAATAACAGCAGAACAGATATTGAATATTGCTCGGCAACAAGAAAAGAATAAACTATTGATATACAAACAGCATGAGTCAATCTAAAAATGGGTGAAGCAAGTCAGACAAAGAAAGAGTACATATTGTATTGCTGAATCTATAGGCCTTGAAATTATGGTTACAAAAATCAGAACAGGGACCATTTATGGGATATGGGAACCAAATGAAAAGTAGCACAAGGTAATTTCCTAAAGTAAAAGAAATGTCCTTATATTGACTGCTGTGTTAGTAACATGGGGTAAAAAGATTTGTCAAAATTCATTTGATCATACACTTAAAATATATGCATTTCACTGGATTTAAACTTCAATAAAATAAAAATAAACCTTCACTACTTGATGATTAATACGTACATTCTAACACCTGATAGAATTTATCACAAAACACATGTTCTTTGTTTTAAAATACAATTTATTGTCAAATTGGTTTCCATACAACACCCAGTGCTCATTCCAACAAGTGCCCTCCTCAATGACCATCACCCACTTTCCCCTCTCCTTCACACCCCATCAACCCTCAGTCTATTCTCTGTATTTAGGAGTCTTTTATGGTTTGCTTCCCTCCCTCTGTTTATAACTTTTTTACTCCCTTCGCCTCTCCCATGGTCTTAAGTTTCTCAAGATTCATATATGAGTGAAAACACGTGGTGTATGTCTTTCTCTGACTTATTTCACTTACCATAATACCCTCCAGTTACATCCACGTTGCTGCAAATGGCCAGATTTCATTCTTTCTCATTGCCAAGTAGTATTCCATCGTATATATAAACCTCATCTTCCTCATTCATTCATCAGTTGATGGACACTTAGGTTCTTTATATAATTTGGCTATTGTTGAAAGTGCTGCTATAAACATTAGGGTACATGTGCCCCTATGCATCAGCACTCCTGTATCCCTTGGGTAAATTCCAAGCAGTGCTATTGCTGGGTCAAAACAGGGGAGTTCTATTGTTAATTTTTTGAGGAACCTCCACACTGTTTTCCAGAGGTGCTGCACCAGTTTACATTCCCACCAACAGTGTAGGGGGTGCCTGTTTGTCCGCAACCTCACCAGCATCTATAGTCTTCTGATTTGTTCATTTTAGCCACTCTGACCGGTGTGAGGTGGTATCTCAGTGTGCTTTGATTTGTATTTCTCTGATGATAAGTGATGTTGAGCATAGCTTCATATGTCTATTGGCCATCTGGATGTTTTCTTTGGGGAAGTGTCTGTTTATGTCTTCTGACCATTTCTTCACTGTATTATTTGTTTTCTGGGTGTGGAGTCTGGGGAGTTCTTTATAGATTTTGGATACTAGCCCTTTATCTGATATGTCATAAAATCCACATTCTACTCTTCTCATATTCTCATCCATCTATTGGCTGTGTATACGATCTATTATGTTTCACTGACACTGGGAGTTGGGTCTACTGGCCTCTGTCACTTTAATCAATGGCAAACATGAGTTGCGAAGTCTCCTAGATCATACAACTCTTACCTCTCTAGAATCTTAAAATTCTCAAGAAGACTGAATTCAGCTCAGTCACAGTCTTCACTTTTGTCTAAGTGTTTTGAGATACAGCCCCTTTTGGATCCATATATGATGCCTCCACAGGAATTTTATTCCAAGTCATTTGTGTAACACTAAATTTTTTTCATTAGTTTCATAGTTTCATTATATTTGTGATCACCATAACAAGTTTTTGTGTTGGTTTTTAGAAAATCTTTACCAAGTTTGTTTAAACTGAGATTCAACATTTGCCAGTATCCAGTTCAATCCCCAGCAATAATAACTAACGTGTATACATATCTTTGACTTCCTTTTTTTATTGATCTTGTCAGGTAACCTCTAAAATCATTTAACACACTGTCATGGACTAATGTGTTTTAAGCTAACATGCCTTCTCTTTACAAAGAGTTTCCAAGTAGTGATAAGAACTTTAGTAACCTATTCCCTGAGCATTTTGTTTTGGAATGCTCTTTAAAGTCATTTAAGGAAGTTCTTTCTTTCATTTGCCACCATGTTGCATACAATTCTAATCTATGACTTTATTCCTTTTACATTAAAGACAATAGAATTTTCCTCTTATTTTATGTTCAAAATAAAGTTGAGAAAGCACTCAATAACATGATGTTTATAGGGCTTAAATAGAAAGTAAATCTCTCTTTTTTATAGGATAACTTTTTGAGGGAGGAAACCTCACCTTACATTAAAAGCATATGTGCCAATATTAATTAAAGATAATAAAATTTATTCCCTTTCATTTTTTTCTCCAGTTAAGTGGTTAAACAGAAGAGGCAGAGATTAGATTTTATGCCTGGCTTTAAAAAATATGTTACCAATGATAATTCAAGAAGCTTGTATTAATATTTATAAAATTTAGATCTCTTGACTGTAAAGTTTTTGTGGTAAGCCTCTCTGAGAACTATATAACATATATGTAATATAAATACATACATATACACAAACAAATATATATACAGACATACATACATAGATATCAGGCATGAGAATATACTGTAGCATAGATATATACATTAAGGAAATTTAAATTAAAGAACCCATTTTTCTCTTGCTATGTGAATTTTCTCCCATTGTATGTAATAAATTAATGGTTCCAAGAAAACTGTATTGGTAGCACTCATAATGATAACACTTTCTTTCAATTAAGAAAAGGATTAAGTTATGTCATTTATAACTTCTACCTGGGTGGCTCAGTTGGTTAAGCATCTGACTTTGGCTCAGGTTATGATCTTGTGGTCCATCAGTTCAAGCCCTGCAGCAGGCTCTGTGCTGACAGCTTAGAGCCTGGCGCCTGCTTCGGATTCTGTGTCTCCTCTCTCTCTGCCCCTCCCTCACTTGCACTCTGTCTCTGTCTCTTTCAAAAATAAATAAACACTAAAAAAAAAGTTTACTTCATGTTGAATATATTGGTATTAATTTATAAGGTCCTTTTATTTAAAAAAATTAGTTTAGCACTTTTTTTCCTGTCCTGATGTCCTGTGTATAAAGGGACACTATCAAGACAGTAAAAAAGGCAACCAATCCATGAATAGAAGAAAATATTTGAAAATAATATGTCTGATAAGTCTAGTTTCCAGAAAATATAAAGAACTCCTACAACTCAATATCAAAAAGACAACCAATTAAAAAGTGGTCAAAGGACTTTGAATACACACATCTCTCAAAGTATACAAATGGCCAACAAGCACACGAAAAGATACACAATATCATTAGTCATTAGTGAAATGCCAATCAAAGCCACAATGAAATACCACTTTGCAAACCAGCAGGTTGGCCATAATAAAAATAACAAAACAAAAACCAGAAAATAAATATTTGTGAATGTGGAGATACCGGAACCACTGACCCTGCTAGTGGGAATGTAAAATGGTGCAACTGCTGTGGAAGGCAGTTTGGAGGCTCCTCAAAAAGTTAAACACAGAATTACACTCAGAAATTCTACTCTTAGGTATACACTCAAAGAAATAAAAACAAGAATTCAAACAAATACTTGCATGCTAATGTTCATGGAAGCAATCTTCCCAACAGTCAAAAGGTGCAAAGAACCCAAATATTCATGAATGGATGAATAACAGAACAAATGTGATATATCCATACAATGCCACTCAGCTCTATAAGGAAATGAAGGACTAAACTGGCCTGGGTGCTGCCACTGTGCCCCAAACTCAGGCTGGAAGAGACAAGCTTCCTCCCTGGACTCCTCTGGCTTTAGAGTACCCCCCACCCCAATATGGGAAGGTGGGGTTGCCTGCCTAGACAAGTGCTCTCCAAAGAAACAGGGCAGTGTCACTGGGGGTGCCCTAAAGACACAGCAGTAGCCTCAACTACTCAACAAATGCCCTAAAGATTTAAAGAGATGAGCCTCAGATGTGGAAAGCAAAGGTAGCAAGCAGCACAACAATAGCCAAATTATGGCAAGAGCCCAAATGTCCATTAACTGATGAATAGATAAAGAAGATGTAGTATATATATACATATATATACAATGGAATATTACCTGGCTATCAAAAAGAATGAAATCTTGCCATTTGCAACAACGTGGATGTAACTGGATGTATGCTAAACGAAATAAGTCAGAGAAAGATAAATATCATATGATATCAATCATATGTGGAATTTAAGAAACAAAACAGATGAACATACGGAAAGGGAAGGAAAAATAAGATAAAAACATAGAGGGAGGCAAACCATAAGAGGCTCTTAAATACAGAGAACAAACTGAGGGTTGGTGGAGGGGTGTTAGGTTGGGGGATGGGCTAACTGGATGATGGACATTAAGCAGGGCACTTGTTGGGATGAGCACTGGGTGTTATATGTAAGTGATGAATCACTAAATCCTACTCCTGAAACCATTATTACACTGTATGCTAACTAACTTGGATTTAAATAAATAAAAAAAAAGTAGTTAAGCACCGACACATGCTACAACATGAATGACACAAGTGATATACTGTACAATACCTTTATATGAAACATCCAGAATGGGTAAATCAGACTAGTGTTTGTTAGAGAATGGGGGGAGGAGAAAATGGCAATTTTTGCCTGGCAGATAATAATTGGATATACACTTTATACGTGAATAAATTATTATAGTCTTGAACACTCTATGGAAAAAAAACAACTTTACATTTCTAAGAGCACAACAATGTATTCTATCCAACCAGAAAGAGAAAATGGCTCTTTCTCTCTCCAATTTTAAACTTTTTTTTTTAATGTTTTATTTATTTCTAGGAGAGAGAGAGAGAGACAGCGTGAGCAGGGGAGGGTCAGAGAGAGAGGGAGTCACAGACTGAAACAGGCTCCAGGCTCTGAGCTGGCAGTCAGCACAGAGCCCGACGTTGGGCTCAAACCCACGAATCGCGAGATCATGACCTAGGTGAAAGTTGGACGCTTAACCGACTAAGCCACCCAGGCGCCCCATCTCTCTCCAATTTTAAGATGAATCCTTTGGGTTCTAGTCATTGGTCCTGGGAGAATCACTATAATTTCAATAAAGGATTAGTTACAAACTTGTTGCTAATAACTCAAAAACATAAATAGGCAACTACAAAGTAGAAGAGATGTTACTCAAAGAAAATAAGGTTATGGGAGCAAAGGTTGGCACAATTCTGAATAAAACAAAGATGCCAAATGGCACAGAAATTTGCATATAAAGAGGATGTCCAATGAAGATTTTTTTAAAAAAATTATTTTAAAGACTACTTTTTTAGAGCAGTTTTAGGTTCACACAAAAATTGGGAGAAGGGGCACCAGGGAGGCTCAGTCAGTTAAGTGTCTGTCTGACTCTTGATTTTGGCTCAAGTCATGATTTCATGGTCCCTGAGATCAAGCCCTTCTTAGTGCTCTGAGCTGACAGAATGGAGCCTGCTTGGGATTCTCTCTCTCCCTCTCTCTCTGCCCCTCCCCTGTTCATGCTTGCTCGCATGCATATCCTCTCCCCTCTCTCAAAATAAATAAATAAACTTTTAAAAAATTTAGAGGAGGGGCGCCTGGGTGGCTTAGTCGGTTAAGTGTCTGACTTTTGCTTAGGTCACGATCTCGCGGTTCGTGGGTTCGAGCCCCGCGTCGGGCTCTGTGCTGACTGCCAGCTCGGAGCCTGGAGCCTGCTTCAGATTCTGTGTCTCCCTCTCTCTCTGACCCTCCCCTGCTCACGCTGTCTCCCTCCTAGAAATAAATAAAACATTAAAAAAAATTAAAAAAAAAATTTAGAGGAATGATCAATGAAAATTTTTAAAACTTCCCTAATTCTGACAACTATATAGTTTGAAATATTATTTTACAAAGCCTCATAAAACAAAATATTTTCATTTTACAGTTCAAAGAAAGGCTCATTAAATGGAAGAGTTTAAATGAGCAATACCAAATGATATTAAGTAATCGAACAGCAAAAACATTACATCAACCTGGATTTCTTTGCTTTTGGTTAGGATCACAAATATCAGCGCATATTGAGTAAAGCCATATGTTTACCACATGCTCTGTTTCCACACAATATTACTAAGCTCAAAATTATTTTCTTCTTGACCAAGTAATTGTTCTCCATTTTCTGCACCTCTATAAGACACATTTCATTAATCCAAAAATATATTAAGCAAAGTAAATCTGCTTTGGTATCCTATTTGATAGGGTTACACCAGACATACTTAAATTGAAAAATTATTTGCTGCTCACCTAAAATTCATATGTAACTAGGCATCCTATACTTTTTTTGCTGTATCTAGCAGTTCTACTAAACAGGATATTAAAATACAAATAGTTTTTTAGTATAAGTATTTCCCAAACACTGCAAGAACATACATACTAAAAGCTATTCATTGTTTACCTAAATTAAAATTCAATCAAGTACTCTGTATTTTATCTGGCAACTCAAGGTAATTAGTAGGATAGAACTAAAAATTTATTCAAGTTGCCCCTGTAAGAATGCCAGATCAACTGTTATTCTGTCTTACTTCACCAGACCTAACAAGAATTGGTTCAGGGCAGAATACAAGTCTGCAATGCTAGGACAAAGTACAAAGCATAAAACATGTCTCTCCAAACCTATAAATGGCATATACTGATCTCAACATTGGACTTAAAATTCTAGGCACAAACTACAATACACATTAAATATGGCATCTCTGATGGCATAAGGGGTAGCACTGTAATACAAGAGGCATCTTTGGAAGCACTAGCAATAAAGATCAGTAAAACTGTTGAGGGAATAAACTGTAATGAAAGTTAAGTTCTCCATAAATAACTGTTGAAAGACAATTCTTCAGTCTCTTACATTTCTGCAAGTCTTGTCAGCAGAAGCACTGACTGTCCTTGTTATAGACTATCCTTTCAAGGATGTTCGTATTGAGAACAGCCAAGGAAGACAGAGATACATCTCCCTCAGGAGCAAAGAGCAGGTTTGCTCACAGCCTTGGTAGATAAAGATTCTCTTTGGCGTAAACAGCAGGCATGCCCATGTCCGTTACAAAATATTTGGGACCCCTGAGCATAAAATTTTCCTCCTCCAATGGAATATACTAGTGTGTACCAGTGTTAACCTGGCTTTCTTTATGTTGGGCTGTGGAAACTGGGGTTCAAAGAACAAGTGCAAATGATAATACTAAGGTTAATCCTATTGCTGTGAGTAGTAATGTCCTTTGTCTCTGATTTCATATCTTCTGCCAGCATCAGTCTACGATAGGTTACAGGTTACCTTATTTACTTGTAAGTCCTTTACAGATCTCAGATTCTTTATAGTTCTTGACACATAGAAACTTCATTATAATTTTACTTTTTTGCTTTTTATGTTATCTCCCTTGATAATTCTATTTCTCAATTTAAAATGGCAAAGACATCTTTCACTTGATATTAAATACCTTTAACCTTTTTCCCAGCTATACTGAGAGATATCTGACATACCACATGCAACATACATGTTTAAGGAATACAATGTATTGATTTGATGCACTTATATGCTGTAAGATGATTACCACCTTAAGCATTAGCTAACACCGCCATCATGTCAAATAATTACCATTTCTTTTTTGTGGTAAGAACAGCAGGATCTACTCTCCTAGCAACTTTCAAGTATAGAGTACAGTACTGTTAACTAAAACACCATGATATACATTAGATCCCCCAAAATTATTTATAACTGAAAGCCTGTACCCTTTGAACAACAACTCCCTACTTCACACAACCCTTCCACCTCTGGTAATCACCATTCTACTCTCTGTTTCTATGAGCTCAGCTTTTTTTAGTCTACATATAAGTGATATCAGTATATCAGTACTGTATTTGTTTTTCTCTGACTTGTTTCCCTTAGCATAATGCCCTCAAGGTCCATCTGTGTTGTTGCAAATGGAAGGACGGCCTTTCTAATAATTGAATAATATTCCATTGTATATACAGGTTTCTCCCACTATCTAAAAAGAGGATTTCTATGAAACCTTTATGAGTTTATTTTTTTTTAACTTTTCTAATGTTTATTTACCTTTGAGAGAGAGAGAGAAAGAGACGAAGCACAAATGGGGGAGGGGCAGAGAGAGAGGGAGACAGAATCTGAAGTAAGCTTCAGGCTCAGAGCTCTCAGCACAGAGCCCGATGCAGGGCTCGAACTCACAAACCTTAAGATCATAACCTGAGTCAAAGTTGAACGCTTCACCGACTGAGCCACCAGGCACCCTCCCATGAAAACTTTCTTAAGGTGAAATGGCATAAAGTAAAGAAACAATGACCATTTCATAAAACTAACAATATTATTGGTATTTCTTTTGGTTAGCAAAAACAGGTGACTAATGGAGGTCTTTCACAAAAGCAAAGTGGTGTAAAGTGAACTTTCAGATAACAGGGGAAATCTATATATACCATGTCTTTATCTAGTCATACATGAACAGACGCTTGGATAATTTCTGTGTCTTGGCTATTGTGAATAATACTTCAATAAACATGGAAGTGTAGGTATCTCTTCAAGATCCTGTTTTCTTTTCCGTTGGATATGTACCTAGAAAGTGATATTGCTGTATCATATGGTAGTTCTATTTTTGAAATTTTAATAAACTTCCATACTGTTTGCCACAGTGGCTGCACCAATTTACATACATAACAACAGTGCACAAGGTTCTCTTTTCTTCAGATCCTTGCTAACACTTGTTATCTCTTGACTTTTTATAACAGCCATTCTAACAATGAGGTGATAACTCATTGCGATTTTGATTTGCACTTCCCTGATGATTAGTGACACTGAGCATCTTTTCATGTACCTGTTGGCCATCTGCCTGTCTCTGTAAATGGCTCTTCAGTTCCTCTGTGCATTTTTTTAATCAGATTTTTTTATTGAGTTGTAGTTCTTCATATATTTTAAATATTAAACCCTTATCAGATACATGACTTGCAAATATTTTCTTGATTCACTAAGTTGCCTTTTCATTCTATTGATGGTTTCAGTTGCTGTGTAGAAGCTTCTTAGTTTGATGTAGTCCCACTCATTTATCTATGCCTTTGCTTTTGGTGTCAAATCCAAAATATCATTGCCAAAACCAGCGTCAGGGAGATTTTCCCCCTCTGTTTTCCTCTAGGGATTTTATGGTTTCAGGTCTTATGTTTAAACCTTTAATCCATTTTGAGCTAACTTTTGTGAGTGGTTTTAGATAGGGGTCTAATTTCATTCTTCCACATGTGGTTATTCGGGTTTTCCCAACACTACTTATTGAAGACACCATTCCCCAGTATAGTTGGCTCTCTTGTCAAAGATTAGTTGGCCATATATGCAAAGGTTTATTTCTAGGCTCTTGATTTGGTTCCATTTGTCTATTTGCTTATTTTTATGCCAGTACCATGCTGTTTTGATTACTACAGCTTTGTTATAATGTCTGAAATCAGGAAATGTGAAGTCTTCATCTTTGCTCTTCTTTCACAGTCTTGCTTTGGTTATTTGGGGTCTTCTGTGGTTCCATGTAAATTTCAGAACTGTGTTTTTTCTATTTCTGTGAAAAATACTATTGGAATTTCAATAGGGATTGAACTGAAACTATAGATGCCTTTGGATATTTAACAATATTAATTCTGATCAATGAGCATGGGATATCTTTCCATGTATTTCTGTCATTTTCTTTCATAAAAGTCTTGCAGTTTTCAGTAACACATCTTACAGCTTCCTTGTTAAATTTATTCCTAAGTATTTTCTTATTTTTAATGCTATTGTGAATGGGGCTGTTCTCTTTATTTCAAGTATTTCACTCTTACAGTGTACAGAATGAAACAAAGTTTCATATGCTGATTTTGTAGCCCAAAACTTTACTGAATTTGTTGATTCCAACAGCTTTTTGATGGAGTCATAAGCATTTTTTTAATATATAAAATCATATCATCTGCAACTAGAGGCAATTTTACTTTCTTTTTTTTTTAATCATTATTTGAGAGGGTATGTGAGTTAGTGGGGAAGGAGCAGAGAGAGAGAGAGAGAGAGAGAGAGAGAGAGAAAGAGAGAGAATCTCAAGAGGCTCCATGCTGATGTCAGTACAGAGACAGATGCCGGGCTCAATTTCATGAACTGTGAGATCATGACCTGAGCTAAAATTAAGAGTCAGATGCTGAAATGACAAAGCCACCCGGGCATCCCTACTTCTTCCTTTCTGATCTGGATGTCTTTTATTGTTTTTTATTGTCTAATTGCTTGATTAGGACTTCCAGTACTTTGTTGAATAGCAGTGATGAAAACAGGCACCCTTGTCATGTTCATGATAGTAAAGGAAAAGCTTTCAAATTTTTACCCTGAGTATGATGTTAGCTGTGGGCTTGTCATATCATTATTATGTTGAGGTACATTCCTTCTAAGTACAGTTGAGAGTTTTTATTGTGAAAAGATATTATATTTTGCCAAATATTTTTCTGCATCTATTGAGATAATCATATGATTTTAATCTTTAATATGGTGTATTACATTTATTTACTTGTGTATATTATACTGTATCATCCTTATGGCCCAGGGATAAATCCCATGTGATCATGGTGTATGATCCTTTTAATTTGTTGAACTCAGTTTGCCACTATTATGTTAAGAATTTTTTGCATCTATATTCATCAAGAATGTTGGACTGTTGTTTACTTTTCTTGTATTCTCTTTATCTGGCTTTAGTATTAGGATAATGTTGGCATTGTAAAAAAGTCTGGAAGTGTTCCTTTTTGACTGGAAGAATCTGAGAAAGATTAATTTTAATCCTTTACATATTTGGTAGCACTTACCAGTGATGCCATCTTTTTCTAGACTTCTCTTTGATGAGTAATTGTTGGTTAATGATTCAATCTCTTTACTCATCCAACTTGGTTTATAATTGTTCATAATCCTTTGTATTTCTGTGGTTATCAGTTGTACTCTACTTTCATTTTATATTTTAAATCATTTGCATCTTCTTTTTTTCTCAGTCTCGCTAAAAGTGTTGGTTTTATCTTTTCCAAACAAACAGACCTAGTTCTTAGTTTTGTTGATTTTTCCTATTGCTTTTTGGTCTTATCCCATTTATTTCTGTTCTAATCTTTGTTAATTCCTTCCTTCTGCTAACTTTGGGCTGAGTTTGTTCTTTTTCTCATGCCCTGATGTGTAAGCTTAGGTTATTTGAGATTTTTGACCCATTGGTTATCTAGGAGTGTTATTTTACATCCACATAGTTGTGATTTTCCCAGATTTCCTTCTGTTGATTTCTAGTTTCATACTACTGTGATTTAAAAAGATACTTGGTATGATTTCAATCTTTTAAAATTTCCTAAGCCTTACTTTTTTTTGACTTATCATTTGATCTATCCTGAAGAACCTTCCATGTACACCTGAGAAAAAAGTAGATTCTGCTGCTGTTGGATCAAGTGTTTTATCTGTTTGTTAGGTCCATTTGGTCTGAAGTCTGGTTCAAGCCAAATGTTTCCTCATTCATTTTCTATCTGGATGATCTATCCATTGTTGAAATTGGGGTATTGAAGTCCACTACTACTACTGTATTGCTTTCTATTTCTCCCTTCAGATCTATTAGTATCTGCTTAGTATATTTAGGTGCTCTAATGCTGGGTGCATATATTTTAAAATGATTAGATCTTGATGAACTGACCTCTTTATCATTATATTATGACCTTCTTTATCTCTTGTTACCATTTTGACTTAAAGTCTATTTTGTGTGATATAACTACCTTTAAAAAATAAGTATAGCTATCCTTATTCTTTATAAGTTTCTGCTTGCATTGAGTATCTTTTTCCATTGCTTCACTTTGAGCCCATGTGTGTCCTTAGAGCTGAAGTGAGTCTCTTGTAGGCAGCAGAGCTGGTTCTTTCAGTTGTCCACTCAGCCATTCCATGGCTGTGGATTGGAGAATCCAATCCACTTACATTTAAACTACTGATATGTAAGGATTAACTAATGCCATTCATTAGTTGTTTTCTGGCTGTTTTGTAGCTCTTTGCTTTTCCTAGCAAATCCACTGATTGTAGATTATAATCTTCTCTTGCAACTTTCAAGATTATCTCTTTGATTTTGATTTTTGACAGTTTAATTATAATGTGTGTTGGAGGGGATCTCTCTAGATTCAGTAGGTCTGGTGACCTATGAGCTTTATGTACTTAGATATCCAAATGTCTTCCCATGTTTGGGAAACTCTCAGTAATTATTTCTTTAAATAGGCTTTCTGTACTCTTCTCCCTCTCTTTTCCTTCTGGAACTTGAATAATAACAAATTATTTCTTTTGCTGGTATCTCACTGATCAGGCTTTCTTCACTCTTTTTCATTCTTTTCTTCTTTGCTCTCCTCTGACTGGAATTTCAAGTTCTATCTTTTATCACAGATTTTTTCCGTTTGGTCCATTCTGCCATGAATGCTCCCTGTTGCATTTATCATTTCATTCACCAAATTCTTCAGCTCCAGAATTTGCTTCTGATTCTTTTTTTTTTTTTAATGATTTCTATGTCTTTGTTAATCTTCTCATTTTGTACATTGCTTTCTTGATTTTGTTGAATTATCTTTCTGTATTTTCTTATAGCTTACTGAGTTTCCTTAAAATAGCCATTTTGAACTCTTTATTGGGCAATTATCAGATCTCCATGCTTCTGGGTTTGGCCACTGAAGACTATGATCCTCTAGTGTAGTCATTTCCCCTGATGTTTTATGTTCCTTGGAGTTTTTTTTTTTTTTTTTAATGTTTTATTTATTTCTAGGGGAGAGAGAGAGAGAGTGTGAGCAGGGGAGGGTCAGAGAGAGAGGGAGTGACAGACTCTGAAACAGGCTCCAGGCTCTGAGATGGCAGTCAGCACANAGACTCTGAAACAGGCTCCAGGCTCTGAGATGGCAGTCAGCACAGAGCCCGACGCGGGGCTCGAACCCACGAACCGCGAGATCATGACCTAAGCGAAAGTCGGAGGCTTAACCGACAAAGCCACTCAGGCGCCCCCCCCTTTTTTTTTTTTTAATTTTTTTTAATGTTTGTTCCTTGGAGTTTTGCATTTCTACCTTAACACCTGAAGTAGCAGTCGCCTCCCTCCAATATTTACTGTCATCAGGGCAGAAATATCTCCTCAGTCTTGGCAGAGATTCTGAGGTTTTCTCAGACTTTCTATGGATACACCAGCTCCATACTTCTTGCTACCTCTTTGGCAAACTTTTTAATACTGTATTCCTTCTCTCCTTTCTGCAACATATCAGGCTGAGAGCTGACTGCTACCTTTTATTTCCTAAACGTAATGCCACAGCTCCTTTGTGGTCTCTTCCTGGCCTGCAGTTACAGATCTGCCCAAGTTTACTTTTGTCACTGCCTTCAGCTGTGCACATAGGGAACCAGATGTAGAGTAGAAGGGGATGTGTGGGTGAGGCATGAGGAATGGTGACAGTGCCCATGGACAGTTTGAGGGATCTGCAGCTGAGGCTGTCCAAGCAGCTCATGGTCAGACTTTTAGTGGAGTTTGTGATGTAGTGAGTAGTATGAATCCCTTTAATGCTTTCTAAGAGACCCATCTGCCACTCTCCCAATCTCTTTCCACTGCACCCCCCAAGTCATGGAGCTCCTGATTTACAAGTCTAGATGGGGTGAAAGAGAGAGAGATACAAAGAGAGATGAGCCTCTTTGACAATATCCCGCATAGCTGGGGAAGCTGGGTAATTCATCCATTCTCTTTTTTCTCTGCATGAAAAATCACAGGCCAAGAAGGGCTCTCTTAGACCTAAGGTGTGCTATCTTGGGTGAGGGATGAGGTTTGTAAAGATAAGCTATTCCTCTTGCTAGAACTTTAATGCATCCAAATTTCTATGTATGTATGTATGTATGTATGTATATATGTATGTATTTATTTTTGTTCCAGTGGAGCACTGTAACTTCTCCTCTGGAAATCCGACTTCGGCAAAAGTTCTCTCAACCCTGGGTAACTGTCTAAATCAGTGTTTCCCAGGGGTTCCCGAGTGTAGCCAGGAGCAGCAAGAGCTGGTAAATAGGCCACTGCAGGGTCTAGTCAAGACTGAAATGTGTCTGCTTATTATCCAATGCACAGGTGAGTAAGATGCCTTTAGGGTTCTTTAGTATATGGTATGAGATCCCACAGCTCCCAAAGTCACTTTTGTTCATGGTTAGATGCTAAATTTTTGTTGTTGTGAGTGGGACAAAAATAGGAGTTATTTTATATTGCCATGATACTGATATCACTGTCTTTCATCTTTTTATGTAATATGGAGCACTGGGATCATTCATACATAATAGTCTCTATTCTTTAATGTGAATGCATATGGTATGTAACCACAAAATTCTACCAGTCTGGTTGACTTAATTTTCTAAGATTCAGAAAATCTGTCCTTTCTGAATCTTGATATCAAATAACATGGCAGAATTAATTAAACTAATGTAATTAAACAATGTAATTAATTAATTACATTGATCTTTTCAAGTATAGACTTACATTTACTCTTTTTAGCCCAACACTCTCTTTGCCTCATTATTTGTTCTCACCCCAACAAGAGATTCCATATCATATGTTCACTCTATAACTTAGTTCAACTGCGTTGTTCCTGAATACATTATCAGAGAGCCTATTGACTTTATTACAGCCAATTCAGTCCCAGTACAAACAATGAATGACCTTTGGACTACTTTGGTTACTGGAGGCTTAACAATGAAAACTGATATGCTTTATGAACAAAGTTCCTGTTTAACTGCATAAATGGGATCAAAGGACATAATATACCACCATTTCCAGTTTTTGTGATATACATCAGAGCAGGGCATGACAGGAGAAAGTTTATTAATCCTAGTTAAGTAACATTAGGGTACTTTCTCACTGTGTCTTAATTACCCTTCCTTGATTCTTTTAGGAGTTAAATTGGCCTTTTTTTGTAAACTGGAATGGGATGAGAAAAACGAAGCTCTAGGAAAAATTTCAGTTTACCTTTGACATTTTAGTTTTCCATAAACCCAATTTTATCTTGGCCTCCCTTCTTTGCTCCCTTTTCTCAAAGTTGTATTCATCAGCTTCTCTACTGAAATGTACCTTCTTGTTCTTATTCTACCCAGGACAACCCCAACCTCATGAAATATTATGCTACAAAGTTGCCTCTGATCCTTGATATCATTCTTTTCTATCTTGAGAGGCAGTATATCAAATGGTAAAGAACACGGGCTATTGAACCTTACTGCTTGGGTCTGAATCTTAGCTCTGACACTTACTACCTGGTAACAACAAATAAGAACAAATTTACAGCCATAATGGGAGATTTTGCCACAGCCGATAGCGCTAGCAGCCATAAATTCATTAGAAATATGAAAAATTTGAACAAAATGATTGATAAACTTAACCTAGCATATTTAGAACACTTAACCAAGCAACCTGATAAATATACATTCCTAGTATAGATAATGTAAGTCTTAAAGAATAATGAAGTATTGAAAACACAGACTGTTTTCTAACCATGATAAAGATAAATTAGAAATCAACAACAAAAATGGGGTGCCTAGGTGGCTTAGTCGGTTAAGCATCCGACTTTCGCTTAGGTCATGATCTCGCGGTTCGTGGGTTCGGGCCCCACGTTGGGCTCTGTGCTAACTGCCAGCTCAGACCCTGGAGCCTGTTTCAGTCTGTGACTCTCTCTCTCTCTGACCCTCCCCTGCTCATGCTGTCTCTCTCTCTCTCTCTCTCTCTCTCCTAGAAATAAATAAAACATTAAAAAAATATTTAAAAAAAAATCAACAACAAAAAGACAACTAGGAAATCAATATATCTGGAAACAAACATAGTCTTGAAAATAAAGGCTCTTTAGTTAGCAAGAGACAGAGATGTGGTCAGATAACCTCAGGCTTTGTGGGATTTTTATAAGGATATAAAGTAAGGACATCCAAGGAAATGACCCTGTACCCAAACAGCCAGTTCTTGTGAAACTGAAATGCTGTTCATTGGCATTTAGCAAATAACACCTGGAGTAATATTCTAATATCACTCTAGTAACAGAAACCATCATTTGTTGTTTCCTTTTCTGGGCATTTCTCCATTCTCATGTTCTTCTCTATCTCTGACACTCTCTCTGCTTTGCTTTTGACCCTTTTTACTTTCATATCTACCTTGTAATAATTGGTTTATTCATGGCTTCTATTGTCTCATAACTTTTGTCTAGGACCTTCTCTCAGTTTCTGCCACTGTTTAGTAACTGAGTCTTTTCTTTTGTGTCCCATGTCTAAATTATTCAAGAGAAATGATCTGAATACTTTAGTCATTCATTCCTTCTACTAGAAAATGCCTCAAATCAGTAGAGTTAACGCAGTGGCCTCCTTCAAAAATTACTAGTCTTGGGGCGTCTGGGTGTCTCAGTTGGTTAAGCGTCTGACTTCGGCTCAGGTCATGATCTATGGTTCGTGGGTTCGAGGCCCACGTTGGGCTCTGTGCTGACAGCTAGCTCAGAGCCTGGAGCCTGCTTCAGATTCTGTGTCTCCCTTTCTCTCTCTCTCTGACCCTCCCCTGTTCACGCTCTCTGTCTCTCAGAAATAAATAAAAAAAACATTTAAAAAAATTACTGGTTTTCTCTATGTTCACACTGTAGATGACTACCTCTCGTCTAACTGCCAACCGCTAATTCAAGACTTCTGGGTCACTTGATACAAAATATGGCATTTTTTGGAAAGGAACTGTCTCTGGTTCCTTATTTCAGAAGAAGAGTATGGGCAGGCACTCCATTTCTTAGATTTCTGAGCAAGGGAAAAATAACAATTGCTAAATACAGGACAACATATCTAGTGTATTCTTTAAAATGCTTTTTTTTTGTTTTTGTTTTTTTTTTTACCTGTAGTACATTAAATCAAAGACTTCCCAAACAAATTAATACTGGTATGCTGCGAGATTTCCCATTTGGGGGTAGTGTGTGTATAAAGTCTTGTCATTGACTAGTCCTATGAAGTCCTGTCATTGACTCGTATATTGTTTCTGTTTATATCCAGAAAATGAATAGATGTATTTGTTATTTTTATAAACCACTTTATACACTAAGGAGAAAAAAACTTCTAAATAACCCTGAATCAAAGAATAAATTGCTCACAAATTAAAAAAATACTGAGAACCAAAGGATAAAAAGAACAACATATCAAAACTTGTGGAATGTAGCTAAATCAGTACTTAGGGAAAAACTTATAAACTTAAATGTATAAAGCAGAAAAAAAGAAATGCTATAATTAATAAGCTAAACATCTACTTATAGAAGTTTTAAAAGGGTGCCAAAATAAACCTTTAGAAAGTAAGATGAACTACTAAAGTCAAAAGTAAAACTAATAAAACAGAAAACAAAACACACAAGACAATTAACATCAAAAGTTAGTTCTTTAAAAAAACTAGTAAAATGATACCTCTGATGGGACCAGTCAAGAAAAAAAGAATGAAGGCACAAATAACTGATAACAAAAATAAAACAGAAAAACACTACAGATACTGAAGATGTTAAAAAATAATTGAAGGATACTATGAATTATTTGGTGCCAATAAATTAATAAATTTAGATGGAACAAACTCCTTAGAAAACATAATTTATCAAAACTGAAAAAGAAATAAAATGTAGTATATTTCCACTAATATTGTATCACCTGAATCTAACCACAAGGAAACATAATACACATAATACAAACCCAAATTGAACCATGGTCTATAAACCTTCTGGCCAATAGTGTTCATGAAAGACAAAGAAAATAGAAAGAACTACTAGAGATTAAAGGAGTCTGAAGAATTTAAATGAAAAACTGAATGCAGTGTGTGATCCTGAATTTGATCCTGGGAAAGGGGAAGTCATGCAGGACATTATTAGGACAAATGATAAAATATCAAATGAATTTTGTATTAGATAGCAATATTGTATCAACATTCAATTTTATAAAGTTGATCACTGTCCTGTGGTTAAGTAAGAAAGTATTTTTGTTCTTAGTCAATATACCCTGAAGTATTTATGGAGAAAAGAACATGATGCCTCTAAACAAAAAATGATCCAGGAAAAAAATCCATGTATGTATTATGTGTAACTATATATACATATATATGTGTGTGTATATATATATATAAATATATATAAAATCTATCTATAAAAAGAAGTAATGATAAACATGACAAAATTGTAACCTGTGATTCTGATGAAGAGTATATGGGATTATTCTGTACTACTTAAGTAATTCTTCTGTAACTTCTCTATTATATTTTATAAGCTTTATGACTTTGCTTTTTATATTTGTCTTCAATCTACCTGGAACTGAATTTTATATAGTATTTTTTTCCACATGAATACCTAATTGTCCCAATATCATTTATTTAAAATCTCTACTTTTCTTTGCTGTTCTGGATATATTATGTCCAAGTATGGATATGTCTATGTCTGGCTTTTCTCTTCTGTTCCATTTACACTAAAATTAAGACCTCTAGTTTATCAATAGACAGCCCAAAGATAGTGGGGGGAAAAAAACAATGACATAAGAGAAGATTTATTTACAAAACATATAACAAAGGCAAATACATGGAAAAGTATTCCAAATCAAGATGAAAAAGAAAGGTAATCCTGGAGAAAAAGGTTAAATAATTTGAACAGAAACTTTACAAACAGGATAGCTGATAGTCAAACAAGAGTGCTTAACCTCCTCACAGGTCATCAGAGAAATGCAAATTAAAAACACAATGGTATCAAGCTGGCAAATTTTAAAGTCTGCCAAAATCAAGAGGCGGGGCTTGTATGTGGAATAACAAGAGCTCTCATCAAGTGTTGGTGATAGTGAAAACTGCCACCACTTTGGAAAATAGTGTGGTTTTTACTAGTAAATAACTGATGTTATACAGATCCTATACATAGCAATTTCCCTTATAAGTAAATAACTCAGAGAAACTAGTATGCCAGGATGTATGTACAAGAATGTTCATAGTAGCTTGGTTTGTAACAGCTACAAGTTATAAGTAATCCAAATGTCCCTCAGCAGTAGAATACACTTACTGTGGGTATATGCAAATGAAATACATCACACCAATGAAAATGAAGAGGTACAGCTACTCCTAAAAACATGGATTAATTACACAAACACAATCTTGCGTGAAAGAAGATATAAAAGAATATACACCGTATCATCTCATTTATAGAGAATTCAGTAACAGAGGCTGAATAACATAACAGAATGAAACAACTTGTATTATTTAGTATGCATACATAGATGGTAAAACTAAAAGAGAAGTGAAGAACTCCTTATCACAAAGACAGGATGGTGATTACTTCTAAATGTCAGGGAGGGAAGAGAAATTGGAGAAAACACACAAAGTACTTTTGTGGTGTTCACAATTTTCTATTTCTTGATCTGGGTGATAGTTAAAAGGATATGTGCTTTTAATTAACTGTTAAAATGTGCATATTTTATGCTCTTTTCTAATTTTGATAATACGTTTCATAATTAAGAAAAAGGAAAAAAGAAAATATGGTGTTTTCAAAGAGCTACTACTAACTAGGTCAAGAATATTAGTGTGTGTACAGAGCATACAAAGAGATAAGACTGGAAAAGTAGTCTTGATAAGCTGTACAATAAAACTGTACAAAAATTTCTGCACAAGGTCCATACTAAGCATACAGCAAACATGTGTGTCTAGATTACTACCCCTGACCTTCCAAGTTTGCAATACACATTCCCAAATGAGGCAAAAGGGAAGCAAAGTTTGAGAGTCTAGATTAGTTTAAGATGGCCCTCTTGTTCCTGATTTCTGTTCCTCATGAGACCTGACTAATACCTGTTCTTGGGTTCCAAGGACTAGCCTGTATCATATATTTTTATATTTTAGTTAGATGATTTTTCTTACTGGCAAGGGTTGTAACTGAGATAAATCATGTGCTTAACTGTATCGCTTTATTAACTTAAGAAATCAAACAATAACACGATAGTAACGTCTCCTTTCTAATTTATCAACACGGGAAAAAATCAGGTTTCTTCTTCATAATGACCTTTACAGATAAGAAATACTGATCAAAATGTTCTAACATCACTTTTCTTTAACTTACCCTCAAAGTATGGTGCTCTTGTGCTAATAAAAGTCTTAGTTCTTCATGTAGTGTTATAACTTCCAGAAACTGACCCCATAAAGCCATTAGGAGTGAACAAAGTTGTGCAAGATTCATATTTATAAGTTCTGCCAGTTCATCAGGATTTTCTATTTTCTGAAATGACAAGAAAAAAACTTCACTGCTTCCTGAGACTTACCATATCTAAATATAATGTTATTGGAACATCAATACAAGGCAAATTTTTAGTTTTAAAAAGTGTGTGTGCACGCACATGCTTATATTGTGTAGAGAACAAGTGACCAATGGCTTTTTTAAAATTTGATAGTTACTATAAAAATTTTCAACAACTGAATTGATATTTTAATATCTGAGATATCTACCAAATAATGTCAAATATAGTTTAAAATTAGGATAGAAAATTTTAGAAACATGATTCTACAGAGCATGATCAACCTCAAACATTAAAATTCTGAGAATTTTAAATATAATGTACAAATCATGATGAAAGTTATAAAAGTGTTGAAAGATAATGCAATCTTAAAATAAGAGTTTTTTCTCCAATCTGCTAACTGAATTACTTACAAAATCTGTAACTACTCAGAAAGGACAGAGATATTTTCTGAAGTGCTAACTGCTTTTCCTTCACTCCTAAGTTTCTAGGTTTTATTTTGCTTGTGGTAATCCTTTTACAGTCATCAAACACTTCTTTCTCTTTTCTAACAATTCATTCACCCATTGTTTATTGAGCACATTTTGAATGCTAGAGCCAACATTCCAATCTAAATCAAAGATTAATATGAGAAGTTTGGTCTAGTAAGGAAAGAAAAGTGGGTAACCAATTTTAATATGCTGTTATGAGTGTTCTAATAGTGGTATTAAATTATCCCATTTATTTAAATATTCTCCTACAGTGATGATAAAAGTTGAAAGTAATGAATTATATCAAAAAATGAAGAATCTTCTATAAAGCACTTGGATTTCTTGCATAAGTAAAATAAAGATTTTTGAACAAAGAAAATTCAGAATAATTCCTTCTCTTTTGGACAGGCATTTTTATTACAAAGGCAGGCCTTTCTTTAATTCACTGATGCAGCAGTGTTCAGGCAGATTATATCTTGCTGGAAAACTTTGTCTTCAATTACTAGTAACACTAGGAAATCTACCTTAATATACAGATTGATGATGATTTCCTTCCACATGGTAAAGAAGGCAGAAATAGTCTATTCAGGTTAAGGTTCAAAGCCCCTCCTATAGTTTCAATTATCACATATACTAATGACTGCTGAATCTTTACATCTGGATCACATCTCTCCTGAGCTCTAGACCCATCACTGACTAGATGACTATATTTGGATGTGATAAGAAAGGTGTTCAAATCAGTATATCCTAAAGAATACTAATTATATTTTCACGCTCCGCTTAAAAAAATTCCTCAAATGTGGCTTATCACATTTAACCTTAATCAGTTTACTTTTACATTTTTTTAAAGCTTATTTATTTATTTTGAGAAAGAGAGAGAGACAGAGAGAGAGACAGAGAGACAGACAGAGAGAGAGGAGGAGAGAGAATCCCAAGAAGGCTCTACACTGTCAGGGCAGAGTGCAACATGGGGCTCAATCTCAGGAACGATGAGATCATAACCTGAGCCAAAATTACAAGTCGAGGGTATAACTGAGCCATCTGGGAGCCCCTATTTTTACTTATTTTTGAAGTGTACAATTCAGCAGGCATTTCTTTTCTATCCTAACTCAGAGAGGACATAAAACAAAAATTCAGCAAAATTATTAAGAAGGGAAGGGATTGTGTCTTATTCACTTTTGTGACTTTGGTTACTAGTACACAGTAGTCACTCAATATCTGAAGTTACAGACTTCAGATAAGGAAAAGTTCCCCATATTTATGGACAAACTAAGAAAATGCTGAAAAATTCCAGAACTCCTGAACAGAAGCTAAGAGAGTCAACATATAATATTGATTCATCAATGTATAATAAATCTACCAACGTATTTTGCCCCTGGAAATAGTTTATAAACGTATTAGAAATGAAGCTAACAAGTTTTTCATGTCTCTCTTAAAAACAAACAGAAGATTAAAGTGTACACTAAAATAAGTTGAAACATGCAGTCTTCTTCCAAGAATAGTATTAAGGGAGTTTAGAAAAAGAAGACTTGAATAAACATTTGACTGTAACTAAACAGTAGTGTGTAAGGCAAGCAATGCTATTCTTAGTATAATCTACACACGTGTAGAATTAATTCTCTTGGTTTCACCATAGGTTGAACAGTGTAAACAACATTTTTTTAAATCCCCTGAGAGCAAGATATCCCCTGTCTAGATACCCTGTAATTATTAATCTTCCTTTTCAGAAATCACCAAGTTACCAAGGTTCTGAGAGGACTTTAGTATTTTCATTATTAGGAAAGCATCCTTTCAAGCATAAATAAATTACTCCTCTGGTTTACATGAATCTTTACAATATGTCTCAAATATAAATAAAATATTTTTATGTTAAAAAGGAAATTAGAATAAAGTTTGACAAGCTGTTTTATATGTATAAGTGTAGGAATAAGATCTTACATTTGTATAATATTTTCTCAAATAACATCTTATCTTTTAAAAAAATTTTTTTTATAGTTTATTTCTTTTTGAGACAGAGCGAGACAGAGCATGAGTGAGGGAGGGGCAGAGAGAGAGGGAGACACCAAATCTGAATAAGGCTCCAGGCTCTGAGCTGTCAGCACAGCTGACATTCTTTTATGGATATGTACTTTTTCATAGCAGTCACTGATCTTGTTTGATTACCAAATACTGCTTACTTAAATATTAGACTTGGGAAATAGGTGATGCAAAAAAAAAAAAAAAAAAGAAGAAGAAGAAGATTAAGTTCATTTTAGTGTAGAATCTTCCATTTTTTCAGTTATACATAGAGAGAAAACTCTAGAATCATATATACTATTATGCCATTTCCGTTGAATAATATGAGGATTTTTCTACATACTGAAAGCATATTTAAAAAAATTTTTTTAATGTTTATTTATTTTTGAGAGAGAGTGTGTAAGCAGGGGAAGGGCAGAGAGAGAGTGGGAGACACAGAATCTCAAGCAGGGTCTAGGCACTGAGCTCTCAGCACAAAGTCCAACTACGTGGAGCTAGAACTCACAGAATGAGAGATCATGACTTGAGCCTACGTCGGATGCTTGACTGACTGAACTCCCCAGAAGCCCTCTGAAAGCATATTTTTAAGGTTGTATAACTTTTTTAGATTGTATGTGTTTCATAACTTGTTTAACCATTCTCCTATCATTATTTACTTAGGTTAATATTTTCATATTATAAATTACAATATATATGAATCTCTGTTTATTTGGTACTGATTGACAAGTAATACCCTGGCTTTGGATATATACTGCCAAATTAATCTCTGAAAAAGATCTCCAAGGTGAGAGATCTATGAGAGATATAAGAATCTTTACCTTATCACATTTCAACAAGCATTACATTATTAGAAAATCACAGCCAATCTGATAGGTTAAAAAAGGTATGAGAATATTTAAAATTTTATTTGATGATTAGTAAGACTGAATATGTTTTGATTATTAGCCTATTTTGTAAACGGGTTAATTATTTTGTAAATGGGTTAGTATAAGTTATACTAACTTAAAAAATGGTAAGTTACAGGTTTTCTTATTGATTTGAAAGAGCTCTTCCAATATTCTACCTTTTGTCTGTTGTCAAAATTTATGATAGGTTGTTGATGTTAAACTTTATGATGTCCATTTACATACTGAAATTTAAAAATGTTTTACCTAAAAAATTAGTAATATATGAATACATATAGTACTTTTAAAATTTAGCATAGATGGATATAGAGCAAAGAATAAAAATTTTCCTTTACAATCCCATTCTTCATACAACTCTTTTCTGTATTAACAGTTTGAAATACATATATATGTGTGTATATATGTAAAATATATATTAAATGTATCACAGGTATATACAAGCAGGGGAGGGGCAAAGAGTGAGGGAGAGAGAGAAATCCCAAGCAGGTTCAGTGCTGTCAGTGAGGAGCTGAACGTGGGGCCCTATCTCACAAACAGTGAAATCATAACCTAGCCGAAATAAAGAGTCAGATGCTGAACTGACTGAGCCACCAAGGAGCTGCTGTTTTTTTATTCTTTTACAGAAGTGATACTCTATTTCCATTACTGTAGTTTTATATACATTTTAACATACATTTGGGCAAGTCTCTGTATAAAAATGTATTTTTTAAGGTTTTACTTAAGTCATTATTACTTTTCAAGTGCTCTTTAAAATAAGTCAAATTTTAACATTTCCAATGGTATTTTGATATGGATGCATTAATTAACTTAAGAAAAACTGGTATCTTTCAGTGACTGTTTCTCTTTTTATTCAAAAGTATCATGTTTACTTATTCAAATATCTCAGTGAAATATTATAGATTTTTTCACATTAATTGCACACATCTTATTAAGGTTCTTTCTAAATGTTTAATGTTCTTATGGGCAATTATTATGACAACATTGTTGATTTTTAATGAAAATACTTATCTTAATTGAACTGTGGGGAAAACCTCTAGGAGAGTATACAAAATTACTTATGTATCCTGCACATGTATAATTTTAAAAGGAGAAGGCAAATACTTTTTTCAAAGGGGTCTAACCCTCATTCAAATTTACATACAGAAATACATTCCAAAGTCAAGTATATATTTTTTTATGTCTCTGATTTGTAGCTGACCAAGAGTGAAATACATAGTGATCTTAAATTAGAATATTTAAAATAGAACATTTAGTTCCATGCCAAAATTAAAAAAAAGGAAATTTAATTTCAAGAATAAACTATTGGAAAAATGGTCTGAGACACAAATTGATTTGTTGAAATAAAACAATTTTCATTTCTAAACTATCATTTTATAAAAATACGTAATCTTAAGGCTGATTTAAAAATTTGTCCAGAAATTCTTTTGAGTAAATTAATTGAAGAAGGTGCACACTTTTGATATTTAATCGCCTTTGCTATCCCATTTACATGCAAAGTAACATATATTTTAAAAATAGGTTAACTTCATGCTGAAGCCAAATGTCTTTTTATCAACTAAACTGTGATTCTACTATGATCAACCATTTGAGGAAGGATAAATAATTAAGTTTTCTTGGATACAGTATTTAGAATAGGAAACAGAATCCAATCAAATAACTTGATAAATGTTAATTTTAAAAAATCCAAGTACCTTAACTTCTTCGCATAGTTCAGTAAGTCGAGCTTCTACATCCATTTCCTCTGAAAGGAGTAAAGAGTAATTAGAGGAAATATTTCAATATTATATCTGAAAAGTATTTTTGAAATTATCTAATTACAGTTGGCCCCTGAACAATATAGGGATTAGGGGCATCACCCCCACCATGCCGTGAAAACTCCATGTATAACTTCTGACTTCCCTAAACATTAACTACTAAATAGCCTACTGTTGACCAGGAAGACTTATAAATAGCATTAACAGTTGATGAACACATATTTTGTACGTTACATGTATTATATACTGTATTTTTATAAAAATGAGCCAGAGAAAAAAATGGTGAGAAAATACATTTACAGTCCTATACTGTACTTATTGAAAAAAAATCCTTGTTTAAATGGACCTGTGCAGTTAAAGCCCCAGGTTTTCGAGAGTCAAGTGTAAATTACCTTTAAAAAACAGGAAGGTTGAAAAATATTTGAACTATATTCAATTAAATAAATTTCAATGTAATATACTGTCATAAACACATTAATCATGTGGGTAATGTGAGTATTAAATTCTATGTTCTGATTATTAGTGTTCAAGTTCTCATAAGAGGATGACACTGTCAAGGAAATATTGACTGTGGACCTAAAATAACTTGCACAACTATAGTCCAGAAAAGATAAAACATATAACTAAGTTTTATTGCATTGTATACACTGTAAATTTCAATACAACTTAGCATTTTCTTAAGTGTGTACATGGCTTGTTTTTTTGTTTTTTGTTTTTTTTACAAAAGCTATCCTAAAAAATTCAAGTCAAATTAATCTTTATAGCTAAAACACTCAAAACATACCTGGAGTAGAAGTTATTTAACAGTAATGAGTGACAAAATCTTTGAGTTTCTAATTTAGTTTACTATATTCAGTTTTCTCTAAGACATTCTAAAATCGAAGTATATTTTGTCCATACAATCCTGATTTATTTAATGTATGCTGTGACCTTCTATGAGGAGGTGTGCAGATTAATTTAAATTAAAATGGTAATATTTATAAGGGAATACAGAAACTAATAGAACAGAAAGGATCCCTGCTTTTTGCAGGGAAGGAATTTCACTAAGGCCTGAAATATGTTTAGATACACCTGATTTTTAATCAGAAATCAAACTGAGTTCTCCTACAAGAACTGTAATAGCATAGTTGTGATCACAAAAAATTCCATAATCCTGTTCCACAATCTTGTTAACTGATCATTCCCACACAAAGGCAAGAATACATTCTAGGACATCCAGAAATTTATTCATTAGATCACTATGTCATAAGGTAGACTTCAATGTATACTATTTGTTAAAAAGCAAAATAAACATTTAAATTTGATAAAATAAGCAGTTACATTTATGTGGTAAACACAACCAACCTATGATGTGAACAAATACTCCACTAATAATTAAAATCATTAGGACACATATATATTTTGAGTCCCAAAATATATAAATAAAATTGTATTTAGATATTTCTACCAAGAAATAGATTACAGATTTGGTCAACTCATTGATAACTAATGAAATCTATTATTTTACAAATCATTTCACTGTCAGATAAATTAGTGGCCTCTAATACAGGTTTTCCAAAATAAAAAAAAAAAAACAAGAAGCAGAACCTGTATTAAAATCATAACATCCATATGTCCATGTCTGTTTTCACATTGCTTTTCCTCTAATAGGAGAAAATCAGTAAAATTAGTCTTAGTAAGTTAGCTATCCTATCAATAAATTTTTTTTAAATGAAAAGGAACTTTTTAAAGTTTTGAGTTTTGGTGTATTTTTCTGATCTTCACATACAGGAGTCTAAATGCATAAGCTAGTACACTTGTATTATGGCTAGTGAGAGCTACTTCAATGCAAACATTTAAAGAATGTCTAAAAGCAAAACTTAACTTCAAAATACTTGAGTTGAAATGATTTCAAAATTATTTACACTTTTTAAATGAGTTTAAAATTCTATTGTAATTAATTTTCTTTAAAATGTATATATATACTGATACAATTACATAGATATGTATAGAAATGTTATTATCTTACATAAATTATGTTTTTTAATTTGGATCCTGCTGCTAATCTAAGGATACAGTGTAAAATATATTCTTCCATATTTTTCAAATATATACATACATATGGACACATTTCAGAGACACTGTAAATTCGGTTCCTGACTACTACAGTAAAGCTAATATTGCAATAAAATGAGTCAAATAAATGTTTTGGTTTCCTAAAACATAAAAAGTGCGTGTAAAAGTTATGTTGTAATTATACTGTAAACTTATATTAAGTGTGCAATAGCATTATATCTAAAACATGTATATAACTTAATTAAAAATGACTTCATTGCTAAAAAATGCTACCATCATCTGAGCTTTCAGTGAGTTGTAATCTTTTTGCTGGTAGAGGGTGTGGCCTTGATGCTGACTGCTGACTGATCAGAGTGGTGCTTGTTGAAGGTAGGGGTAGCTATCGTAATTTCTTAAAGTAAGACAACAATGGAGTTCATTACATCAACAGACTCTTCCTTCCCTGAAAGATTTCTCTGTAGTATTAGGGGCATTTGCCCCCGGTAGAACTTCTTTCAAGACTGGAGTCAAACTTCTTAAAATCTTTCACTGCTTTATCAACTAAGTTTATGTAATATTCTATACCGTTTGTTGTCATTTCAACAATCTTCACAGCATCTTTACCAGGAGGAAATTTATTTCAAGAAACTGCTTTCTTTGCTCATTCATGAGAAGCAACTCCTCATCTGTTAATGTTTCATTACAAGATTGCAGCAATTCAGTCACATCTTCAGGCTCCACTTCTAATTCTAGTTCCCTTGCTATTTCCACATTTGTACTTACTTTCTCCACTGAAGTCTAGAACCTCTTAAAGTCATCCACAAGGGTTTGAATAAAATTTTCAAACTCCTTTTAAGGTTGATATTTTGGCCTCTTCTCATAAATCACACATATTCTTAATGGCATCTAGGATGGCGAATCATTTCCAGAAGGTTTTCAATTTACTTTGCCCAGATCCATCAGAGGAATCCCCATCTATGGCAGCTACAGCCTTATGAAATGGCTTTCAAGTCATATTATTTAAGAAATAACATGAAATTAAGACCTGAAAGCCAAATAACTCCTTGATCCATGGGCTGCAGAATGGATACTGTGTGAGCAGGCATGACAACATCATCGATCTCACTGTACATCTCCATCAGAGCTCTTGAGGGGTCAGGTCAATGAGCATTGTCAATGAGCAGTCATGTTTTGAAAGGAACATTTTTCTGAGCAGTAGGTCTCAACAGCAGGCTTAAAATATTCAGTAAACTATGTTGTAAACAGATGTGCTGTCTTTAGGCCTTGTTCAATTTATAGAGCAAAGGCAGAGCAAATTTACTGTAATTCTTAAATGTCCTAGGATTTATGGACTGGCAAATGAACACTGGCTTCAACTTAACGTCATCAACTATATTAGCCCCTAAAAAGAGAGTCAGCCTGTCCTTTGAAACTTTAAAGCCAGGCACTGACTCCTCCTCCCTAGTTGTGAAAGTCCTAGATGGCATCTTTTTCCAATAAATGGCTATTTTGTCTACACTGAAAATATATTGTTTACTGTAGCCACCTTCATTAATTATCTTAGCTAGATCATCAACACTTGCTGCTTCATCTTGGACTTTGATGTTACATAGACAGCTTTTTTACTTTTAGCCTCATGAACCAATCTCTGGTAGCTTTAAACTTTTCTTCAGCAGCTTCCTCATTTCTCTTGGCCTTCATAAAACTGAAGATTTTGTTCGAGATTAGGCTTTGGCTGAAGGGAATGTTGTGGATGGTTTGATCTTTAACTTTCTATTTAAATTCCACTTAACATACAGCGTAATATTAGTTTCAGGTATACAATTTAGTGATTCAACACTTAACATACAACATCTAGTGCTCATCACAAGTACACTCCTTAATCCTCATCGGCTATTTAAGCCACCCTCCCCCCAACCTCCTGTCTGATAACTATCAGTTTGCTCTCTATAGTTAAGAGTCTGTTTCTTGGTTTGCCTTTTTTGTCTCCTATGCTCGTTTTTTGTTTGTTTCTTAAATACCACAAGTGAAATTGCTACTAAAACTTTCTCCATAATAGCAATAAGGCTGTTTTGTTTTCTCATCATTCATGTGTTCAGTGGAGTGGCACTTTTAATTTCCTTCAAGAACTTCTTTTCATTCACAACTCAGTTAACTGGTTGGAGAAACACTCAGCTTTTGCCCTACTGTGGCTTTCAAAGTACCTTCCTCACTAAGCTTAATCATCTCTAGCTTTTGACTTAAAATGAGAGATGTATAACACTTTCTTTCACATAAATACTTAAAGGCCATTGTAAGGTTATTATTAATTGGCCTAATTTCAATATTGTTGTATCTCAGGAAATAGACTTGAGGAAAGGGAGAGAGATGAGGGAAAAGCTGGTCAGCAGAGCAATCAGAACACACATCTATTAATAAATTCACTATCTTACATGGGTGTGGTTCATGGTGTCCCAAAATAATTACAATAGTAACATCAAAGATCCCTGAGCATAGATCACTGTAACAAATATTAAAAGAATGTAAAAATTTTAAAGACTGAGAATTACCAAAATGTGACAGAGATATGGAGTGAGCAACTGCTGTTGGAAAAGTGGTGCCAACAGACCTGTTCAATGCAGGGTTGCCACAAATTTTCAATTTGTAAGCAACTATGAAGTACAATAAAATAAAGTATGCCTTTATATGGGTTTTTGAGTCATTTTCTTATTCTTTTTTTTTTATAAAAACATGATTGTGCTTTACACACTTTTCTACAATTTTTTTTTTCTCCCAGCAATATTCCATGGAAATTTGGTATGGAACCCTAAATGTTTTTTTTTTTTTAATGGCTGCATAATATTCCTTGGTGTGCAATGCCTTATAATTTCCTCGATATTGATGGTCAGTAGAAGATGGCACAGAAACAGGGGACCCTGGGCTTTTCTCCTCTCTCAAACATAGCCATATTGAAGTCAGATTACTTGGAATACCCAGGAAATCAATATGAGGACTGGCAGAAGGATCTCTACAGTTGGAGAGAGATAGTGTGGCAGGTGTGAGGTGTGTGGAAGAGAACTGAGGGAGAAAAACTGTAGTGCTACCACTGTGGGGAACGCACCCTTTCTGTGCAGAGACAAAAGAGAGAGAAAGAGGAAGGGTTTGAGAATGCAGTGCTGGGTTTGTACAAGAGGAAAACCTCTCTGACCACAGAGTGGGGAGTGAGAGTTACTCAGTGTCCCAGGTTTTTTTTGCAAACAGTCTGTGGAGCTCAAACTCTGAGGTTTTGGAAGTGTGTGACTTTCTCCAGGGTGGTGCTGTGATGTGTGCTCCTGGGGAAAAGGCGTTGGCCCCGGAGTGCACAGCATGGTATAGGGATCTCCTGGGTCGTACTGGAAGAGAACATTCCACTTTTGGAAGTACTTTTGGAAGAGGGTGTACTGCGTCTCCAAGGACAAAAGACCCTGCAGGTGCCAGTGAAAGGCAGACAGAAGCACGCACAGAGGAAGACAACATGGCTCCTGGTTTTTATTGTGCTAACCATAGATTCTGTGCAGATGAGGGATTGTTTTTCTGACACAAAGGACATCAGACATAGCACAGACAGGCTCTATTCCAGAAGAGAGGAGCAGGTTCGTGTGGTGCCGGTCCTGTAATTTTGAGTTCCGAATCCTAGCTATATACCAGGGAGCACTGACTGCCCTTGCGATTCTATGAGGGTTCTCTGAACAGTTGGGGGTGTAAGATCTCCTGTCTGGGGATAAAAGAGTGGGGTGGCACCATTTTCTCTTTTACCACTGACATGGTGGGACTTCAGAGAACAACACAACTGCCCCTAGTGGAGGTGGGACCCACTCAAACCAAGTCCTCCCCCTCTCCCCCATGCCTGGCAACGGTATATTTACTATGGCAGGTCTGACCCTGAGTGAGTCCAGCAGGCCTCTTCTCCAGAAGACCAGCACAGGCAGCACCCTGCAGGTACAAAGACTACTGTCATAGAGTACTTCAAAGTGTCACCTGCAGTTCTGGTGGAAACTGGATCAGGTTTACTTTATTTTTTTTCTTTTTTTTCCCTTTGGAATCAGCCTTATAGTTTTTTGTTTGTTTTTTCATTTCCTTTTCTCATTTTCTTTTTCTTTCTTCTTTTCCTTTTCTTTATCTTTGGAATGAGGCTTATATTTTTTGATTGTCTGGATTTTTCATTCCTTTTCTTTTTCTTTTAGATCAGGTTTTTTTTCCCCAACTCTATTTTATTCTTTTGTTCTTTTCTTTCCAGGCTTATTTTAACAAACAAATCAGAGCACACCTAGCTAAAGGTCCAAACATTCCCCACTGCAAGCAAGGAGCTCCACAGAGGGCTGACCAGTGGAAAAGAGTAGTCAAAACCTAATAGCAGAGTGCACACAGCACACACTAGAAACACTTTCTGAAGTGCCAGGCTTTGGACTGTATATGACCCCTTTTAATACAGCATTACTCTGACGTATAGGAAACATAATAAGCTTTCAAAACACGCCAAAGACAGAAACTTAGCCAAAATGCCAAGATGGAGAAATTCACCCCAAAAAAAGGGTCAAGACTACTAGCTTGGCTTGAAAAAAAAAAGCATAGAATACACCAGAGAAACCTCTGCTGCAGGGAAAAAAGACCTAAAAACATGTCAGGCTGAAATAAAAAAATGCTATAACTGAAAGGCAAAATTGACAGGAAATAGTCACAAAGACTGAAGAAGCAGAGGAAAAAATAGGTGATACAGAAGATAAAATTATGGAAAATAACAAAGCTGAAAAGAAGAGGGAAAGAAAACTATTAGATCATGAAGGTAGACTTAGGGAACTCAGTGATTCCATTCAGTGAAATAATATCTGTATCCTAGGACTCTCAAAAGAAAAGCAGGTAAAAGGGTCAGAAGGTTTATTTGAACAAATTATAACTGAGAACTTCCTTAATCTGGCAAAAAAAAAAAAAAAAAAAAAACCAAAAAACAAAAACAAAAAACAAGCATTCAAGTCCAAGAGACCCAGACAACTCCTGTGAAAAAAAACAAAACAGGTCAACAACACGACATACCATAGTGAAACCTGCAAAATACAAAGATAAAGAGAAAATTCTGAAAGTAGTTAGGGACAATAAGTCCTTAACTTACAAGGGTCGACAAACAAGGTTAGCAGCAGACCAGTCCACTGAAACTTGGCAGGTCAGAAGGGAGAGGCAGGAACTATTCAACATGCTGAAGGGGAAAAATATGCAGCCAAGAATTCTTTATCCAGCAAGGCTGTCATTCAGAACAGAAGGAGAAATATAGAGTTTCCCAGACAAAAACAAAAGGAGCTCATGACCACTAAACCAGCCTTACAAGAAATTTTAAGGGGGACTTTTTGAGTGGAAGGAAAAAAAAACACCAAAGCAACAAAAACTAGAAAGACCAGAGAAGACCACCAGAAACACCAACTCTACACGTGACACAACAGCTAATATCTATCATATTAATGAACATCACAAGAAAGCCAGAGTAGCTATACTTATATCAGACAAACTAGATTTTAAAACAAAGACTGTAGTAAGAAATGAAGAAGGGCATAACATCACAATTAAAGGATGTATCCACCAAAAAGATCTAACAATGGTAAATATTTATGCCCCCAACTTGAAAGATCCAAATATATAAACCAATTAATAACAAATATAAAGAAACCCATTGTTAATAATACAATAATAGTAGAGGACTTTTAACACCCTACATACAGCAATGGACAAGTGATGTAAGCAGAAAATCAACAAGGAAACACTGGCTTTGAATGACACACTGGACCAGATGGACTTAACAGATATATTCAGATCATTTCATCCTGAAGCAGCAGAACGCATTCTTCTTGAGTGCACATGGAACATTCTCCAGAATAGATTACGTACGGGATCACAAAGCAGCCCTCAACAAGTACAAAAAGATATCATACCATACATATTTTCAGATCACAACGCTATGACACTTTGAGTTAACTACAAGAAAAAATTTGGAAAGCCCTCAAATACAAGGAGGTTTAAAGAATATTCTACTAAAGAGTGAATGGGTTAACTAGAAAATTAAAGAAAAAATTAAAAAAACACATGGAAGCAAATGAAAATGAAAACACAACAATTCAAAATCTATGGGATGCGGCCAAGGCAGTCCTAAGAGGGAAGTATATTGCAATTCAGGCCTAACTCAAGAAGCAAGAAAGGTCCCAAATATACAACCTAACCTTAGAGCTATAAGAGCTACAAAAGGAAAAGCAAATAAAGCCTAATGCCAGAAGAAGGGAAATAATAAAGATTAGAGCAGAAATAAATGATGTAGAAACTAAAAAAAAACAACAACAGGAGAACTAACAGCTGTTTCTTTGAAAGAATAAACACAATTGATAAACCCCTAGCCAGACTTATCAAAAAGAGAAGGTCCCCAGATAGATAAAATCATGAATGAAAGAGATCACAACCAACAAAACAGGAATAAAACAAATACAATATTATGAAAAATTATATGCCAACAAACTGGGCAATCTAGAAGAAATCGACAAATTTCTAGAAACTCACAAACTACCACAGCTTTAACAGGAAGAAATGGAAAATTTGCATGGACCCATAACCATCAAGGAAACTGAATCAGTAATCAAAAATCTCCCAACAAACAAGTCGGGGTCAGACGGCATCCCAAGGGAATTCTACCAGATATTGAAAGAAGACTTAATACCTATTCTTCTCAAACTCTTCCAAAACAGAAATGGAAGGAAAACTTTCAAACTCATGCTATGAAGCCAGAATTACCTTGATTCCAAAACCGAAGACCTCACTAAAAAGTAGAATTACAGGCCTTATGAATATGGATGCAAAAATTCTCAACAAGATACTAGCAAATCGAATTCAACAGTACATTAAAAGAATTATTCACCATGATCAAGTGGGATTTATTCCTGGGCTGCACGGCTAGTTCAATATTTGCAAATCCATCAATGTGATACATCACATTAATAAAAAAAAAAAGGATAAGAACCATATGATACCCTCAATAGACGCAGAAAATGCATTTGACAAAACACAGCATCCAATCTTGATAAAAATCCTCAACAGAGTAGGGTCAGATGGAATATACTACTACATGATACAGGGCATGTATGAAAGACCCACAGCTAATCTCATCCTCCGTGGGGAAAAACTGAGAGCCTTCTCCTATGCTCGCTCAGGAAGAAGACATGCATGTCAACTCTCACCATTAGTATTTAACATAGTACTGGAAGTCTTAGCCTCAGCAATCAGACAACAAAAAGAAATAATGGGCATACAAATCAGCAAGGAGGAAGTCTAACTTTCATCATTTGCTGATGACATGATGGTCTATGTAGGAAACCTTAAATATATAGAAAACCTGAATGACTCCATCAAAAAACTGCTAGAATACATGAATTCAGCAAAGTGGCAGGATATAAAATAAATGTGTAGAAATCTGTTGCATATCTATACACTAATAATGAAACAGCAGTAAAAGAAAAAGCAAGGAATCGATCTCATTTACAATTGCATGAAAAACAGTAAGATCTTTAGGAATAAATCTGACTGAAGAGGTAAAAGATCTGTACTCTGAAAACTATAGAACACTCATCAAAGAAACTGAAGAGAATACAAAGAAATGGAAAAGCATTTCATGCCCATTGACTGGAAGAACAAACATTGTTAAAATGTCTTTGACAAAGCAGGAAAGAATATCCAATGGAAAAAAGACAGTCTCTTCAACAAATGGTGCTGGGAAAACTGGATGGTGACATGCAGAAGACTGAATCTGGACTACTTTCTCACACCATACACAAAACTAAAATCAAAATTGATGAAAGACCTAAATGTGACAGAGGAAACCATCAAACTCCTAGAGGAGAACAAAGGCAGAAACTTCTTTGACCTCAGCATAGCAACTTCTTACCACACACATTGCCAATGGCAAGGGAAACAAAAGCAAACATGAAGTATTGGGACTTTCATCAAGATAAAAAGCTGCACAGTGAAAGAAACAATAAAACTAAAAGGCAGCCTATGGAATGACAGAAGACATTTGCAAATGACATATCTAATAAAGGCTTGGTATACAAAGAACTCATCAAACTCAATACCCAAAAAACAAACAACCCAGTTAAGAAGTGAACAGAAGACATGAACAGACATTTTTTCCAAAGACATCCAGATGGCTGATAGACACATAAAAAGATGCTCAACATCACTCATCATCAGGGATATACAAATCAAGACCACGATGGGATATCACCTCTCACCTTTCCAAATGGCTAAAATTAACAATACAAGGAACAATAGGTATTGGTGAAGATGTGGAGAAAGGTGAACCCTCTTGCACTGTTCAGGGAAATGCAAATTGGTGCAGCCACTCTGGAGAACAGTATGGAAGTTCCTCAAAAAATTAAAAATAGAACTACCCTATGATCCAGCAATTACACTCTTAGGTATTTACCTAAAGGGTACAAAAATACTGATTCAAAGGGATACATACACCCCAATGTTTATAGCAGCATTATTAACAATAGCCAAACTATGGAGAGCCCAAATGTCCATCGACTAATGAATAAATAAAGATGATGTACACATACAGACACAGGAATATTAGCCATCAAAAAGAATGAAATCTTGACATTTGTAACAATGTAGATGGAGCTAGAATGTATTATGCTATGCAAAATAAGTCCATCAGACAAAGACAAATACTATATGATTTCACTCATATGTGGAATTAAAGAAACAAAACAGACTAACATAGGGGAAGGAAGAGAAAAAAGAGAAGAGAGGGAAACAAACCACATGAGACTACTAATGATAGAGAACAAACTGAAGGTTAATGGAGGGAGGTAGGTGGGAGATGGGCTAGGTGGGTGATGGGTATTAAGGAGGGTACTTGTTGTGATGAGCACTGGGTGCTCTATGTTAAGTGATGAATCACTGAATTCTACTCCTAAAGCTAATATTGTACTGTGTTCACTAACTAAAATTAAAAAGAAAATTTCCTCCATATTCTACTCTTTTTCATTTGAAAAATGGGCACTTATCTTTCTATTCAGAGTGTTGTCATTAAGATAAATACTATAATAAACATGTCTATGCATATATGTTTACATACTAATACTCATCTTTCTATGATACAGGTTAACCAAAGTAGGGATGCTAGGTCAAAGGGTAAATATATCTTAAATTTATTTTCTAAATCCACCCACCCATTCATCTATTCACTTATTCAACTGATATTTATAACATAGCCCAGAAAATGCCAATATAATACTAGGCTGTAAGGATAAAAAATACCTCATTAAAGTACTATTTAACTTTATTAGAGTTTGAATCAGGTCTTTTCCCATGTAACCAAAAACTGGGCCTTTCTTTATACAGAACTTAATATAAGCAGCATTATGTAGAGTTATTTGGAATTTAGAATGCTCAAATGTAAACTGATAGGTTGGCAAAATAATAGCTTAAACCAGGAATATATTTTCATTCACTAAAGTATGTCAGAAATGATCACAATTTAATATTATGAATACTTTAATTTTATACTTACTTTATATGAGAATATAAAATTATACTCTAAAATAATGACCATAAATAAATCTTTAACCTCTCTTTTTTCTTTCCTGACAATAAAATCAGTTTCTCTTTTAAGAGTTTTAGTGAAAACTGACCTAACTTAAGTTTTTCTGAGCTATTTTCATCTGAGGAATAGTGAGAAAGATTTTGGCCCCTTAATTTTATTTTGTTCATACTTCTGAAAACAAGAAACAAACACATTTTATTTTTTATTTCTATAGCTTTTCATAACTTTTAAAAAATGTAATTGTAATGGGTCTATTCAACAACAAATAAAAACCTTCAATATACTTATGAAAGTACAGTGAGTTAAGTACTATTGCTATTTAAGAACAAAAGTCTAAAATACGCAGGGAAACATAAATAAAACAACAAGATCAGATTATTTCCATTAAAATATGTAATATCTGGATAGTGATATTTTGATACTATTTTGCTTTTGAAGCTTAGAACAATAAAAAATAAATCCAAATTGACTTAAAAAGCAAAACCAGCTACTGAAGATGTTTCTCTTTATTTCTATAGTGCATAAAATTAATTAGCTTCAGTTTTTAAGCCACATTTCATTATAATTGGACCTACCCAGAAATAAACTGACTTTGAACAAACTTAAGGTAATTAGCATTAAACACATATTCTGGCAATAAACATGGTTTCCAAAAAATGCTCTTTGTAGGAATTGTAAAAAGAATACAGAAAATAGCCAAAGAAATCTTTGTATTTACCTTTTCAAGTTTTAATTAAAAACCTCAATATTATAAATTAAGAAATTAACCGAAGCTTATATACAAACAAAATTGATTCTGGAATTTCTAAAATAATAGTAGTAGGAACATACTATATTAGTAAGTACATATTTATGAAATTTGACACTAATTTAAAGCAAAATTTCATACTAATAGAAAGGGATTATTTACTTATCCCATTTGTAAACATACCTAGACAGGTGTCTTTCTGGGTTCGTGGCTGTTTTCTTCTGAGAAGGCGCTCATAAAGGACCTGCATGTTGGCCTTGGCTAGTTACAAGGATTGCACACAGCACTAGTTACTAATGCTCCTTTTACAACAAAGTTTACCAGAATTTTCCAACTTGTTATTAATAGACTTAGTATTGATCTGACAGTGCAGTTAGATTAGAACACCACAGCAGAGTCTTTCAGTTAGTTAGTTAGCTTATTAGAATTGCAAATGATGTACATTCAAGTTTATATTACTTTGTTCTTTTTTCTATTTAAATGTATGAGCTGCTCAACACTTCATAATCCAATGTATTTTCATGTTTTAATTTCTTAGATCAAGAATTTTAGAGGTGGCAGGGATCTGAGAAATGAGCAAGATCAACTGTTGCTATTACAAGTGTAGATACCAGGGCCCAGAAAGTACATGATATGCCAAAGCCTAGATTCCAGAACTTGTGACTACCATTTCCAGTAAGAGCTCATTGCACTGAACCCTTATTTAACTACAGGCTATTAAAAAAAAAAAAATGTACATCATTCAACTAGTAGAAAAGAAAATGGCAAAAGCAGAAAGGAATTCAAGGTATTATTTTAAAAGAGGGAATAAAGTTCAGATCTATTTTTTAAAGCGTGGTTAGAGTTTCAGACTTTTAAGTATATACTTATTTGAAAACTCAAGAAAAATATCAAATAGTAGAAGGAAATACAATAAATATCCTTTAATTAAGAACTACTTTATATCCACCTATTAAAACTGATGAATATAATGATATTTAGTCAACAGTGCTTTATGGAAGTACCCTTTAATGCTTGTAATATAATTTTGCTAGGATAAAAACAAATAATGTTAATAATTCAGAATATGTAATTATTTTTAATAGTTAATAGTATTTTTAGATATTCCCTAGCAGATGCATTGAAGAATAAATTAAAATTCACAATAAATAGAAAACATAAAGATGAAAAGTTTAAGAATAACAAATGCTACCAATATTTACTGATTATGAATCTTGATTTTAAAGATCCCTAGTAAACTATAAGCTATGTGTTGAGGCCTATATACTTTACTAACAACAAAACTATATTGTGCCATTTCATTCATTCTTCATTCATTCAACAAATATATTTTGAGTAGGTAGCATATGTAAGGTACTAATAATTTTATTCTATCGCTTTTATTTACTTAAAACTAAAGTCTAGTTTGCCTTAGAAGTTGGTTTCTGATAAAATATTTTAAGCAAACAATTTGGAATAAAGTTTATATTTAGTAACTAACTTCTGAAATTAAATTTAAGGGCTTTTTTAATTATGATATTTTCTATATTACATGCATAAGGCCAAAGTAATATATATACACACAAGCCATCCTTACCTGTGAGAAAATTTATAACCTGATAAATAAATGAATTATCGTGCTGAATTAGATTAATAAACTAGTAATAAAGTGCTAATCCTGTGTAAGATATTTGAAATAAATCTTTGCTTTGAAGAGATGCTTGTTTTAATTATTAATTATGTATTTACCATTAAACATTACTTCCTTTCAGAAATATTCTTATCTAACTTAAAATGTGATTCATGTGTTTTTTCATTCACAAATATTACATGTTAAATCTATTTGAAAATTATATCCAGATATATGTCTTCCTTATATAGACATTTATACGACCACCTTATGTACACCTCTCTATATTAAAGCCCCAACGAGTCTTGTCTCACTGGGAGAGTTTCTCCTTTCCATTCCAATGTTGAACTGAACACTTATTAAAAGAAGAGAAATCAAGGCTCTTTAAAGACAGACCCTATTCTTTCCTTAGCATCTAGCTCAATGCCTGACATGCTGGGTGCCCATAAAAGCCCAAGGGAACTACACCATTAAGAAGTCTTACTCCTAGAGCTCCTTTACACACACTGCCTTTTGGATGTCCTTGTCTTTCCTACCTACTCATGCACATCTGGTTCCCTTCAACCGCCCTACCTTTCAAATGAAAACCACTTTGTGTATGTAGTCCCAAAGCTAGTAAGTGACAGAAATAACTCCAAACATGTACTCTTAAGCACTATAAGATAATGCCTCTATTAATTCTACTACACCATTCAACATCAAAACTATAAACAGATTTTCTTGTAGAAATACCACTATTCATGGCTTCTAAGTTTCACACCACTTCTTTTTAGAATTCTGTTTTTTCAGGCATATGGTATTATCCTTCATACATATTACAGTTTAATAATTTTATAGTTTGGTCATTAACCAAAATTTATAATGTGATTCTAAGAAAATGTGCTGAAGTTCCAAAAAAATCAAATTAAAAAATATATGAGCATAACTGTTCCATTAACTGAGAATAGTGATAGCCTGAATTAGCTCTATTCTACAAACATTTCTTTCATGTTCAAAAAAGAACATTTAAAAAAGTTTACTTCTGAGGCAGTAGTTTCCTACAAGATTTTCCTAAGAGAAACAGAAGGATTCTAAATACACAAAATAGCAAAGCAAAAGAATATTTCAGAGAACAGTAATCAAAGTGTTTCCACCATTTTTGTCTTGGGAAAGAATACATCAACAAAAAAGAATAAATTTTCCTATTGCTTGTACATCTGTATATACATTGGGATCCTTGAATTCAGTATTCTAAATAGTCAACTGATTGGTATCTGTTAATCAAATCCATTGGAGTAGTTGCTGATAGGCAGTGGCACAATATCCAGCATTTTCTCAGCTGAATTTAAGTGAAATACAAATCATTACATGTTCTTACAATTCTTTTATATCCCCAAGTAGGCAATTATAAAAATAGGCTAACTAGTCTCAAACCCAAGAATTATTTTCAAAAACGGTGACTATTTTAAAGAGTGCATCAGTACTGTGAAATCCTTGAGAAACAAATAAAGAAAACTGATTAAGTAAAATTTAAAAGTAATTCTTGATTTATTCAAGTGTATAATGATAAAATTAATTTATTCTGAGGAGATAATTAAAATGTGCTTATTATGATGAGCTATTAGCTAATGTTTGAAAAGAAAAGCTTATTAAGCTAACATAAAAGGTCTGAATAAATACCTATTTCTGCTAATCCCAAAAATTTATCTTCTGTGAAATATGTGCAAAAGCATTCTGTATTCCATTCTACCAATGGTAAGCAAAATCAAGAGAAGATCATTTTTTATTGTGTACTATAACATAATGCAGTTATTACTGCTGGACTAAAACCAAGACTGACTTTTTAATGATTTAAATAAATTTCAGCATGTTAAAACTGAGTAACATTATTATTCTCTGAAGTGAAATAAAAGAAATAAGATCTGAGATCACTTAAAACCAAATGTATATAAAAATGATCCAAGTACCTACAACCTGCTTAGATAGATTGTTAAATATTTGGAAGTACAGATTTAGATTATAACTCCATGATTTTGTAGAGAATTATAACATTTGCTTTCTAGTATGTTTTCTGGTTGTATTTTAATAGGAATGGTATACTAACATATATTTTTTAAAAATCTATCAAAAGACTCACTTCTAATTTAGAAGCAGAAAGTTATTTCTTAGCATCATAAGAAGCATTTTTAAATCGCAGAAAGTAGTATCAAGAGTCAAAAAAGATGGAATTGAGAAAGAAGTAAAAGTGAAGTATATAAACACTGTAGTTTTAGTAAAGAAAAGCTATGGCAAAGCTGATAACTAGCAAAATGAGAATGAAGAGAAGACTTGAACTATAGGTTAGGTCTGGCTACTTTTAACATACCCAGTTCTAGTTTCTGACAAGAGGGAATCTCTTCTGTTACCGTAATGAAGTAGCTGTGCAATCCCTTGAAGGCTAGCAGCAAAGTGGCACAAAGTGTATAATGAAAATGATAGGCATGATGTAGGAAGGAGTCTGCAATGATGAAGCTGCAACCCTAAACAAAGAATAGATTTGGGATATAGAGTATTAGTAACCAAATATTACTACACTTAAAACTTAGAAAAATAAAGAAAAAATTCTAAGCATTTACTAACTGATTATTCTAAATCATAAAAAAAATTCAGCAATATTTTAGAGCTGCTCTTGTTCATATAAGTAATTTAAATACATAAAATGTGACTCTAGTAGTTTCAATTACAGTGGGCTTTTAAAACAAGCAGATTAAATTTTTGTTTTTGAAAATTGGAGACTCAAATTACATTCGCATCTCAGGACAGATACTCCGCTTCTATAGTATAAGTCCCTTTCCTTTTAAGGGAATAGTGGTTGTACTTGTACTATTGCAAGCTGGGTCTCAACTCTGGCAACTGTTCTTTACAAGCTCCTTTGGAATGATTCTATCAGTTCTGTTAACGGAGCAAGAGGTGATAGTAACAAGTTAAAAAAGCCACTGGTTGTCAAAGATCTCTATCCTTTAAATCTGGTAAGTCTTTAAGTATCAGGTTAGTTTTCACAATAAACAACTGGAACCAACCAATCTGTTAAGTTCATATTCAACTAGATCTGTAAATTACTGAGCTAAAATAATAACATAAGCATCACACTCACAGATACAACAGTTAAAAAACTTTTCATTTAAAATACGAGGAAAAAAGGATACATAAACATATCAGTTCTTACGTCTGGTGATAACTGCTTTGTGTAGTTAATACCAAAGACCACACTTTCAAGAGTAGGAATCACAGAATCTTTGTTTTGTGCTGGTGCATTTCTATTTAACCAAGTAGTCTTCACAGGGCGAGGAAAGCTGGAGAAATAAATTTTATTATTGTCATAATAGCCTATTTAAATGTTGAATGCTTACAAAAGAAAATTTTACAAAAATAAAGAGCAAGTGTTTTGCAAGGTTATAATTTCTAAAGTATTCTGAAGTGTTTCCTTTAATAATTAGAATCATTTATGAAAACACAAAGAATATATAAAAAACTAAGAGTAGATGCCTGAGATAACGTCTCCATAGCTGGGCTTTAGGAAGTCTCAAAGGATTCTAAAAATGAAAAGTGTGGAATCCATAGTAGTTAAATGACAAATGAGGATCAAGCTTTAATTTGGAAATACTAATCTGTCAGAACTGGTACCAAGTTTATAAACTTAACAATCAAATATGGATTCTACTTACAGAAATAAAGAGCTTCCCGCTTAAGTGCAGAAGAAGAAAAGCTACTAAATCTACCTGCTGCCTCTATTTCTCAAAAACAAAGTACTTCCTTTCTCTTTACTATAAGCCTATGAACTCTATTAAGACAATCTTCAAGTAGTTCAAGGTACTGTCTCAATCACATATGAACTGCCATTAGTATTAACATTAAATATACCATAAATTCTATACAGTAATAAGCATATTCTGTTTGAATGTTTAAAATCACATACAATACTGAGATAAAATATTGGCTAATTATAAGTAGGCCAAAGCATTTGGACTGTTTGGCAGTTTGGCAAAAGGGAAAAGAGGAATGAAAGTCAATTTTGCCATAAGCAGAAAGCAGCCTTCATTTGCAAAATCAATTTGCTTTGCAAAAATTAAATATCCACATCCCAGCAAAGAAGGGAGTTGCAAGTTAATGGTAAATTACACTTGCCACAACATGTTTTTCAGAATTGAGTCATAGAAGTTATACTTAGAAAAGTTCACATATAAAAACAGATTATGTAAAAAACAAGCAAAGAAAGAAATCCTAACCCCACTTATTATATATAATTGATTTAATGTCTATAGTTGGGTTGATTGTACAAATTATTTTAAATAAAAATAACATTTAAAAAGATGATATTTGTAAAATGTTTCATTTTGTTTAGAGGAGAAAAAAGCCACTTACAATAAAACCTCAGAAAAAACTTGTCAAAGCATAGTGAGGAATGTTACCCTTAACGTGACCCCTCTACCGGCATGCACCAGCAAAAAGCTTTTCTTTACCCCTTCCTTGCTTGCCTTCTCCAACCTCTCATTTCCAGGCAAGGAAAAAGGCAGGGAAAGATGCTGCTTCTTTCATGGCAAAGTTCTAGCCGCAAGAGAGGGGAGATCAAGGCCCACGGCAGCTAGGTAAAAGAACAGCAACCTCAGCTGTTGCAGCACCTCAGTTTCTTTTCCAGTCACTAACCAGAGCCAACAGCTAATCCTCCTGGCTTCTAATTCTGAGCCAAAAATGTCTTCTTCCAGTGGACGGTCTCTAGGAGATGAGCTGCCTCTTTCTCCTACTAGTCTGTGGCAAAAACTGCTGCATTGCAAGAGGAAGCACACATTTAACTCACTAGTATTAGTGATGTAAATATCACTAACTCTATTTACTCAGGGCCTTAGGAAGCAACATTAATAACCCGAGCTAACCTCTAGGAATTATTTGTACATTTCTCAGAAGAGAAATTAAGCCCGTGTTACAAAGGAAAAAAAATGGCTGAAATATTTTATTTAGGGATTCTTATTAAAATTACAGTAACAAGGGATTCAGAAAACTACAGAAATGTATTTTGTAAATAAACTTTGAGCATTAAAACCTAACATGTAATTCATTAAAAATAGTGTATACTATCTACTTCAAAGTCATATTTCAAAAAATGCACTTTCTTATCAAAGGAGTTTGATTTATTTTTCATGCTATTACATATTAATTTATTCAATCAGTATCTAAAAATTTTTTGAAAAAGTTTATAATAAAATTATATAATAGGAACACTTTCTTGTTTACAAAAGTTATAGCAACTGAGAACAAGCTCTCAAAGGCCTAAGAGTTAAAATAAAGAAAATAGCTAGTTACAGATCTAACTACGGAATACAGAAAGCAAAGCAAATCATTAGGAGAAAGACTTCTTCCTGGCCCTGTGCTCTAAAAGAAACCATGCAACAACACAATAGAAGTTCTCACAGTTTTTGAAACAATGTAAAGATATATTCCACAGAGACCAGTTAACTGTGGACAGTGCATCAAAGTGTATTGGTCTTTATAAATTCTGAGGGTAATTAATACAAAATGATCTACTTAGTTTTTCTTTATCCTTTAAATGTTTATATATTTAGAGAGAGCGGAGGTGAGGCAGAGGGAGAAACAGAGACCCAAGCAGGCTGTGAGCTGTCAGCACAGAGCCCAACGTGGGGCTCTATCCCACGAACCGGGAGATCATGACCTGAGTTGAAACCAAGAGTCGGATGCTTAACCGACTGAGCCACCCGGGCACCCTCCTACTTAGTTTTTCTGATAAATCAGTTTAACATCATACCCCTGAAGCATCATCTTGAGTATCAGTTATTGGGATTTGGATTTGTGACTGAAACTGTAAAATAGACCATTCAGAAATCAAATCAATTTGGAGTCTTTTCATATAAGCTACTGATTTTAAGTGTCCATCTGTTGCCCATACCACAAAAGGACAATGTTTTATTGTAAAAAACTGAAGAGCTTGACATGTATTTTCACACAATGAAAGACAATTCATCTCCCTATGGAAGTGGGCAGGAAAACTAATTATCTCAATGTATTTATTATAATCTAAAATATCATGTACCTTTAGATGAAAACAGTACATGATACAGTTTAAAAGCTTATTAGTAAAGATCTATAAAATTGATTAATGACTTGGAAAACAAGAATTATCATATAGCACAGATTTAAGAAAGAATTAGTTGATCCAGAAAAGAGGCCACAAAAAGAAGAAAAAATGAATATACTTTTCCAGAAAATGAATATAGTACAGCACTGCTTAAAAAGACAGGCACGGGGCATCCGGGTGGCTCAGTTGGTTAAGTATCCAACTTTGGCTCAGGTCACGATCTTGTGATTTTTTGAGTTCAAGCCCAGCATCAGGCTCTGCTGTCATCCTCTCTCCTCCGGGCCCCTCCCCTGCTCTCTCTCACACATACACACTTTGTCCCTTTCTCTCCCCTCCCCCTCAAAAATAAAGAAACATTTAAAAAACAAAAACAAAAACACACAGCTACAAACTAAACAGTGCTGTATGATTATTTCCAGACTGCATTGTTTCTCTTGGTCAATTTATTTGACAATGATTGTTCCATACTTCTGTATTAAAAGACTTATCAATATAATATTCCTATGCTCTTAAATATTATTATTTTATTACTTTAGTATAAAATGAAAGTGTTTAATAATTATAAATTTAGAAATTCCTTATTATTTCAGTTAACTTTATCAATGAATATGTTTTCAATATAAAATAAAAGATACTACATTAATAAGGACAAGGGTATTGGTTAAATTTACCTTATTAGTGGCTGGTGCAGTGCAACCAATGATGCATGGACTGTAACAGACACAACAGAGAGGTGGAAATAATCAAACATAACATTAACATGATGATGAAGGCCTCTATGGAGGCTAAAGTGCAGCTTCAATGTTCGGCTACTTATTAGTTGCAAGGCGTTCAGGTCATCTGCCCTATAAAAAGCAACACATTTGCATATAAGCATGACATAATAAAGTAAAGGCTAATATTTACTTACTTTTTTAAAACTTAGAATAATTTTTAAAGCATCACATTGCATTAGACAGAAATGTGAAATCTAGTAATAATAACCAGATCTTACCTTTAGTTTTCTACCAGTCCATGATATAGACTGTTTTTTTTACTAATGTCCCTATAAATTCAATTGTTTTTGATAGGTTAAGAATTACTCTTGCCTTACACTAAATTTTACTTCCTAAGGTATACTGCTCATTATAAGGTTGCAGTATAACAGAGGTCAAATCCTATAGTAATAAATCCCAAAAGACAAGTTAAAATTATTTTTACTGTACAAAATTTTGTTATTAAGTGTTGCTTGAAAGTAAGCAACTGATATTTTATTACAGATATTTAATCTGTCAGATTTTTACATATAAAAAATTAAAACAATGCCATGAGCATGATTTCTAAGTGAGCTTGTATGTATGTATTTTAACTCATACATATATGACTACCTAGAGTTAGTAAACTACTTACTCATTTCAGTTTACTTCATTTAAATTCTGACTTGGTTTGAAAATAATCCCTTAAGTAATTCTTTGTAATAAACAAGTATTATGGAGGAGCAGTAGCTACCACACCAAATATCTTGTTCCTCCATGATAGGAAAGAGAGTATCTCAAGTAGACTTTTCAGAATGTGACTGCTTAGTCATTTATCCTACAAAAGTCTAAATGTATGTACAATTTAGGGAAATACAAATCAAAACCACACTGAGATACCACCTCACGCTGGTCAGAGTGGCGAGGATGTGGAGAAACGGGCACCCTCTTACACTCTTGGTGGGAATGCAAACTGGTGCAGCCACTCTGAAAAACAGTGTGGAGGTTCCTCAAAAAATTAAAAATAGAACTATCCTATGATCCAGCAATAGTACTACTAAGAGTTTATCCAAGGGATAGAGGAGTGCTGATGCACAGGGGCACATGTACCCCAATGTTCACAGTAGCACTTTCAACAATAGCCAAATCATGGAAAGAGCCTAAATGTCCATCAACTGATGAACGGATCAAGATGTGGTTTATCTATACAATGGAATACTACATGGCAATGAGAAAGAATGAAATCTGGCCATTTGTGGCAATGTGGACGGAACTGGAGGGTATTATCCTAAGTGAAATAAGTCGGGCAGAGAAAGACTGATACCACATGTTCACTCATATGTGGATCAGGAGAAATTTAACAGAAGACCATGGGGGAGGGGAAGGGGAAAAAATAGTTACAGAGAGGGAGGGAGACAAACATAAGAGACTCTTAAATACTGAGGGTTGATGGGGGGTGGGGAGAGAGGAAAATGGATAATGGACACTGAGAAGGGCACTTGTTGGGATGAGCACTGGGTGTTGTACAGAAACCAATTTGACAATAAACTATATTTTTTAAAAAAGTACTTCTAAAAGTATGTTTGAAATGAGAAAAAAACTATAAAAAATAAAATTGTTAAACAAATCTCTGATTCTTGTTTTAAATGAATAAGCACAGCATGTCCCTAAAATATATATGATTACATGTCTAGATGTGTGAACAAGTTCAGAATATCCAGTCCTAAAACTTCCTCAAGGGCTCTAGGAATTAAACTAGAAATAACTGCAATGTATAAGAGTCATCAGTCTTGATAACTCTCTACATATCAAGAGTCCCACGTAAACATGGCATCACTCATGCCACTAAGAGAGATGGTCAGTGATACAGTCAAAGAGAGTTCAGTTATATTTAAATGTCTCATAGTAGTGGTATTATATCATAAGTGGAGTTTCTGGAGTCTAGGAAGTTGTTTCATATTTCTTCAACTTGTCTGATTTGCCACCTGGGGCTCATGGAATTGACATGGGTACAAAAGAGTGGCCCTAACCACTCTCATGAGACTTCCCAGTTAGACAGAAGTAGTTTAAATAAACAAGAAAGGGCAGCCTAGATTTCTAACAAGAAAATGAAGAATAGATAGCAGTTATGAGAAATGAAAGATTTTTAATTGCTTGATTAGCCTACTTACGAATAATCTCCATCTGTGAAGTGTAGATCCAAGGATAACAGAAAATTCATTTCTTCAAGGGTTTCTTCAATCTCAAGAGAAATTACAATATAAGATTTTCTTGAATACTTAACAAAAGTTAGAAATATGCCTTGAGGCTCTACAAAAAATATTTATCTAAATATGTATGAAGAGATGTTTACCTTTTTTTCATCCAACAACATTTTAACTTTGAAGATCATGACATCATTTAAAACAACCTCCTCATTTTTATACAGAATTTGAAATGTTTTACTGCAAATCAGAGAATCATGAACTGAAGCTGGAAAGGCTAAAGTCATACCTAAAACAGATATGATATGTAACCAACAGGTAAAAAGGAAAAACATAATACAAGTAAATTAATACTTTAAAATACCATAAATTTGATTACATTATTCCAGTAACATCATTTTATATAGCAGTATTAGAACATTTCTTAAAGTTTACTACTTTCTATGTAAAAAATAAAAAAATAAGTACATTATAACCATTACAAAATTTTTGTACAGCTTATTTTATTTATTTTTTAAATTTTTTTTTATTTATTTCTAGGAGAGAGAGAGAGAGAGAGACAGCGTGAGCAGGGGAGGGTCAGAGAGAGAGGGAGTCACAGACTGAAACAGGCTCCAGGCTCTGAGCTGGCAGTCCGCACAGAGCCCGACGCGGGGCCCGAACCCACAACCGCGAGATCATGACCTAAGCAAAAGTCGGACGCTTAACCGACTAAGCCACCCAGGTGCCCCTGTACAGCTTATTTTAATCTGAGAAAGTAAACGAGGAATCTCAAGGTAGACATTTTAAGAGGAACAACTGATCTGTAAACCCAGAAGGAAGCAATTTAGTTTTCCACAGATGCATAGTGAAGAATTTGGTTGGCCACTGTCCTGGTTGCCGGGTCGTAACCTCTAAACCCTTGTAATAAAGACTCTGTTTGGCTTTTGTCCCAAATCCTTGGAAATGGCCTCTAAATCCTTAGGATTTCCCAGTGACAAGAGTTATTCATGGTAGGCCCAAATAATGGTAAGGAGATGACTCAGGATGGAGGCTGGCCACACAAGACCAACTATGTGACTAGAGAGTTGGCGAATGAGCCACATGAATTAAGCTCAATCTCCACTGAGGGGAAGGGAGCTGAAGATTGAGCATTGATTCAATCAGGTGAGCTTCCCTAATTGGCAATACTCTACATATTGTCACATACAAACTTTATGGGAGGGTAATACAACCTGACTCCTTGGGGAGAGAACAAAAGAAGCTTTACAAATCTAGAACACTTTCAGACCTTGCCCTATGCATCTCTTCTTTTGGTTGGCTCCGATATGTATCCCTTTGCTATAATAAAACGATAATAATAAGTAGAGCACTTTCCTGAGTTTTGTGTGTTGTTTCAGTAAGTTATCAAACCTGAAGTATAATAGGAACCCCAAATTTGTAGCTATCTAATCAGGAATGAGGGTAGCTTGTAGACCCCTGAAATGGCACCTTATATCTGAAGTAAGATCAGTCTCATGGAAGACCATGCCCTTCACATGTAAAGTTTGGTCTACCTCCATCCAGACTGTTGGTGTCAGGTCATTCCAACAAGGTGGAATTTAAACATTTCAACAAGTTGGGTATCTCTGCAGAGCAGGGAGCCTAGAGTGGGACATCAGAGTCCAAATGGAGTAAAAAGGTATCCATATGGAGTGGTGGCCTGAGGTCAGAACCCATGTAGGATGCAAAAGGCAAACGTGGTAGAGGGATGACTTAGGGTGAGGTGTTGGAAGCCCAAGCAGGATGAAGACGGCAACTGTATGAGAGAATACCTAAGGCTGGGAGGGCTGGAGCCCACATTAGGCGAAGAGGGTGTTCCTGCAGAGGGTCAGCCAGGTACAAGGCATAGAAGTCCAAAAAGGATGAGAAAAACTTTAATACAGGGGTGATGGTGAGTGCGGGCAGCCTCAGCCTGAAACACTCTCATGACGGTAAAGTAAGGTGATGAAAAAATCCTTACAGAAGGGAACTCCCAGAACAAACACTTAGTATGTTTAGTTGGGTTTCAGAAGGATATCTACACAGAGAAGTGACCTGGCATGAGTGCTCCTGAAAAGCCTAGGAGGTGTAAGGAGAGCACCTCAAGAGAGGGAGTGGTGAAAAGACTGGCACACATGAGGGATCAATCAAATAAGAAAATATGTTAAGGATAATGACAGGTTTCTCACTGAAATCTTTCAGAGAAAGGATATACATATATGTATAGGAGATATAAATATAAAATGAATTCTGTGGTACTGGACTGACATTAGAAATAATGATATGAACTCATGGTTTTCACAATACATTTAGATAAAGACAGGTATAAACTTGCATATGCATGTGTAAATATATATGTGTGTACATACATGTACTCTCTAGCTCTGTCCCACTCAAAGGGCCTGAGAGAAACACAGCTCTAAATATTGGTTTCTAATACTATTTTCCACTAAAGGAACCAGAGCTTTTGGAGAAATGGTTGATTCCAGAACTGGGGCACATATAGGACAAGACATGTGTGAAGTATCTTTTCATAACAGAAAGAAAATGAGTGCTAAAAAAAAAAAATGAGGGGATGCATCAAAAGGGCATGGAAGATAGCTTGAAGAAGTCATCTCTGGTCACACTGGGTGTGAACAGGGCATCAAAACAAATTATGATAGTAACAGGTTAATTTCCATTGAATAATGAAGAAATCCATATATACATACACATACGTATGTATATATGTGTACATATATCCGAATATATGGAAATCCCTATATATATACATATACATATGTATATACACATATACATATACATATGTATATACACATATACATATACATATGTATATACACATATACACATGTATATACACATATACACATATACACATGTGTATACACATATATACATATGTATATACACATATACATATATACATATACATATACATATGTATATGTATATATGTATGAAATGAATGAGTAAAACAGACGTTTGAAGGGAAAAAGAGTAACTTTACAATGGAGAAGTCTGAAGAGACTTTTTAAAGTTTATTTATTTTGAGAGCAAGAGAACGAGCACATTTTATGAGTGGGGGAGGGGCAGAGAGCAAAGAAGAGAGAGAATCTCAAGCAGGCTCCATACTGTCAGCACAGAGTCCAATGCAGGGCTTGATCTCACGAACCGTGAGATCATGACCTGAGAAGAAATCAAGAGTCAGATGATTAACCAACTAAGCCACCTAGGTGCCCCGGAAGAGATTTAATCAAATGATCCAAGTTAACACTGTTAGTAATAGGACAAACAGAAATCACATACCACCTAACAGGATATAATGAGAACACAGCATCACTTCAGAGATATTCTTGTCAAAGATGCATAACCTGAATCTATTCATGAGGAAATCACACAGCCATGTAAATGGAAGGACATTCTACAAATTTACAGATTATAATCTTCAAAATTTTCCAGGTCATGGAAGTGTAAAAAAGACTGAGGAACTATTCCATAATGAAGGAGACTAAAGAGACATAACAACTAGTTACTACCCATGATTCTGAACTGGATCATATTTCTATGAAGAACTTTATTGGGACAACTAGCAAAACTTCAATAGGCTGAGGACAGACTAGCGTAACATAGCAACATTAATTTCTTGATTTTGATTTTATTGGGGTTATGTAGGAGAATGCTCTTGTTTGGAGGAAATAAATACTTAAGTATTTGGGGGGAAAAACAAATAGAAAGCAAGGGAAAGCAAGTAGATCAGAAATTCAACTTCTATAATAGTTCAGGGAAGAGCTGAGAAGGGGAAGAAATTTTCCTCAATGGAAAGTAGATTTTTTTTAAAGCGCCCAGATAATGTGAAATTAGAATCTGCTGCCTAAAAAAGCACACGTTTTTACCATTGCTTTTTCCCAAGTTGCTGCTCCAGCATAGCCCTCTCAAGTGGGACTATTCTTTCTTCTACACTCTTATTACTACTGGGCCTGGAGCTTCTTTATTCTTTACTAATGCTTTCAGACATTCTTGGTCTCTCCTTTTTATTTTTTTTTAATTTTTTTTATTTTTATTATTTCTAGGAGAGAGAGAGAGAGACAGCGTGAGCAGGGGAGGGTCAGAGAGAGAGGGAGTCACAGACTGAAACAGGCTCCAGGCTCTGAGCCGGCAGTCAGCACAGAGCCCGACGCGGGGCCCGAACCCACGAACCGCGAGATCATGACCTAAGCGAAAGTCGGACGCTTAACCGACTAAGCCACCCAGGCGCCCCTGGTCTCTCCTTTTTAAAATCACCTCCACAACCAGCTTTGAATCTCATGTGATCAGACAGTACTACTTAACATCCCACTCATGTACAAACCCCAGAAGCCTTTATTTCTTTTTTTTTTTTAATTTTTTTTTAAATTTATTTCTAGGAGAGAGAGACAGACAGCGTGAGCAGGGGAGGGTCAGAGAGAGAGGGAGTCACAGACTCTGAAATAGGCTCCAGGCTCTGAGCTGGCAGTCAGCACAGAGCCCGACGTGGGGCTCGAACCCACGAACTGCGAGATCATGACCTAAGCGAAAGTCGGACGCTTAACTGACTAAGCCACCCAGGCGCCCCCAGAAGCCTTTATTTCTTGAAGGCTTTCTTTCCTAACTCAAGGTAACTTTCTCCAAAACTACTCTAGTCATCACACCTTCTAGATTCTTTTCCTACTCTCCTTAAATGTTCTTGCATTCTAGCCCCTCCTTAGCTCCTCATTCCTATGATCATTCCCTAGACTTTTACATTACCAATGACTGCAATCCTTCTGTAATTTAATACAATCTCTACTACCACAAGTTCCACAATCTTTTGACCCCAACTTATAGATTCCATGAATCCTACTCTTTTTGTTATCCCTGTACTTTCTCTCAAGTCCTCACTTTCCTCCTTATCCTCCATACTCCTTATTATCACTCATCCTTTCATATATCTCATTAAGGATATGTTACTTTTGCTTTGCCCTATTTGCCTAGATAGGTCTCAACCTTTATAAATCTAATTTCCTGCCCTTGTACTCACATACATACCCGTACCCAACAAGCTGAACATAGCTGGGGAAAAATAGACAAGTCTTCTGACTATACTTTACTTCATGATCACTAAACTAAATAGACCCATAATGCTGCCTAGCAATCATAGGATTATTTTCCAAACCCATTCCCTCTCCACATTCCCATATGACTGTTTTGTAAATTATTTTCTCTCCTCAGTCTTAACTGAAAACCTTGGTTCTTATTTCATGAGAAAATAATCAGAGAAGTTTTCTAAGTTCCATTAATAAATCTACAGACAGATACACCTGGACAAATCCCCTATTCCTCGGCTCCCTTTTCTGACAAACTCCTCAAAAGATTCTTTGGTATTCAATATCTCTAATTCATCCCCTCTCATTTTCCCTTTGCTCATTTTGTGATAGCCAGTCTCCAAAATGGCTGCTAGTGATTCTCACCTCCTGGTATCACATCCTTGTACAATTCCTCCCACTAAGTCCCAGGGTTGATCTACATGAATATAGCAGAAGTAACAGATTGAAACCTCTTATGCCCTTGAGCCAGAGGCAAGCAGCTAAACAACTTCTGGATTCCAGACCCAAGAAAACTATGACAAAATATTTGCTGTTTTAAAAAAAATTCTTTTTAAAAAGCACAAGTAGGGGAGAGGCGGAGAGAGAGGGAGACACAGAATCTGCAGCAGCCTCTAGGCTCTGAGCTGTCAGAACATAGTCTGACATGAGGACTGAATTCACAAACCGTGAGATCATGACCTGAGCTGAAGTGAGACACTTAACCGACTGAGCCACCTTGGTGCCTGCCTCTCACGATGTTTGTTGTTTTAAGTTTGACGGCAAATTCTTACACAACAATAATTGACTCACACGTTAAAGAGACTTTGGCCTATGTAACTGCTCTTATCAAGACCAATAATGTTTTCCTCTTTGCTAAATACAGTAGCCAACTTTCAGACCTCATCTTACTTGACTTATAATCAACATCACGGTTACACATACTTTCACTCTTGAAGTACTTCTTTAATTTGGTTACCTGGACATCACATTTTTATGTTTTTGTTCCTGACTCACAGGCATTTTTAATAAACCTCACTGACTCTCCCAATAAACTATAGCCAATATTTATTGAGTAAGAGTGCTAGAAATTTTCCAGTAGATAAAAGGAGCATCATCATTAGAAATGCCCTGAAAGGGATTCTAGCACAGGATAAGAAACGTGTACAAAATTGGGGTGCCTGGGTGGCTTAGTTGGTTAAGCGTCCAACTTTCACTTAGGTCATGATCTCGTGGTTCATGGGTTCGAGCCCCACGTTGGGCTCTGTGCTGACTGCCAGCTCAGAGCCTAGAGCCTATTTCAGAGTCTGTGTCTCCCTCTCTCTCTGACCCTCCCCTGCTCACGCTGTCTCTCTCTCTCTCTCTCTCTCTCTCTCTCCTAGAAATAAATAAAAATATTAAAAAAAAAAGAAACGTGTACAAAATAAATTATTCCAAATTGCTTTAGAATGACAATTAACCTTCTGTGAAAGTTACCTACATCCTCAATATCAATACTTAAAGCTTTTAAGAAGATGTGCCGATGACTTACAGATAGTAAACTTCTCTTTAATTTTATTCTCAAATTAGGAGCAATGGGGACAAGATATGCAAGTTCCTCCTAATCATTCAATTACTCATCCAATCAATAATATCCATAAATACTTGTTGATTCAATACTTAGTATGTGTCATTTTAAGGACAAATAAAAGAGTTAAAAATGGAGTTTACATCCTAATGGGAGGGGCAATAAAGAATAAAAACAATAAGTAAATGATATACTATGTTTGAAGGCAGTAAGTTATATGAGTAAAGAGAAAAGAGGGTAGGTAAGATAACAATTTCAAAAAGAAAAGTCAGGCAATGCTTAATTGAGGTGACTTATAGGCAAAGAGCAGAACAAATTCATGGGTCTTTTCCCTTACTATATGCCACTAGGTTGCTGCCCCTTGTTCATCATCATAGAGGCCTTCACCTTTATGCCTGAAGAAGATAAAACAAAGGCTCTCTGAACTGAAAGTCCCCTGGCAAAACTGAGAGCATAAGTACAGGAACACAGACATACTGAATACTGAATGCAGAGATACACAGAACTCCTCCTCTACTGAGTTCCCAGAGGCTGGAAGATAGATTCTTACTCTCCAGGAAGTAAATAGACAAAAGTCTTCTCTGTCATTTCAAGAACTGTAAGGAATCCAAGATTTTATCCTACTTGTAAGCTAACAAGCTAGCCTGCACAGTTTCACGGATGCTGGAAGAAGACAGGAGACTCCTGTGTCTGAGACAAAGGACTTTACTTCTTACAGGATAGCAAGCAGCCTGAGTTGCATGATCACAGCAGTTCCCCTTGTCCTTATCCTCCCAGGTCCATGGGGGTAACATGAAGGCAGGCCAAGTGGATGCTATGCATACAGTGGGTATGGGTTCACAACTGAGAAAACTCTAAGCTTAGGAAATCTTAATCTTTTATAAGGGGCTATAAGAAAACCTGTCTAATCTTTGAACTAGAGGGAGATATTGTTGTTATTACACTGGACAGTAAACAAATCTACCTTCTGCTCTAGACAGAGACATGAACTATATCTTCCAAAGCTCTTTCCTTATACAAACATCCTTAAAAAGTTAGTCTGGAACAAAAGTCTTTCAGTGTCTCTGCTCACAAGATATACAGAAGCGTGAGAAATAACAAAGAATTATTTTCAACAATATACATAATAAAATCTCAGATTCTTCACATTTCTTGACATGTGGAATCTGACCAATCCAAAAGATCTATAATAGATATTATGTTGATCTATCATAATAGATAAGATTTATAGACAACTGACTTCAAAGATTCCTTAACAAACAGCTCACCAACATCACTCTATACAAAAGTCAGAGACAAGTCCCAAATAACCTCTCAGAACTTCCAATTAGTCCTCTTTTCAGTCATGTATAAACAACTGAAGACTATCAGACACCAGAAGAAAGCTTCTATCATTTAGAAACCAAAACCAAAAGAAAAAGAAAAAACCCCAATAACTTGTAGGGGAAAAAAACCTTTAAAAATCCTATCAATATTGTTTTTAGAGAAGAGATACAGCATTCATGAAGCAAGAAAACACTGTTATGATAGAGGAGTACTCAGAAAATAAAAGAGCACTTGGATTTTAAAAGAAAAGGGATCAAAGGTAAGGAGAAAAAAGGAGGAAAGAGGAGGAAGAAAGAGAGAGGGGAAAAATAGAAAAGTGAGAGAGCAAGAAAAGCTCAAAAAGTGATTAAAGTAAGGGACGCCTAGGTGGCTCAGCTGGTTAAGTGCCGGACTTGGGGTCAGGCCATGATCTCGCAGTTGGTGGGTTTGAGTCCTGCATCAGGCTCTGTGCTGACAGCTCAGAGCCTGGAACCACTCCAAGCCACTAGGATTCTGTGTCTCCCTCTCTTTCTGCCCCTCCCTCATTTACACTCTGTCCCTCAAAAATGAATAAACCTTAAAAAAATTTTTTTAAAAAGCAATTAAAGTTGAAGAAATAAGTACAATAGAAAATACAGAACATAGAAATGGGAAAAAAGAGGAAAAAACTAAAAATTAAGAGAACCAGTGACAATGATCTACTATCTGAGTGACAGAAGTTCCAGAAAGAAAGAACAGAAAAGACAGATGGGAGAAAATCATTAACAAAATAAGAACATTTCCCAGAACTGAAGCACATATATTTTCAGGTTAAAAGAGCCCAATTAGTACTCAGAGACCCAAGGTACATCATTATGTGCCATCAGAACACTGGAAACAAAGAGAAGATTCTACAGGATTTCTGAAAGAGGAAAAGGTCATATATAGAAAGAATTAACAATCAGACTGGCTTTGGAATTCTCAATAGCAATGCTATAAAACAAAAGACAGTGAAACAATACTCTCAAAATTCTGAAGAAAAAAAAATTCCAACCTAGAATTCTATACTTAGCTAAACTTTCAAATAAGAGTAAAGACATTTTTAGACATGGAAGGCTTCAAAAAATTCCTATGCCACTTTTGTCAACAAGATCTTGGAGAACAGGCTCCACCAAAATGAGAGAGTAAACTAGAAAAAGGAAAAACAGTGTTTGTAAATAGATCTAATGTGGAAGAGAGGCAAAGGGAATCCCTAGGAAGATGGTAAAGGAAGATTCCAAACAGATCTTCTGCTTTAGTTATAGAAGGTAACTAACAAATATTAGATTAGTGTGCCTCAACAAATATATATTTTGAGGTCTGTCATACGAAAGATTCTTGCTGCCATGGTATCATTTTTTAACCTAAGAACAAATTAACAGCTTGACCATATTCTTCTCACTGCTCAATTTGTGTGGAGGTGCACTGATGAAGTTTCTGCCCTACTGCCTAGGGCAGATCATAAGAGGGTAGTCTTTTCACTGCACAGAAGGTTTCTGCTTTGACCCGCTCCTGAGAGCTGGACAAAGAAAAGTTGAATTGGTTAAGTTTAGATGCAAATCAGCCTACTCCATGTGTTGGTTATCTAATACTTGATCACAAGACAAATTTACCAGAAGCACTGAATGTGGTGAACTCTAAATTTCACACAATTCAGTCCTGACCTTGTTGGCTAACTTCCCCAAAAAGAAATCTTAAAACTTTTTAGTATACAGAAGCATACTATAACCCAGAGACTTCATTCAGCTTTTCTTCTGAGAGTCTTCTTTTCATAGTAGTGATACTACAGCTTTCTTACACAAGTGGGCTTGTGCTTACTATTCAGTTTCTCCAAACTCAACCAGATACATACTTGGATGACATTCATAGGTGATAAAATTATAAAGAAAGCAAAAGAATGATTAACACAAAAATTAGGAGGGGTATACAGGAGGCTTTTATGGTAGTAGTAAGGTTCTACTTCTTAAATGAAGAAATGACCATTTGGGTACTCATTTTATTATTTAATAAAATAATGTTTTATATGGTCTTAAAAAAAAGTATGATGCATTTCACAAAAATTCTAAATGTGTTGTATAGTTACCCTGTGACATACATTGTTTTAAGCTAAGTAGACCAAACCAAAGAAAACCAAAAAAATCCCCATCTTCCCTGCCCTCCTCTAATTCTGTAAATTACATCTGTACTGAGTGTGACAGAAATAGACACAGTGCTATGTTATCTGATGAGAGTGAACCTCATCTGTGATCTCAGGAAAGATCCTGTTGACAACACCATAAAAAAGAGTCGAATGAAGATGGAAAGGAAGAAAATCTGAAGAGAAATATAGGAATATAAACTTCTTGGAGTCAAGGTCCACGTCTCACATACTTCTCACTCCATATAGTAGCATTATGTACAGGATCAGCACTTGTGGAGAAACTGGAATCCCTGTACACTGTTAGTGAAAATGTGATGGTGTTGCCACTATGGAAAACAGAAGGGAGGTTCCTCAAAAAATTAAAAATAGAACTATCATATGATCCAGCAATTATACTTCTGTGTATTTATCCCAAAGAAGTGAAAACAGGAACTTGAAGACATACCTGTACTTCCATATTCATTTCCACAATGGCCAAGCGGTACGAACTATCTAAATGTCCATAAGTAGGTGAAAGGGTAAAGAAAATGAGTTATATAATAGGATACTTTCAACCTTAGTAAAAGAAGGAAATCCTACAATATGCAGCAACATATGGATGAACGATGACGACTTAAATGAAACAGGCCAAACACTGGATGATTCTATTTATATGAACTATCTAAAGCAGTCAAACTCCTCAAAGAAAGTAGAATGGTGGTTGCCAGGGGCCAGGAGGACGGAGAGATGAAGAACTGCTATTCAGTGGTACAGAGTTTCAGTCATGCAAGGTTAAAAAGCTCTAGAGCTCTGCTGTACAACAATATGCATACAGTTAGCGACACTGTACTGTATACCTCAAAGTCTGCTGAGTAGATTTTTACCAAACACACACACACAAAAGAACAAGTGCTTTACTCTGAAGCATTAATATGTTAATATCTCATGTCAATTTATTTAGAGAAAAGTCCTGAGGCTTTTATCCTAAGGTAAACACTAATCTTCTGACATACTGCACTTGGGTCTGAGGTGCCCAACTATCACAGCTGACCTGATTACAGACCTTTAATTCATCTCTGCTTTCAGGCCCACCTTTTATTTCCCTTCATCTGCTGTACCTTCCTGAAATCCCTGGAGGAACGGGTCCTAAAAGTCAGTTCAGCTATCACTTCTGTTTTCTGTCCTGCAAAAACTTATTGAAACATTTTGTTATTCCTTTTTTTCATTTTATACTGTTATTACCAAAGAGCCTTAGAAACAAAAAGACCCAAACATATGTGTATAGTTCGTTTATTGTCTTGAATGTGAAACCCTCTGTGATTTTTAATATTTACTAGATGATAACTTCCATCAATGAGGTCAGGGATCACATACATCATTTTCATTGCTATAATTTAGGAGTGAGCACTTTCTTACACATAATAAGCCCTAACCATATATTTATTGAATACTTGACCTTTCATCGAACTTAATTTAGTGCCCTAATTTCTTGCTGAAAGAACTCTATTTTCACTTTGCCTGTGTTATCTGCTAACCCAAACATCTGATCTACACTTTTAGAGACCTGTGATAGAGGCCTATGAATACTTACATTAAGTTGTGATAATTTATATTTTATCCCTATCATTATCTTTCACATTTCTATTTCCTTTGCTTAAACAGTTAGCACTGATATCTGTTATTTATTTTGTGAGTAAGTGAGCATTCATTCAACCATAATTTATTAAGCTTCTAAAATATTGGGAACTAAGAGATATGAACATAAATAAAAACCTGCCCTTGTTTTCAGAGTTCCCAATCTAGTTTGAATAGAAACATTCAAGCAAATAATTGCACTACAATGTGATAATCTCTTAACTCCCTATTTTGGAGGCCAAAGCAAATGTCAATGTAATTATCACTATCTCTGAAGCCAGGTAAAAAGACAATGGTTGTGACAGAAGGAAGCTGTTCGACTAGGGAAAGCAAAATGAGGGCCATAATGCCAAATGGACTCAAATTTCATAAGCTATGCAAAGTTTATTGAAAGATCTATCTTTATAGTGAGTTTTCCATTCATGATTGTTGAGATCATTCAGTTACTAACAGTAATGGGTTAGAGACATAAAATGAAGGTTTATTTCTTTAAACTTTTCTCATTAAAAAAAAAATTCCTCTTTAATGATTCTTGATGTTTGGTTGTATTATATAAAGCAAATAATAAAAAATTATAAGACATGAAGAGGTAAAAGATGTTTATACAAAGCGTTAAGAAACCTAGCAGTGGAAAATTCTAACTAGAACAAAAGGAGATAAGGTGGGGAATACATGCACAAAATATGAAGTTAGAAGTCATCAAATGTGAGAAACTAGAAGTGGTTGCATAGGGAAAATCCACAAGGAAATGGTAGGAAATAAAGTTAGACATGTAGGATAGGGTCAAATCATGAAAAATCTTAAAAATTCAGCAAAATTGTTAAAAAATTTCAATGACTCTCAAAGAGGGCCCTGAAAAATTGGTAGCTGGGAAAAGCTTAAAGAGACAACTAATAGGAGAAACAGATGGTTCTTCTACCAGCATATCAAAATATTTGTGGTTTTATTTCTAGTGGCCAATTAACCACTGCCAAGGCAAAGTAACTGGGACAACTCCTCCTGACTGTGACAGCTAACCCTTATTTCCAGCCTTCCTTTTTTTCCTTTTCTTTCTTTCTTTTTTTTAGTTTATTTATTTATTTTTGAGATAGAGAGGGGGAGAGGTAGAGAGGGAGGAAGAGAGAAAGAATCCCAAACAGGTTGTGAGAGAGAGAAACTCAAGCAGGCTATGTGCTGTCAGTGCAGAGCCTGATACGGGGCTCAAACCCATGAGCCATGAGATCATGACCTCATCTGAAATCAAGAGTCAGATGCTTAGCCACCCAGGTGCCCCAACTTTCCTTTTTTCTTGATATTAACTTGTTCTTAATTGCTATCACCTGTATAAAAGCACTGGGTGGTGGTAGGTAGGAATACATATACACACAGAAAAATTTATCCAGAATGGATGGCCTTAGAAAAACTCTGATCAAATACAAATAACTGGAAAATTTTGTTGTTGTTGTTTAAGCAGGGTTGATTTCTTATTAGTCCAAATGCTTATCTAGATGTGAAATTTCTATCGAAGTAGAGAAATATATCTATATACATATATAAATATATATATATGAGTAATAAGACCTTCCTCATACATTATTGTTTAAAGTTTTATGCAATTTCCCTTCTTTCTCCTCATAAATAGCAGTCTCATAGAAGAAAGATAAAGAAATTTTTCCAAAGATGACGTCAAAATGGGTAATAGGCACATGACAAGATGTTCACCACTAAACATCAGAGAAATAATAATCAACAACACAGTGAGTTATCACGTAACATGTACTGGAATGGCTATTTTCAAGAAGACAAGAGACAATAGGTGTCAAGAAGGATGTGGTAAAAAGGGAAACCCTATCCACTGTTTGTGGGAAAGTAAATTGGTCTGACTGCTATGGAAAACATCGAGGATCCTTAAAAAATTAAAATAAGAAAAAAGAAGAGAAATAAATAAATAAATAAATAAACCCTCTTTCCTGAAAAAAAAATTAAAATAAGATCTGCCACAGCATCCAGCGATTTCATTTCTGGTATATACCTAAGGGAAATGAAAAGATTTCAGGGCAATAAATACATTCCTATGTTTACTGTGGCATTATTCACAATAGCCAAGATATGGAAACAATAAATGAATGGATAAAAAAAGATGTGTGTATATATACAATGGAATTTTATTCAGCTGTTAGAAAGGAGACTATCTTGCCATTTGCAACAAGATGGATGGACCTTGTGTATATTATGCTAAGTGAGATGGGTCAGAAAAATAAAAAATACTGCATATTACTTATTTGTAGAATCTAAAAAACTTAAACTCATAAAAAACAGAATAAAATGGTGGTTAACAGGGGATGAGGGGGTGGAGAAATAGGATTGATGTTACTTAAGAATACAAACGTGTAAAGAGCAGTAAATAAGCCATAGTTATCTACTGTACAGTATAATGATTATAGGCAACAATATTGTGCTACAATTATATAATCAATAAATATTGTTACAACAATCACATTAAATAAATGTATCAAAGCAACACATGGCATATTGTAAATTTATACACTACATGTCAAATTTATTCAATAAAAAAGAAAAAGAAAACAGTAGTGGTTTTATTTTACTACTACTACTAGCTACCATCTACAGAGCACTTACGTGCCAGGCACTGTGCTTTATGTAGATTGTTACTAATCTTTTAGGCAATTTTATAGGGCAGGAACTAATCTATTTTATAGATATCAAGGCTCTGATAATTTAAATAATTTACCCAGAAGCAAATGCCACTGCTGTTTGCCCCAAAACCTGTGCTTGGTCTTCTACGTCACACTGATAAGCTAGTTTAAACATAGGTATGCAGTACACTCTTACATATCACAAAACCCTTACACTCATAAGTAGCTGTCTCATAGGGAAGAAAAGACCCAATGGAGGTATAGAAAGGTTAAACCATACCACCAAGTTATCTTGTGTATTAGTAAGGCTAATTCTTGAAAACTAAGAAAGAAAAGGCATATGAAAAGGTCATGACAAAGGGAACCAATATTTGCTAAGGATTATACCAGGTCTCTGTATCTAACTTTCTCACTTAATTTTCACAAACACACTGTAAGAGAGGGATTTTTTCCCATCCACTGATTAGGTAAGTCTCAGAGGAACTGAATAATTTGCTTAAGACCAAACAGCTAGTTAGTAGCAGAACAAGACTTGCTAGCGAGTGGCAGAACAAATCCAAATTCAAACACTATCTAGAGATTAAGTTAGTTGTATAAGCTCAGAAATCCAAGTGTAGGTACTTAGATTTCCTTGACAAGTTATAAATTCAGAAGTCTTTTGTGATATCTCTTCTTCCCCTTCGATTTCCCTTTTGCCCTTGGTCATTCTAGTTGATTCTTCTTATCCCAGAAATGGCTTTATTAATTTAAAAAACCTTATAATTTACCTGTTAACATGAGATGTTTTCCTATGTACTTACTATGCTATACAATTACATAAATCACAGGAAATCATCAAATTAACATTATTACAATTTTTAGCACTTTACATTAAGCGGTTCACAAAGAGTATATTATATACAGTAGGTCAAAACATGACTGTTTCTCATTTTTTTTTTACAGTACCAGGAGTCAAATAATATTTTACATATACATAGCCCTTTACAGTTTGCTGGGAACTTTCACTTATTTAACACATCATAATCCTGTAAACCAGGTAACAAACTTCACAGATGAGAACCTGAGGCTCACAGAGGTTAAGTGAGTTTCCCAAGATAACATAAAAGGAAGCCAGTATCATGATTCCAAATCACTACTTTGTTAACTACAACAGAGCCGTATCTTTGAATCCACAGCTTCTAAGATATATCTATAGCTACCTCTTTATAACAGGTGACTCAGATCAACATCAAAATGGTAACTAGATTTGTCTTGTCTTGCCAGAAACTTAAGACCCTCCTTCTTTATGTTGGATAGTCATTTCAATTTTATAAATACTCCCCCTCTGATGTTACCCTAAAAATGAAAATGCTGTTTACTTGTTTTCAACATTTGGAATCAACCCATAGACAAAGCACATTAAAATTTAACTACAGTTACAAAACAGAATATGAATGTTAGCAACTTTGATCGTATAAAACAAAGGACATATTTAACAAGTTGAAAGGTGGAAGAAAAGAGAAAATTTGAAAGAGGAGATAATATAAGAAGCTTATCTCCTTATATTACAAAATAGGGTTTGTCATATTTGCTGAAATAGGAAATGGAGATTTAAATAATATATTATTTAAGAGTAACAGTCAAAGTCAAAGAAAGAGTCAAAGAAAGATATAGAAATAATAGCATCTCTTAAAAAAGTGGAGGGGAAGAGGAGGAGGAAGTAGTATAATCTTCAGTTGTCATTTATCATACCAGGAAGTAAAAAAGTCTATATAGAGGAGACCACTAGAACTAGAGAAATAGTGAAAAGTGGATGCATCTAGAGAAGTAACTATGTTTTCACTACAAATCTTTCTAGACTAATAGAAACTATTTGTATTTTTTGACTATTTGTATTCTTTGCATAAAATTATTTTTTTCAGAAAAAAGGAATGGGCAGGTATTAAAAAGCAAATAAAACAATATATGTTTCTTTCTAAGAAATACTACCATTATTAGAAATGGGGAGTTGTTATTTGAACTTTTTATCAAAATAGTACATAGTGCTCTAACATTTCAAACTGGGGCCAGTTTCTTAGAACCAACAATGACTTCTTTGTTGTAGAAGTCTGTAAATATTTTCTTATTAATCAATTTTCAACAGCCCTATAAATATTCATTGTCTTTGATGACTGATGCTATTGTGGATGACAGCTATTTCCTGACTCAAACCTCTCACTGTCAGCACAATTTTGTGCTGGAAATAATTTAAATGTGTTGCAACGAGCTGTATGATACCATCTAATTCCTACCACATCTAACTTGCCCTTCTGCAACTCACAGAGAAAATCATTTCTTTCTTCTTCTAAAAGTTTTTAGAAATGTACACAGAGTATAGGAATTACAGTAATATACAGTGCTGGAAAGAAAAGGTCTTGAGATGATAGTACACATTGAACAAGAAAAATAAGAGTATGAAATAAAAAGTATAGAGAAAACCCAAGCCCTTAGAAGAAAAAGTGTTTTTTTTTTTTTTTTTACAAATAGTTTACTGTCAAGTTGGTTTCCATATAACACCCAATGTTCATCCCCACAAGTGCCCCTCTCCGTGCCCATCCCCACCTCCCCCCCACATCCATCAGTCCTCAGTTTTTGTCAGCATTCAAGAGTCTCTCATGGTTTGCCTCTCCCCCTTTCCCCACTATTTCCCCCCTTCTTCTCCCCCATGGTCCTCCGTTAAGTTCCTAATCCTCCTATACGTGCAAACATATGATATTTGTCCTTCTCTGCCTGACTTATTTCGCTCAGCATAACACCCTCAAGGTCCATCCATGTTGCTACACAAGGCCAGATTTCATTGAAAAAGTGAATTTTTAAGGAAGAGAGGTAAAAAGAGAATTAACACACCAGATAAAGAAAAATTGTCCCTATTTGAATATATTCAGATTTATTCAAATTTATTCAAATGCCATCAAGAATGAGTCTAGAAATCAATGATCTGTACTGATCAAAACAAAGTCAGTCAAATTCGCTGGAATAATTTCTGGAGAAAATTTTGGGAAGGATACATTTTCCTAACAAATTTACTAATATTAAAAAGATACAAACACCAGAACTCCTAAATATTATTTTAAAATGAAACAAATATTGGAAGAGAAAGGGAATAAAAAGAGAACCAAGTCAGTACCTCTAAGACTTGAATAAATTGGCTATCTACTTTGGGCTTAAGCACTCTCTTTTATTTTACCACATTGCTAGTGAGGAAAAATTCATCTGGACATGAGAACATTATTTTGGATCTACTATTCCTAATTTTCATATAAATTTAAACATTTAACATGATAGGCTATTTTGGGGTACAATGGCAGAAAATACAACTGAAATACCATATTTACATGATCACAGAGGTGTTCAGAGGATGAAAACAAGAACCTATGGGGCACTACACACATATAAAAGATAGTCATACTGTGAGTGGTACTGGGATGAAGGTGCACGTCTCAAAATTTGTTAAAGGTCATTTTATTTGTAAAAATTCATAAACATCATCATGTACCGTAAACAAGAAAAATGAGATAGTCTAAATCAGAGGAAAATAAAATATATTGATTGTAACATTAAGACAAAAAAGATAGATCTTTTAAGTGTTTGTTTGTTTATTTATTTATTTATTTATTGAGCGAGAGACAGAGGACTAGTGGGGAAGAGGCAAAGAGAGAGAAAGAGAGAAGAAGAAAATTCTAAGCAGGCTCCACACTCAGCACGGACCCCAAGGTAAGGCTTGATCTTCACAACCATGAGCTGAAATAAAGGGTTGGTTGCTTAATCAACTGAGCCACCCAGGCGCCCCAGGATAAAGAAAGATCTTGAAAAATCATATTAGGTATTACATGTTAGACATGACAGACAAAAGTTTGCTATTTTGAAAAAGTACGAAAGAAATTAACATTTTCTTCTGTTCAAAATCTAGCTCTTAGGTTCTCGACTTTGGCTATTCTCATGAAAAAGATGTGACCTCTTCAAAATTTTCTAGTATAATGCTATAAAAAATATATACATAAATAATGTTTTCACATATAAACTGAAATGTTATAGTATATATTCACATATAAACTGAAATTCTATTTCTTTCCAAACCCAGGCTTCTCTTTTAAAGACTGGTGTCTGCTATCAACTCTTAAAAGACACTTCCTTTCCACACACTAACAACACACAGTTACTGGTACCAGAAGCTGGAGATAGTGACAATGACTAAATCTGGACATACACCTAACAAAAAGACAACTAAAAACAAACAAACAAACAAAAAACCTAAACCAAAATCACAGTGACAATGTCCAGGAAAAGGCATTTAAGGAACTTAAAAAGAAAGTACTCTATTTGGACATTTCTGAAATAATATTTGTCATAATGTAAAAAGAACATTATTTTGTAAATGGTATAAATTACATGTAATATTTCTGCCATACAAATAACCTAGAAAGATCTCAAACAAATTTATACCTCAAGGTACTGGAAAAAGAACAAACTAAGCCCAAAATAAGCAGAAGGAAGGGAATAACAAAGATCAGTGTGGAAATAAATGAAATAGAGCCTAGAAAGACAATAGAAAAGATCAATGAAACTAAGAGTTGGTTTCTTGAAAAGATAAAATGAACAAACCTTTAGCTAGAACTATGAAAAAAAACCATGATTAAAATAATTATAAATGAAAGAGAAGACACTATAACTTCTACAAAGGATAAGAGACTACAATGAAAAATTATATGCCAACCAATTAGATAAACTAGAAGAAATGGATAAATTTCTGGAAATATATACCTTACCAAGACTGAATCATGAAGAAACAAAACCTGAACAGACCAATAAGTGAGAGACTGAATCAGCAATCATAAATCTCCCAACAAATAAAAGCCCAGGACCAGATGTCTTCACTGGTGAATTCTACCAAACATTTAAAGATGAAGTAATACCAATCCTTCTCAATTTTTTCCAATAACTGACCAAGAAGGAACATTTTCAAATTCATTTCAAAAGGCTAGCATTACCAAAGACACTACAAGAAAAGAAAATTACTGGTCAATATCGCTGATGAACACAAATTCAACAACCTTCAACAAAATAATAACAAACCAAATTCAAGACTATCTTATTTTTAAAAATTTTTAGAATGTCTTATTTATTTTTGAGAGAGGTAGAGAGACAGAGTGCAAGAGAGAGGAAGACACAGAATCTGAAGCAGGCTCCAGGCTCTGAGCTGTCAGCACAGAGCCAGACATGGGCTCAAACTCATGAACTGTGAGATCATGACCTGAGTCGAAGTCAGAAGCTTAACTGACTGAGCCACCCAGGTGCCCCTTCAAGAGTACTTTAAAAGGATCATATGCTATAATCAAGAGATTTATCTCTGGAATGCAAGGGTGTATTGACATATGCAAATAAACATGATATACCATATTAACAGAAGGAAGAATAAAAATCATGATCATTTCTGTAGATGTAGAAAAAGCATTTAACAAAATTCAACATACTTTCATGATAAAAATTTCAGTAAACTAGGCATAGAAGAAATGTACCTCAATGTAATATAGAAGGCCATATAGAACAAGCCCATTTGCTAACATCATACTCAACAGTGAAAAGTTAAAATCTTTCCTCTAAAGTTATGAACAAGGTTATCCACTCTCACCACTTCTATTACTGGCAGTCCCAGCCACAGCAATTTGACAGTAAGAAGAAAGTACAGGCATCCAAACAGGAAAGGAAGAAGTAAAATTATCTTAGTGCAGATGACATGATCTCAAGAATCCACCAAAAAGTTGTTAGAACTAATCAATAAATTCAATAAGCTACAGGATACAAAATCAACATACAAAAATCAGCTGCTTCTCTATACGCTAACAATGAACTATTTAAAAGAGAAATCAAGAAAGCAATCTCATCACTGTGTTGTTCACCTGAAGCTAATATAATATTATATGTCAACTATTCTTCAAATAAAAAGTAAATAAAAGGAAGCTTTTCTAGGATGTTTATTTCATAAATTTAAAATCACTCAATTATTAAAAAAGAGAAATTCACCTAAAATAGCATTGTAATTAATAAAATACTTAGGAATAAATTTAACAGAGATAAAAACCCATACACTGAAAACTATAAGACACTGATGAAAGATACTGAAGAAGACACAAATGAAGGAAGAGATATCCTGTGTTCTAAAATTGGAAGAATTAACATTGTTAAAACATCTACACTATCACAAGGGATCTACAGATTCAATACAATACTTATCAAAATTTCAATGCTATTTTTCACAGACATAGGAAAAAAACTATCCTAAATTCATTTGAAGCCACAGCAATCTTAAGAAAATAATGAATGAAGCTAGAGGCATCACATTTCCTAAATGCAAGGCTATAGTATTACTATTACAAGGCTATAGTAATTAAAACTGCATGATAATGACATAAAAAAAAAGGTACACAGACCAACGGAAGAGAATAAAACCTAGAAATAAACTCACATACACGGTCAACTAATCTTTGACAAGGTACAAAGAACATAAAATAGGTAAAGGATAGTGTCCTAATGGTGCTGAAACAATTGGATATCCACATGCAAAAGAATGAAACTATATCCCTATCTTATATCACTCACAGAAATTGACTCAAATGGATTAAAGACTTAAATTTAAGACCTAAGACCACAAAACTGCTAGAAGAAAACTTCAGAGAGAAGGCCCTTGACACTGATCTTGGTAATGTTCTTTGGATTTGGCCCCAAAAGCGAAGGCAAAAATAAACAAGTGAGATTGCATCAAACTACAAAGCTTCTGCAGAGCAAAGGAAACCATCAACAAAATGAAGAGACAATTTACCAATGTGGAAAAATATCTGAAAATCATATATATCTAAAGGGATTAGAAACAAAAGAAATTAGAAAGAAAGGAGCTCATATAGTTCAATAGCAAAAACAATCTGACTAAAAAATGGGCAGAAGATCTGAATAGACATTTTTCTGAAAAAGACATACAGATGACTGACAGGTACATATAAAAAGGTGTTCAACATCACTAATCATCAGGTAAAATGTAAATCAAAACTACAAAGAGGTATTACTTCACACCTATTAGAATTGCTAACATCTAAATGTCAAAATATAACAAGTGTTGGTAAAGACACGAAGAAAAGGAAATCCTTGTGCATTGTTGGTGGAAGTTCTTCAAAAAATTCCTCAAAAAGAAGTTCCTCAAAAAATTAAAATAACAAGTACCATAATGATCCAGCCAATCCACTCATGGGTATATGCTTGAAAGAAATGAAATCAGTACCTTGAAGACAAATCTGTACTCCCATTCACAGTATCCAGGATATGGAAATAATCTAAGTATCTGCCAGTGGATGAATGAATTAAGAAAATGTGATATAACCCACAGAGAGAGATCTTATTCAGCCATAAAAAAGATGGAAATCTTGCCATCTGTAACATTATGGATGAACCCGGAGGGCACTATGATAAGTGAGGTAAGTCAGACAGAAGAAGACAAATACTGCATAGAATCCCATGTGGAAACAAAACAGTCTTTTCTAGAAACAAAGAGCAGAACTGTACTTGCTAGCAACTGTACTTGCTAGAGAAATGGAGAGGTCAAATGATGTAAACTTTCAGTTCTATTTAATGTACAGCATGGTGACTATATTTAATAATAAAGTACTGTACACTTAAATTTGCTAAAAGTAGATCTTAAGTGTTTTCACTGTACACACACACACACACACACACACAAATACACAAACACACAAGAGTTAACCATGTGAGGTGGCGGATGTGCTAATTATCTTGATTGTGGCAATTATTTCATAATGTATATATAACAAATCTCATTGTATACTTTGAATATATGCACTTCTATTTGTCGATTAATTCTCAATAAAGCTGAAAAAAATAAGTAAAAAGGGATTCCAGAAAAAAGCTCTTTCTAGATTTTCAACTGGCGACTTTAGCAGACACAACAGAGAAGACATTTAGTTTACTAGATTAAGGAAGCTCAAAAAGAGAGGACCAAATCTATCTTGTAATATTAGTGGTTTTAACCTCTGTGTTTTAGAAAGTAGGTTTACAAAAGTCCAAGTGACAATAAATACTTTAATATGCATGCCAGGCCAAGAAAAAAATGGACTTTTTTTTTTTAAAGAAAGAATGTACATATTTTTGGTCATAAGCAGTAAGTCTCCCTGAGCATTTTGAGAGTCTTCAGGAAAAAAGAATAAACTCTCCATTTTGTACAATTCATTAAAATGATCAGAATCCAGCATTTTAGTACACATAGGATACTAAAAACAATCTTAAACACTTCAAATTCCTAAAATATTTTCTTAAATTTAAAAAACAGATTGAATTATGGTCAGTGTAGCTTTAGTGTTAGTTGTATTTTATTTTTAATGATGCCTTCAAAATTCATTATTCACATTTGACATATATGTTAACTCACTAGAATGTTTCACTAATCATTTCATTTCCTAACTGTATAGAATGAAACAAGAGTATAATGTATCAGGAAAGCTAAAAAATGCCCACTGATTATGTCAGGACCACCAGTTTGGGCCAAACATTTTAATGCTGGTTGTCTCTCCACAGAATACAGGTAAATTACTGAACTGCTATAATATATCCATCTTATACCTTACATAATGCTTTCTGGCATTTTTTTTTTTTTGGCACACTATAAAACTTTATCATAAAACACCTTTGTAATCATATATCAAATTATATGTACATTCACTGTAAATTTTTTAAAATTACATCTTACAAGACATAATTGATATCACCCCTACTTATGTTTGTTTATATGGAAATTTCACATGCATTCTTTCATTTGTTCTTCATAAGAAATCAAAGAGAAACACAAGGAACCAATAATCATGCTTGTTTTACTGAGGCCTCAAATATATTTCTTCTAAGAGGTATTATAATGATATTCTTTGGTATCTTATATTTGTAATTAAAAAAATGATAATTTAAAGGAAGAAGACTTTTTAAAAAATGGTTTTTATCTTTTTCAAGACAGAGAGTGAGTGGGGGAAAGGGAGAGAGAGAGGGAGGGAGGGAGGGGGGGGAGAGGGAGGGAGGGAGAGGGAGGGAGGGAGAGAGAGAGAGAGAGAGAGAGAGAGAGAGAGAGAGAGAATCTCAAGCAGGCTCTGCGTAGGTAAGTGCACAGAGCCCAACATGGGGCTCAATCCCACAAACTACGAGATCATGACCTGAGCCAAAATCAAGAGCTGGATGCTTAGCCAAATGAGCCACCCAGGCGCCCCCAAAATAAGAATAATTATTAAAAGTTATTCTTAGCCATTATAACGTTGCTTCAGACTTTTCTTAAATTTTAAAAGTATTCCTTGGCTTACCTGCTGCATGTAACAAACTAGCTTCTACTCTGTGAGGAACTCTTGGTGGAATTTTCATAGATGCACGTATCTGGTAAAAACTAAAGAAAAATAGACAAAAAAATAATTTCAAAAAATATTTTAAAGTATGCAAAACCCCAATATCCAATTATCTGTATATATTAAATAATAAATTTGGTCTACCTATATAGTTTCCCATAATATTTATTATTGGAGAAAAACAACATATCAGATCCACAGGTCAAATACCAGCATGCAATAAAACCCAAAGGGAAACCAGCATATGTAAAGATGAATGAGAGAAACAAAAGAAATATATATGGTATTTCTTACTTGAAATGAGAGAATGTCATAGCAACCAGAGGAGTTAGTAAGGAATCTAAGACTTTCACTGCTTAATTTGATTTATTCATTTTTTCTTTCAAAAAATAATAAAGATAAATTAAGCAAATTTTGAGAAAATATAATGGTTTTTAAAAATTGGTTTAACACTATAAATTACAAAAGAAAGACATATATTTGGTTTAAAGAATTAAGCATTTTTTCAAGGTCAGAGCTATTTATTTATGTACTTGCTTATTTACTCTACAGGACTTTATAGTATTTATATCTACATATATAAATCAACAAGTCTTTAGTAATAACAGTTTATGTAGAATAAAAAATGACAAGTAAACATAATGTTTGTGTTTTATCATCATTACACTGCAAGTATTGTATATGTGATGGAGGATAAACATATCTATACACACAAGTACACATGAGACACACATTGAATTATTGAAATCTAAATCAAGATTACAAATCAGGATGAGTTTAGATGTATACAGGGGATCTGAATAATTTATTTTTATTTAATAATTTCCTAGATAGTAATCTATATTATTAAATTTGTAAATAATACAAAGATTAAAATACTAAATATATTACCACTATTATTTCTAAGAAGGTATAGCATTGGAGAGAACATATGGTCAGGTCACAAAGCCAGAATTAAAGAACAGTGAGTGAAAGGCTAGTCAATTAAATTTAGAACCTTTAAATTGACAATGTGGCCTTAAAGAAACATGGCAAACTCCAAAGAGAGATAGTTGATTACTGAAAACATGAAATAACTAAAACCAAAAATCAAAGTAAATTAAAGGAACCTTACAACCAAAGGAGAACAAGTTTTCTAGGAACTATTTAACTTCTCATGAGGAGAATTTTAACTAAAGATTAAGTAAAATAAAAGAACACGTATGCAGTAAGCTCTTTGACACAAGTCTTGATGATGATTTTTTGACTCTAACATCAAAAGCAAAGTCAACAAAAAACAAAAACAAGTGGGACAATTCAAACTAAAAGTTTCTGCATGGCAAAGAAAACCATCAAAATGAAAAGTAACCTTCTAAATTAAAGAAAATATTTGAAAATCATATATCTGATAAGGGGTTAATATCCAAAATATGTAAGGAACTCATATAACTCTGGGGTGCCTAGGTGGCTCTGTGGGTTAAGCATCTGACTCTTGACTTCGGCTCAGGTCATGATCTAATGGTTCGTGAGCTTGAGCTCCGCATTGGGTTCCATGCTGACACTGCGGAGCCGCTTAAGACTCTCTCTCTCCCTCCCTCCCTCCCACCATCTCTCTCTTAATATAAATAAACACTTAAAAGAAAGTTTTTAAATAAACTCAAAAGAAAAACCCTCATATAACTCAACAGCAAAAATAAACAAACCCCAACCAAACACTCTGATTAAAAAATGGAAATGAGATCCAAATAGACATTTTTCCAAAGAAAGACACACAGGTATTTGAAATGATGCTCAACATCACTAATCATCAGGGAAATGCAAACTAAAACCACATGAGATGTCACCTCATACCTGTTAGAACGACTACTGTCAAAATGTCAAAAGATAAGTGCTAAAGAAGTGGAGAAAAGAGAACCCTTGTGTGCTGCTGGTGGGAGTGTAAATTGGTGCAGCCACAATGGAAAACTGTATGGAGGTTCCTGGAAAAATTAAAATTGTAACTGCCATAATGATCCAGCAATTCCAATACTGGGTATCTATCTGAAGAAAATGAAAACACTAATTGAAAAAGGCATATGCATCTCTATGTTCATTTCAGAATTATTTGTAATAATTAAGATATGGAAACCACCTAAGTGTCCACTGATTGATGAATGAATAAAGATGTGATATGTATACAATGGAAGAGTACTCAGCCATAAAAATGGATGATATCTTGCCATTTGTGACAAAAGGGATGGACCTTGAGGGTACTATGCTAAGGGAAATAAGAGCAGAGAAAGACAAATATTGCATGGTTTCATTTACATGTGGAATCTAAAATACAAAACAAACAAATCCTAAACTCACAGATAAAGAAAACAGATTGATGGTTGCCAGAGGTGAGGAAGGCTGGGGAGAGCGAAATGGGTAAAAGGGGGGTCAAAAAGCTCAAACTTCTAGTTAAAAAAGAAGTAATGGGGATATAACATAAAACATGGCGAATAAAGTCAATAATACGGTATTAACTGTATGGTGACACATGGTAACTAAACTTATTGTGGTGATCATTTTGCAATGCATTACAAATGTCAAATCACTCTGTTATACACCTGAAACTAATATAATATTGTATGTCAATTATACCTCAATTAAAAAGTGAAAATATTCTTAAATAAACAAATCAAGCCATATATCTAAAAACAATAATCCTCTAGTCATTAGATTTTCTTTTTTGTCATTAGATTTTTGAAAGATCAGTAACATTCTTCAAAAGTCCTCAATGGGCAGGGAAACCAAATTGTAGAATAAGAGAAAACTAATGAAAAGAGCAATTATACATGCTATGTTATGATGGTTGCCAATAAAATGGAACAATTCACTTAATCTTTACCTCCAGTTCCAAAATTCCAATTAATTATGAACTATCTCAAACTCAACATATCAAAATGAAAAAAATCTTCAGCTTCCTTACTAGTTTCAGTATTACCAATATTGTCCAAGTCAATGTGATTTTAAAATTCAACATTCTCTTTTAAATTTCTTATTATCAAAAATACCCAATTTGCAAAGAGCAATGTACCTATACGCCCACTAACCATCTTCAACAATTAAAAAGATTTTTGCCATATTTGATTCATCTCTACTTTTTCTTTGCTGAGCTATTTCAAAGTAATCTTAGATATCACATGTATTCATACCCTTATAAATATATATACATATATATTTTTAAAAATAGTTTTTAGTTAAAATTTTTTTTTAACATTTATTCATTTTTGAGAGATGGAGAAACAGAATGCAAGTGGGGGAGCGGCAAAGAGAGAGGGAAACACAGAATCCAAAGCAGGCTCCAGGCTCTGAGCTGTCAGCACGGAGCCCAATGTGGGGCCCGAATCCATGAATCGCGAGATCATGACCTGACCCGAAGTCGGATGCTCAAGCGACTGAGCCACCTAGGCACCCCTCCCTACATACATACTTTTAATGCTTTTTCAGTCTTGGTATCAATCTCCATATGCAGTCAGTCATTAAGTCCTACTATTCTTTCCTCAAAATGTCTTCACAGAAATTAATAAAAATTAAAAAATGTTAAAGTGAGTAGTAGAATGATTTTTAAAATGTCTCTGATTTTTTCACCCACCCTGGTGAGCACCCTGGTGTTCACACCTCTTGCACTGTGACTCCCAATACGAGGTGGAGTTTAGTTTCCTAGCCTTAAATCTGGGCTGGCCTTGTAACTTGTTTTGGGAAATATTATGTGGCAGAGATGACAGTATGCTAGTTCCAAAGCCTAGGCCTTAAAAGGTCTTCTTGCATAGATTCTCTCTTTGGACCCTGCCTCTCTGTGAAAATAAGCTGGAGGAGGAGATTATAAAACAGAGTTGAGTCCACCCAAATAAGTCCATTCTGTATCAGCTACCACTCAGCCAAGCTTCCAATTGAGTGTGAATTCATAACTGAGCCCTGCAAATCCAGCCAAGTCAGCCCAGATGACCAGAACCATTCAGCTGATCCACAGACTTGTGAGCAAAAATAAATGTTTATTTCTGTGATGCAACTGAAGCTTTGTGCTTGTTATTAGCTGCATACTGCCACAATACATAACTAATACAGAAATCAGCAACTTTGTAGCAGTATGTACCGTAACAAAAACTTAAAACATGTGGCATTGATTTTGGGACCAAAGTAACAGTTATAATTACAGAAGCAAAAGAAATGGGTAAAAAACAGAGATTTAAAAAATGGTAACCCATGTAATATAGCAAAAAAAAAAAACTTTTAGTAAATACACTGTCAGCAATAACTTAGAAGCTGGACAATGTATCTATGAAACTTTGGGACTTGAGCAAATTAATTTCTACGCAGAATGATGAAAATGTCAACTTGCTGCTCCTTGCTAAGTTTAATAAGTTTTGCAAGAAAGGGATGAGCTAAAGAAAGAACTAGTCATTTTACAAACAGAACCTAGAGGGAATAAAGATGGACCAGGACTTGCTAAATTGGAAAACAAAACTCCTTAATGATTTTCCAAATAAAATGCTGCTATGGACAAAGATCATATTAAGGGCATGACTATAAATCCTTTTGTTAAGATCCCTAAAGAAATTAAGGGAGTGTCTAAGTAGACATTCAGTTTGACAAAAAGGCTTTTAGGAAGTTTAAGGGCATGATCCCACAGAATTCTGATTCCCCAAATAGTAGTGATTATATCTAGAGAATAGTCATGTCTCAAAAGACAATTGAGGGCATGAGTTCCAGAGCTTGGAATGAACTGCATCAGACATAGAGAAGCCTCATAAAGTTTTAAAGTAAGTTTTACTAGCCTAAGAACTGCCAGCTTAGACTCCTGGGCTAGCCTTATAAGTTGCCTAGTCAACTGAATGGAGTGGAAGTAACAAGAGAGCCAATGCAAGGGGTCCTGCCTCCTCTGCTCTTTCTTTGACTCCTGTCTCTGCTATGAAAACAAGTCCAGCCTGTCCTGCTGAGGAGTGAGAGACCATGTGGAGTAAAGCAGAGGACAGCTGTTTTTATTTTTGCAACAAGATGGCAAAGCCAAGACCAGCCAAAAATAATAAAACAAACAAAACAACAACAACAAATAGAAAATCTCTCTCACCCACTCTTAGTACAGAACTTCAGGTTTTTACCTGAGTTACTGCAAGCACCTCTAACTGTCCCCTAGTCTTCTATTTCTTCTACACAACAATTAACCTAATATATCACAATCTCCATCATGTTAGTAAGTGTTTATTGTACTAACAGTGATAATTTCATTCTTACTTGGAAACCACTGATGGCTGACCAAATCCTTACTGTCAACCAAATCCCATTCCCAGACACTAAGAGCCCTTCACAAACATAACCTCTCCTTTCTTTACTATCTTTTCTTCTGCAATTCTCCCAGAAAATATCCAATTTACCAAATATACTTTAAAGCAGCATGTTCATTCTTATTTCCAAGACTTGATTCATGCTGCTCTCTCCTACCAAAAGGGTTTTTTACTTTATCTTATGCCTACTTTGATTCTCTCTCTCCAAGACTTTCCTAACATATTAACCCAGAAAGATGTCTTTCTGTCCTGATTCCTAGAGCACTTTCTATATACACTTCTTGAATATTCATCATTTTGTGTTTCCACTTAGCTGTTTTGTGCATATATTTTATTTTTCCCCATAAACCATAAGCTTTTACAAGCAAAAGTGAGATCATATGCATTTTCATAAAAGTCCTCTCAAGGCTCAGGACAAATTCATAAACGCACATTACATACATTCAGCATTATCATTAAATCCATATGAATAATCCTTAAGCCTCTACTTAAAACTAAAATTTCTCTAAGAAAATAATTACTTGAATACAGTTCATTGTTTTCTTTATACATGCTGGAATATAAGTATGCAATTAAATTAAATGAAAACTGTACATCTTTTCCTATGCAAGATAGATAATCTTCACAATTAAAATACACACCCTCTCTGAAATAAATCCACATTGTAGAACTTGTTTAGCTCCACAGAGAATTCTACCATTGCTTGAACTTCAGTCATTTTCAATTTATACTCAGAAGACAAATCTGGTGACAGCACCTTGGTAAAAGAAGGGGAAAATCACGAGAAGTACAACAAAAATGCCAACTTACAAAACCACTAATATTTTAACATATTTCAGAGTATGATCTATAGGCAGAAAATAAAATGAAACAACGAAGCAAATTAGCTCAGTGTACCTTAGTTTATCCCAACTAATTAGCACCAGAATCAACAAAATATACTTACTAATAATTTATTTACTAAACAGCAATTATCAAGTATTTAAGATATAATCTAACACAATTCATTTTCTAAGATTTGTTTCCCTGTGTGACATCTATGTGATAATAAATAATATGGCAAATTTCTAAAAGAAACCCTGGACTTTATCTATTACAGATAAAATAGTAAAGGAAAAAAGTAAGCAACCTAATTATTCACACTGCACATAAACCCCAGAGTCAAAAAGAGAATTAGCATTCATTAATCCCATAAATTTATGAAGGTTTTTTTCTGTTAGGTGAAGTTCTTAAGTTACTATTCATTTTTAAATTTCAAAAAACAATTTCCCCTCATTACAAAAGCCTGAAGTATTCATTTAAGGAGTTTAAAAAAATACACACAAGCAAAAATAAAAACATTCATGATTCTATCCACTAAAATGTATACTTGGGTATATATTCTTCATGTGTGTGCAATTGTAAAATTTCTATAAAAATGGAATCAAACCTCATGCATATTCTATAATCTGTTTATTTCATTTAATTTTTTGATGAACACCTATGTCAATGTGGTTTTATAACATTATTTTCAATTGTTTACTATTACACTGTGAATCTTATAATTTAAGCCATTTCCTATTATTATTTCATTGATTTCCATCTTTCCACTATTTCAAAAAAGTACTGTAACAATCATCTTTATCAATAACACATGCTTTAAAACACAATTCAGAGTTAAGAAAGTGTTGAAAGACAATTCTCCAGTCTCCTGTTTCTGCATGTTTTACAAGGAGACACCAACTGCTTCTGTTCCAGGCTACGTTTCAAAGATGTATGTTTAGGGAACAGTCTTGGAAGTCAAAGATAGTGTCTCATACTGGAACAAAGAGCAAATCTGTTTATTCATTAATAGAGATAGTCTCCCCCTGAGGCATAAGTCAGGCACAGGCTTACTATCCATTATAAAAGATTTGGGTCCCCTTAGCTTGGGGTTCCTCTCATATAATAACCACCTACTCATATGCAGGTGTTGCCTGGTACTACAGCTACCGCTACTGCTATGAGTACAATCTATCTTTCTCTTTCATCTAGGAGTTTCCAGTCTTCTGCCCACATCCATGGCATTGCGGCAGGGTAACATGTTAGCTTGCAACGTGTTTCATAGAAATCCGACAAATACTCCGATCTCGTAAATACAAAAGTAACTTATTCTTACCTCTGCTGGTTAAAGCTTCATTTTAACATTATTTAATAACCAAACTTGTACTTCCAGTTAATGATTCTTATTGAAAATATATTGTTCCTCCTGTGAGAAAGAAAGAAAATAACATCTTAAACATTTTGTTCTATTTTAAACATAAAGAAGTCCATTTTAAGGAAACATGTTTCATTAGTCACTTAACAATCTCATTTTATCTAAAAGATCTCTATCTTGCATAAGGCTTAATTTTTTTTTAATGTTTTATTTATTTCTGAGAGAGAGAGACAGCGTGACCAGGGGAGGGTCAGAGAGAGAGGGAGACACAAAATCTGAAGCAGGCTCCAGGCTCTGAGCTAGCTGTCAGCACAGAGCCCGACGCAGGGCTCGAACCCACAAACCGTGAGATCATGACCTGAGCCGAAGTCGGACACTTAACTGACTGAGCCACCCAGGCACCCTGCATAAGGCTTAAAAATAAGTTTTAGAGATTTTTTTATTCACAGTTTCATTGATATCAATATTAACTAATATATCTTTGTTAAGGATTTACTTGTGTATATTTCAAAGGACAATAATACATAAGAGGACTTTCTTAGTTCAGTGGCTCAAAAACAATCATGAATCTTCAAAATATTATAAGCCTATTAATTTTTAAGATGTAAAACTTACCATTTTAAAACACTTCCTTGGGTATAGTGATTTCTGAAATTATAAATAAAATGTGCATGTGTGCACATATACACAATACACACTTGAAATGTTTTAAATATTTTGACAAAAAAGAATGCCTGGATATACTATGGATAGTTTTGTTCACACCCCAAATATTTATAGCCTAAAAAAAAAACCTCTTGCCCTTGGTAAAATTACCTTAGATACTAAAACTATTAGGGGTGCCTGGGTGGCTCAGTTGGTTAAGTGTCCGACTTCGGCTCAGGTCATCATCTCATGGTTCGTGAGTTCGAGCCCTGCACCGGGCTCTGTGCTGACAGCTAGCTCAGAGCCTGGAGCCTGCTTCAGATTCTGTATCTCCCTCTCTCTCTCTGACCCTCCCCTGCTCATGCTGTCCCTTTCTCAGAAATAAATAAAACATTTTAAAAAACAGAATAAAGGTCACATTCACTCTTCTTCATAGATTTTTTTCTTTTACCTATCATAAATATATAGACCTTACCACTTTCAATAACTATTTTAGTTTTTATTCATTTATAACTGACATACATGAATATGTTAGTTTCCAGTGTACAACATATTAATTCACTATTTTTACACATTATGATCACGTCAATACGTCTGGTTATCATTTGTCACTATATAAAGTTATTATTATTGACTAAATTCTCTATGCTGTACATTACATCTCTGTGACTCTTTTATTTTATAACTGGAAATCTGTGTCTCTTAATTCTCTTCACCTATTTTGCCTATTCCCCCACCTTCAACCCCTCTGATAACAACCAGTTTGTACTCTGTACCTATGAGTTTGTTTCCGTCTTGTTCATTTGTTTTGTGTTTTAGACACCACATATAAGTGAAATCACATGGTATTTGTCTTTGTCTTTTTTCACTTAGTAAAACACCTTCTAGGTCCCATCATGTTGCTACAAATGGCAAGATTTCATTCGTTTTTATGGTTGAGTAATATTCCATTGTATTTACATGGCACATCTTATTTATTCACTCATCTCTCGATGGATATATAGATTCCTTCCATATCTTGACTATTTTAAATAATGCTGCAATGAACACAGAGGTGCATACAGCTTTTGCAAGTAGTGTTTTCATTTACTTTGGATAAATACCCAGAAATGGAATGAATTACTGGACTGTATGGTATTTCTATTTTTAATACTTTGAGGAACATCCATACTGTTCTCCATGGTGGGTACACTAATTTACATTACAACCAACAGTGCATGACGGTTTCCTTTTTTCCACTTCCTCACCAATACTTGTTGTTTCTCATCTTTCTGATACTAGTCTTTCTGATTGCTATGAGGTGGTATCTCATTGTAGTTTTGATTTGCACTTCCCCGATGACTAGTGATGTTGAGCATCTTTTTATGTGTCTGTTGGACATCTGTATGTCTTCTTTGGAAAAATGTCTATTCAGGTCCTCTGTCCATTTTTTAATCAGGTTGTTTGGTTTTTGTTTTTTCTGTCAAATTGTACAGTTCTTTATATATTTTGGCTATTAACTCCTTATCAGATATATCATTTACAAGTATCTTCTCCCATTCAGTAGGCTGCATTTTTGTTTGATTGATGGTTTCCTTCATGTGCAAAAGCCTCTTAGTTTGATATAGTCCCATTTGTTTATTTTTGCTATTGCTGCCATTGCCTGAGGAGACATAACAACAGCAACAACAATGGAGTGCTAAACTCAATGCCAAAAAGCTTACTGCCTATGTTTTCTTTTAGAAGTTTTTTGGATGCAGGTCTTACATTTAACTCTTTAATCCATTTTGGATTTTTTTTGTATCTGGTATTAAAAAAAAATGGTCCAGTTTCATTATTTTGCATGTTTCTGTCCAGTTTTCTCAGCACCATTTATTGAATAGATTGTCTTTTCCCCATTATACATTTCTGCCTCCCTTGTCACAGATTAACTGACCGTATAAGATTGGTTTATTTTTGGGCTTTCTACTCTGTTACATTGATCTATATGTGCTTTTGTGCTAGTACCATACTGTTTTGATTACTGCAGCTTTGTAGTATAGTTTGAAATCAGGGAGTGATACCTCCAGCTTTGTTTTTCCTTCTCAAGACTGCTTTGATATTTAAGGTCTTTTGTTGTTCCATACAAATTTTAGGGTTATCTGTTCTAGTTCTGTGAAAAATGTCAATGGTATTTTGACAGGGATTGCACGGAATCTATAGACTGCTTTGGGTACTATGGACATTTTAACAATATTAAATTTTCTAATCTATAAGCATAATATATGTTTCCATTTGTGTTATCTTCGATTTCTTTCTTTCTTCAATGTCTTACAGTTTTCAGAATACAGGTCTTTCACCTTCTCTGTTAAATCTAGTCCTAGGTATTTTATTCTTCTTGATGCAACTGATTCCCTTTTTCAAAGATGGGAGCATCTTCTTGCTAGTGATCTAGTTTTGACCATGCAAATCAGGACAAAACCCCAAAGAATGGTAAAACAAAAAGGTAGAAAGATTCTGGAATCCTGAATGGCTTCAGAGAGCACAGATGTCCTACCTATATAGACTGCTCAGACTTTTAGGACTCTTTGTTACAGCAACACCACCTAACCTATATTGCAATATATCACCCACTGCAGGCTATTTTCAAAAGCAGCAGCCAGATGATCCTGTATGTACTGTATAATATACACACTTAATATTATATAGTTATATATAATTTATAGTATATTTAACGTTATATAATTATATTATTTAAAAATAATATCTTTTTCCTCTCTTCCAAACCTTCAGCAGTTTCCCACAATATTCAGTAAAACTCCTTTACAACGGCCTATATGATGGCCTCATATAATCTGTTATCTTCCTTAAATTCCCTGACCTTATCTCCTACCAGTCTGCCCACTGGTTTCCTTGTATTTGCAAACAAACCAAATATATTTCTACACCAGGACATTTCCATTTGTTCCTTGGAACACTCTTCCCTCCCAAATATCCTCATGAATCATTTTTTCACCTCTTTCTAAAAAAAGCCCTTTTGACTCAAATAGCCCTTTCCTGGCCACACTATCTAAAATAGTAACAATCAAATAATAAATAAATAATAAATAAATAAATTAATAAATAAATAAAACAGTAACTCTCCTTTCCTGGTATATCCTCTTTCCTCCCTTATGTTTTTTCCTCAACACTTATCTCCATCTAACAAATGAAAGATTTTTTTATTCCATTTCTTTTTTTTAAATACTTTATTGTCAAGTCGGTTTCCATATAACACCCAGTGCTCATCCCAACAAGTGCCCTCCTCCATGCTCATCAGCCCCTTCCCCTCTCCCCCACTCCCATCAGCCCTCAGTTTGTTCTAAGCATTCAAGAGTCTCTAATGGTTTGCCTCCCTCCCTCTCCCCAACTATTTTCTCCCCTTCTCCTCCCCTGTGATCCTCTGTTAAGTTTCTCCTGTTCCACTTATAAGTGAAAACATATGGTATCTGTCCTTCTCTGCCTGACTTATTTTGCTCAGCGTAACACCCTCAAGCTCCATCCATGTTGCTACAAATGGCCAGATTTCATTCTTTCTCATTGTCATGTAGTATTCCACTGTATACACAAACCACATCTTCTTGATCCATTCATCAGTTGATGGACACTTACGCTCTTTCCATGTTTTGGCTATTGTTCAGAGTGCTGCTATGAACATTGGGGTACATGTGCCCCTATGCAGCAGCACTCCTGTATCCCTTGGGTAAATTCCTAGCAGTGCTATTGCTGGGTCATAGGGGAGTTCTACTGTTAATTTTTTGAGGAACCTCCACACTGTTTTCCAGAGGGGCTGCACCAGTTTACATTCCCACCAACAGTGTAGGAGGGTGCCTGTTTGTCCACATCCTCGCCAGCATCGATAGTCTCCTAATTTGTTCATTTTAGCCACTCTAACCGGTGTGAGATGGTATCTCAGTGTGGTTTTGATTTATATTTCCCTGATGATGATGGATGCTGAGCATCATTTCATGTGTCTGTTGGCCATCTGGATGATCTCTTTAGAGGAGTGTCTGTTCATGTCTTCTGCCCATTTCTTCACTGGATTATTTGCTTTTCGGGTGTTGAGTTTGGGGAGTTCCTTATAGATTTTGGATACTAGCCATTGGACATTTATCTGATATGTCCTTTGCAGCTATCTTTTCCCATTCCGTCAGTTGCCTGTTAGTTTTATTGATTGTTTCTTTTGTCGTACAGAAGCTTTTTATCTTGATGAGGTCCCAATAGTTCATTTTTGCTCTTGATTCTCTTGCTTTTGGGGATGTGGTCAAGTAAGAAATTGCTGCAGTTGAGGTCAAGGAGGTTGTTTCCTGCTTTCTCCTATAGTGTTTTGAAAAACCATAAAATACCTAGGAATAAACCTAACCAAAAATGGAAAAGATCTGTATGATGAAAACTATAGAAAACTTATGAAGGAAGTTGAAGAAGACACAAAGAAACAAAAAAACATTCCATGCTCATGGATCAGAAGAGTATTGTTAAAATGTCAATACTACCCAAAGCAATCTACACCTTCAATGCAATCCCAATCAACACTGCACCAGCATCCTTCTCAAAACTAGAACAACCTATCCTAAAATTTGTATGGAACCACAAAAGACCCCGAATAGCCAAAGTAATATTGAAGAAGAAAACCCAAATGGAAGGCATCACAATCCCAGACTTTAGCCTCTACTACAAAGCTGAAGTCATCAAGACAGTATAGTATTGGCACAAAAACAGACACAAATAGGCAAACAGAAAAGGCAAAAAGAGAAAGGCAAGAAAAAAATCTGAGAACTTTCAGAGTCAAAAGGGATCTAAGGGGGCATAGGTGGCTCAGTCGGTTGGGTGTCTGACTTTGGCTCAGGTCGACCTTGCAGTTCTTGAGTTTGAGCACCGCATTGGGCTCTGTGCTGACAGCTCAGAGCCTGGAGCCCACTTTGGATTTGTGTCCCCCTCTCTCTGTCCCTCCCCCGTTTGCACTGTCTCTGTCTCTCAGAAATAAACAAACATTTAAAAAGAGGGATCTGTCTGATTCTGTTTTCATAAACTGCCCTTTTTCCATTACAAGGAGCAACTGCCACTTAAGTACAGCCAATTCTTACTGGTCCAGCACTGTCAGCAGCTTCTGAATTTTCGAGAAACTGGAAATGTTTTTTCTTCTAAAGATGAAATCTATTAAACTTTAGATGTTGCTAACTAGTTAAAAAAACAAAACAAAACAAAAACCTCTGTAGTCCAAATCAAATTCATCTACAGGGCAAATAAATGCATTTAGAGTTTGCAATCTCACACTGATTCTTATGCCATTCAGCTCCTCAGGAAAAGGACCCTTCATGAAACAGAAAAATCCTGGTCTGTCCTCTCTTAAGAATGAAAGAAGGTGAAGAAAGAGCTGGGAAGGTGACGATGCCTGGGATCTCTGCTCCACAGCCAGCTTGCTGGCTTAGAATTGGTCACTTTAATCTGAGCATTTGAAGCTAAGGGACTAAGTTGATTTACCTGAGACTAAATTGTTCTTTCTGTTCTCTGGGATCTGGCAAAGTAGCTAAACAAAGTAATTTGAGAGGTTGTTGAAGTAGGGTTCCTTCCAGGGCCATTTATTAGGTCCCTAAGAGAATTTAGCTGAGTAAACTATAAACTCCAATCCAAAGAAGCCACCGGGAACCCTCAAACAGAAATGGCCTTTGATAATAAATGAGAAATTTATACCTGAAAGGCTCTTATCCTGACAGGGAAAGCAATCTGACAACTACCTTATAATACCTCAGGAAAAGTTAGCTTACTTCCAAAGAAACAAAGCTACCTATTAATTTGTAAGAGAAGTTCTTGGCCCTCTAGAGCTGCTCTGTCTAACACAGTGGCCACTAGGCACATCTGGCCATTGAACAATTAAAATGTGACTAGGGTGACTGAAGAACTGAATTTTTAATTTTAAAGTAATTTAAAATTTAAATCCAAACACTAACACAGTATAAAATATTTTTCCATTGAACATAACTTTATTATTTTGATAGGACTATGTTTTACTTTATCTGTTAAAAATGTAGTACACTAATTGAGATACGCTCTAAGCATAAAGTACATCCTAGATTTCAAAGACTTATTACAGAAGAAGAACATAAACATCTCATTAATATGGTTTTAATATTGATTGCATCTTGACATAATATTTTAGATATGTTGGGCTAAATAAGATATATTATAAAAATTAATTTTCCCAGCTTATTTTTAATGTTTAAAATGCAGCTATTAGAAAGTTTTAAATTACACATACATAGGTCTCTTGAATATGTTAGGCTAGTAATACCAAACAATCTCTTTAACTGCTGGAATGTATAGTAACTGCCCCAGAAATAGCACTAGATGCATAAAAACCATGCACAGTTTCTAAGACTATGAGACGTTCACTCCCATCAGATCAGCTGAGACCTCCAATATCTACAAAGGGAAGTCCAGAAATGGATATCTGGAAAACTGTGGGAGATGCTCCTATATCATCTACACTAATCCTAAAGCAACAGCTAACCACTAACCATTCTGAACACAGTCTGAATTCAAGTGTTATCAGAAATCTATAAGGATGTAGAAACATCTGAAACTAAGAGGCACAGCTTAGAGGTTCCTAAAGATGAAATAACTGGAGACCATAAGGGATGACCAGATCCTCTCACAGAAGTAAAAACACTAACAGCCTTGACTCAAATTGTAGACCCAAAAAATATGTCCTAAGGATGGATGTTCTTTCTCCCAAGGAAGAGAGTAAAGGAGCTGAACAAATTAGAACTCTGAGACACTCCCTTTGCCAGCCCAAGGAATAAAGGAATCACTTCTATCAGTTATGAAGCCAACAACTCCAGCTTCTAGATTCTAGCCCCAAGTTAGCAGCCATGCACAAATGGATTCAGAGCTGACAGTCTGAAAAATGATGCCTAATCTTATGTAGAAGATACTAACACAACATATGGCAAAAATCACTATGGGCCAACTTACCCTTAAAACTCCCCTACAAAGGCTTTATGTTGGCAATCAGTATACCATTTATCAGTGAGTAAAACACGTTTCAATTTGTTTTCCGGCTTTAGGAAAAAATTCACTGTTTTTTCAGCTAAACACTAGACAACATAGTAAGCTTGCACTTAGGGCCTATATTGTACAAAAAATAAACACATCTTCAAATGTTCATACTCAATGTAGTGAGAAACTCAAATTGTGACAGACATATAGGAACTGATACCAAATGAAGGAACAGCACATTCGAGCCCAAGTAAATGAGGGGTTCACACTATGACAGATATGTGTGGCCTGAGACTGACATTTGGGATCTGAGACCAACAGAGGAAAGCACCTAACACATACACTTCAATTCAAAAATGTTAAACAGGAATATGATGGGAAAAAAGAAGGAGGTTAACTCAATCAATTTGTTACTGGCTAGTCAGCTTTGGATTCATTTTCTTGGGCTTCTCCTAATGAATAAGCAGGAAGCTCAAAATAGGAGCACCTTCAGAAGCCTTCAAAATGCTGTTCTCCTAACTTTGTGAAAAAAATATTCTTATAACAGTCAAGTGGTATAGCAAACTGATAAGAGTATTAAGATGTGTATCTTGGGTGTGGGAGTGTGCTGAGCTACCTACCGCCTTTTCTGAATCCCACTCACCTAGAGCATCGTAGAACTCTAATCCACATAGGTTCAGGCCCCTACAGTCTTTGAGCTAATCCTGACCAAGCCAGACCATACAACAGCAAACTGAGAACAACCAACCAGTGTTATCTGGATTAGTCTCTATCTCTAACCCTGCCATCTGGTATAATTGTAGCCATCTACATTGGTTATGTTTGTATTGGTTTGTTCAGTCTAAATATCAGTCTAAATATCTAAGCATCTGAATGTGTTCTTATTTCTTGATTTACATTGAGTTCCCTTTCTGTTTGGCTTAGGTCCTGACACCTTACCCACCTTCATAAGCTCCCTCTTGCAGGGGCTAAACATGCTAAGTCACCGTATTATATCCTGCTCTAAAATGACCAAGCCACCTGTCACTTGCCTGACTCTGAAGATCACACCATTCAGATGGCTTTTAACACTCTTTTTGTCTTCACAATTATTCACATGCACAACACATTTTCATCAGTAACATCTCTCATTTCAAAACCTGATTCACAGCAAAGGTGAGCTTATCAGAATAATTACAGTAGAAGGGAGATGTAAATTAATGAAGATCACTGGTCTAGAAAGTTTTCCTGCTACTGCTTACTCATCACAATGAATTCCTGAGAGCCTGCCATATGCTATACTGCCCAAATTACAGAAATATTTAAGAAGAGAAAAGAGTGCTAAATTCTTCTCTTTTAGAGACAGGGGAAGAGGAGACCTTCCAAAGGGAAAATAATGCGAACAACTTGATAGACAAAGTATATTTGAAGTAGCTGTATGTTTCTCTATTGACATCAAATATAAACAAAACAGCACTATCAAATTGAAACCAAATATAAAGATTCAGAACTTTTTGGAGTACCTATTATTATAATTATACCAGTAACTTTAACTATGTGATTTAATTCTCATAAAAATCTGAAAACAGCTATAATTACTCCACTTTATAGGTAAGGGAACTAAAAAGCAAAAAGTGTATATAACCTATTCAAGATTACAGTTAAGAAATAATGGAAAAACGACAAAACCCTCAAATGTGCCAAGCTATATGGCCTAAATCTAAACTTAAATAATTGTAAAGTCCACACCTGAATTGTTATAGGAAATAGACTGAATGATCATCAAGCCATGAGATAAATATGCCCCCACTAAAAGAAAAACTGAAATCAGAATTAATGAAAAAAATTACCCTTGGTAAATTAACATTTAATTTCCCATGTAATTAGCATTTTTCTCTAATTATGAAATCTTCAAATGTCTCACATCCCACACCTAGAAACACAAAATCTGAAGTTGTAAAGACATTATTTTCTAATTTCTTTAAACTTTGGTTTTGAAACAGTTGTTAGCTAATAAAAGAGAAATACATGATTACTAATCTTAGAATTGGCACTTAGATTAAGAAGTAAGCATTCTCAAAACAAAACATTATTCACTTTGGAGATGCCTGGGTGGTTTAGTAGGTTAAGTGTCTGACTCTAAATTTCAGCTCAGGTCATGATCTCACCATTTGTGAGACTGAGCCCCATGTCAGGCTCTGTGCTGACAGTGCAGAACCTGCTTGGGATTCTCTTTCTCCCTCTCTCTCTCTGCCCTTCCCTCAGCTCATGCACACATCTCTCTCAATCAAAATAAATAAATAAACATAAAAAAAAATGTTCACTTTGGACAATTTGGTATTAATGTGATAGAAAATCCATAGAAAAAATATTTCTTAAAAATAAAAAGAATGTTGGTAACTCCTGAGAGTATTCCCATAGTTGATTTACTAAGTGAGAATGAAGTAAAGAAACAGAGAAATAACTTTTATTGCTCATTATGGGACACTTAATGAAAGCCTCCTCTGACATATCAACAATGGGAAAATAGATTTAATTTATTAAAACCAGCTCATATAAACTTCTCAGGGACACATCAATGCCATAAAATAAACCTGCCAGTAACATAATACAGAACTTCTTTGAATGCAGCATGTTATTATTTACTCTAAAAAGCAAGAATGGCCCAAATGACCAAAAACTAGTTACCTATTTTAAAATGAAGAGAAGTTCAGAAAGAACCACAGCCATTATCTACTACCTAGTTTGGGGAGCTGCCCAGCACCGCTTAAACTATTTCACCTTATTGGTTATCTCAACAGATGACAAAGCTCAGAACCAGAACAAAAAGATTTATAATGCTCTCTTTGAAAACATATTCTTTTTTTAAAAACATTTTTTGGGGCACCTGGGTGGCTCAGTCAGTTAAGCGTCTGACTTTGGTTCAGGTCATGATCTCATGGTCCATGAGTTCAAGACCCACATCAGGCTCTATGCTGACAGCTCAGCTTGGAGCCTGGAGCCTGCTTCAGATTCTATGTCTCTCTCTCTCTGTTCCTCTCCCACTTGTGCTCTCTCTGTCTCTCAAAAGTGAATAAGTGTTAAAAAAAAAATTAAAAACATATTTTAATGTTTATTTATTTTGAGAGAGACAGAGCGAGAGTGAGGAAGGGGCAGAGAGAGAGAGACAAACAGAATCTGAAGCAGGCTCCAGGCTCCGAGCTGTCAGCACAGAGCCTGACACGGGGCTCAAACTCATGAATGGCAAGATCATGACCTAAGCTGAAGGCAGATGCTTAACCTACTGAGCCACCCAGGCACCCCTCTTTGAAAAAATATTCTAAGAAACAAACAATGCTTTCTTAAAAGTCTATGCTTTCTTGCTTTCTTTAGTCTACCAGTAACTTTGATGTTCAAGAGATGTGGATTCTAATCCAGACTTGCTAAATCTTACCCTTTTCAAACGGAAGAATATTTGTAACTCCTAGGTCAAAAGACTTAAAAAGATAACATGTATATATATATACATATACACACACATACAAATAAATATATATACATATATACACATATACATATACACATACACACACATACACACATAAAGCCATAAGCATGGAACTTGGTGCACAGTGCCCAATAAATAGCTGATATTATGATTTTATTTCAATTTTTTCCCTTTTTTTATTAGGTTTTTATTTTAATTCCAGTATAGTTAACATATATAATATTATATCAGCTTCAGGTGTACAATAAAGTGATTCAACAATTCCTTACATCTTAATATTTTATCTCAATTTTTTTTAAGTAGGCTTCATATCTAGCACAGAGCCCAAAATGTGGAACCTGAACTCATGACCCTGAGATCAAGACCTGAGCAGAGATCAAGAGTCAGATGCTTAACTGATTGAGCCACCCAGGTACCCCTTATCTCAATTTTTAAAATACTACTTCATTTAGAGAAATAATGCAACTCAACTAAATAGGTTTTTAGTATCAGTTTCTTTTTTTTTTTAAAGTTTTTTATATTTATTTACTTTTGAGAGATGGAGCACTAGTGGGGGAGAGGCAGAGAGAGAATGAGACACAGAATCCGAAGCAGGCTCCAGGCTCTGCGCTGTTAGCACAGAGCCCGATGTGGGGCTTGAACTCACAAACTGAGATCGTGACCTGAGCCGAAGTTAGACGCTTAACTTACTGAGCTACCCAGGCGTCCCTATTATCAGTTTCAACTGCATGGTTTAAAAATCTTGTCATTTAGGAGGTGCCTCAGTGGCTCAGTAGGTTAAGTAATCGACTCTTGGTTTTGGCTCAGGTTATGATCTTGCAGTTTGTGATATCGAGCCCCATGTCAGGATCTGCTCCTACTGCATGAAGCCTGTTTGGGATTCCCTCTCTCCCTGTCTCTCTACCCCTCCCCTGCTTCTGCTTGCATTCTCTCTCACTCTCTCTCAAAATAAATAAATAAACTTAAAAATATATATATTGTCATTTATAGGCCATCAGACCTTAAAGGGAAAAGAGTTGGCTCCCATTAAGATCATCTTAGGTGTTGAGGAAAACCAGGAAAAAAGAGGGAAACTGAATATTTCAACTCTCTATTCAAAAACTTTTTCTACTAATTTCACCTCTTAAAGACATTCCTTTGGTTTCCTCTGTCTGGAGGACTATTTCAGAACTCCTCTACAAAACTGGGTCCCTTGGCAAGCATTATATTATATAATTATTATACTCTGAAACAAAAGTTATTAATGTTATAAAATGGGACTAGTGATACTCTATACTCTAATCTTATCCCTCCTGAGGAAAAGAATGAATTTTCAGTAACCCTGAGGAAGAATGTGGGTGGTTTTAACATCTAGGGTCCTCAATTCCAGAAGACAAAGGAAATATAGGCCTCTAAGGTCTGAAACTGTGACTGTCAATAAACCCTGACCGTGCTGTTTAGATATGTACAGTGGGCAGTATTTCCCGTTGCAGGCCATGACTTACAGGCAACTTGAAGACATCAAGGAGCAGATGTCAGAGATACCACTGATCTAAAACCAATCTTGAATGAAGCAGCTGCATCCTATAAGACAACTTTAAGGGGATGTCAATGAAAGAATTCTTCTATTTCTGATTATATTAAGAACTGTAGCAAAAGGATATTTCATATAACTTAAGAGAAATGTTCCCAAATACTGTGAGTTATAGACTTCTATACTGATAATATAATTTAGAAATACTTTCTGTATTATGGATGGTGTAAAGAGACTTAATCCCATAAAAGGAAATATGCTATATTTTCCCAGAATATTGTTTTGTTTAAGAAATAGTTGATAAAGATTATTTCATCAAAATAAGAAGGGATTATTCAAGTAGGAGAGACCTGGTATAATATGGCATAATATGCTGGACACCTCTATCTTCCAATTATTGATAACTAAGTATGTACTTGTTAAAAAATGCTTACCTTAAAAAATAAAATGGTGAAACCGACTATGGAGCTGTTTCACTCTATTCCTTCTGAAAAATCTAGATCTAACAATTTGTGCTTTGTAACTTTTCTAAAAAATCATTGAGTTGATTAGGCTTTAATTTTTGTATCACCATGCTGCTTATTCATTTCTAGACTTTCTTCCTGAAAAACAACTCAGGAAAAATAAAAATATAAAACACATTCCTCGGGGTGCCTGGGTGGCTCGGTTAGTTAAGCGTCCAACTTCAGCTGGAGTCATGATCTCAAAGTTCGTGGGTTCGAGCCTCGCGTCGGGCTCTGTGCTGACGGTTCAGAGCCTGAAGCCTGCTTGGATTCTGGGTCTCCTTCTCTCTCTACCCCTCCCCAACTCATGCTCTGTGTGTGTGTCTCTCTCTCTCAAAAATAAGCAGACATTAAAAATTAAAAAAAAAAAAACAAAAAACGCATTCTTCATTTCCAATCTATGTGTACCCATCTCCAGCCATTCACTTAAATACACAGATGTACCTGTCACAAAACTCACTTTTAAGTAGTTTTTCCTCAATACCTAGAATCAAAGTGAAGGAAATTTGTGCCCTTTTTAATTCTTAAAGAGCCTCCACTGTCAAGGGTCTATTTCTACAATAAACAAGACTAAAATATAAGACAACAGAAAATTATATAGGTAACCAAAGATATACGAATAACTCCTGCATCTTCTGTCTGTGTCAAATCCTGACAAAGGGCATTTTAATTCTATATATTGAATGTGACAGCATCTGTTTCATTGTATATGAACATTAATATAAGCCAGTATATAGTTCACCAGCATGCTACTAGATTTTTCACAGAAGTCTAAAATTAAATTTAAAAATCTATATTCCAATTTGATCTGGAATTTAAGCATTCGATTATACTCTTACAGTCTAAAAAGGATGGAAATAAAGTATTTACATAGCAATTTTTGTCTGTGGTGGCCCTAAGTATCTTTAAATAAGGCTTTCTTTGCTACTGAAAGATCACTGGGTAGCCACCTTTTTACCCACTTATTACAGGTAGAGACACCTAGCTATAGAGGTTAAGTGGCTTCTACAAATTAATGTCATGAGTCATCATAATAGTTTAGATCTTCTTAATGTTTATTTATATCTTTGAGAGAGAGAGAGACAGAGACAGAGACAGACAGAGACAGCATAAGTGGAGGATGGGAGGAGAGAGAGAGAGGGAGACACAGAATCTGAAGCAGGCTCCTGGTTCTGAGCTGTCAGCACAGAGCCGAACGTGGGGCTCGCTCGAACTCATGAACTGTGAGGTCATGACCTAAGCCAAAGTCGGATGCTAACGACTGACTCACCAAATGCCCCTAGTTTAGATCTTCTGACTCAAGTTCGGTGCCTGCTGTCCACCATAAATTTTTATTTTAATTTCTAACAGCACACAATCAATACACTAAAAAAGAAAAATACCAACTATAATTTGTAGGCATTTACTCTTTTAATAAATTGTTACCAGGGCGCCTGGGTGGCTTAGTCGGTTAAGCATCCGACTTTCGCTTAGGTCATGATCTCGCGGTTCGTGGGTTCGAGCCCTACATCGGGCTCTGTGCTGACTGCCAGCTCAGAACCTGGAGCCTGTTTTGGAGTCTGTGACTCCCTCTCTCTCTGACCCTCCCCTGCTCACGCTGTCTCTCTCTCTCCTAGAAATAAATAAAACATTAAAAAAAAATTGTTACCTAAAAATAAAAAAAACTGCCTTTGAAAGGTGGAAAGCTATATTCAAAAGCAGCAGTTATCTCTATTTGCATTGGAAAAATCATTTTTAAAAAGTCTTAAAAGTTGAGGTGTTCAGGGGCGCCTGGGTGGCTTGGTCAGTTAAGCGTCCGACTTTCGCTTGGGTCATGATCTCACGGTTCATGGGTTCGAGCCCCGCATCGGGCTCTGTGCTGACTGCCAGCTCAGAGCCTGGAGCCTGTTTCAGTCTGTGACTCCCTCTCTCTCTGACCCTCCCCTGCTCACGCTGTCTCTCTCTCTCCTACTCTCCTAGAAATAAATAAAAATATTAAAAAAAAAAAAAAGTTGAGGTGTTCATCACCTCTTACCACACACAATAATTTCTAGTTCTTCCAAAAGAGGTGTGGCTTCGTGACACTGAATCCTAAATTGTATTTCCCTCCACTTTTACTTCGAGTATCACTTTGATTAGAAAACTACATTTTTTTTTGCCTTGGTGTCTCCCTTCTGTACAACAGAAACAGAAAAAATTAATTCCTACCTGACATAGACAATGTAAGGAAGAATTTACTGTTTGTGGACTGCTTTGAGATTCCAGAACGAAATACATAATCCAGTCGATCTTCCACCCTAGAATAAAGGCAAACTTCACTGAAAGTGCTTCAGCAGATGCCTTCAAAATAAAATACTAACCATTATTTAAACACAGTGGTTTTATGTAAATGAGATGGGGGGGCTACAACACTGGTTAAAAAGGTCTTTTGCCCAATTCAAAAATTTAGTACTTCTTTTCTCACATATTTTTCATTCAGGAGGCACACTATTTCTATTCTTAAATTAGTAGAAATTATATGCATTTATTAAAGAGAACAGAGACCCTCAAAAAGATGATGCAGTTGTAATAGTAAATACATAAAACATCAAATTAATAATGAATTTTCTAAAATAAAATTTGTTAAATTTCATTTAAGGTTAGCTCTTGGAAAACTATTTACTGAAGGGCAGCAGAATTTCCAAATTTTAATCTTACGTTTGTAGATAAGCTTTTAACAAATCTTAACCCTTTATACTTTCATCAAGTCTATATTCAACTTACTTCTTTTGACATATAACATAAATTCTTAGAAATTAAAGGTTCAATCAGTAAATTAAGAGGTTTATTGCTACTGTCACTCTTTTGATGATATTCCCAGTGAGGGAAGAAAAAAGATGAAGAGACTTTATTAAACTGAAAGCTGAATTAAGAATATTGAGTGGATACCTACCTAAGTTAGGTAGAAAGCAGAAGAGACAGAACTCTTCAGAGATATAATGAAAAGTAAAAAGACTGAAGAGGCTCGATCTATGCAAAAGCAAAAAACAAAAACAACAAAACAAAATCTCAAAACACCAAAAGCAGTTTGAGAGAGAGAGAGAGAGAAAGAGAGAAAACACCCAAGGTTAGGTAACAGGAATAAAGGAATAAAGGAAAAGGACGGGAGCCATCAGACGGAGAGCGACGAAACAGGGTACCAAAAAGAGAGCTAAGCATTCAGGGAGTGAGGGCCTGCCAAGGTGAGGTGGGGCACTGAACGAACTCCAGCGCAAAACGACGTTACAGCAAACACACCATCAGAAACTCACAAAAGAGAACGAAGATGAAGTGCCGACAGGAGAAAGATGAGGAGAGAGCCGAGGAAGAAATCACAGAGGCAAACTTGGTCGGTGAGGGTAAGGAGAGTCGGGAAGAAGAGCCAGACCAGGGATGCACAGGGAGATGAAAGAAGTCGAGGGAAGCAAAACGATACACCGCCTCAACGCAGAGACCAGCCGAGAAAAGGGCACGCGGGAGGAGGGGATGAAAGAGCAGAACTACGAAAAGAGGGGTAAAGGGAGGGCAGAGCGGCGACGACGGAGCCGACGGCGAAGGGCAGGCGAGGTCTGGGAACTGGAGGAATGAGGTTCAGGAAGAGCCTGCCGAAGGACATGCCGCAGGGGAGCCAGGGAGCGCCCGGGGAGCGCCGTGGCTCCTCGCCACCGGGAGGGCACTCTGCACAGCCGTCCCCACCGACCTTCAGCGAACCCGGGGCTGGGCTCCGACCGGGAAGAGCCCGGTGAGGGGCCGGAGCCGGCGAGCGGGCACAAGGAGAAGGAGGCCGCTTCCTGCCGGGCCCGTGGGAAAGAGGGAGGGAGGGGTCCCGGGTTTGGGGAACCCGAGAGACGGAGAACACAGTTAGAGGCTTACCTTTCGTCGGGCTCGGCCTCCTCCACCGCCTGTTGGACGGAGGAGCTTGTTGACCTGCTGGAAAAAGACGGCCCTACCCGGGTCAGCACCATCCCGCCCCGGGCCCCCTCACATCGCCATCGCAGCAACCGCAACCACCGCAACGGAGGAGCCGGTTCGTCACCGCCGCTCAGCTACTGGCCCACTACGGCCAGCGAGCATGCGCAGTCGCCCCAGTCCCGAGGGATCCCCGGCAAGCCAGCGCTACCTGCGATCAACAGGTCTCCGGCCGCGCGGCCCCGCCCCCGGCCTTCTCTCGCCTCCCCACTCCTCCCTGGTCCCTCCCCTCTTTAAGGCTAGGCCCCGCCCTTTCGAAGCACTTCGCCCCGCCCCTCCCCCTCGTTCCAAGGCTCTCAACCGCCTCTTTAGCTCCAGCGCCAACAGAGATTTTGGGATTTGTTCACTCTATTCAGCTCTCGATCCCAAGTTCTCGCGAGAACGGGAGTTTTGCGTCAATAAAATGCGCGAACGCCCGTGGAAAGGTCGGACTAGGGGTTTAAAGAAACAAAATGAGAGGTTGTATCTTATGCTGAAAAGGAGGTTACAGGAGAAGCGCAAAAGGAGGGAGTGCTAAGACTTCACCTTTATTTCTCACGTTGTTCTTTATTCGCTTTTTCTTGCCTTCTTGGCTGCGGTCCTGGATGAAGAACCCAGTCCCTGCGCTACTCCCCTTGCACAGTAGGAAAAGAAGCTGCAGGAGATCACGCTGGCTCCAGACTGCTGGCTTTTAGGGACTTTTTGCATTTTTGGAGAAATCGTGGATGCTGCTATGGTTACTGCTGGGTTACTGATGCTCACAAAGGCGGGGAGGGGGGCGATGAAGAGAAGTCTTTAGCTTTGAAATTCCATTAAAAGAAGGCTATCATTTGGATATCCCGTGAAGGATAATCCTTCACTGGTTTACTTTCTCACCCCAGTTTCTGAATCTAATCCCGGCGAACTTTTTGTAGCTATGTTACTAAAGCAAAGTTAATGGGAAAAAAAAGGAAATGGTGGCTGTGGTGTGTGTAAAAGTGAATTAGGAGGATGAATAGTGTTCGTGATTGTAGAACAATGAGTGTACTTAATGGCACTGAACTGTACTTCTAAAAATGGTTAAAATGGTAAGTTTTATATGTATGTTTTAAAAACGAATTCAAAAGAAAAGGATTTGTGCACTTATTTGGGAATACAGATTTTCCTTGTGTTATGACAGAGTTATGACTTTATAATACCATCATTAATTGAAAATATTGTGAGTTGGGAGTGCCTGGGTGGTCCAGAGGGTTAAACATAGTCGGTACTGGCTTGGGTGATCTCAATGGTTCCTGAGTTTGAACCCCCTGTCAGGCTCTACTCCAACAACACAGCCTGTTTGGAATTCTCTTGGCGTCTCTGTCCCTACCCCACTGGTAGTGCTCTCTCGCTCGCTCGCTCTCTCTCTCTCTCTCTCTCAAAATAAATTAAAAAAAAAACCCACTGGGGTTTCTGGGTGGCTACTTCCGCTCAGGTCATGGGCTCAAGCCATGGGCTTAAGTCATGATCTCACTGTGGGTTTGAGCCCTGCCTCCGGCTCTATGCTGACCACTCAGAGCCTGGAGCCTGCTTGGAATTGTGTCTTCCTCTCTCTGCCTCACCTTTGCTTGTGCTCTCTCTCGCTCTCTCTCTCTGTTTCTCAAAAATGAATAAACATTAAAAAGAATTTAAGAAGGGGCGCCTTGGTGGCTCAGCCGGTTAAGCGTCAGGCTTCGTTTCACGTCATGATCTCAAGGTTCATGGGTTCGAGCCTGCGTCTGGCTCTGCTGACAGCTAGCTCAGAGCTTGGAGCCTGCTTTAGAGTCTGTATCTCCTCCCTCTCTTCTCTCTCTCTCTCTCTCTCTCTCTCTCTGACTCTCCCCTGCTCACACTGTCTCTCAGAAATAAATTTTAAAATAAAACATTAATTTTTTTAATTTAAGAAAACATTGAACTGAAAATGCATGAAATACATCTTACTTACAAAGCATACGCAACCTAGCGTAGCCTCCCTTAAATGTGCTAGAATACCTATATTAGCCTACAGTCTAGCAAAATCATGTAACACAAAGTCTATTTTATAATAAAATGTTGAATTTGTCATGTAATTTCTTGAATACTGCACTGAAATTGAAAACCAGAATGGTTCTAAGTGGATTGGTGGTTTACCTTCAGGATTGCATGGTTGGGAGCTGTGGCACATTCCCACTGCCCAGTGTTGTGACAGAATATACAGCATTTTGCCAAAAAAAGGTTTGTTTTTGTCAAAATTTGCAGTTTGTTTACTCCGGAATTCTTACCACTTTCTCATCATAGTAAAGTTGTAAGAGGCAAGTTAAGCCATCATAAGTAAGGGACCATCTGTAACGATGCCTTGTAGCCTAGGCCATTTGAGGGTAGATTTTGAATATAATTTATCTTCTGGTTTTTCTTCATCTTAGTATGTATTTTTTTAAATGTTTTTTTTATTTTTGAGAGAGAGTGAGAGACAGCGTGAGCAGGGGAGGGTCAGAGAGAGAGGGAGATACAGAATCAGAAACAGGCTCCAGGCTCTGAGCTGGCTGTCAGCACAGAGCCCGATGTGGGGCTTGAACCTACAAACTGTGAGATCATGACCTGAGCCAAAGTCGGACACTTAACCGACTGAGCCACCCAAGCGCCCCTTAGTATGTATTTTTAACATGATTGTGTGTGCCTTGTAATCTTATTATTACCAGTCTATTAGCATTTGCATGAATGGTCTGCTTTCCTGGTTCCTAATCTCTTTTTTTTTTTTTAAATAGCCAAATACCATTTTCATATCCTTTCTCATAAGGATCTATATTGTTTTTGTGATTTGACTTTATAGGCTCAAAGCTGAAAGGCTTTTATATTCCTTTAGTCTTGTCTCTCTTAGAAAAATATATGAAATATTCCATTATTTGCATTTACACATCTGTGCCCTTCCTAAAATACACCCTGTGCCAAGATCCCGTCTCTGTTATGTGTTCTTTTTATTCAAATCACATTTTTAAATCATTTATGTGCCAAATAGTGTACTAATTTTGGAGGGTACCAGCATGAATAAAAAGAACTTGGGTGGTGTTTGCATAATTACTTTATGAAGTAATATATATAGTGCAGAGATAGGTGCACAAGGAGGAGCTTCTCTGGAGCTCAGAGGAAGCGCATGAATCCAATTTTGGCTGGAAGAGGTCATGAGTCAGGAAAGACTTCCAAGAGAAAATGATTCCAGGGAGTTAATAAAGTGGGATATGTGTGTATGTGTGTGGAGGTGGAGAAATAAAAAGGGAAAGATATCAGACAGAACTATGTAATAAGAAACTTATCTTTGCACAGAACTAAATCTAAGAGCAATTTGATGGCCACAGTTTGGGGATGTGAAGTTAGAGAAGTAGGCAAAGATCATATCATGGTGGGCCACTGAAGGATTTCAAGGAAGGATCTATTTAAGTGGTATTTTTGATTAGCTATTCAGAGTGTATCAAGCACTGTACTAGTTACTAGGGTACAATGAGGATCGAGTCAGTCCCAGTGCTCAGGAAATTTACAATCTGGTATGGGCAAACATGCTCCTCAGACGCCAGTATGTTGTACTAAAGAGTTAAAATTGGGGTAGGCACAGGTTGTTGGGGAGCCCAGAAGAGGAAGAGCATTTAACTAATCTAGAAATTTAGACAAGACTTCCTAGAAATTATTCATCAATAGAATATAAAATAATCTCTTAAAGAAAATTAGAAAAATTATGATTATCTCTTGACATACAGGCTGTTAGAGAATGCATTGATCTAATTGTCAGATTACCCGGGTACAAGTTCTATATTCTTCAGTATACTGTGTAATCTTGGTCCTGGTTTTTCTCATAAGAGAATCAATAGATTATAGTGTCTAAGGTCCTTTAGAAACTTTATGATTCTAAATTTACTTCCCATTTATCTCCCCAGGTTTTGAGTCAGACTTTATGCTAATTAACATTTTTTTGTGTCACATTTAATGTATATTAAGCTGAGTCTTATGTTATATGTATCAATTTCTATCCAAGGCATGAATACTCAAAGAATGGGAGGTTTGAAATACTTTCTATCCTATAGTTGATTTACATAGTTTAACTTTGGCACAGAACATTTTTGAATCTTTAGTAAACCTTTCTAATTGGAGTATTCTTTTTAACTGAAGATCAGGTTATCTCTCCCCGATAAAATTGCACAATATTGGCTCAGCTAAAGGTTGAGACACTAGACAAAATGAATATTGTAAATTTGAAAATAGCCTCATGGAAATGTATCCATATTTGTCTGTTGCTAGACGTTACCTCATTAAGCAAGTAAGCTTACTTTTTCCTTCCTTGGATTTATGATATTTAAAAAATTCTTGTTGTTTTCAGTAGGTCACTATCAACTTAAATTTTTTTAATTAAAAAGATATAGCCAAAATCATTCCACTTTTTCCAGGAATACAGTTCTTTTGGATATTCTGACTTCCTTTAAATTTTTTTTATTTTTTATGTTTGGTAAGAATTGTCATATTTTCCAATAAAGAGAGTACTATAGTATTAATAAGATACTAACTCCCCTTTCGGGGCAGTCACTCTTGTCTCTGTGTATAATTTAATCATGTGCAACTTGAGGGAGTGGCTTTAGTACACAAGGGTAAGTTTTTTAAAAGTCATATAATTTTAACAACAAATATGAGATGGGGCAAAACGAAGTTTCATTACAGAATTTCCTTCATGGTTATAAAGAGCTATAAACCAGAAAGGTAAATGTATTACTTCATAACTAACTTAATGTGGTAACATTATTTCATGACTTAATAGCCATGGTCTTTCTGGAGGAACCATCATATAAAACTCAATTACCAATTTTTTCTACCTATAATGTAATAGGGGAAAAAAAGCTTTTTCCTTCATTTAAAAATTTTTTTTTTTATTTTTAAATTTTATTTGAGACAGAGACAGTGGGAGTGGGGGAGCAGAAGAGAGAGAGAGAAAAAGAGAGGGAATCCCAAGCAGGCTCCACACGCAGCAGGCCCAGAGCCTGACACGGTCTCAAACCTATGAAACAAGATCATGACCTGAGCTGGATGCTTAACTGACTGAGCCACCCAGGTGCCCCACCTTGTTTTGAATTTGCAATGTTGGTTGTTTCTGAGAGGGAAACTTGGAGCCTGGAGTGCTTACTGAAGGGAAGAAAGAAGACGTTTTATTGTATATTCTTCTGAGTTAGAACCTAGTGAATGTATTCAAGGAAAAAAATATTTGAGTCTATGTAAAAATGGTTTTTAAAATGCTTATACAGCAGTCTTTAAGAATGATATTACAGAAAAAAATCTGATATCTATATAACTGATTACATCGCAAACAAATTTCTGTTATACACTATGAAAGGAGCGGTCAAGCAGTGAAATTGAGTTGTAACTCAGATTATCTGGATTTCCAGACAGTGTCTGCTTGGATCATTCAGAGAGAATCTGTCAGACAGAATACAGTCCTCCCACCGCCATCCCATGGAATCATTCCTGTGAAGCATAATTATCTACTACCAAGTAACAGTAATGAAATGATTTCTGAATTATTCTCTTCTTTATATGCTTGAAGCTTTCCTTGTTTTTTTATATAATATTTATATTACTATTTGATCTGTGATAGCAAACATATTAGGGGCAAGAATCTCAATCTTCTAATGACTCAGGCATTCTTATTTTGAATACCGATCTTTAAGCGAACTCCAGTTAAATAACCTCTGCTTCCTATCAGACCTTGTCACATATCAGACATCATCACACATATTGCCAACTCCTCTTACTCAACATATCTCAAACCAGACTTATCCTGCTCTGCTTTCCCCAATCACACACAGCTCCTTTGCTCTCCCAACCTTCTAGTTTCTAATTACCCTCCTCCCCACAGCATTTACTTGAGCCCAGCACCTCACAGCCATATTAGTAACTTCATAGATTAAACACATAATCAAAAATTAAAAATATCTTTCTAGTATCAATTACCTTATATATTTGCATAACTTTGTTTTCTAGCTTCCTGATCTGTAAAGTATCATAATAAAAGCTGCTTCATGAGGATGTTGTGAAATTGATTATTACAAAAATCTTTTACCAAAAAAAAAAAAGATACACATTTCTGATTGTTTCTGTCACTGGCAGGGGTAGTGAAAAGTAATGACAGATTGATAGATCAACTGAACTTATAACAAGAAGCATTCATAATCAGTGCTTAAGCTCTTTTGATAAACAAAACATACAACTCTAGTCTCCTATGTCAGTTTGCAGACCTCCATAGGGAACACAAAATTAACTCATATATTTTAAAATCTCTTCAGCAGAAAAACTCTCCACTTCTTAGATTTTACATTGGAAATATTGATGGAAATGCAGCACACGGGGAGGCAGGAACTATAGTAAATCATTTTTCTATATTAAATTATTATTATCTATATTATATATTATCTATATTATATATTAAATTATATATATATATTATATATTATCTATATTATATATTAAAGTTATCATTATGCTTTATTTCTTTCATGGTCAACTACCATATTTATTTATCCTTAGATTTATTTAAATATGTAGCAATTGCCAAATTTATCGTGGGTACAGATAAAGGAAAGCTTTGTATTAGGAAATACAAATCTCATTCATTATTTCCATTATATCTTTAAAAACTACCTAAACCATTCCTCCCGCCCCCTCCCCCCCACTCCCAATTTAGAAACAAATGCAACCTAAAGTGATCTGGGAGCTGAGTTAAATGGTTAGCTTATGGGTTATTCTACTTATAGAAACTTCTTGAAGAAAATATATGCCCTTACTTACTCTTAATCTGGGCTTGAAGTTTTCTTTGTGAGAAAAATTTTAACTACAAATTTAATCTATTTTATAGATATAACACATTGTGGTTATTATTTTTCTTGACTGAGCTCTGATAGTTTGTGTCTTTGGGTGAAAATCTGTCCACCTCATTAAGTTATCACATTTTTTGGCATAATGTTTTTATAATACTTCCTTATGATCTTTTTAAATAAACGTAGATTCTGCAATGATGACCCCTCTTTCTTTCTTGATACTACTATAATTGTGTCTTCTCTTTTTGCTGATCAGTGTGACTTGAAGTTGGTAAATTTTATTGTTTACCAAGAATCAGCTTTGTTTTCACTGATATTATCTACTGTTCTTCTGTTTTCTACATCAATTTCCACTCTAGTCTTTATTATTTCCTTTCTTCTGCTTGCTTCAGGTTTTATTGTTCTTGTTTTAATTTCTTAACTCAGGCTGTTGATTGACACTTTTGTTTCTATATAAGCATTCACAGTATACTTAAATTTTTTCTAAGTACTGCCTTAACCAAATCTTACAAATCTTGCCATGTTTGTTTTCATTTTTAATTCTGTTCAAAAATGCTGTCTAATTTCTAATTTCACGAGCCCCATGACATATTTAAAAGTATGATATTTATTCTTAAAATATTTGAGGATATTTTAGAGATATTTCTCTTATTGATTTATAATTATATTTCATTGTACTCAGAGAATATATTTTGTATGCCTTGAATCCTTTAAAATGTGTTGGCATTTTTTAAATGGCCCAGAGTATGGGTGATTTTCATAAATATTCTGTGCACATTTGAGAAGAATAGGTATTCTGCTGTCATTAAGTGGAATATTCTAGAAATGTCATTTAAGTCAAGCTGCTTGGTAGTATTGTTGAAGCCTTCTATACCCTTACTGGAGTTCTATACATTTTTGAGAGTTGAGTGTTGAAATTCCTGATTATAATTATGGATATGATATTTCTGCCTGTGGCTTTATCAACTATCATGTATTTTGAGTCCTTTTATTAAGTGTATGTATGTTTAGGATCCTTAGGTCTTTTCAAGGAATTTATCCTTTCATCATTACAAAATGTCTCTCATTGATCCTGATGATTCTTTTTTTTTTTCTGTGAAATCTACTGTCTAGTATTAATACCAATATTCCAACATTCTTCCTTTTAACTCATATTTTCATGGTATATCTTTTTCATCATTTTACTTTTAACTTATATGTGTCTTTATATTTAAAGTGGGTTTCTTGAAGGTATGCATCATATAGATATGCCTTGCTTTTTTGAATTGATAATCTTTTAATTGGAATATTTATAGACTATTTGCATTTAGTTTAGTTACTGATATGGTTGGGTTTAAATCTACTATCTTGCTGTTGGTGTTTTATTTGTGCCTTCTGTTCTTTGTCCCTTTTTTCATACTTTTTGTCTTATTTTGTCTTAATATTTTTACAAGACTACATTTTATCTTTATTAGCCACTGCTCTTTATTATGGTATTTCAGAGTTTAAGGTTAACATATACATTTTTAGCTTATTACCATTTACTTTTAAGGGATATTATATCACTTTGCATGTAGTATAAAACTTTGCAAAGCCTCCCAGGCTTTGACTTATTGTCAAATATTTTACATTTTACATGTATTTCTACATGTGTTATAAACCTTGTAATGTATTATTTTTGTTTTATACAATTATTTTTAATTTAAATAATTAGAGAGATTCTTTTGTATTTACCCACGTAGTTGTCATTTCTAGTGTTCTAGCATTTTTGTGTTAATCTAAATTTTCATCTGTTATCATTCCTAGTTCTTCTTCTAACATTTATTTTAATGCAGGTATGCTGGTGATGCATATTTTCTGCCTTTGTATGTCTGAAAACATACATACTTTACTTCATTTTGTTTATTCACAGGGTATGGAATTCTAGATTGACATTTTTTTTTTACCCTCTTAGTGTTTTAAGTTGCTGCTCTACTGTTTTCTCACTTGCATTATTTCCAACAAGGAATCTGCAGTTATCCTTATTGGTGTTCCTGGTTGTATAATATGCCTTCCACTGCCCCTATTCTTTCTCCATTCCTGATTTTAAGCAATTTGATTATGATGTCTTCTGGTGTAATTGTCTTCATGTTTTTTTTGTGTGTGTGTGTGCTTCAGGTTTGTTGTGTTCATGGATCTATGAATTTACATATTTCATCAAGTTTTTTAATACATTTGACCATTAATTATTCATATATTCTTCTCTACCCTTCTTTTCTGTCTGAGGAAAGAGTCATTACATATATTTTAGATGCCTTACAGTAGTCCTACAGCTTATTTATGTTCTTTTAAAAATTTTCTTCAGTTTTTTTCCCCCTCTGTATTTCATTTTGGGTAGTTCCTATTGCTATTTCTTCAAGTTCAGCAATATTTCCTTCTATATGTCTACTCTGCTGTTAATCATTTCCAGTGTATTTTTCATTTCACATATTGTTGTTTTATAATACAGGGTAGGGAAAATTATTTGATATAATTTTTATATTGTTTGTATCTTTATTTAATATATTAAGCATTTCCTCTAGTTTCTTGAGTATAGGAATATAGTTACGTCTTTTAATGTCCTAATAATCTGTGTCTTGTTATCTGTATCATTTCTGGGTCAATTTCAATGGACTGATTTTTCTCCTTATGATGGATTGTGTTTTTCTGATTGTTTGAATGCCCAACAATTTTTTATTCGATTGCCAACATTGTAAATTTTACTTTGTTGTGCTTCAAATACTTTTGTGTTCCTGTAAGTATTCTGGAGCTTGTTTTGGAGTGCAACTAAGTTGTTTGGAAACAGTTTGATCCTTTCAATTTTGTCCTGGGAGGACTATTCTTCTACCTGTCAATTTGGTAACATAAAATGACTATTGTTATATTACGTTTTCAGATTTGAAAAACTGTGTGAATCTGGGCTAGCCATGTAACCACCCTAGCCCTCAGTTTCTACTTCTGTACTGTGAGCAGGATGCTAATGTCATAAGCTTCAAGATATGTGGTTCTCCTGTGTCAATAACATTGTCAATTCTACTCCACTTATTGCTTTCATTTCTTTCATTATGTTTTGATGTTTTCTCAGGATATTTCTTTAAGTAGAAAGGGGACGAGTAGGGTAGATTTGGGGCCTATTTGATCTGTTCAGTTACTTATAAGTTCTCAACTTGGAATCTGATTTATTTTTTCTGGCCAAAGTGATTGTAATTATAGGGCAGTCACAAATGGTTCCTATGCACTTTTCTAGCATAGGGAGATACTCATCTTACACTGAGTTTTTTGGCATATATGTTAGAATAAAAGGTCCTGTAAGATAGAAAACATATTTTGCTCATCTTTCTGTCTGGGCAGAGAGCCTTGTACAAAGCAGACTTCAATAAATGTTGTAATTTATGTTTATGCTTTCACATACCTTATTTAATGAAACAATTCATTAACAATGCATGGTAAGATAATATTTAATTTAGAATTCTGGGCCTCTAAGAAAAAAATTTCAAACAGAACTCACTTGCCTTTTTTCAATCCTTAAAGAGTTAATCTATTATTTTTAGACTTGCTAGACACAGTATAATAATAGAGTAATAAAATTAGTCCTGCTTGAAATTAGTTAATGAATCCTTTGTAAACAAACGAATAGTCTATCTTTCTTACATGCAGGGGGAATACAAAATCCAATGGTAGATGATTTTTAATTTTAAATGAAGATATTATTTAGCTCATTTTCTTCTCTATTTCTACAAGACAAATGAAAGAGCTTGAACATTCCTGAACTGTTATGTTCAAGGTCCCTTGGATACAGTAATTTTTCTAAAACTGTGTTTCATTTCACTAATAATAAGGTCCAAAATTAACCCTCCTCCTTTTCTTCTTTTTCCCCTCTCCCTTCTCCTTTTCCCCCTCCTCTTCCTCCTTCTTTTTTCTTCTAGCTTACTCTAAACGTCTTCTGCTTCAGTTTATGCCAATTCAAAACATCCTCCCCATTGTGAGTGATTTTCCTAAAATGCAAATTTTATTATGTTATTATGCTTATGATTAAAATTCTTTGGTAGAGATCTAGGGTCAAGTGAAGATTCCTTAGCAAGGCTTATAAACTCTGCATCTGGGATGGAAATAATAGCAGCAGAAGGAGCAAAAGGGCAAGTGGAGTAAATAGAATCAGGAAGAATGTTTAAATAAGGTGGCTTGAGGCAGCTTTTGAGAGATGAGAACTACTAGAGATCAAAGTTGTTACTTAGACAAGAATATTTCCAAAGTACCAACAATAGGATGAGGATAAAACACTGAAAGGAGTTGAATATGAAAAGCAGGACTCCCTTTTTATGGAGTGACATATGCGTGTGAGGGAAATGGGCAGGTAGTTTATCGTTTTAGTTTATGGGTTGCTGGACTATCAGACCACACCGTTACCAGATGGGGAAAGAACATCTCTTGGAGATCATTGATTTGGGGTCAGAGGCAGTGACTATACGGGCTTTTGAATTGTTTCTCGTGGGAAGAAGATACACAGCTCTGTGTGGGAAGAAGAGTGGAAGGCTCTATGGTGACCAGGAGGATAAACTTGGCAGAAGCTGGCTAGCTGTGCAAACTTGTTTCTCTCTTCTCCTGGCACAAGTAGATCACATTTCCAGACTTCTTTGCCATTAGAAGCAACCATGTGAGTCAGCCCTAATTAGCAGGATGCTAGTGGAAGTGATGGGTGCCACTTCTTGACCTAATGCATGTCACAAATATCTCATGTATGATCTTCTCTTGCTCCCTATTTGCTGATTAAATGTCACTTCTCAAGGTAGCCCTTTGAGGTCATGTAATGAGGTTGGCAGGGGCTCCATTAGCCTGAATCTCTGAATGATCATGTGGACAGTACCTCACATACTATGCTCCAGAACTACCTTTCTTCACCTGCTTTGACATTGCCAGTGGTTGGACATCATAGGAATAAGAAATAAACATAGTTTATTAAATCAGAGATTTTAGGGTTTATCTCTTACAGCAACTAGTGTTCCCTTAACTAATACAACAGGTAATATTTTTTAACTCATGTTTGGGAAATATCCATCTACTCCTATTTTTCTGTGGGTGTTTAAAAAATCAACAATTGGTGTTAAATTTATGAGGTACCCCTCTTTTTTTCTTTTTCCAGTTTGTTAACATACAGTGTAATATCAGTTTAGGTGTAGAATTTAGTGATTTGCCACTTACATATAACACCAAGTGCTCATCACAATAAGTACCCTGCTTAATACTCATCAACCATTTAACCTATTCCACTGCCCACCTCCCCTCCAGTACTCCTCAGTTAGTTCTCCATAGTTAAGAATTTGTTTACTGGTTTGTCTTTTTTTCCCCTATGTTCATCTGTTTTGTTTCTTAAATTCCACATATGAGGGGCATCTGGGTGGTTCAGTCAGATAAATATCCAACTTAATTTCAGCTCAGGTCAAGATCTCATGGTTATGGGATCAAGCCCCAGGTCAGGCTTCATGCTAAGCATGGGGCCTGCTTGGGATTCTCTTTCTTTCTCTCTCTTTCTGCCCCAACCTCCCCCCCCACCAAATAAATAAGTAAACACTAAAAAAGAAATATTCCACACTGAGTGAAATCATATGGTATTTATTTTTCTCTGACAAACAAATACTTAGCATAATACTTTCTAGCTCCATCCACATCATTGCAAATGATAAGATTTCATTCTTTTCTGTGGTTGAGTAAGATTCCATTGTGTATGTATATGTGTGCATGTGTGTATTTATATATATTAGGTACTCTTTTACTTCCATTTCATGAGAGTAAAATTTCTTTGATGGGCGTTGATTTTTTTTTCAATGTACTTTTTAATTTAATTTGCCATAAGTTTTTTTAACATTTGTCTCCATCTATATTAATAAACATATTGTGTTTAATTTATTTTCCCTTTTTTTTTTCTTTCTCTTAGTGTCTTCCTTCTTCCCTTATGCCCCTTCCCTCCTTCTCTTTGCATTTTTCATCTATTGGTATTAGGTTTGTACTAAATTTGTAAAATTAATTTCAAAGCTTTGTTGTTGTGGTGGTGGTGGTTGTTATGTTGCATGGGATTTTAAAATAATTTATTAAAAGCATCTGGCCCTAGAGTCTTTTTATATTTTCCTATTATTTAAGATAGGTTCTTGCCCTGTATATATTCTTTTTTATTATTTTTGGTTATGCCTATGACTTAGACACAAAGTCAGAGCATAGGTTACCTGGGGAGTAGTCATGGAAAGGATGATGGCCATAATACATATTGTAGAAGTTCTGCATAAGTAATGATCTGGTTTTTATGAACATATTTCTATGAAAAATATTTTAAACATACATAAAAATATAGAGAGAAGTATAAAGAAGAACACCTGAGCCCTTACAACCCACCTTTGTCAAATCTGTTTGTCATTTTTTTTTTTCCCTTTGTGTCTTTCAGTGGGATCACTGCTTTTGAAAGTGAATCTTGATGTTGCTTATATTAGGAATTTTAGCCATAGTTTGATAGAGTTATTTTTCATTGTTGTAGAATGTTTACTTTGAAAATTTAATCATGTTGTAATTTTTACAAATAAAAATTATAAAATATTTATATCAAAACAAGCTATAATATAAACATAATACAACTAAAGATTATGTAGGTTGCATGCTAGTTACACTAGTTTTATTTAATTAGTTACTATATAGGCAATATACTTGTCAATAATTCTGGCTCTTGGGACACCTGGATGACTCAGCTGATTGAGTGTCCAACATTGGCTTATGTCATGATCTCATGGCTTGTGAGTTCGAGCCCCACATCAGGTTCTGTGCTGAGACCTCAGAGCCTGGAGCCTGCGTTGGATTCTGTGTCTACCCCTCTCTGCCTCTCTGTCACTCGTTCTTTCTCTCAAAAATAAATAAAAACATTAAAAAAATAAAAAATAATAATTCTGCCTCTTAAAAAGAGACAAACAAAACTTTGGCTTAATTTTTTGCTCAGCTGTGGACCTCTGGGCAAGTTACTTTCTTAAGTTTCTTCATCTTTAAAATGATGAAATAATGGCTATTTTATGGGCTTATAGTAAGCTTTGTTGTGAACAAAAGCATGTAAGGTGCTTGGTTGGCTCAGCACCAAATGCATGGAAAGAATTTAATACCAAATTAACTCATTTGATTTCAGGAGAGTTTTTGCCCAAAATAATTAAATTTCCTTTATATCCTTGCATTTAGGAAATGAAATATTGCTTATGGTGTTTTATGAATTAAGAGTGTACTCAGCTCTAAAGTGGATGAGACCTGATTATATTTGATCCTATGAAAATGGAGGTGCTCAACTTGCTGTGTGCCCTCAAAGCCTCACCCATCCTCCACCCCTTCATGTCTGGTTGGAGGGAGGAGTGGCACAGAAGTTGTATCACTTGTCATTGTCACATCACAGGCTGCTGTATGGAAAACATACCCGTGAATCTAGTCTCTTCTCTTAGGGGAAAGAAAGTCATATTCCTTCCAGGTGGAGGAGGAACTTCTCAGTGTGGGGCCATATTTGATCTTTATAGACTCTCACTTCCAATTTCCCATGTCCATACTCCCTAAGTAAGGATGCAACTCTGTGCTTCATAACAGCTCACAGCCTCAGCAAACTTGAAACAAACAAAGATTTACTGACCTTTATAACAAGCAAGGCAGTGCTGTTTAAAAGAAAACAAAAAATGATTCTGTTGACAATGCATCTTTTCATCTGTCAGCTTCGGTGGTTGTGCACTAATGGAGATGGGATGGCAAACTTTCCAGGGGCATTCAGCCGTCAGCAGCAGTACTTAGGGAGATTACTGGCTTGGTAAAATATGAATATAAAACACCTGACTCATCAAATTATTTCCTAGACTAGTTTGCTGGGTGGAGGCTCACGAAGTTAATAACTGAACCCAGCCCACAAGTCTATTGGCAAAGGACATATTTATGCTTAATGACTCTGTATCCACCCAGAAAGATAAAGAAGCTTTGATATCCTGCTCAGTTGACTGGGAAGAAGAACATGACTCACTAGGTATTAAACCAGTCTTTTGGAGACTGTACCACAACAAGCCTGGGGCAGATGATGAGTCGAGAAATAGAACCTATAAAAGAAAGAAAATCTTGTGCAAGAGAAACATAAGGCAGGATGAATAATCTTTGCATTATGAACACGTGAGTCAAGAGTTATGCTGGCTTAGAAAAAGAAAAACTAAACACCTTTGCTGTAGAACATTTCCTATCTAACTATATACTGTTAAATGATCTAAAGTATGTAAAAGATCTAGCCCAGTATCTGGCTGGCAATTGGTGTCACTCAATATTTGTTTCTTCCCTTCATCTCTGATCTTTGCTTTTTATTTTAAGAGAAAGAGTGTTTTGAGAGAGTATTTCTATATAGTTTCGTGTAAGTTCATATTTCTAAGGTATTAGTGTTTAAAGTCTAGCTCTCTCTGTTGGTTCTATTATTAACAATAATCAAAGATGACAGCAAATTTAGTCATCTGTTTCAAATTTCTACCATATGGTTCAGAAATTATTTGGGGGAACATTTTGGAATGAAGACTGTTAGCTCACTTTGGTATACTTACTATGATTTTGCCCAGAAAAAACCTGTGCATATAGCCAGAATATGAATTTTAAAATATCACTGGTAACTCCATGTAATTACTCATTTTTGAGTGCTAAACTACCAGATTTGACATTTTAAATTTGAAACCAATCTTTCCAATTCTTTCCCTGAGAAAATAAATGCTTTGAAATATTAGCAAATTAGAGCAGCTTTTTAACTCTTCCACAATAAATTATTTGGCAGGCTTAGAAAAAATGATCTCACAAGTACCATTAAAAGTCATTGCATTCTGAGTCAGGGTGACAAACATTCTCACACATAAAACCAAATGTATATAAGGAATGAACAATCTGAAATATTTGAGTGCCTCTTTTTCAACTCCACCCAGTCACTAAACACATTGTGTTTACTTAATGTGTGCTGGTAGCGGTTCTATACATTTGGAACTTCATTAAACTTAAATGTATGAATTAGCCTCAAAATTTTTTTCCTTAATAACATTTAATTATACACCTTCTACTTAATGATGTTTTACTGAAGTTGATCTTTTCTAGAATATGCTAATATTGCTACCTTCTAGAGCAAAATATCAGTAAAAAGGTATCACAAGGATTTGCCTTAGTATATATAGAATTTTGATGGGTTGGATTTTATCTCTTGAGAATCCGCTTTCCTATTTCAAGTCCCTCCCCTCCTCATGCCCCTCTGCTCCAACGCACATCCTTTTGGGCAAGTTTCACTTTAACAGACACAACTTTGTTGTTGCGCCAGTCTGTCTAGAGACAGGATGTAACCTGTGGGAAGGATGACCAGTGTGCCAGGAGGAGTAAGGCTATCAATCTGTGGGCAACTGTACCTCTTCTCTTTGCTTCTCTACCCAGTATATACAGAAGTAGTCACTGTAACTCAGCAGTGTGAGAAGTTCTGACTGAGGCCCGGCTCTTTGTAAGAAGAGTGTACATATATAGAAGTGTGTCTGTGTGTACATGTGGGGTCTGTATGTGTGCATGTGTGTACGTGTGCAGGTGTGTGTACATGTATGTACGTGTGTGGGCATGTGTATGTATGTGAGGGTGCGTACTTACTTGTGGGGTATGTGTGTGTGTGTGTACGTGTATGTGTGTGTATCTGTGTGTATACAGGAAAGAACTAGCATTGTGAAATATTCTTAAGCACCCCTGGTCAGTCTGCATCTCTTTGAAAAACAACAATAAAAACAAACTACTTTAAGTAATCTTATAACAGGAAATAACACACTGGAAACCAGAGAATTGTGATGTGGAAAACTCTAAGAACTCAGAACAATAGAAACTAAATAATTTATTAAAATAGCATGTATAACGGAAGTTGAGAATAAGTAGGAAGGGAGTTTTAGGAATCAGTTTAGTTTACTAGGCATCTAATAAGGTCATGAAAGCAACTATGACTCAACTATCTGCCAGGTTTTCATAAGCATCACTAGATTTTTAGTACTCTCATCCTCAAATATAATTGTAAACTATATCCTTTTTTGCATTACAACTTTCTTAAATTCAAATAATAGTAGTAAAGAATTGACAAAGAACTGACTGCATAGGTTTCAGAAAAACAGAAGTATTGGTAATTAGAAAAAAAATCCAAGTAATAAAGATGAATGGGTTATTGTAGAATATAAAAGGCATCTATGCCATATTTTACATTAGTCCAGTTAGAAAGTTGTTACTATTAGGGGCGCCTGGGTTGCTTAGTAGGTTAAGCGTCCGACTTTTGCTTAGGTCATGATCTCGCAGTTCGTGGGTTCGAGCCCTGCGTCGGGCTCTGTGCTGACTGCCAGCTCAGAGCCTGGAGCCTGTTGCAGAGTCTGTGACCCCTTCTCTCTCTGACCCTCTCCTGCTCACGCTGTCTCCCTCTCTCTCTCCTAGAAATAAATAAAAATATTAAAAAAAAATAGTTGTTACTATTGGAGTGCCTGGGTGGCTCAGTCGGTGAAAGGGTCCAACTTTTGGTTTTGGCTCAGGGCATGATCTCGTGGTTTGGTGGGTTCAAACCCCGTATCAGGCTCTGTGCTGACATCAGGAGGGAGCTTGCTTGGGATTCTCTCTCTCCCTCCTTCTCTGCTTCTCCTCCACTCGCACTCACTCTGTCTCTCTCAAAATAAATAAATAAATAAACTTAAAAAAAAAAAGAAAGTTATTACCATTTACTATTATGGGTAGAAATGCCATGTGTGTGGCTAGTTATTAGAGAGCCATTGTTCTGTTTTGTTTTGTTTTGTTTTGTTTTGTTTTGTTTGTGATATGGTCCAAAAATACACATCTGAAAATCATTTATACCCACATCTGATCTAAATGATTATGGAAAGAGGACACTGGAAGTAATAATAATAAGTATATATACATATACCACACAAATAACACCATAATGAAAAGTGTTAAGGAATAAGGTTCTTTATCAGTTCTGATTGTTTTATTATCTTCAGAGTCTATCTGATTTTAAGAACTGTATTTCCCTTTTCTTCCTTTAGACACAGAGCACCTCTGTTGTCTTATCATGAACTCTTTCTCACACAGCCTTTCATTTTTTTTTCATTGACTTGAGATAGAAAGTCAAAGAAAGGAGGAAGTGGGTTACTAATTCCCATTACCCTTCCAGAGTTAGTGCAAGTGCATGAGAAAATAAAGCCTGTGTCAGCTCCTCATAGATTCATTGTTTAGAGTTTATTCTGAAGAATTTGCCTTGTAAGTTTGGTTTATTACATGCACCTTTCTGTTTTTATATTAATATTTTCCCTGTCACTATTCTGCATTTCCTTTTTTTGTTGTTGTTGGTTTGCCTCAGTTTGGTTGATTACCCTTTAATACATTGCCTTGTCTCTCATTAATGGACCTTTTCTTAGACATATTTTTTATATTGACAACTGACCCTTTAGAAAAAAGGCAAGAACTGATTCCAATTGTTGCCAAGTTTCACTATCAATCTTGCACTATGATGCTGTTTTGTGAATAAAGTTTGAGGTATTTAACAAATTATATCTTGAAATTATCAAAGAGGGGATTGCCTATTTACACTCAAAACAATTTGCTACAAACTACTGAATGCTAACATTGAACTAAAGTGCATTTATCTACATGAACTACTTGAAGTAATTGATTCTAAAATGCCTGTTTTGCTGGAGGTACAATTTCAAACCATAATCAGATGGAGGATAAAAAAATTACCCAGACTTTTATACTAAGTATGAAAAGTCAGGTATGAGACTGATGTTTCTCTGGCTAAGCCTTGTGCTTTATAGAGCTTGTTATATAATCAAGTATGAAATCTTTTAGATAGCTGAAAGGGTGTTAAAACAATAATCTTTCAACTCTGCTTTCCTTTTCCAATAACTGGCTTGCATGTTAATCATCATACTCAAACTTCCTTCTTATTAGTTTTTAAAAAATTCTAGGAAATACTGTTCATTGTATCCTATGTGAGATTTTATTATAGGATTAAAGTCCTTTCTGTAGACAATAGAGGCATGAAGCAGGGCACAGGTATTCTGTACCATAAGCCAACACTACTCTGCCAGGTGAATCTTGAAATGGAACAAATTTAATTATTTCCTACTTTGTTTTATGGGAAAAGCAGCCATGTTATAAATCTTTCAGGCCACATCTTATCTCAAATTCTCTATTCTGGATCTATCTAACCATCTTGTTTCTATGTTCAGAATGTTGGAAATGCTGCTGGGGGGAAATCCTGCGAATTTTTAAAAAATTTGCAATACTCTAGTTCATGCTTTTCATTCAGTATCTGCTGTGGTCTTCTCTTTGGGGAGGGAGAAAGCACAACTCTCCTATCATCACCTATTCCTAGCCCTCCTTCTGTACCAACTCCCCTTATTTGGGTACGATGGACTTGCTCTTACTTTACAGACAAAACCAAAGCACTGGTGAGAAACTCTTCAGCTTTCTATCTGCCACCTAGAAACTTACCTGCTTTCACATACATCCTTACAGTTTTCTTTCTCTCGCAGTAGAGAGTATCCTCCTATTGACAAAGGCTAAGCTGCTCATCTGTGCTCCTGCCCACAGGCTCTCCAAAGTCCTCATGCCTTTGCTCAATTGTTTATCCTTCCCTCCTCTTTATTTTCCACTGGTCGCTTGTCAGGGACCTCAGTTCTCTGTCCCACCATAATGAGGCTATTCTACAGGTTCAGCCAGCCTCCTTTCCGTCTCTCATTGCATGCATCAGAAAGGAGATCTTACCCACATCCATGGCTTCAAGCTCACATTAAAGATATCAACATCTGCCTTCAGCCATGACTGCTCTCCTTAGTTCAGCTCTAGATATTCACAGAACACTTCAATCTAAATGCCAAAAGATACTTCAATATTAAATGTTAAGACTGGACCCTTTCTAACTGAGAAAGGACACATAGCTGACCTCCTAATGGTGGAAGAGTGGAGGTCCTCAAGTGTGATATCCTCTGTGTCCTCTGGTTTCTAGGGTGTAAAAAAGGATAATTTTTATTCCTGTAAAATCTAGGTAGAAGTTTTATTGCATTTAGCCACAATCACAGTTATAATAATTCTTTGCTGGTTTTGCTCACACTAGTATATATATTTGTTATCTGATCATTTTTCTCTTCCCTCTCGTCTGGTAACAAAGCCACTAATCCTCTGGCCACAGAAATGGTCATGTGACCTAATCAGCATGCATCACCTACTGGTCATAGTAATTATTAATTTAAGGTATGGGCTTGGAACCCAGGCTGACCCAGTCAGAGATCTTGTCAGGATTTTCAACCTGGAACTGAGAAGAAATTGGAAGGAAGTGAATCAGATCTACAGAAACAATGTACCTTCATTGGTGGAGAAATGTCCTGAGAGAATGAGACTAACATATTCATTGAGAAGCAGAAATGAGAGCTAGAGGAGAAGTCCTGTTAAAATCCATAAATCTGTTTCCAATCACACCCAAGGCCAATTCTACCTTTACCCTTCTTACAGTTTGGTTATGTGAGCCAATTAATTTTTCCTTTTAGTGTTTGCTTCTAATACTTGTAACCACAAGAGTCTGCAAGGGAAAGTTAATATTGTTGCTTTGTAAGTGAATAAATATTTACGAAAAGTAAACTCAAACACTCCAGAATGTAAACTTGTACAACCACTTTGGAAAAACAATTTGGTATATCTGCTGAAGTTAAAGATATGCATACCTATGATTTAGGAATTCCACTCCTAGATAGTCACTCATAAGAAACTTTTGCACCTGGGCACCAAGAACATATCTAAGAATGTTTATAGTATTGCTTTTTTTTTTTTGTAATAGGATAAAAAAGAAAAACTCAAACTGGAAACAAACCAAATGCCTTCTCTATGAATATATGAATGGGTACTTTATGGTATGTATTCATACAATTAAATATACAACATTGAAAATGTTGTATATATTTATTGACATGGTAAATCTAAAAAATATAATGCTGAATAAAGAAAATTTTTTGAATTTTCATGTTACGACATGATTTCATTTATCTAATGCTTAAAATATGTATGGCTAAATAATATTCTTCATTATTACACAACATACATGTGGCAAAAAAACTGCAGAGAAAAGCATGGAGTGATATTCATCAATCTCCCCCACAGGAGACAAAAAATTAGTTTTTGTCTCTTATGGGGGAGAAAGGGAAACAAAGATTTTGTTATATTCTATTTCTTACGTTTTGTGGTGGGTACGTGGTGTTTATTATTATTCTTTAAGTTGTGCATATAAATTGTACTGTTTTGTTTGCATGATAGATTTCATTAAAGCAAATCCAATTAATTGATTTTGAAGTAGCATATTATTAAGTTAGGTCCATTTTCTGGCTCCAAATAATAAACCACAGGAAATTAGAAACTTTTAAATTTGGTTGTGTGGAAGCAGTTGTCACTAACTCTAAGACCAAATTGGTTTTATTTCAAGTTTCTAGCTATTACGTAACTTAAAACAAATGATAAAACACACATGGGCACTTCATCTAAAACAGTCTGTTTAGATGCCAGATTGTATTAGTCAATTTAAATAATGAAATGATAAACTATAGCCGTTGACTATATTTTCATCTTTTAATGTTTTGGTTAAAGTTTTAGTTTAGTTCCTGAAAAGATCCTGCATCTATTTTGCTGTAGATGTGTTTAACCAAAGCAGCAAAATGACAAATTTTGCCCTTGTGAAGCTCAGAAAACTAGTCATCTTACTGTTTAGGACATATATTATTTCTCCATGTGGAGTTGGGAACCATAGAAACTATGGCTGAAAGCATTGTTGGAACAAGCAATTGTGACTTAAAAAAATTTTTTTTAATGTTTTATTTATTTCTGAGAGAGAGAAAGAGAGAAAGTGTGCGAGCGAGCACATGAGCAGGGGAGGGTCAGAGAGAGGGAGATACAGAATCTGAAGCAGCCTCCGGGCTCTGAGCTAGCTGTCAGTACAGAGCCCGACACGGGGCTCCAACCCACAAACCGTGAGATCATGACCGGAGCTGAAGTCGGATGCTTCAGCGACTGAGCCACCCAGGTGCCCCCAAATGTGACTATTTTTAAGATTATGAGGATTTTGAATATAATCAGCACTCATGAGTAAGTCAGACGGAATTATATTGGCTATATGTTTAGTGTTGAATGGATCCTGGCAACCTGTGATCAAATGCCTTCCAATTAAACATCGTAACACCTCCAGGGTGAGTCCTCTGGGCCAGGGCACAGATAAATATTTACAAAAACCTGCTGCACAGCTTTACTTTATTACTTTAGTAGTTCACGTAGAGAGCAACTCGAATGTCTTTAATAAGAATAACTCGTGCCTCCTTTTAGCTTTATCTGCTAAATTTGTCTCTTTAAAAACCTCAAAAAATTTTATTGTGGAATATACATAATAGAAATGCATAAAAACACAAAAAGTAGATAATTTTAAGAAAATACTAATGTAACCATCACATAGGTCAAAAAATAGAACATGGCCATCACCCTAGAAATCCCTCATGTATCTTTCCTCACAGCAACTTCCTCTGCACCCTTTACAGGCAACCACTATCCTGGTGTTTTCATTAATTCCTTGCTTTACTTTGTAGTTTTGCCTCCTAACTATGCATTCCCCAAAATATAGTTTAATCATGCCGGTTTTTTTTTTTTTTAATGTTTACAATCATAGTGTTTGTGATACTGTGTCTGGCTTCTTTTGTTCGACATTGTATTCCATTGGTTCCATCCCTGTTATTATACAGAAGTGTTCTCTTAAATCTCCTAAATCTTTCTTATATCTTTGATCTGTCATGTTTTGTAATTTATACAGCACTCTAGTGATGGGAAGTATCAATAATTATACTTTGGTATGTATGTAATGGTAATCTCTCTGGTCCTCCCACCATACAATATTTTTAAAAATCTGTAACATTTACTGAGTATCTACCATGTACTAGGACAGCATGAAACACCGTTCATATAATATTGCTGTACTCAGATAATTCTGCATAGTAGGTAGGTTTAAAATAGGTTGTATTTTCGCAGAGAATAAACTGAAATTTAGAGAGATACGCTAAACTCAAGGTGTAGCCTTTCTGAGATTCAGTTATCAGACTTAGTTACATTTAATTATCAGTTATCAAAACTTTTTATTCTACATTTATTGAGATGATAAATCTAAAAATATAATACCGAATAAAGAAAATTTATTGATGATTTTAGTCACATTAAGTGAGTAAAATAAGTTGACATTTCATAGTAGTCTTTGTCTATCTTACCAAGCTCTTTACATTTTGCCTTCATGTTCCATTGGTGCTGGCATAGTTTGTACTCCCCTTATGGTAACAGCCATTCTTCTAATATTCATTACATGTACTCATTACTATACATTGATAACTTCCTTCTGGTCTATGGCACCTGTAGGTATTGCTGTTTGTGAACTTCTCTTCATAGGTGGACTAGAGAGGTGACTGCTCTTGTTAGAGGAATCCAGGGAGAGGGCTGTCTACATAGGCAGGGTGTCAGGGCGGGAAGAACACAGAGCTGGAAGTTAGCCATCTCGGTTCTACATTTGATTGTCATTATCTAGCTATGTGACCTTGGGTAAGTTATTTAGCCTTTCAGGCCCAGTTTCATCATGTGTAAGTGAGGGAGTGGGTCAGTAATTTTCAAACTGGAATTCAAGAACCATCCTTAGTTCTCATTCTAAATGTAGATTTTTAGGCATCATGAAAATTTCCCAGTGTGGGAATCCATATGTATAATAAGCTCCCAGAGTGATTCTAATGCTCAACTATGAGTGAGAGCCAAGTAATGGGACAAGTGTTTTTTATTTTATTTTATATTTTTGCAGAAACCACTCCGATGGTGTCCTTTCCTTCTTACTTCCCCAAAGGAGGAGAAGAATGATTATCAATGACCAAGGGCAGCTGCAGAGACAACACCAAGAGTGAGCTTTACATTCAGGAAGAAACACTGCACCCCCTCCTCATAGTTTCAGGCACTCTACATGTTCAGAGAAACTTCTCTAGTAACAAATGATAAAAATCATCTCTGAAAGTATAGTCTTGACAAGTGTCTGATTTTAAAATACTGGGGTAGAATTTGAACTTTTGGTACCGTAGTGTCTTTCATCAGATACTTAATTCAAAGAGTTCTTTTTTCTTTTGTTAATAAAAATAAACATAAAGCCATTAAAATTTAAGATGCTAGATAAATACCTACTATCATTGGAGTAAACAACAATAACACAGTCTAAGGTAATAGTCATCAAAACAGCTTGGTACTATGTGGTGTTCATACACTGACTAAAAAGATTAATGTCTCAGTGGAACTGTATCCATATCATTAAGGGGTGCAGTCATATACTGCAATCATACAGTGTTGCAGGAAAAAGCAGCATTGCCTGTCTACAGGACACAGCGGGGTCAATATGATTGACAAGGAATACAGGGTTCCATGCAGTCTTATTAAGAAAACAAAGTAGTTGTTTAGACTCTCAAAACAACGTTAAGTCAGCTTATTTAATTATAAAATATGCCAAATATATCATCCAACAGATTGGAGACAGTCTGTTGGCTGATTTATTTTTACTTTGATATTGCATTCCTTACATATTTTTCAAACTCTTATGTGACTATTCAGGAGGATAAATCTCCTGATACCATTTAATCCTTGTCTGGGGGATATTCTTTATATTTTGAGGAATTGAAATCACCAAACTAACTGCTTCCATTTTTTTGTGTTTTCTTTTTCACTAGGAATAAACAACCTGAAATTCTATAAAAGTTTTGACTTTTCTCACTCAACATACTCTGCAGTGGTTCTCAAACCCATACCTGAGGCAAGCATTTCACTCATCAGTGAGAAGACTCAAAAACCAGTAGTTAGCGGGTATAGACCGAGTGAGGTGAGACCAGAATCTCCAGGAATGTGTGTAATTTTGAAAAGTTCCCAGGGTATTTTTCTCTAGTGCTTGAGTTCCAAAGTTGGGCCCCAAACCTGCCAAATAGCAATTATTCACATATGTAGTCATAGGAAGCTAAGAAGCTTTAAATACAGTATCATCATGTAAAAACAAGACGTTACAATTTGGAGTAAACAGGGAACTTAACTACCAAAAGTATATAAATGCATGGCCAAGAATGATACTATTTTCAAAATTGTATGGTTATTGATCTTTACATAGATATAGACATTGTTGTTTTCTCAAGCTATTTCCCTTTCTCTTTTCACCCTTGCCTTCTTTCTAACCTAAGGTAAAATAGATAAAATGTCTTAGTAACTATTTTTCCTTTTCTTCCTTCTTTTTCATGGAAGACTTGGAAATTAACTTGATCCCTGAAGAACAGGTAGATTGATTACCTGAAAGAAGGCGGATAATATGTCAATTAGAAGGAAGGGTATGCTCAATGATTAGTACCTAAGAGCAGCTGAGAAGTCCCTCTGGCTGAAGCACAGTAGGAGGGTGGGTACAGGCCATATAGGGAGGACCAATCCTGGTGAGATATCAAATGTCAGGATGAAGTGTGAATAAGAAAAAGTGAGGAACCATTGAAGTTTTTAAAGCAGAGAATCATTCAGTAACTGCCATTCCAGAAGATTCATCTGGCAGCAGGATGGTATATGGCTTGAAGGGAAAAGCAAGCAGAAGCAGGGAGAGTAATTAGAAGGATTGAAAGCAGATCAGAGATGCAAAAAGAAGAGTGACAAGTGACCAAAAGAGAGGAAGGGCCAGTCTTGAAGAGAATTTGCCTGAAATATCAACAGGATATATTTGCTGATTGGGTTGAGAGAATAAGGAAGAAGAAAGACTTAAGGTCTTCAGTCTGCGAAGCTTCCTTTGATACTTGTGAACTTCCTTCACAAGTTGCCATTTTATTTGTTTTTCTTAACTTCAAAGCTTCTTGAAAGAACCATGTTCACTTACTAGTAGTCTCTGCAATATTATTTATACCCTCATCACTCCACTGAAATGGCTCTGGCAAAGATTACCAATGACTTGACTGCTAAATGGAAAGGTTTCTTTTCTGTCTTCATTTTCTTTCACCTACTCTGGAGCATGTGGGAATGCTGACTTCTCTCTTCACCCTAAAATATTTGTTTCTGTTGGATTTTTATAACATTGTTCATTTTTCTCTCTCCTCATAGTTTTGATTACATTTTAGAATCTTTTAATGACTCCTTTTACTCTGTCAACACCTTATATATTGTGAGTATCTGGAATTTCATTCTTAATCTTCTTACGCCTTACTCTCTGAACCACCCACACCACCAAATTTTAACTCATGGGCTTCTATAACTTTGCTTATTGTCTGTGGCAAATTCCAAAGTCACAGCTTATGTCCATATGGTTTTCCTGAACTGTAGACTTATGTTCCATTGCCTTCTGGATATCTCCAATTGAATGACTCATAAACATTCAAAATCAACATGTTTAAAACTAAGCACAATATACCCCTTCCAAAGCCTGTTTTTCCATCTCCATTGCCTATCTCAGTTAATGAGTTTACTTTCCAATTATTTGGCTAAGCTAAATCTATCCATGCTTTTCCATTAATATTCACGTATGGCTTATTTTTTCTTGTCTTACCTTGCTGGTCTTCATCCTCTCTGTACCCCATTGCCCTGGCCTTTATTCAGGTCCATGTAGTTTTCCATGAGTCTCTTTCTAACTTATCCCAGTTCATCCCTTCTCTACTTTAGTCTAATCCTCCACACCATCACCAGTCATATTTTTCTAAAACATATCTATATGCCTCTACAGGGTTCTCTTCTGATTCAAAATTGCTCCCACTCTCCTTGGCCTTAGGAAAGAACTCAAAATTCTCATTATGGTATTCAAGGGATATTTTGTTCCTAAACAGTTTTTCTAAGCTTCTCTCTCAACATTGCTCAAACACTCAGTCTCTGCTTCATTTAGATTAAATGATGATGGGAACACAGTCCTCCATTTCCTATCTTTGTGGTTTTGCACATTTCATTCCTTTAACATTCCTCCTGAATTTTTCAGCTAGTAAACTTATTCTCTTGTTAAAGGACAACTCAAAGCACCTCAGAGACTGGCCTGTTAATGCTAGATTTCAGGGCAGCATTACCATAGATTTGGAGTCTGCTCCTCAGTTTAGCAAGACAGAAACCTGAAATTTTCTGAGCATTCAGATCCATGAAGATTGATTCATATCAGTTAGACTCATGACATTCATGTAAATATAACACTGAGCCTGTTTATTAACTTATACTGAAAGCATAAATATTAAGCAGAACTTAAGGTTCGTAATCACCAGAATGGAAACTCACTTCTCATAGAAAAATCTCCATGGAAAGCTACATTATAATCAGGTTGTTATTGAGCATTGAATTGGTGCAAGAAAACTAAGGTGGGTGATCATAATGGCTCTTGCCAAGAGAGTTTGATGCATCTGTCTGTGTTATAAGGATATATGTGCCAAGAAGCCAGACTGAATATGAAAACATGGCCAACGTTTTGCCTATCTGGGATAATTCTAGAGACAGACTAGGAAAGCTATTGCTCCCTTTTTTTAGACTGCAGAGCACACTATGTTCCTTTTGGTCCCACACCCTTTCTCTATAGCTGTGAAACGTGAACATCTCAGGCATTTTTAGCTGTGGTTAAAAATGTAGTCCTTGTAACTGCAATGTCTCTGATGGATTCTCCTGCCTGTGTCCCACCAAGGAACTTCCAAGAATGCTTACTTGGGTTTAAGCATAAGCCTTGATCATCCTTCTATGCCATATTCAACTGTAGCCTTTAAATCTTGGTATTTCCCAAAGGGCTATCTCCAATTTGGAGTTCCACTTTCCATGTATTGATGGGGTTACATATCTACCACCTAATAACCACAGTCATCATCCTTTCTTGCCTGAGGTATAGCATCTTAAAGGTCTCCCTTAGTCCACTCTTGCCCTCCAATAATCTATCCTCCTTATAGCAGCCAGAGTACTTTTCAAAATCATGTCAGATCACGTCACTCCTTTGTCCAAAACCTTCTAATAGCTTCTCACATCACTCAGAGAAAGATTTTGTCTTCCATTATTCTCTTCCTGTATGACTCAGCTCCAGCCCCACTGGCCTTCCCAGACTTCTGTGAAGGACCTGCCCTCCTTGCACCTTTGTATTTGCTCCTTCCTCCGTCTGGCTCTCTCTTCTGCTGATAGCTTCTTGGCTATCCCTGCTCACTACATTTAAAATAGAAACCCTCTTCTCTATTTCCCTTCCCTTTTTTGCTCTTATTCCTAGCACTTACACCATTTAATCCACTGTGTGTTCATTTGTCTATCATCAGCATCTTGCTACTGGATGGTAAACTCCACAAGGGTTGAGGCTTTGTCCCTTTCTTTCTCTGCTGTGTTTCCCAGGAGAACTGGGCACTGCAGGGCCTGCCATGGAGTGAGTGCCTCACAAGCATTTGTGGAATAAATTAATCCAAAACCTTTCCCTTCACTTTTTTCATGGAGATGCAGATATTTAAGAGTAATCATAGGTATTTGTCTTTATGTCCCTTCCCCCTTATTTTTTCCAGGAGGAAAAACTTGCTAAGGCAATAAAGTGTTTGTTTTTAGTTTCTGTATTAATCAGAGTTCTCCAGGGAAACAGAACAAATACGATGTGTATACACACACACACACACACACACACACGGAGAAAGACAGAGAGACAGAAATGGAGAAAGAGACAGAGAGACATATGAAGGAATTGGCTCACATGATTGTAGGGGCTAGGGAGTCCAAATCTGCAGGGTAGACCAGCAAGCTGGAAATCCAGGTAAGCATTCATGCTGTGGCCTGAGTTCAAAGGTAGACTGCAGACAGAATTACCTCTTCCTCTGAGGAACCTCAGTCTGTTTTCTCTTAAAGGCTTCAAATGATTGGATGAGGCCCACACACATTATAGAGGATAATCTGTTTTACTCTAAGGTTATTGCTGTAAATGTTAATATCTAAAAAATACCTCTACAGCAATATCCAGACTGGGACTTGACCAAATATCTGGATGCCATAGCATACAAAGGCACATAAAGTGAACCATCACGGTTCCTCACTTCTGGTTTTTCTGGCTACTGAATTCATTTGGGATCCACTGAGAGCCATTGTTTATGCAGCTAAATGTTGCTGGTAATTTGTGTTGAATCTCATGATTGGTTTTATTTTTCTACATCAGCATAAAATTTGTTAGTTTACTAGCTTACTAGTTTATCAGTTACTAATTTGCTCCTACCTTAGCTTATCCAGTCATTTCTGATTAATAGCTTATTATGGTTCCTCTAGTAATGAATTTGTAACTCATAGAGTCTTAAAAACTGATTTTGATACAGATTACTTTTTGAAAAGACAGACTTAAAATACACAAAAACAAAATTTTAGGTTTAAAAAATATATTCAAAGTTATTTCACCAAAAGCTATCTGAGGTTTAAAAACAACAACAAAAAGTACTTTGGACATGATTTGAAAGCAGAAATTTATTCCATACTATTTGCTAGTCTTCAATAATATATTTTTATTTTCTGAAGTGCTGTTCATGCCATCATTATTCTTGAAAACTGCTTTTACCCAAGCAGCTATTGGTTATAAACTCCTTTGATTACAACCTCATGGATGCAAGGATCACAAGTTCAATTCTCCCAGAATCTAGTGATGTCACTTGCTTTAGGGCCTGCAGCATGACTTCTAGGCCATCCTTGTCTGCCATGCAGATGTGTGGCTTGGGCCTATGGGCACCATCTAAGAGAATGGACAGATGTGTGCAAAGCTGTAGTTATTAATGGGAAGTCCATTGAAAGTCCATCACCCTCTTAACTGTGATTCACTGGTATACACAAAAGCACACTTAAAAAACTAAAAGACAGTACTTTTAAAAGTTATCTTTATATATTCGCATTTTCCATCCTCAAAAACAGAAGGAAAGAATACCAAGAAAATGTTTTGTTATGTTCCTTCTCCTAGACATACTGAAAATTTCCCTAACATTTCATGTACTTTTTCAGATGGTGTTTTATTTTAGCCTGAAAATCATGATCTCATCTCTCAGATTTTCTTTTTAAATACCTTCAATGAGGTAGGTAAGATGTCTTTAAAGCTAATGAAAATAAATGTGACTTTATCTTTTGCTTCTAGAACACTTTAGATTAGGTCATGCTTTTGGAACGCTTTGAGATATGTGGCACCCAAGCAAGTAAATTTCTCACTATTCTCTTTCCTTATCTTCTCTCTTTTTTTCTTTTTTTAAATCATGCTTTGAAATTGTGATTAGTATTCTGACAAGGGGTTGGGGAAATTTTTGGTTTGATGGTAAGAAATCTCAGTTATGTGTTGAATAACAAGGTGGTTTGGACAGGGTGATTAAAAAATGACAAGATGGATAATTATTTGATATTTCAACGTTAAGTTTGTGCTCTTAACAATTCTTAGAACAGCTGTCCTGTCATCCATTGATTCCTGTTTGTCCACTATTAACTCATTGCAATAGAAGCATAAAGCATTAAGGGTTTGAAATGAGGGTCCTTAATCAGTCCTGTCCCGTTAGCAGATCTCTTGCCAGCTTTTTCACAGGGACATCTTTTCAGATTTTATCAAAGTTGGGTGAGAAAGAACTCAGAACAGTTCATCTTTTGTTGAGAACTGATGCAGCTTGCCCATTTAGCAGTAGTAGATCTTATCCCTTCCCACTTCAATGAAAAAACTGATTAGAGGGACTTATAAAAAAGTTTTCTGTAGAATTTGGTAGTAGGAATTTGTAAGCCTTTAGCCACGATTTCCATTGGGTCACACATTGGCAAACTGGCCAACATTACACCCTTGTCCTTGGCAACGATTTTCACATCATCATAATTCTTATGATGTCATTTTTTTCTTTTTTCATTTTAAAGCATTTCTTCATATTTTCCTTATATAATTAGAAAACATGTTTAATTATAGAATAATTTATGCTTATGCTCTTGTCGTAAAAAGAAAAAATGCAGACATTCTAGATCAAGCCCGAGTTCTCTCTGACTACTCCTGGTCTCTGATGGCTTCTCCAAAGGCAATCACTGGTATTACCAGCTGGTGTGCCTTCTTGCAGTCCTTTCTTTATGAATTTATATACATATATGTATGCAGTATACACATAAATATAACTTGGGTGGTAATATACAGTTAAAAATGTATCGCATTGTCCTTGTTTCTATTTCAGATCTTTTGGTGCCCAGAGTATTTATTATTTGAATTTTGCTACCCTTGATTAAATTTATCTGTGGACTTTGTCACATTCCAGATTTCCTTTTCCTTATCAGGTTCCTGCATATTTCTAGTGATAGCCCTACATATTTTCTTTTTATTTTGGTTCCATGGTATAGCAGAATGTGATAACACACTTGTAACTCTCATATACTGCATCTTATCACCAAACATATTCTAATCTTAGCTAGCAAACCAGGGCTGGATCAAATAAAATTGGCCAGAAAAAAAATGCCGTTTCTTAGTTTTCACTTCTGGTTTGGTGGCCATCATGAAAGTTTTAAGTGGCATGGAATAATACCACTTAAGGGTTTTTGGAAAAAGGAGCTGTAATTTTAACCTTCTTCACTTTCTTAGAATCATGGAGGGTTACTGAGGTAGTATGAAGCTATCTTGAAAGACTCATACTCTGAAACAGACTCATCCTTTCTTTGAAACGGAGAAGATAGATCAGTCGGTGAGTAATATCTCACCAGGGAACACCCTATAGCCAGGCCTTGCAGTAGATTTGTTCTTAAAAAAAAAAAATAGTTAAATGAAAGCCAGCTATGTGTCAATAACATCATATTTTAAGTGGAGTAAGGGAGTGTCTCAGCCAGGAATTCTATTTGGAAGATATCCACGCAAACCATAGGATTCTTGAATTCTGAGTCTGTATGTTTACTTGTTTCTGCTTTTTTAGTCTGCCACTTTCTACTCTCTTCTTACTGGCTTTACCTCCTCTCTCTTCTACTCCGGCCCACTATTCACAATTTTTGTTCCCCTGTAACTACAGCATGTACTTGGCTTTGTTGTGGCGTGGCTTCCAGCTCTTTCTCTATGGCCTTTTAGTTCCAAAACTTACACCACAAGTGGGTTCTACTTGTCTTGGTTCTATCAGTTGTCTGCCAATAAATTATCCAGTCCTGGGAAGTCTTGGTCTGGTCACATCTGTCTTGGGGTTAGGGAATGGTACAAACATGGATGCCTGGCTGGTTCCTTGGGTGGGATTATAGGTGATGGTAGTTTGGAACAGAGGCTGTGATTGTGGGGCAGCTACCCATAGATGTGTTTGCCACTAGGAGCACATGCAGCTATTTAAATGAAAAGCCCTTTGGTGATTATGGCCAAGGAGTTTATTCTTTTTTCTTAGAAAAACGTTCTGCACATACCACAACAAATACAATAAACTACATGTCATTACCAGCAGAGGAATGGTGTGATTAAAATTATTGGACTGCAGTCTGATGTAGTGATGGAAATTTTTAATTTTTCTCCAGAAGAGAAAAATGAGAAACAGAGTTTTTCTCTTATTTTAATTTCAATCCTGTTAGGAAATTTACATTTTCTCTTCTGGTTTACAAAAATACAAGTACAAATTATATTTTACAATGTAAGACCATTTCATAAATGTAACTCTTTGCTTTCTGTTGCCTGTAATATCTGATACTGCAGCAAGATATCCTGGTTCTACTTCTAAAATATATCCTGAATCTAATCACTTCTACCATATCTGCTGACCACGGTTTTGTTGTTTCTGTTTGTTTTTGTTTTTGTTTTTCTTAAAATCCTCTAATGTCTACGCCCCCAGTTAGACCAATGCCCAAATTCCTTATCGTGGCCAACAGGCCTTCACGGTCTGACCTTACCTGTTCCTCAGATTTTATCACCCCCCCCCCCTCACTGCCATCTACTATGTCCCAACCTCTGTAGCCATCTGCCTCTTCCTGCAACAACTATGCTTGTTCTCATCTCCATGTGTTCTCACTTGCTTTGTTTGTTCCCTTCGCCTGGCACTCTTTCCTCAGATCGTGACATAGTTGGCTCCTTCTCATCTTTTTTGGTATAAGTGCAAATGTCATCCTTGCAAAGAGATCTTATCTGACTCTCTGAGTCAAAGTAGGCCCTCGCCACCACAATTCTTTATTTCATCACTCTTTTGAATTCACTTCTAGCTTTTTTTTCACCATCAAAAATGAGTTTATTTTATTTTTAGATTCCTGTATTACTTATCTGTATCTGTCTACTACAAGGAAGGATCCCAAGTGCAGGAATTTTTATTGTTCCTTGATGTATTGTCAGTGCTTAGGTTATTATCTAACATATGATCATCACTCTCTGAATATTTTTGAATGAATGAATGAATAAAGGAAAGTACAAATGAATGAATACTGTCATGCTTTACATTCTGTTATGTTTCTTACACTTTTATGCATAGTTGCATTAAGATACTGGGTGGGACACATTGTGAAACACAAGGTCTTCTTGTCCCTGGGCCTCCTCAGTATTATCATCACAAATCTAAGTCCTGTCTGTATATCTATAGACACATATATTAAATCTTTATTTGGAAATTTAATATAATCCTCCCGTCTCCAGAGGACACAATAAAGAGGCCAGCAAAATTGCCCTTGAAGCCAGACATCTTGGTTTGAATCCAAATTCAGTAGTTTACTACCTTTGCCACCTTCGGCCTGAGGCTTACCAGATGTAAACGCCTGGTACCACCAACAATGGTGGTAGTTGTTGTCCTCACCATACTGTATATGACTTTTATTAAATAAATTCATGACACATTTTTGTGTGTCATCTGCCTTCACTACTAGCAGATTGGGGTCAAGATTGAAAAACAGCAGTTGTGAGAAAAAAAATATTTTTTCCAGAAAATTTGACCAGTTAGTCAGATGCTATGTCAATATGGGTTGTCTTCTAAACAAGTTTTTTTATAGTAGCTTTTATCAAGAACCAGATGAATAGATATAACTGAGAAGTTTATGAATTTAACAGTGTCATGTCTTATAAAATTTGAGAATTTTATAAATTATAATTAAAATGTAGAAAGTCAAAATGAAGTTGGAGACAGATAAATTTGTTTTTGAAAACAAAAAATAAAATGAATGAAAGCCACAATGAAATATCATTTCAATGGGGCACCTGGGTGGCTCAGTCAGTTAAGTGTCTGACTCTTGATTTTGGTTTAGGTCGTGATCTCACAGTTGGGATTCTGTCCCTCTCTCCCTCTCTCTGCCCCTCTCCTGCTCTCATATGATCTCTCTCTCTCTCTCTTTCTCTCTCAAATAAGTAGACTGAAAAACAAAATACCAATTCATACAGTCTAGGATGACTATAAAAAACAAAGAAATAACCTACAGAAAATGGCACTTGGAACACTGTGCATCGCTAGTGGAAGTGCAAAATCGTGCAGCCACTGTGGAAAATAGTTGGACAGTCACTCAGAAAGTTAAACATAGAATTATATGACCAAGTAATTCCACTCCTAGGTATATAACCCAGAATTTGAAAACAGAGATTCCAATAGATACTTGTATGCCAGTGTTCATAGTAACATTATTCATAATACCTAAAAGATGGAAACAACCTCACTGTCCATCAACTAATGAAGAAAATGGATAGAGAAAATGTGTTATATCCATATGATGGAGTATTTTCAGTCTTAAAAAGGAATGAAATTCTGATACATCCCACAATACGAATAAATCTTGAAAACATTACACTAAGAGCATGAAGCCAGTCACAATGGATGATATATTGTATGACTCCATCTATATGAAATACCCAGAATAAGCATATCCATAGAGACACAGAGTAGATTAGTTATTAGTGGGGTGGACAGTAAAGGCGATGAGTATTGACAGCCAACTGGCACAGGATTTCTTTGAAAGAGGACAGAACGTTATAAAATTAGATTGTGGTGGTGGTTGTATAACTTTGTGAATATACTGAAAAATACTGAATTGTACACTTTATGTGGCTGAATTGTATGGTATGTGAATTTTATTTCAATAAAGCTGTTAAAAATGTTATTTGGAATAAAAATTACTTTTGGGATTTATAAATAAGAAGTTGCATGTAAAGGCATCTAAATTGCTCAGTGTGGGGGCGCCTGGGTGACTCAATCAGTTAAGCCTCCCACTTCGGTTTGGGTCATGATCTCATGGTTCCTGAATTTGAGCCCCTGAATGGTACTCAGTCCTGACAGTGTGGAACCCACTTTGGATCCTGTGTCTCCCTCTCTCTCTGCCTCTCCACTGCTTGTGCTCTCTCTCTCAAAAAATAAATAAACATTAAAAATAAATAAGCAAATTGCTCAATATGCCATGAGACAGCTTCAGTTTAAACTTCAACTTATTTATTAAACTGTAAAAGTATGTTCCTAGTAGTTGCATACATATGTGTATCTGTATTCGTTCCAAAGTGAGTAGAGAGAACCATGGGTTTTAACCACTATAGATTCCCTTTATTGCTATTCTGTTGTAATATTTATTATAGTTAAAAATAGACAAGTTTCAGAGAAAATATTTTTGAATTTCACTACCAATTTTCTTCCCTACTGCCATGTATGCCAAGTTGCAAAATCCTTGTGTCCTAAATCTTTATATGAGGTATCTAAATCTGGTTTAAGGAAAGAATCATTATTACTTCTTCTTTTCTTCTTTGACCCAAAGTATTATAAATTCTATTTCTCTCTGCCTACCATTCATAAAGATTTTGTTTTGTGTTTTGTTTTGTTTAAACTACTTTTAGGCCAAGACCCAGTCTCCAAGTCTCTGCCATCTAGTGGCCATACTGGAGAAATACTGGTTTTCTACACAGCTTTGGATGTACAAAAGTTGGTAGATAGCCAAGAAATGTTAAGAACTATCAGCAAATTAATGACTAATCTTTATGTTTACTCTAATTCAAAGCACCGAACTAAGTGTTTACATACAATTTTTATGACTATGTCATTCTTTTATATTCTTGGTGTTGACTGCCTGAAACATAAAGGCTGGAAATTCAAGACATACAACTTTATTAGTAGATTCTAACCACTTATAATTGACGCAGACTAGATTTTACAAAAACATATTTGTTTGCAGTATACACAAAAGGTAAATGAAGAATTTAATTTTTGTCAGTAATATTACCTAGATTTAATCTTAAGTTCTGACACATAGATGTGTTAAATGTTGGTTATGTTCATTCTTTTAAATTAAGATTTAATTGATTGAATATATTTTCTCACATGTGCAGAGTGATGAATCTCTGTATTGTGGGCTATTTATATGATGGATGAAATTAGGTTTGTCATGTTAAAAATCAAGAATAGGGATGTCTCATTCCTCAGAATATGTAAAATCCATTGTTGTTGTTGCCTTTACCTGCTGACAACATTATCATAAAGCAATTTAAAGCTGTTTTATAGTAGGTACACTACATTATCCATAATAAGCTATGCTTACTTCAGAGTGATCTACTTTTATAAAATTTGATGTATAGAATTTGATTTGGATCAGCTGATTTTACCCAATGACAGGAAGATATTTCTTTATTAAAAATAGACAATGCCTGATGTTAGTTTAAAAGGTAATATATAATACAATTATATAAAATAGAAATAAGGTGATGTATTTACATTGTGGACTCATTTTAGCTCCCTTCTGAGTAAATGTTAATTTACTTTTAGAAAACTCATGTCAGACATGTGGACAACATATTCAGTAATAGCTTGGGTGGGGATTTTTAATAAATCCTGCTTTCAGATACTGCAGCTGCAGCATTTATATTCAAATGAACCAAAATCTTATTATTATGGATGAATGTAGTGAAGATAAGCTTAGAACTTAATCCTCAATAGATCATCCATTTTGGAACTGATACTGGCAGACTAAATCTTTCTATCTCTTTAGAAAACAGAATAATTAGCATGTGTCTGTGTAAATTATAGAGTTGTACACTCTTAATAGTGTTGCACAGGGAAGGGGATGCAGAGGCTAGTGAAAATAAATTGCCTCTGGGAAGTAAGAACCATCTTTTCTTGTTGGCAATCCTCAATTCGTGGCTACACAAACAAGGACAGGAGCTGTCATAGCAAACCCTTTGCAAATGCCCACACTAAGACAATAATCTTTCTTCCTCTACCATCTTGGTTGATTTACATATTTGCCTAATTTTAGGGTGTGATTACCCATTATATTTCTAGTGTTGATGAATTTTCATAAGTTTGCTGGAAATTCACATGGTAAGTCATATTTTAATTTTTTATTTTAATTTTTAATTTTCCTCCTGAGAGGACCAGATCTTATACTCTAGTCATTTGAAGGCCAGGACCAGACATCTAGCTAAACTATTAACTCTATCTTAGAAATTTGTATACATAAGGATTGTGCAAAGAAAAAATGAACAATGTAACAGTGTAACATTTGTAACAGAAATGTAGAAATGCTAGGTCTTTATACCTTCAGTTTGAGCTGTTTGAAGATTTTTAAGGGGATGATATTCTTTTAGGATTGAATGTGGGGGAAAAGAAGCAGATGTCCTTGAATTGTCTCTTTGAAGATATCCATTATTATTAATAAGAAAGAAGTGGAAATTCAGGAAAAGACCCACATGTGTCAACAGAGAAATTATGAAAGAATCCGGGAGAGGTAGTTGTCTCTGATACCAGAGTACAAAGCAGGAATAGGTGTCAACAGTTCACAGAAATATATAGACGCTGGAAGGTAAAGAACAGAGAATAAGTGGTTCTGAAGAAGATTCCTGATGACCTTGGATTTTGTCCGAAGGATGGGGCCCCTAGAGTCATTACCACTTGTTGACAGAAGAGGGCAGCAGAGAGCTGCCAGTGTGGCCTGGTTCACACAGAGTCAATTTGGGAGATGAGAGAACAAGGGAAAAGCTGGAAAGAAAACAAGAAAGCTTTTCAATGAAAGTTACAGAAGTGCCAGCTAGGCTGATTAAATGGTGAAATCCTGCAGAGGAAGCCCAAGCATGATTTTCTAGCCCTAGAATGCCTTTCCTTAAAGGACCATTCAAATACCCACGTTAGCATGACTGGGCAATGAATGTCTCAACTCCTAAGAGAGACACCAAAATTGTAGTACTTCATCCAGAGCCCATTATTCACATTTAGCCACATTAAGCAAAACCAGTAGAGTTATTAATAGTGATGAGTGACCTTCTGCCTCTATATCAGTTGCTTGTGAATGCACCAAGTTTCCATATAGCCTTCTCTTATCACTTGGTATTATCTCTGGGTGTCACACTTGACATTGATTTATGCATGACTTTCATCCTCCTGATTTCAACATAATTTCAGAATCAAATATAGATGATTTAAGGACTCTAAAAAGAATCTCTCCAATGGTTCTGGCCATTGTTTTTGTCACACTTGTTCCTGGAACTGTGATGGGTAACACCAGAGAGCAAGGTCAAGTTCAAAGTAGTGAGCCAAGTTAGGGAGGAGCAGGCTAGTGCTATTGTACTGCAAAGGTAGGGTTTAGTGTCTCTATATTCTTTTAGTAAATGCCCCACTAGATAGATTAACTATTTCATTTTGTCTGCCACAAATGGGCAGGCTTAGCTCAACTTTAACTGAAGCCAGAAGGAGGTTGGAGGTCCTATAGGTGGTGGTTGGTTGTTGATGGATTCATTAGGTGTTTATTGTCATCTACTAGTAGTGACACATTTGAACCAGCTTGTACTGACTCCTAAGAGCCGATTGGTAGCATCTCATTTATATCACATTGGTGGCTTAAAATTGGCCATGAAGGACATATTTAAACCACAGAAATTGGAAAACCGTACAAATAAATCTCCACCCTTCCTGTCCTGAACGCTATTGGTTAACCATTTACCAGCACACCACTGACTAGGTACCAGAAACCATGCTAGGCTCTAATTCTGGTACAGAGATGATAGGATTACCTCACTCTTTTCATGTCTTCACTACTTTTTTTTTTTTTTTAATTATTGGACTCTCCAATGGTACTCAGTATTATAAACTATGAAAGTGAAAAATTACCATTTTCCCACCTACCTTCTGATTTTATCGTCATGAATGGTTTTTCTTCTGATGCCTCGTTCTGGTAGGAGGCCAAATAGTTTGGATAAGGTTATGTGCATACATCAAATAAAACTTACACTAGCATATGAGAAATGCAGTGTTGACTTTGCCGTCAGTTAACTTGGGTGAGACAAATGTCCTCCCAAACCTGAGTTTCTTGGTTTGTAAAATAAAGGGGCTTGGTCTAGTGAACTCTGGTTATTCTAATATTCTGGATTACAAATATAATTTTCTTTTGGATTGTAAGTATCTATATACTTAGAGAGGGTTATTGGGCATCATCTCTAAATAATTTACCCCACACTTCTATTTTAAACCACTTTTCATTCCTCAAAACATGATGTGTCAAGTCTCTGGGCCTTTGTATTTAATATTCCCTTTTATGGATTGTTCTACCTTCCCCTCTGTCCATCTGACAAAATTCTGCTCATCTTTGAAGGATCAACCTATGTGTGACCACCACTGTAAAGCTTCTAGGACTCTCTCGGCACCCTTTAGGGTCTTCCTCTCCTACTGGCACATGTGGAGGCTACATGGTAAGGAATCAGGCTACATACAACCTTTTTTGTACTGGCACTCCAGTCTCTCTCTACTGACTCAAGCTTCTGTTTATCTTCTTGAATTCATTTGTTCCATATAGCTTGGTTGAGCTTTGGAATCTGCTATTGTTTGATTTTCACATCTTTGCCCACCACTACTCTTTGGACTTGATGTGTTAGAGAAGGCCTTTGGATATTACTTTCATTCTCTTTTTGTTCTTGACACCTAAGGGCCATTTCCCTTACTCTACTCTCATACCTTGTTTCAATTCCTGAAATACCAGGCCTATTCACTGACTGAATTCCCCAAATGCCTGAGAGGTATGCTCTCATAAGAGCCCAGAAGTATTTTAAGGATGAAACTGTTCTTTCACTTGTGTGCTCTCTGTGTCCATAGTTCATGTCTGGACCATTAAAGTACTCAAGGAACACTTGTTGAGTAAATGAACAAATGAATGAATAGGATGAGGAGAACTAATTCAGCAGAAAATCTATTTAGGGACCACTAGTGAAATGCACACTTGATCTTACTTCTTGTATTCTGGTCTTTGAGTTTGGGTTTCTCGCTATGGATTGGTGATTTTCAACCTTTTTTAGGGCTTTCCACAGGATACGAGAAAACTGGATATTTTTACCAACAAAATAACATACAGTATAAAGAAGTTTGCACAAAAATTCAGCACAAAGGGATTCAGAAAATCCCTTTGAAGGCCATCCCTGAATGTGAGGTAATAATAACCTCTCTATTATACACAGTGGGGAAGCACTGGAAGTTTCAAGTCCAAGAATGACATGATAAAAATAGCACTTTTAGGAGTAATTCGGGATAGTATGGAAGGTTGGGAACTCTGAAGATCTAAAGGATTGTGGTATAAGGTGATGAAGGGCTGAAATAGAGTATGATACAGTGTGGGCAGATATAAGAGATATTGGAAAGGAACAGTAATAAAAAGCTTGATTATCAGTTGTATGGAAGAACCAACTAATAATTATTCTTTGCTCTTGAAACAGGATCCTTGAAGAAGTTAAAGACTGATTTCTTAAAGAGACAAAACATGATAATCATCACTTGATTTTAAAGAGTGATACTGGCACATGTAAAATAAGTTAATATTTCCAAATCTATTGACTCATTTATTGGAACAGTAAATTTGCATGCTCAATTATCTACTGACCTGGTGATTGTTTGTTTAGGAATTTAGTGAGAGAAATAGAAATAGGAGGAAGCAGCATCTTACAACTTACCAAAAGTTTAGAACTGGCACCTTTCCCTTTCTCCCTCTATTTCTCCCTTCTGGTCTCTTTAATACAAAACATATTATACTTTTCTATAAATTACATTTTTCCAAATTTTTAAAAAATGAAATAATCTTTTTCTTCAGTTTGGTGCTCAATTTAAACAAAATACCTTCCTGTAAAACCTGTGCTTAATTCTGTTGGACTTTCATCATGTTCATGTTAGTTAACACATACCTCAATAATTCCCAATTCTAATATATGATATTGCTAGTGTACAGGAAGCATGAGTAACTCTGCCCAGAAATGCATTAAAAGCACATAAGATTTAGAAGATATCAGGCTTAGTATACCTTAAGGAGAGATATTAAGTGCAGTCTGTGGGGATAAAGCTGAATAAATTTAAGTATGTGAGAGGAACTTAATATAAGCTCAAGTCATTTGGAAATTCTGTTGATTACACCTCTATCAGGAGATAGGCAAAAGTGGTCCTATTTGCTCTTACAGGATTTTCTACAGCTTTTAATCATTTTTCCAGCTGATTTCTTTGTTTTCTCCTTTTCTCTTGTCTTTGAGCAAACATTCCTTCCCAGACTTGTCTCTTCACTTGTGTCCTTAATCTTAGTCTTTCAATTCCCTTCATGAAAACTGGTCCGCTTACAATCTCTCTTCGTAACATTGCCAGTTTCTTACTTTATTGGCTCCTCACCAGTGTACAAACAACCTCAAGTGGGTTTGCTGTCATTTCATGCACCCATCCTCTCTTTCTCCTTTGTTTCTTTGGTCAGATCCAGTGTAGCTTACTCATTTTGCCTCACTTCTCAGTCTATCTTTGCACTAAATAGAATGCATGACAGATTATGTTGTGGTAAAAGATAAATGTGAGATTTTCAATGGCTTGGTGAAACAGAAATGTATATCCCTTTACATCACAATCTGATGCAAGCTGGGCAGGCCACTTTTCTCCCAGTTGCAACTCAGAGACCCAGGCAACATCTAGTTCAACACTGCCATGTTAGACTTGAGCCTTTTGTTTTCAGCCACAGAGCCAAGGGAAAGAGTAGACATATCAAAGATACCCTTGATTTTAACTGCCTAGACCAGAAAAGATACCTCATTTCCCTTTATGTTCCACTTTAAGAACTTATCATATTACCCCAATTTGATGCATGAGGAAATGTCTAGGAGCACAGAGATATTCAATAAGCACCAATAGTCTTGGCCCCATCCGTATCTCCTTATAGCATGTTTCTGTTCTCACCTCTCTGAAGGAATGAAAGAGCAGATCATGACCTTGACATAATCCATGTCCTTTAGGCTGCACTGGCTAGTACTTTGGAAGGTAAGGCTATAGACACTAAATTGAATATAAGATTTGCAAATTTAAACTAGCCTAGAGTGGACTAGATTTTTAAAATATTCACAGTGACTTAAAAGCTCAAGGATCTTCCTGAGATGCTGTTAAGGTCAGGAGAAGAGATTTGACAAAGTATATTTGAAAGCAGTGATTGGGAACAATAAAATGTGTAATATTTGCACTTTATTGGGTTCAAGACTGTCTAATATTAAACCTAGTTGAAAAAAGGTTAAATTTAGTTGAGAAAATAATATTAGATGTAAAGAAAACTATGAGACATTTTATTGTTAAATGTAAGCTATGTGAAGAAACCAAACAGTAATAATGCTACTCTTTTGTCTTTGAATAAATTTAAAGACTGCCTTTACTTCAGCTTAGATAACAGAAAAGAGAACTTAATCACATTTTAAATTAAATTTAAGATAGATCTTCTAAAAATAATTGAAATTTGGTGAATGTCTTTCTGCTTAGAGTGCTGTGAAACTCTCATAATTAGATTAATGTGTCTAATTCCCCTAGAGTATTGCAGTGAGTGTGACTCACCCCCAGTCATAAAGCACATCATACCTAAACAATGTGATGTGCTTGCAGTGACCTCTTGAATGGAGTTTTCAAATTTTCATACATGTTTTTAACTTCTGGAGACTTTAGTGTAAATTATGATTCAAAGATAGAGTTTAATTAATAATGTATGTCCATGGATAATTAAAAAGAACTCTTCTTTTATGGAAAAAAATACTTTAGGTATGAAGAAAATGTCTCAGAATGTTCAGAGGGTTCAAACGTGCTTAATATGTCATCTCAGCTTTCCTATTTCTGAAACCATCCCACTGCAATTTGAAATCTTCTTTGCTTTTAAAGATCTGCAGGGAAAAAGATTTCAACATTGCACCATTTAACCATCCTGTCCAGTCACAACCAAAGCTGTGCATTATTGATTACACTGACCATTCTTTAAGCCGAGCCTATTGTGTCTTACAATTTTTCTTACTTATTACTTTTTGGATGAATTGTTTATACATCAATAATTTTAAATCCATTTTCCCTGCTGGGAGACACAGCCTTTATTTGTTATGAAATAGCAAATTGCTGGCATCCAAATTAATGTTGGGATTGAAAAGATATTTATCACAAGATTTATAATTGCAAGGACCTACTAGGACATCTATGTACCACTTAATTTTACAGAGTCCAAAGAACTCTGCAACTTCACTTGACTAGGGGCAGAGCTAGAACTCAACTGACTTTCAATCCAGTGTGCTGTGCTTTATGTAACAATTTCTTCATTGTGTGTATCTCTTTATGTAGACTGGATGGAAAGGCTGATTTAGGGTCTCAGCAAGCAAGATTGATAGCAATATGTAAAAAGTACTATGGACAAATTTAGAGGGGATAGGCAAAATAAAATCCAAATTAGAGCACCCAAATATATCAAACAATTAATAACAAACATAAAGGAACTCACTGAAAATAATACAGTAGGGGTGCCTGGTTGGCTCAGTTGGTTAAGCGTCCAACTTCGGCTCAGGTCATAATCTTGTGTTCAGTGAGTTCGAGCTCTGCATCAGGCTCTGTGCTGACAGCTCAGAGCCTGGAGCCTGCTTCAGCTTCTGTGTTTCCCTCTCTCTCTGTCCCTCTGCTACTTACACTGACTCTTTCTCTCTCTCAAAAATAAATAAACATTAAAAAAAATTTTAAAAAGAAAATAATACAGTAATAGTAAGAGACTTTAACAACTCATTTACATCAATGGACAGATCATCTAAAGAGAAAATAAACTAGGAAAGAGTGGCTTTGAATGACCCACTAGACCAGATGGACTTAACATATATTCAGAACATTTCATCCTAAAACAGCAGAATACATGTTCTTTCAAATACACACAGAACATTTTCCAGAATGGACCACATATTAGGTCACAAAACAGGTCTTAAAAAATACAAAAAGACTGAGATCATACCATGAACCTTTTCTGACCACAATGCTATGGAACTAGAAGTCAACCATAAGAAAAAATTTGGAAAGATCACAAATACATGGATGCTAAATAACATGCTACTAAAAATAAATGGATCAATCAGAATATAGAAGAAATTTAAAAATACATGGAAACAAATGAAAATTAAAACATGATGGTCCAAAATTGCTGGGATGCAGTTAAAGCAGTTTGAAGATGGAAGTATATAGCAAAACAAGCCTACCTCAAGAAGCAAGAAAAATCTTGAGGCGCCTGGTTGGCGCAGTCAGTTAAGTGTCCAATTCTTGATTTCAGTTCAAGTCATGATCTCACAGTTTATAAGACTGAGCCCTGTGTTGGGCTCTGTGCTGACAGTGTGGAGCCTGCTTGGAATTCTCTCTCTCCCTCTCTCTCTGTCCCCCCCCTCCAAAATAATGAATAAATTTTTTTAAAAAGGCAAGGAAAATCTCAAATAAGCAACCTAACCTTACATGCAATGAGCTAGAAAAGGAACAACAAATGAAGCCTACAGCTAGCATAAGGAAGGGAATAATAAAGATTAGAAATAAATGATATAGAAACTAAAAAAAAAAAAATAGAGCAGTGAAACCAGGAGCTGGTTCTTTGAAAAAATTAATAAAACTATATGTCAACAAATTGGACAACCTGTATGAGATAGATAAATTCCCAGAAACACATAAACTACCAACATTGAAACAGGAAAAACAAATAGAAAACATGAACAGACTGATAATCAGCAAAAGAATTGAATTAGTAATCAAAATAGTCTAGTCCAGATGGTCTCACAGGAAAATTCTACCCAACATTTAGAAAAAAGTTAATACCTATTATTCTTAAACTATTCAAAAAAATAGAAAAGGAAGGAAAATTCATTTTATGAAGCCAGCATTACCCTGATAACAAAACTAGATAAAGACGCCATTAAAAAAGAGAAACGCCGGCCTATGTCCCTGATGAACATGGATGCAAAAATTCTCAATAAAATACTAGGCAACAAAATCCAACAATACTTTTGAAGAATTGTTCACCATGATCAAGTGAGATTTGTACCTTTGTTGTAAGGGTGGTTCAATATTCACAAATCAATCAATGTGATACAATGCATTACCAAAAGAAAAGATAAGAACCATATAATAATTTAAGTAGATGCAGAAAAGGCATTTGACAAAGTATAATATCCATTCATGATAAAAACCCTCAACAAAGTGGGTTTAGAAGGACATACCTCATCATAATAAAGGCCATATACAAAAACCCCACAGCTAATATCACCCTTCATGGGGAAAAAGAGACATAAGGAATCAATCTTGTTACATTTGTACCAAAAACAATAAAATACCTAGGAATAAATCTAACTCAAGAGTTTAAAGACCTGTATTCTGAAAACTATAAAACAGGATGAAAGAAATTGAAGATGACACAAGGAAATGGTAAGACATTTCATGCACATGGATTAGAATACTCAGTATTAGTAAAATGCTTATACTACTCAAAGAAGTCTATAGATTTAATGTAATCTCTATTAAAATACCACCAGCATTTTTCACAAAACTAGAACAAACAATTATAAAATTTTTTAGGAACCAAAACACAAGCCAAAGCAACCTTGAAAAAGAAAACCAAAGTTGGAGGCATCACAATTCTAGACTTCATATTGCATTACAAAGCTGTAGTGATCAAAACAGTATGGTTCTGGCACAAAAACAGACACATAGATCAATGGAACAGAATAAAAAAAAAACAGAAATGAATCCATAACTATATGATCAATTGATCTTTGACAGAGCAGGAAAGAATATCCAGTGGGATAATGATGGTTTCTTCAACAAATGGTGTTGGGAAAACTGGATGGTGACATATGGGAGAATGAAAGTGGACCACTTTCTTACACCAACCACAAAAATAAATTAAAAATAAATTAAAGATGGAAACATGAGACAGGAAACCATCAAAATCCTATAAGAGGACATAGGCAGTATCTTCTTTGACATTGGCCATAATAACTTCTTTCTAGACATGTCTTCTGCGGCAAGGGAAACAAAAGGAAAAATAAACTATTAGGACTTTATCAAAATAAAAATCTTCTGTACAGCAAAGGAAACAACTAAAATATAGGAGAAGGTATTTGCAAATGACATATCTGATAAAGGGTTAGCATCCAAAATACATAAAGAACTTATAAAACTCAACACTCCAAAAATGAATAATCTAACTAAAAAATGGGCAGAAGACAGGAATAGACTTTTTTCCGAAGAAGACATACAAATGGCCACTAGACACATGAAAAGATGTTCAACATTACTCATCATCAAGGAAATATAAATCAGAATTACAATGAGATATTGCTTTATACTTGTCAGAATGGCTAAAATTAACAACACAAGAGACAACATGTGTTGGTGAGGATGTGGAGAAAGGGGAACCCTCTTACACTGTTGGTGGGGATGCAAACTGGTGCAGCCACTCTAGAAAGCAGTATGTAGTTTCCTCAGAAAGGTTAAAATAGAGCTACCCTACAATCCAGCAATTGCACATAGGCATTTATCCAAAGAATACAAAAATACTAATTAAAAGGGATACATGCACCCCAATGTTTACAGCAGCATTATCTACAATAGCCAAATATGGAAACAGCCCAAGTGTCCATAGACTGATGAATGGATAAAGAAGAGATAGTATATGTATACTAAGGAATATTACTCAGCCATAAAAAAGAATTAAATCTTGCCATTTGCAACGATGTGGATGGAAATAGAGAGTACTATGCTATGCAAAATAAGTCAGTCAGAGAAAGACAAATACTATATGATTTCACTCATATATGGTATTTAAGAAATAAAACAGGGGCGCCTGGGTGGCTTAGTTGGTTAAGCGTCCAACTTTCGCTTAGGTCATGATCTCGCGGTTCGTGGGTTCGAGCCCTGCGTTGGGCTCTGTGCTGACTGCCAGCTCACAGCCTGGAGCCTGTTTCAGTCTGTGACTCCCTCTCTTTCTCTGACTCTCCCCTGCTCACGCTGTCTCTCTCTCTCTCTCCTAGAAATAAATAAAAAACATTAAAAAAAAAAAAGAAATAAAACAAATGAGCAGAGTGAAAAAAAAGAGAGGCAAACCAAGAAACACATTCTTAACTACAAAAAACAAACAGATGGTTATTAGTGGGAAGGTGGGTGGGTATGAGTTAAATAGGTGATGGGGATTAAGGAGCACACTTGTGATGAGCACTGGGTGTTGTATGGAAGTGTTGAGTCACTATGTTGACAACGAAACTAATATATCACTGATTGTTAACTAACTGGAATTAAAATGAAAACAAATCCAAATATACACCAATTTATTTGATTATTTAATATCTGCCAGACCTACTAAAGTATAAGCTCCAAGGCAGTAGTAATTATATTTTAAGTTATATTCTGATTACAGGCAATATTTAATTTAGCACTTATAATTTCTCTTTAAGTATTTTATCTAATAGTATATTAGCAGTTCCACAGATGATTCCTGAGCTCCAAACTTTGTTAACTTTTTGAACACTTCTTTTTCATAAAGTAATCCTTTGAAGTAATTGCAGAACTTTTTTAAAAAAATGTTTTTATTTATTTCTGAGAGAGAGAGAGAGAGAGACAGCGTGGGCAGGGGAGGGTCAGAGAGAGAGGGAGACACAGAATCGGAAGCAGGCTCCAGGCTCTGAGCTAGCTGTCAGCACAGAGCCTGATGTGGGGCTTGAACCCGCAAACCGTGAGATCATGACCTGAGCCGGAGTCGGGCGCTTAACCATCTGAGCCACCCAGGTGCCCCAATTACAGAACTTTATATATATTTCTAAGTGTCATCAGAAGAGTCACATTTTAGTACTCTCTTGAGTTTTCGATATTGTCTTAAAGGATCTTTTTACTGCAGTACTTGTTAATTTCATCACTTTAAAGTTGACATGTGGATCAATGAGACACCTTACAAATTGAGAGTGAATATTGATTAAACTGTCCATTGATGTTTTTCACTTATGGCTCATTCAACCTACAGTTTGTTTAATTCTGGAATTTGAGATAACTGAAGGTATCACTACAAAGAAATTTTAGGCTTTTTTCCTTGATTCGGTTTTATTCATTTTAAATTATAAATGATACATTAATGGATTATCATTTAAAAGTTCAATAAAATAGCAGCTTCAGAACAAAACCTAAAATTCTTCCTAAGACCTAAAATTCTAACCTAACCTAAATTTCTAACCTAAAATTCTAAAATAAGAATTGTGTTAGTGTGCACAGGCTGCCAGTACAGCCTGAGCTGGGTGGCTTTAACAAGATAAATTTATTTTCTCACAGTTGTAGAAGCTGGAAGTCCGAGATTAGGGTGCCAGCATGGCCAGTTTCTGATGACAGCTTTCTTCCTGGCTTGCAGATAGCATCCTTCTCACTGTGTGCTCATATGGTAGACAGAGAGAGCAAGCTCCCTAGTGTCTTTTCTTATAAAATCACTAATCCCAGCATGATGGTACCATCATCATGAACTCATCTAAACCCAATTACCCCCAAAGGACCCATATCCAAATACTACCACACTGGGAGTGAGGGCTTTGACATCTAAATTTTGGGAGGACACAATACAGACCACAGCAATGATACTGATGAATACCTGTGTAGTGCTTGCTAATTTAGATAATGCATATTGTGTGCCAAGCTCTCTCCTAAGCAGTGCTTACACACATATTTACATTTTACAGATATGGAAACTGAGGCATCTAGAAAAAACACACAGCTAATAAATGGCAGAACCAGGATCTGAATCATGGGTTTTGAGCACATAGTTCATGATCATTGATACTACAGTATAAAAGCTTCTCTGAGCCCTTACTGTTTTCCATAGAACCCTCCTCAGAGGTAATGCTGCCAGTAAATGGTGTGAATTCTTCTAAACCAGTTTAGAGGCCATTTTAGGATCTGGGTTTTTGGTCACTGAATTCATCAGGAGAATGATGTTGTAGCATGTAGTATACAGAATAGGATATGCTAAATCTTCTGGACCGTTCTTCCTGCACTTAACCCTACACCACTTGGCTACTTAATGGCTACCAGTCTTTCAGATTTTACTGAAGTGGTACCTCATCTTGGAAGCCTCCCTGATTTCTCACACCTTTTATTCTTATGAGGAAAAAAATGAGATCCAGAGAGGTAAATTGATTAGTGAGAAGCCATGAGCTATTTGGTATCAGAGCTAGGGCTAGAATTCCTACTTTCTGATTTTGGTGATTGCTCTCTTTCAGCACACCACTTTGATTTTCTGGAACTCAAACTCGCCATTTACAACTCAACAGAGAAACTCATAAGAATACTACAATCTTGTGATGTAGCTAATTTTGGAGAGGTACATTTTAGATCTTAAATCTGTAAACTGATTCTTCTAACAAGCAGCAGCAAAATAAAAGTCAGCATTCTAACTTTAAGCACAAGGCACAAAATAAATTTTTCAAATTCCTTCTGTAAGAGACAAGGTTATTTAAAATAATCTTTTGATTGTAAATAGTATGAGGGTATGGAGGCATTATTACTATACTACTAGAAATGCAGAGAGACTCAAATTCTTATAATAATCTAATCTAACCATGTAAGGGAATATATATTAGTTGCCTATTGTTACTAGCAACTCAGCACTAACTTGGCAGCTTAAAAGAGCATACATATATTATTTCTCATTTAAATGATTCAGAAGTCTGATAGGCTCAGTTGGTTTCTCTGCTATGGGTGCCACATGGCTGAAATCAAGTGTTGGGCAACCTACGATTTTACTTGGAGGCTCTGTGGGAGAATCCACTTTCAGGCTCATTCAGGTTGTTGGCAAAATTCAATTCTGTGTGTTTATAGCACTGAGGTCCTTATTTCCTTGTTGGTTGTTGACTAGGGACTGTTCCCTGTTTCTACTTTTTTAAAAAATGTTTGTTTTAATTTTGAGAGACGTAGCATGTACACATGAGGAGAAGGGGAGGGGCAAAGAGATGAGGGGGTGGGATGGGGTGGTGCGGCCAGAGGATCTGAAGTGGGCTCTGTACTTGAATTCAGGAACCATGAGATCATGACCTGAGCTGAAGCTGGATGTTTAACCAACTGAACCACCCAGGTGCCCTGGTTGTTCTCTGTTTCTGGAAGTTGGCTGTGTTCCCTGGCCTGTGGCCTCTTTCTCCATCTTTAAAGCTAGTAACAGTGGGTCCAGTCCTTCTCATACTTGTCTCTATGACCTCTCTAATTGCCTCATCTTTCCTGCTTCTTTCCTGCTATGTCTCTCTGATTAAGTTTTTTGCTTTCCTCTTCTACTTTTAGCACTTGAGTGATTACATTGGGCCCAGCTGAATAAGCCAGGATACGATTACAATTCTAATGTCCATAACCATAATCATATTAACACAGTGATTGTGCCTTCCTTTCTGCCCTATAAAGTCACAGCGTTCTGTGAATTAGGGCATCAAAATTTTTGGGAGCTCTTATTCTGCTTACCACAGTCCACCTTTTGCCTCTCAAAGATTCATGTCCTTTTCATATAACAAAATATACTTACCTCATTCCAAGATCCCCAAAGATCTCATCCATTACAGCATCAATTTAAGTTCAAAACTTTATCAGCTCTAAAATCCCAGATCTAATGACCCAATTCACTTAAATCAAGGATGAGTAAAACTGTGGGTATAATTCTTCTTGGTGCCAATTCCTCTCCATCTTTGGCCTTATGAAACTAAAGAAACAAGTTATCTTTTCCAAACATATGATGATGTGACAGACATTAGATTACAGTTATAGACATGCTAGTTTGAAAAAAGAGAAAATGGAAAGATAAAAGGAGCAACTGGTCCCAAGTAATTTTGAAATCCAAACATATGAATTCCATTAAATATCAAAGTCTAGGGAAAATAATCCTCTGTGGTTCTCAGCTAAATCCTCTGAGGTCTTGGTTCCTTTCTCTGAGTTATGCTTTCCCTTCCATGAAAGGTAGTACATGTTTACAACAGAGCAGTTTTATCAGCCTGTTTTCTGTTGGTGGAACTGGATGGTCCTGACAGTCTAACATTTTGTACTTCTGCTACATTCAGCCCTAGGTGGCAGTGTTTCTGCTGTTATAATATTCTCAGGGACTTCAGGAGTCTTCTATTTATGTCATGGGAATTCACTACACAGGTTTTTCATAGATAATATCATCTCTAGGTCTTCTGCTGATATGGCTGAAGAGATCTATGAATCACACCTTTAGTCTCTTCAAATAGCACTTTCTGCAACTGGAATTTTCTGACCTTTTGAACTTCCTAAGGTATTAGCAAAAGGTTTTACAGACACACCTGGCCTTTTCTCTATAACATGTCTTCTGGGCCACGCAGATCTCTTCAAAAGCAACAATCCCATGGGTCAAACCCTTCTCAGATGTTGAATCTCTCTGATCTTCCTTTCTGCCTCATCTCTCCTCTACCTCTTTTGTCTTCTGCTATGTCTCTCTCTGACTCCAGCTGGAGAAATTTCTCTACTTTTAGTTGCTATACTGACTGGACTGGGTGTACCTTCATAATCCAGGATAATCTCCCCATTTTAGGATCCATAGCCTGAATCACATTTTCAGTCTCTTTTGCCATGTAACATAACACATTCGCAGGTTCTGGGGATTAGTATGTGGAAATCCTTGGGGAACCATTATTCTGTCTATCATAGAATATAAATCTACAATGCATGGCTAAGAACAAGAGAGAGGGAGTGTAAACTAAAGAGAAAATAGTTCCTGGGAAAGGAAATTGGAAAGCATTCCATGGTTTATGGCCTTCAGGTTTCAGAGTAACTACATAGGCTGGTGGCTGGTAATATGAGCAACTGCATAGCAGCCTGACAGATCCTGAAGGGCCTCTCTGGCTTGAACCAGGAAGGTAAACTCAGGCAGCAAGGAAGCTCAAGTAGGAGAAGAATTGGCTCAATCTTTAGTTTGACAGAGTGAGAGTAGAGAGATATGAGGGATTTATAGAGCAATGCCTAACTATAGTTTATGTTAAGTGTTTTTTAATTTAGCTCTGAAGTGGTAAGAGTCCTAGCATGCTTCCCTCGAAAGGCGGATGTTATTATGAGTGTCAGAGTCAGGGTGGGTAATAAACCAATAATATCAAATCCCTAAAACTCTTTACTTGGCAAACACCTGCTAGGGTGTCAGATAGACCTTCACCTGGTTACAACACAGAGCCATCATAGCTACTGTCACTTTTCAGAATAACAGAATGAGGATTGTATATTTGTTTTTTTCCTGTGGAAATATTCATCTGAATCACATGAGTCACACTGCCTCTAACCTGGCAGCTCATTAGAAGTAGCAGATATCAACAAGTAAATCATATTAAGATAGGCTATGGTACTTAAATAAGAGACTTCTGAGTCCTGAAAGAGTGTGCAGGAATCTATTTAAGGACTCTGCCATTTCCATCTGCTGTAATTTAAATTACATCACCAATGTGAATGTTTAAACTGTCTAGTACTAGAAAATTAATCAAAGAACCTCATTCATTTCAGTTTGCTTTTCTGTGGTGTTAGCTCACAAGTACAGAAATATGATGAGAAACCATATTTAGCTTAACACTTAAATCAAGGTTACAAGACTCTCTAAAGTATATGTAGTGACTTTAGTGTGTTAACACTACTTTCCTGCCCTGATGGCTTCTTTTCTAAATGCCATTCTTTCCAAATCTCTTCAATAGGGGGAAACAAAAGTAATTTAGAATTTGAAACAAGCCAGTATCGAGTAGTTTACACAACAACAATGAATTGGGAAGCTAAATGTTAAAGTAAAATTTTATTCTGATTATCAAGGATTTGGATTTAAGTGTGGGGAAATAACTGAAAGACTTCCATTTTTTTCTTTTCTTTTCTTTTTGGTGGTGAAATGAAGACTGTGGTCTGGTAGTGAAGTACCCATCTCCACTCTGTGTATTGGCCATTGTTCTCATTTATGTCTTTCTTAAACATGTAATACTTAATACTTGGATATGCTGGTACTTCTTGAAGTATTTCATTTGAACTCCACCCTAGAACACTATATTAAACCTATGTGGAAATGACTTTTCTTAATTATGCCATGATTAGCTGGGGCAGTGTGGGATGAAGAATTTGTCTTTTGGCTTACCTAAATTTGTAGCTATTTAATTTTATTCCTTCTTATTATTCCCATACAGTGGTATACTTACATTTTCTATTCTATGTCACAAATAGTCTGGGCCCCACATCCAGTTTTACTCCAAGGTGAAGGAAATTAAGGTTCATGTTTTACAGAGATTTAAGACTCATGACCACTGTTTAGAATTTTGTCGGTGTCAAACAGTCTCATCTGGTGCCACTGGGCTGGAGTAGGCATCTCACCAGCTGTCCCTGAGTTACCTCAGGCTCACAGCTCACTTTGCCTGATGGCAGGAGCCAGAGACAATTTGAGAAAACAAGAGAGGTGATGGTACATTTTTAAAGCTATTTGTGAAATGATGTGAGAAATGAACTTTTCTTATATGTGCCCCTACTTCTCCACCCTGACACCAAAATCTCCAGTTTTTAAAAATTTTTTTAAATTTCATTTTATTTTTTTTATGCTTGTCCATATATTTTTTATTTATGGAACTCTTCATTTGTTTACATATAATTGAATTTTTATGTTATCACATCCTGATATCACATTCTTTTGGAGTTTTTTTTTTAATGTTTTATTTATTTCTAGGAGAGAGAGAGAGAGAGAGAGAGAGAGACAGCGTGAGCAGGGGAGGGTCAGAGAGAGAGGGAGTGACAGACTCTGAAACAGGCTCCAGGCTCTGAGCTGGCAGTCAGCACAGAGCCCGATGCGGGGCTCGAACCCACAAACCACGAGATCATGACCTAAGGGAAAGTTGGACGCTTAACCGACTAAGCCACCCAGGCGCCCTGACATTCTTTTGGAGTTTTACATTTTTAAAAAATGTTTATTTCTCAGAGAGAGAGAGAGAGAGAGAGAGAGAGAGAGAGAGGCAGCATGAGTAGGGGAGGGTTAGAGAGAGAGAGGGAGATACAGAATCTGAAATAGGCTCCAGACCCTGAGCTGGCTGTCAGCACAGGAGCCCAATGTGGGGCTCAAACCCACAAACAATGAGATCATGAGCTGAGCCGAAGTTGGATGCTTAACAGACTGAGCCACCCAGGCACCTCTGGAGTTTTACATTTTTATTTTATTTATTTATTTGTTTGTTTGTTTGTTTATTTATTTTAAGTTTTCTATTTGTCTGGAATAGACTTTCTCAGTTGTTATTTTAAGTAGTGTTAGTTTATTTTTTTTCAAATTTGTATTTAAATTTTAGTTAACATACAGTGCAATATTGGTTTCAGAAACAGAATTCAGTGATTTATCACTAACTTACAACATCCAGTGCTCATCATAACAAGTGCCCTCTTTAATACTCATCATACATCTAACCCATCCCCCACCCACCTCCCTCTATCAAACATCAGTTGTTCTCTGTCATTAGGAGTCTTTTATAGTTTGTTTCCCTCTCTCTCTTTTCCCCCTTTCCTTTTTTTTTCTTTTTTACAAATAGTTTATTGTCAAGTTGGCTTCCATATAACACCCAGTGCTCATCCCCACAAGTGCCCTCCTCCATGCCCATCTCCCCCCCCCCCTCCCCCCCACACCCATCAGTCCTCAGTTTGTTCTCAGCATTCAAGAGTCTCTCATGGTTTGCCTCTCTCCCTCTCCCCCATTATTTCCCCCCTTCTTCTCCCCCAAGGTCCTCTGTTAAGTTCCTCCTAATCCTCCTATACGTGCAAACATATGGTATTTGTCCTTCTCTGCAGCCCTCAATAAAGATAAAAGAATTGAGATCACACCATGCACACTTTCAGTTCATTTTATTTTTTAATTTTTAAATGTTTATTTATTTTTGAGAGAGAGAGAGAATTGGGGAGGGGCAGAGAGAGAGAGAGACACAGAATCTGAAGCAGGTTCCAGGCTCTGAGCTGTCAGCACAGAGCCTGATGCAGGGCTTGAACCCATAAGCCATGAGATCATGACCTGAGCCAAAGTCTGACACTTTGAATGAGCCTGAATGAGCCACCCAGGTGCCCCTAAATTTTATTTTAGAGAGAGAGAGTGCAAATGGGGAAGAGGGGCAGAGGAAGAGAGAGAATACTAAGCAGGATCCCATACCATGCTCAGAGTGGAGCCTGATGTGGGGCTCAATCCTACAACCTTGGGGTGACCTGAGCTAAAATCAAGAGTCAGATATGCTCAACTGACTGAGCTACCCAGGTGCCCCTCTAGTTAGTTCTACTAATCACATGAATGGTAGAAATTGATGAAAGGTATCTATTTTCTATCTAAATTGATGCCTAATGAAGGAGAGGCACATTCATGGATGCAAGAATCCACGAGTAGAGGAGGCTTCAAGATTATAAGCACCCCCAAATCAGCAAAAACCTATGAAGAGCTTCAGACTTACACAGACCTGGGCAATTTTATCTATAACTCAAGGAGTGGGGTGATCCCAGTTACCATCTTCAGTATGTATGTTAACACTATAAAGTGTTTAAATATGACTATCAAAACTTTTATCATGGATGTTGGCGTTAATTGAAAGTTCAGATCAATACAAGCATTTTTCCAAATGGTGATCTTTAGCCTCCTGACAGACACTACTAGATGCTATAATCTAATCTGGGAGACTCAGAAAAATTATCTTTGGGTCATTCTTCCTGCTGTCTTTAAATCTAATTCTGACCCTCATACCACTTCTTTCTTTCCTACTCTTGCTCCAATATGTATTTCAAAATTACACAAAGCCAAATTACCTTCTCTGACAGAGGTGGACTAGTCATGACACCTAACTGCTCATTAGGTGGAGGGTGCCGGTTGGACAGCCATGGTGGAGTACTAGCAACATACAAGGACACATTGCCATGTCTTTGATATCACGTGGGCAATTTCCCCAACTGTAGTCAACATAGTCCAAAATATTCCAGGAAACTGGCAATTCCAAAACTGAAGGTGTGTTGTCTCTTCAGGATCTTTAAGCCCACATCTGGGAGCAAGGGGTCTGCTATCTGTTTGTTTTTCAGTGCAAGTAGTTTTAAATTTAAAGGGAGTTCTGAGTCTAATTTCTCACTGAAAGGAAAGCTTTTTGCATCTTGCCCTGACCTACTTAAACTCCACCAAAGAGACACTGCTGGACAGACAAGAACTTTCCTTGGCTGCTGTTGAGATGCCAGAAAAATGATGAGACGAGCACACCAGGTCCATTTATAAAATAAAACTGTTTTAAGCCTTGGCTAGCAGCATTCCAATTCAGATTTTTCCAGACTTCATGTCTTTCTGTACCATTTTAATAATGCATTAAAAATTCCTCTCAATTCTTAAGTTTTAGATGTTTTATGATTTAAGATATAAACAGAGAGGGAGTTAATGTGTAATGTGGGAGTCATTGGTTTATTTGAATATCATATTAAAAAATCTTTTGGGATGTGTCAAGTTGTGGCTATAAATATGTTGTTTTTAGAGCTGGGTATGTCATTGATGGGCACACTGCACATCTTGGAATAATTTAAGACAGGATATCCTGCAGTGATGTAATTATTCTACCTAACTTTCCTGTGCTACCAGGTACTGCAAATAAGGAAAGAGTAACACATACTAAGAAAGACAAGATGAGTACATATTAAAAAGAAAAAAATATATATGTTTAATAATGAAGCTTTTTTTAAAAAAAAAAAAAAGAAAAGTTGGCAGACTGTGTTACGATGAATCTCGTGTTTTTTTGAATCCTTGTGGAATCACTGGGTTTATAGTTTAAATTTTGCTGGTAAACAAATTTGAATAGGCTCAATATTACTGGCTTACCCAGTTATTAATTAATTGGCTCATTATAACCTCTCCCTGTTTTCTCCAGTACTTCCCATGAATTATAAAAATATCTCATGTTAAAATATTACTTTAGCAATAATTTAATGAGCATTTAATATGTATCGAGTGCTCTCATGTGCTAGGCATGTGCTAAACCCTTTAATGCATCATTTCATTTAATCCTCAAAACGATCCCATGCAGCAATAGTATTAACCCTATTTTGCATATGAAATTATTCAGGTTCTGTGAGATTAGATAACTTGACCATATGGCTAGTAAATTATGAAACTGAGGTATAATAATAATAGCTACAATTTATATAACAAGTATGTAACATATTGAATCTTCATATCAACCCAATGATTGGAGAGAAAAGAGAAAAAGGGAAAAGTAAGGAAGCCAGAGTTTGAACCTTGTCAGTTTGACTCCAACTCTAGGTATTATCTATGAGTATTAAGTTACAAAGTTGTCCAATATGCTGGCCAGTAGCCACATGTCCTGAGTCAAATGTAAATTGGTTAACAATTTCTTAAAAGCCCAGCTTTCTAGGGGCTCCTGGGTGGCTCAGTCAGTTAAGCATCAGACTCTTGATTTCAGCTTAGGTCATGATCTCATGGTTCATGAGATTGAGCCCTATGTTAGGCTCTGTGCTGATTCTTTCTCTCCCTCTCCCTCTGACTTCCCTGCCTTCTCAAAATAAATAAATAAACAAACCTAAAAATTTTTAAAAAATAAAAGTTTAGCTTTTTCATTACATTAGCTATATTCAGTGCTCACTAGCTACCATATTGGACAGTAAGATTACAGTACACTTCCATCATTGCAGAAAGTTCTATTGAACAGTGCTGATAGACTGTACTAATGTTTTCCTGGTAAATTTTCAGTAAAATAATGTGGACTCCAGGAAGAGATTTGGGAAACATTTAAACTTTATTGCCAATGCATAAACGAATCATCATTTGGGATGGACTGATTTCGTTGATGGATCATCTAATTAATTTTATTTTTATTTTTCTTGTCATAAATTCCATGGGAGAAAAGTTTCTTTTTTAATTTTTTAAAATGTTTTAATTTATTTTTGAGAGCAAGGGAGGGGCAGAGAGAGAGGGAGACACAGAATCTGAAGCAGGCTCCAGGCTCTGAACTGTCAGCACAGAATCCAACATGGGGTTCGAACTCACGAGAGCCATGGGATCATGACTTGAGTAGAAGTTGGACACTTAACTGACTGAGCCACCCAGGTGCCCTGGGAGAAAAGTTTCTGATCATCTCCCTAAAACTTGGAAATTGTGACTCCCTTTTCTTGGGTTATATAAATCATAATAATATTCCATTTGGGAATATTAAGTTGGCAAAAATATTTTCAAGGAGACAGGAGAGTATTTAAAGATCCACTCTAAAAATTGAATTCTTACAATAAATAAATGTACAACGTTTTGTTTTTAGTTTGTTTTTTCCTAAGAATAATGCTCTTCAAATGAATCATCACATTCTGTTTAGTCACTTGAAACGTATTTTGCCCTTTCTGAATGGCATATGTTGCTCTAGTTTAGTGCTGCTTCAAGAATAAAATAATCAAGAAGAGATGTTCTTACTTAGAATGAATGTCTTAATATTTTTATGTATTTCTAAGATGGGTTCTTCTCTGCATTTCTTATTTTTAAAATAATTAAATAAAAGGAGAAATGCAACTTACTGCCTACACACTGACATTCTGGGTACCTGTTGGATTCATTCCAGTTTATGAAGGTGTTCTGAATGGTAATTTCAGAATTGATTGGATGCATTTCAGATGGAGATTTGTTTCTATGGTAACATATTGGGTTTACAGACCGAAAGACTATTGTAAACAGCATTAACTAAAATTGCATATGCACAGGATGAATCCCCTCCTTCCCTAGAAAACTCATCAAAGGGGGAAAAAAAGACTAGAGCAGGCCAAACCTAATCCCAGTTGTCTGTAATGATGATGTAGTCACCACCAGTCACCAGCCCTAGAAATAATCAATTTCATAGCTCAAATGTGTTCTCTGAGGGGTGAGGGTTCCTTATCAGGCCAGTACCAGAGTCCCAGTACAAGCTAGGTAAGGAGGCCTACTGGTAGTTTATCAATGAGTACATCTTGGCAGAGGGCATGAACTAAACACATGTGTCAGAGGCAAGCCTGAGATCGGGACTGGGAGTGAGTAGCTAGGTACCTGAGTAAAAATAGACTGAAGAGTAGACTCAATATGGAAAAACCCCTGGGAGCAAAATTAAAAACATGGGAAAATTTGGGACTAGGGTGGTGCATATAGAGTTTTTGAGGAAGAAGGTGCTGTGTGTCCTAAGCTGCAACTGGAGATTTTATTTTATTTTACTTTACTAGTTTTTAATGTTTATTTATATTTGAAGGAGAGAGAGACCGAGCGTGAGTGGGGAAGGAGGGAGATAGGGGAAGACACAAAATTTAGAAGTGGGCTCCAGTCTCCAAGCCGTCAGCACAGAGCCCAACGGATGTGGAGCTCAAACTCCACATGATCACATGACCCCTCATGGGATTATGACCTGAGCTGAAGTCGGAAGCTCAACTGACTGAGCCACTCAGGCGCCCCATGCAACTGGAGATTTTAAAGAAAGAACCACAAGCTATATCTTAGGATAGATTTTCACTGGCACTTAGTATTAAGAGTTAATTCTCTATGGGTCTCTTAAGTTTCTGTGCATCTTATGAGCAGAGGGCTCTGTCTTTATTCCAAATTACCTTTTCAAGGATGTTGGTACAGAGAACAGTCTTGAATGACTGAGATAATGTCTCTATCTGGAGCAAGGTCAAGTTTGTTTATTCTTCAGTATAATAAATAGGTTACCCTCCAGGGTAAGTATGATAGGCTTACTTCCCATCATAAATGATTTGGGTTTCCTAAGCTCTCTGGCATCATGACACACTACATGTGCAGTATCACCTGGCCTTCTTCACATCACCCTGCGGTAATTGGGGCTCAGGGAACCAACACAAATGCTGATACTTTGGGTATAGCTATGAATAGTAAACTGTCCTTTGTCTCTGACCCAGGAATCTTATGTCTTTTGTCAGCGTCTATGAATCTATGGTAGCCTAGTTTGCAATTAGGGTAAAGTTTTAGACCTTCAGGATTCTCAACAGTTAGTATGGTTTGGAAATGATTTTCATCTCCCTTATTGAACCCTGTAGTAGTATAAAAGAACAACAATATTGTACCAAGGTCAACAATATTGTACCAACAAACATGGGCTTCAGCTTTCCCATGATGTCCTTACTTAGGGGAAGTACTGGAATGAGTAGAACCATTGAACCTTTTTACTAGACTCTGGTATCTCTTGTTGCCTGTTTTCCAATGTCTTTGTTGTAAAGAGTGGAGAAAGATAATCTACTTATGTGTTGGCTTGCACTGGATTTTGAATTTAGTAATAGTGCTTATGTTAAACTTTTTATCATGTTTATATATTTATTCAGGAGCACTGTATAATCATTTTCTCATTTTTTAAGGTTAGATTAATTTCGATCATCAGTGGCCTCTATTCTCACCGGGATACCAACACCTACTTTGAATTGGTTTTGGGGTTTTTCCCTCTTCATTAGATTTGTTTCCATGAACTGTTATTCAATTCATATTATATGGCTTGCCTTGCTGTGATCCTGTGTTCGATGAGCCCCTCCCAGGAGATTGCCATGACACAACTAATATTCAGGATATGGAGGAAATATTTATGTGACAACTGAGAAAGATTAGAATTTTAATTATAAAGTCAAAACTCTCTAAGTAACAGGAAAGAAACATTATTAGATTCTAAAATTATTTCCTGTTTTGTACTCTTGGAGAGGATGAAAAAAATAACATGACTCACAGTTTGCTGCTAGCAGATACAAGATGCTTTTGAGAATCTTTCAACCTGGTTTTGACTAGATTTGCCATTGGTAAGAAATCCAAAACACTTGATCCAGGATTTTTCCAGACCATTACCTTCTGCATCTCACACCATTATAGCTTCACACAATGTCTAAGTTTCTGGAGAAAAAAAAAAGATAGATGTAAAAGTTTCAACAAAATGGGAACTGTAAAAGCCAACTTTTTCACTCAATAGCTACCTTGAAATTTATTTCTGTTCTCTTCACATTCATGCTTCTGTGTAACAATGTGACCTTTCAAAAAAATATACCAATAGTTTTAATTTGCAGTTTCATTCACATTACAGAAATATGGGAATTCTTATGGCATTGTCAATTAACTTGTCCATTTGTGCCAATTTTGTCTTGCTAATGTATATAGTGACTGGTGTAGAAAAGAGCATAGGTAGATAGGAAACATGACCTATAATTTATAATTACACATATGTATTGGCTTGCTTTGAATTTGTATTTAGAAATAGTGCCTAGATTTTAACCCTTTGAGTTGAGTTTTTGTGCAAAAGTATTTAATTATTTTTTTTAATTTATTTCTAGGAGAGAGAGAGAGACAGTGTGAACAGGGGAGGGTTAGATATAGAGGGAGACACAGACTCCGAAATAGGCTCCAGGCTCTGAGCTGGCAGTCAGCACAGAGCCCGACGCGGGGCTCAAACCCACGAACCACGAGATCATGACCTAAGTGAAAGTCGGACGCTTAACCGACTAAGCCACCCAGGTGCCCCGGTATTTAATTATTTTAAGGTTTTCCTGTTTTTATGGATCAGTTTGTATTATCACTATTCAGAGTGTCCATCTGTTCTTCATGGGTTCTGGGAATATAGTGAAGCTTGCATGTTATTTTTTCCCCATTGGTAATCAGGCAAAATCTAGCCAAAGAAGGAAGAAAGACATCTATATATTTAATAGCCAAATAAAAAGTACAATATAAGATTTTCAGCTTACAGATATTACAATCATAAAATTTGGTTTGCTTTTATTTCAGGTTATTCTTTTCCATTTTTTTCTTCTGATAGTACAGATGAAGCTGTTACAATAATTTTTAAAAATCTGGCAATAGCATTAGATTATACTAAGTCCATATAGCATATAACTTAAAATAAAAAGAACTTTTGTTCTCACTCTTGATTCTTCTGTATTTTTGAGCAGCTTGTTGAAGAATTCTCAGCTCTGATTCTCATGCCCTCAAATATGAGTTTAAGATGTTGCAAGAGTCTGCCTTAGTCAGTTTGGGCTGCTATAACAAATTACCATAGACTGTGTGGCTTATGAATAACAGAAATCTATTTCTCTGCGAAGTCCAAATCAAGCAGTTAGCAGATTCAGTGTTTGGTGAGGGCTGGATTCCTGGCTCACAGAATGTTTTTTCACTGTGTCCTCACATGGTGGAAGAGACAAGAGAGGTCCCAGGGTCTTTTTTTATGAGGACGCTAATACTAGGCATGGCGCCCCATGTAGCCTCAGGACTTAATCACCCTTAAGGCCCAACCTCTTAATATTCTCACATTGCTGATTAAGATTTCAATATATGAATTTTGGGGGTGATTAGCATTCAGTTCATGGCAGAGTTCCTTTAATTTACACATAAAGTTCAAAGGAAGTCATTTTTGCTACCAGGGAGTAATGCACTTTTCTTAGAGAATATCTAATCCATAGAGACTAAATTATATCCATTTTGCTTTATTATGGCCAGTTGGAAAAAGCTGCCAAAAATGAGTCCATTTTTGATAATATATAACACTTTGGTGGTCTCCCATTACCATGCCAATATAAAGATTATACAGGTTTTCCTCAGAAAAAGACCTTTGTAGGGTGCCTGATTCTTGACCTTGGCTCAGGTCATGATCTCATGGTTTATGAGATTGAGCCCTGGGTTGGGCTCTGTGCTGACAGCAGAGCCTGCTTGGGATTCTCTTTCTCCCTCTCTCTCTTGCCCCTCCCCTGCTTGCTATCTATCTCAAAGTAAATAAACATTTAAAAAATTGTTTTAAAAAGAAAAAGACTGTTATAAAAAGTTCTGAAATGTGCCATGACCAGATCTTCTCTGAGAAAAAGATATTCTAAAGATGGAAGGAAATGATATTCTAAAGACCATTTAGTAAACTTTCAGATTTCAGTAGTGTTTGGTAAGCCACAATATTAGAGACTTTGTATATAATTGAGACCCTGAGAATTTTAGGGTTGGTTGTTGATTCTGTTGCTTGTCAATCTGGTGGTATGACTACATCTAAAAGTATTAAACATTTTTTAAAGTTACTGAACAACTTTAAGATGATGTGAAGTAAGAGCACACATTTTAAAAAGTCAACTTTCAAAAAGCTGTCTCTCTGATACTCTGTTGAGAAATTCACACAGAGGTCCTGCCATTACCTGTCACACATTGTCAAGACTCACTCTCATTAACAGTGATGGACATCTACTCCTTTTTTTCTATGTGTGGCTGCTAGAAGAAAATCTCCTTTGGTATGTACTTTTCCTAAGATCCAGTGTGAGAGGGCAGATAATAGGACTGACACGTAGGGAGAAATTAGGAGATACAGAGTGTCAAAGACTCTTACAGAGAACAAACTGAGGGTGGATGGGGATTTGGGGGAGAAGGGAAAGTGGGTGATGGCCATTGAGGAGGGCACTTGTTGGGACGAGCACTGGGTGTTGTATGAAAGCCAATTTGACAATAAATTATATTTTTTAAAGAAGTGTCAAATAAAAAGTAGCAGATATTAATTTCTTGAAGAAAACCCTTGCAATTATGTTCATTCAGGAATATGTGCTGGTTTAACTCAAATTTAAATATATGCTGAGAACAAATCTGCATAGTTAAGATTTAAATTATAAATCAACAATTTCTTGCCTCTTTTAAACAGTTCTTGAATAGCAGCTTCATATCTTATTTTTCTTTGTAAGCATATAGGATAAATCAAAATATAAAAATTTAGGTAACAAATCATATTTACACTAAGTATTATTATTACTCACTCTGAGGACAAATAATTAGGAACAAAATATTTCATACATATGAACAGAAAATTCTTTATGTCTACGGCAATAAGTACTTTATTTGAATACTTGGGAGGTTGTTGTAAAGGATCTTATGAATTTGACTTTGGGCAATTTGTAATCCATCAATTAGCTTCAGTTTGCCTTATTTATGTCCTCTATTTTATTGAATTCATATAGATTCTGATATTTTGTTTATTATTCCATTCTTTTGTGATATTTTATTACTTGGTTTTGCTTTATCTCTTATGAAATCTCCTCTATGTAGGTCTTCCTAAAATGTCCTATGGGTGTTAGAGTTCAGAATGCGAGAGGTAGAGAATGATATAGACTGAGTAGAAGCTTTGAAGTTGGACAAAACTAGGCCTGAATCTCAGCTCTACCACTTACTGCCAGTGTGGTTTTAGGCAGAGCACTTAATTCATCAGAGCCTCAATTGCTTTCTATTATAATATTAGGACATGACAATCACCTTCCACAATCATTAGGAGAATTCCAGATAACACATATAAAGCACAGTGGTATCTTGTACATGGTGGCTCATGGTATCAATCTGGTCCTCTTTGGCATGTACTGGTTAGCAATATCAGCAAAGTACACCTGGTTTGAATAATAGGTCCGATAGTTCAGTCTGCCTCAGACTGGATTCTGATTCTGGTTGTTTGTTTGTTTTTAATTTTTTAAAAATGTTTATTTATTTTTGACAGAGAGAGAGAGGGAGACACACGGTACAAGTGGGGGAGGGGAAGATAGAGAGGGAGACACAGAATCCGAAGCAGCCTCCAGACTCTGAGCTGTCAGCACAGTGCCTGATGCGGGGCTTGAACCTACAAACCATGAGATCATGACCTGAGCCGAAGTCAGATGCTTAACCGAGTAAGCCACCCAGGTGCCCCGATTCTGGTTGTTTTTAGGGTAACCATCCATCCCAATTTGCTTGGGAATAAGGCGGTGGGTGATTTCCATGACACCAGACTTTTAGTGCTAAAACTGGGAAAGTCCTGGGCAAATTGGGACCAGTTGGCCACCCTAGATATTTGTTTATGTATTAGTGAGGATGCAATGTGAATTCTTTGTAAAGACAATGTGTGTGTGTGTATATGACATGAACCTAACCCTAGAGGATTTATAAGCAAAGAGCCACTCAAACTGAGTGTCATGAGAACTATATTTCACTGCCCTCTGTCTTACAGGAAACAGGTCCTTGCACCTTCAGGAAAGGCTCTCGATCTAGTTACCTAACCTTAGGATGCAACCAACCAGGAATGAAATGTAGCTGCTAACAAGGCCAAGCAATTGAGTGGCAACCACTGGTGCAGTTAGTTCATAACTGAAAATTTGAAGCATTAATTTTCTTAGTTAATTCCCTCTAAGATGGGGTGCAGTTTTTTAGTTTTCTCTCATAATTGAAGAGTGAAACGTTTTGTTATTTTATTTTTTGACATACATTTTGAGATATTTTTTATTGAAGTTTAATTAATATACAATGTTATATTGGTTTAAGTTGTATAACATATTGCTATAACAATTCTATACACTATTCAGTGCTCAACAATGATAAGTGTAATCACCATACATTATTACAGTATTATTGGCTGTATTTGTCAGAATTATTCCACCAAGGTGGAGGCTGCCAGTAACCACCTTGTCAGCATGCCAACATGTCTCCTCCACCTACCTCTCTCTGGTCTTCCATTTCCACACCCACCCTGTGGCTCTGGAGGGCATGGGCCACTTCTTCGTGGAGTGCACAGAGAAGCAGGAGGGTGCTGAGTGTTTCTTGAGGATGCAAAACCAGCCCAATGGCCACTCCTCTTCTGGCTGAGGTAAATTCTTGGATGCCTTGGAGCTGCCATGGCTCTGGAGAAGAACCTGAACCAGGACCTTTCGGATCTGCATGCTCTCAGTTCTGCCCTCACAGACGTCCATCTTTGTGAATTCCTGGAGAACAACTTGCTGACTGGGGCAGTGAAACTCATCAAGAAAATGACGACCACCTGACTCATCTCCACAGGCTGCCTGGCTCCCAGGCTCAGCAGGTTGAATATCTCTCTAAAAGGCTCACCCTCAGGGCGCCTGGGTGGCTTAGTGGGTTAAGCGTCCGACTTTCGCTTAGGTCATGATCTCCCGGTTCATGGATTTGAGCCCCGCGTCGGGCTCTGTGCTGACTGTCAGCTCAGAGCCTGGAGCCTGTTTCGGAGTCTGTATCTCCCTCTCTCTCTGACCCTCCCCTGCTCACACTGTCTCTGTCTCTCTCTTTTAGAAATTTAAAAAAAAAAAAAAAAAAAGCTCACCCTCAAACATGATTAGGAACCTCTGGAGCCCAGCAGCAATTGAGGGTTTAGCTTCTGCCTAAATCTCTCCCCACAACCAATAGGCAGCTTTTTAATCACCTTGGAGTCCTTTCCCAAGCCCGACCAAAGAGAAACAATAAAGCTTTTTGTAGCAAAAAACAAAACAAAAACAAAGAAAAAACCCCTCAAGCCCCCCCTCCAATTTTGTTATTTTAAATATGAAATACTGTACTTGGACCACCTAAGGATTTATCTGTTACATAATTAGAAACTAGGAATTGAAGCAAATAATGGCTTTCTGTATCCCAAAGCTCCCCATATCTTGGTGTTCAAGGCCTGAGTTTTATAATTTCTTTGACTATGATTTTTAACTATAGTATCTTATCCTAGAGACTTTTGACAAAATATGCTTCTTTTGCTTTCTTGGCTCAGAGTCTTATTAACATGCAAAGAAAATTTTTCTTCCTAAACAACTTTGCTGTCTCATTAACAAGTTTAGTGCTGCCACATGCAGCTGGTATAAAGATAACTAGGTCAGGTTTCTTGGTTAGTCCCCTGAGCACCCCTTGAGTGCTATTTTAGCTTGATATTTGTGTGCATATTTGTAGGAAAAGAAGAGATAATTTGAAAAGCTTTGACTCTCTTTTAACTCTTTGACTCTCAGCTATAATCTTAATTAAAAAGAAACAAGATCTAAAATGTATTCCAAGATCCACTAAGGATACATATATGTTCAACCACCTTTAAAGTTTTAGGTTTTTGGACTCTATACCAGTGATTCTCAACCTGGCTATACTTTAGGATCACTAGGGGTGGGGGTACAGGTGGGTGAAAGTGTAGGAAGGTATTTAAGAAATACTGATGCTTGGTGGTGCCTGGGTGGCTCAGTTGGTTAAGTGTCTAACTCTTGATATTGCTTCAAATCATACTTTCACAGTTCATGGGTTCAAGCCCTGCATTAGGTTTGGGATTCTCTCTCCCTCCCTCTGTCTCTGCCTCTCTCCTGCTCACGTGCATGCTCTCTCTCTCTTTCTCTCAAAATAAATAAATAAATAAATAAATAAATAAATAAATATAAAAGATATACTGATGCCCTGGGCATCCATCCCAGACCAATTAAATCTAAATCTCTGTGTGTAGATCCAAGCAATTCTAAATGCTTTAACAAGTATAATGTCTCGCATGATTGAAAAATTCAGAGGACAAATCATTTCAGAATATCAGGCATTGTGTGACAGCTTTAATGTAATTCTATCGAGAGTAAAACCTACATTCTATTTTAAGGGGTTCTCTTTTCATTCCTCTCTTGGGACCTGTCTCACTTGCATATGTGTAAAGTAGGTGTGGGCTTATAACATCTACCTGTTGTGAGTGTGCTAAACATAGGTCCACGCAAGGGCCTGTGCACGGAGACAAACAAGATGCTTATCTTTTGTCCTCTCAAACAACTGTCTTCTTTCCCCTGGACAAGGCCCTGCTGGACTTGCACTGAAACTTGGGAGGAAGTGCTTCTCGTGAATGGAAACTGGGAATCCAGCCTTCTTCCCTTAAATTTTTAATGTAAGGTAGTGAGGAAACTAAGGGGACAGTTCTCAGAGGAATAAAGAGAAACGTGAACTTCAGAGATGGATTTGCTAAGAGGGAGGGGGGAGACTGGGGCGCCTGGGTGGCTTAATTGGTTAAGCGTCTGACTTTCGCTTAGGTCATGATCTCACGGTTTGTGGGTTCGAGCCCCCCGTCGGGCTCTGTGCTGACTGCCAGCTCAGAACCTGGAGCCTGTTTCAGTTTGTGACTCCCCCTCTCTCTGACCCTCCCCTGCTTACGGTGTCTCTCTCTCTGTCTCTCTCCTAGAAATAAATAAAAAAAATTTAAAAAGAGGGAGAAGGGAGAAATGTATGTCAAAATATGGAGAAAACAGCCATTTTTCCTTTCTACTCCCCTAAATAAACAACAGCGACAACAATTTTAAAAATCAGTAATTTGGAGGTGGCTGGGTGGCTCAGTTAAATGTTCAATCTTGATTTCTGCTCAGGTCATGGTCTCACAGTTTGTGGGTTTAAGCCCCGTGTTGGGCTCTGTGTTGACAGCGTGGAGCCTGCTCTTTTTCTCTTTCTCTTCTCTCCTTCCCCTATGTGCACATGTGCACTTTCTCGCTTTCACTCTCTCTCTAAATAGGTAAATAAATTTTAAAACATTTTAAATAATCAATAATTTGAAGGAAAGCTACATTACTTTAAGATTAAGTGTAAAAGACTGCAGTTTAACTTATAATTCATCTTATGAAAATGACAAGGAAACAAAAATGAGAGTATGCTCAAATTACTACTTGGATATCCAGGTCTTGTTACAGGACAAAGGCCGTGAATCCCCAGCACATGAGAGTGGAAAGCCACCAACAAAACAAATCTGCTACCTGGATGGCCCCAGAGGTTTCCCTATTTTCGAAGGTCTGTAGGCAGCAGTGGTAGGAAATGTGATAGCGGAAGAGGGGCAGAAGGGAAGGAAAAATAATTAAAAGCAGATCCTCAAAGTACTTAAGGACAGTAATATAGGGTGGTTAGTATTAAGGAAAGCTGAACTTGGGAGCCATATCAACGTGTCTGGGTTTGGTTGAATTTAATTTTGTTTCCTTTAAAAGAACCATGCCGCCCGCCCCCCCACCGCCCCCAACAGATGCTAGATGATGGAAGAAAAGAAAAATAAGGCACCATTTCTACTCTTGGGGAGCTAAGTCTCTTACTAGAAAGCTTATTTTTACATAGAAGGAATAAAGAATAATTTAGACAATATAAATCACTAGCGCAATGTATTTTTATATTGTTTACTTTTTTTCTGGTATAAAGGTGATAATGCCTATTGTAGAGAAGTTAGGAGTTAAAGAAAAATGTAGAAAGGAAAATAATGATCACCCATAATTCCTGAGCTTTTCCTATTCTGAGTTCTGATAGCGTCTTTTCTTTCCTCTTCAGTTTCTCTCTCTCTCTCTCTCTCTCTCTCTCTGCATTGGCTCCTTTTTCTCAGCCCACAGATGTGGTCAGCTTTCCTCCATCTCAGTGTCCTCATCACTACTATGGGGATAATTACACCTACCACTGATGGTTGCTGTGTGATTAAATGAGGTAATCTAGGTAAATGCTTGGAATAATACCCAGCATGTAGTAAACACCATACAACTGTTATTTTTAAGCTACTTTATTTTTGTTGTTTGTTTGTTTTGTTTTGTGTTTTAAGTAGACTCCATGCCTAGTGAGCCTAACATGGGGCTCAAACCCATGACCCTGAGATCAAGACCTGAGCTGATATCAAGAGTCAGATCCTCACCAACTGATCCATTCAGGCACCCCTTAATTATTTAAAACAAATAAACAAGAAAACTTTTTGCTAGGTCCTCTTCTAACCACTGTCTTTGTTTTTCCCATCCCTTGGCTCTCTGCCCTCTGTTAATATTATTCTCTTCTCTCCCCATTGTGATTAGGATTCTGCTGTGGACTTGCAGAAATGCTAACTTGCTGTCAATCTCTTACCAGTGTTTTTCCAGTTCAGCTGAATCTCCATGGTCATCTCCACTTCTTCCCAGTGACCATCTGTCTTATAGCACTGGTCAATCTGATGCCAGATCTGATTCTTTTCACCTTCTCTGGAAATGAAAACCCAGTCTTTGAAAGCAGATTTTAAGCTCTGACATCTATCAAACTTTATCCCTGAGCATCTAGCCCTAAGCCTTTCAGTCTATCTAGTTACCCAGACCTAATTTATTCCCAGTAAGCTTTCCCTACAGTGTTTATTATCATCTGCCTTGTACCAATGCTGTTGTGTGTCTGTCCTGGCTGGGCAAGTGACAGTGACCATTGTGCTTACCTTTGTATCTCAAGAGCCTGTTTCATGGATATTTGTCAAATTGAGTTGAAGTCCTGGGGGTACTGCTGAAGGTATTTACTATTTACTATCCTTTGTTTTAATTCCTAAGGCATATCTCTTCATTTCTCTACCATTATTTTAAGGTCCTTGAGAGGTGGGAATCTGGCTTCTTCAGTGGTGATTACTATGGAGTATTCAAAATGGTGTCCTGTGTATAATAGGTGCTCCCTAAATATTTCTGAAACAATAATTACCTTTGCAGAATACTTTCTACTTTACAAGGTTCTTCCACATGGATTAGATCATTGAGTCTCCCAGTGAGCTTCTAAGGAAGTCCCCACGTGGCAGAAGATGAATAAAATGACACACATTGTTGAAACAAGCAAGGGATCAAGTTAAAGTTGTCTGATTTTAGATGTCTCTGCTTTCTATACTCTATTCTCCTGCCTATGAAACTGAACACAACATCATTTCATGCAGATAGCTTTTCCTATGAGTGATCAGAATGGAGGCTGTCTGGCTGCAGGAATAGGGTAGCTTTGTGGAAGAGGTAGGGCTTCCTTGAGAAGGGCCTGGAAGTATGCCTTGGCAGAATATGAAGGATGATAGGCAGAGAGAAGAGGATTGATGTCTTGGAAACATGAAAAGAAAAGTTTTGTATTAAAGCTGGTTTCACTATTTCATACTTGAAAACACATAGGTTGCAGAAAGTTTTTATTTTTGAAGGAAAAGCATGAATTGTGGCTAAAATTATAGTTGAATTTGTAACTCTGGACACAGCAATAGGAATGAATGTGGTAGGCTCTGTAGGCAACACAGCAAAACCCTGAGGCTTTTCATAATCTTTCAATTTCTTTAAAAAGTCTTTTTATGATTATTTATAGTCCAGCACAGGTCAACTAACTTGGCATTTTCCCCCCTCTTAAATAACTGCTTACAATAGCACACCAAGGGTCTATCATTTAGCCTTTGGATATAACATTGAAGTTATTTGTTTCTTGCCTTCTGTGTTTATAGTGTATATTTATGGACAACTTTATTATGGTACAAATCTGTAGCCAAATGACATTTCCCAATATTGCACCAAGAGACAGATTTCTACTGGTTACTTCTGTGATTCTAGTAATAACATTTTACACGTTCTTTTGGTTTTCAACAGTGTCCTGTCAGATAACAAAGCTTAAAAGAACATCTACAGTGATGAAAGCCTTGTGGGGCTACAATTTCTCTACATCTGCTTCCGAAACCAATCCTATGTAGCAAGTTATGCTTGGTGAGGCCAATAATTCTAGGTCATTTATTCTTTTATTGCTTCTTTACTATTTTGTTCTGCTTGACTGAATAGGTTTTAGGAAATACACCATGGGCATGCTGATTTCCATTCGAGTTGTTCCCGCTACACTCCACATTTTCTCCTTTCTCCTTTCTGAGCTCCACTTGAGAGCTCATTTCACCGTTCAGAGCAACTTCAATTTCAAATCTTTTCCCTGCACACAACACATCTCCCATTCTTGGCTCTGTGCCTTCATTCTTACCGCCTAAAGCCATCACTGAGTATGTACCCAGGATTCTCTTGGACCTTTGTTTTTTAAAAGTAATATACATTTTATTTCCTGATTAGATTTCTTCTAAGGAAAGGAAAGCATTGCTGCTTATGCCATTGACCCTTACCTGCTCCTGACTTTAAGCAATTTTAGTAGCCTATTGGTAGTATTAATGATAAAAAGAGAATAGTAATTTATGTGGTAGAAAATAACTTGTGTCCTAGTACAGACATTTTGCCTCTTTTACTCTTGCTGATGGCATCAGAGTACCTGGTGTTCCTTATATGTCCTGCAGTACCACCAAACTGAGAATCCTTTGCAAACAACAAAAGGTTCTCCTACAATGGCTCCACTTTGCAATTGAAACTCTTATTTCTATGTTTCATACAGAAATGGATTGCTGATTTGTATTTCAGTGACAAAATACTATTGTGACAGGCAGCTTAATATAAGATAGTCATAAACATCATTAAACTCATTATTTACTTCTTTACCAAAGGCAGTTAAATGATACTAATTTTTTCAACCTCTGGGTTAACAATGACACACAAATAGTATTTTCAAAGAGTTAAGTCAAGCATTTAACATAATTAAGTATATTCCACACATTACCATGCCTCTGAGGTTTTGCTGTAATTATTTCAATTGCCTTGTAACCCGTTCTGCCTTTCTCTGCCTGTAAAATATGATTCATTCCTTAAGGTCAAGGTAAAATGTCACTTCCCCTGTGAGACGCTATTGAATCCTTCTGAATAGCATCAGTTACTTTTGCCTTTCTGTTTCCAAAACACTTTAAGACTTATTTTCTTGTGGGGGTACATTTTGGCCAAAGTGTGCTTCACAGTGTGTGTGTGTGTGTGTGTGTGTATCCTTCCTTGAAGGAAGATGGACATTAAATGGTTTTGTAAGTTTCCTTAGCATCCAGCATTGTGATTTTCATATGGTGTTGGTTGAAGCTTTGATGCTGAGGAATACAAAATGATGACTAGTGGTAATAAAGGATGTATGGGTGAGATTATAAATAATCAAGGTTCCTAACCTAGGAGAGTTCAAGATATGAGACAAATTGATATGGGTAAAACCACAGGAAAATATAGAAAAGACCTTTACTACTGCTTTTTTGTAGCTTTTAGCAAAGCGACAGTAAGGTAGACATTTGGATACAGCACCGTCAATTAAGGCACCAAGTTGGCAACCAACACAAGAGGCACATTTTATCAACTTTTGAAGAAGTTCTTCAGCTTGGAAGTTTACGAAGAAAAGAAAATACTTGTGAAGGATTAGATGCACTGTGAAATGGAAAATGTACTTAAGCACACTGTGCTCTGTGTATGTGTATGTATGTACTCAGAAATAAGAAATTATAGGAAGAACATTGGCTTTGGTGGCAGATAAACCCAATGTTAGTTTTGGCCTGCCATCTGGAGTTTCCCTTAACAAGTTACCTAACTTTTTTTTTCCAAGGTAAATATGAATGTTTTATTAAAAGTCATGTGAGTTCTATATGTGTAGATATGAAAAGACTGCCTAAAGCTTGTTACAGAATGGTATGTACAGAGTTACCATTTGTATTATGTGTAAATGTACTCATTTACTACACCACATGTTCAAGTATGCACAATTATCTTTCCATGGGTACATACAATAAACTGGTCACAGAGGTTGCTTCTAGAAAGAGCAGGAATGAAGGCAGACCATTCATTTTGGAGCCTCATTTACCTCACCTGTAAAAGAGCAATTATAATGAGCTGGGTAGATTAAATGGGATAACTTTTAGGTATGAGGCACAGTTTCTGGCATAAAGGCATTCTTTCTTCCACTCTCTCCTATCTTCCACTTCTAGAAAAAGTCCTGGGGAATCCCTCGGCCAGGACAGACTGGGATAATACCAGCAGTCCTAATCCTGAGCTTCTGTCATTAGCTGGTACTCCCTGTCCGTGTCTTCATCCCTCTGGGTCCACCCTAGACTGACCACCACCTGGATTCACTGACTATGCTAATGCTAGAGCCCTTTCAGCTTGTAAGGGCTCTAAGTTCAGTCTTCAGGAACAAAGGCTCTTTATCACCTGCCCACGTGTCAATTGCTATTGCTATTCCTGGCATTAATAATGGTTTCAGGGATATTTGAAATGCAGGAATGGCAGGAGGCAGGGCTCCTCTGTGGCTGCCCTTTGGTGCCTCTGGAATGTCTGTGCATGCCTGTGGTGCTTTGTGGTTAGTCAGTTGGTTGTGAGTTTACAGCCTCAAGTGGCTTTGGGTGAGAAAAAGAACACCTTTCAAAAACCATAAGCTGCTGCAAGACTCTCCTCCAGTTACTCAAATGTTTCTTTCTCTACAGTTGTTTTCTCTTTCAAGGTTACAGCAGTTAGAATTAAAAGCTGTAATACTGACTTCAAGGCAAAGTTCTTACACCTGGGCTTTGCTATTTATTTTGTGTATGCTATATGATCGCATTTAAATTTTGTGAAAGAAAATGTGTAAGTACCTCAAGTGATGTGCATTTATGAAAGTTGTAAGCCTGTATAGAGTATGACCACAACTGTGTACAGAAAAAGAAACATCCTGAAATGTTAATAGTGGGTCATCTCACCGAGAGTTTTATCTTCTTTTTTCTGTATCTATACTTTCTGCTTCTCTATAGTGTTTGCATCTGACTTCTAAAACAAAAGACCAATCTATATTATATTATATTATATTTATTATATTATATTATATATAATTGGTTTTTTCCATTTTAGAAGTCATATATATAATGCTGTATTATATTTAATGAGAGACAAGGCATTATTGATGCTGAGGTGAGCTTAACCAGCTCATTAAGTGTAGTTTTGTTGGAGGAAGAGTCATAAAAGTGTAGTAAAGAACAAAAGGTGTGAGTGTGGAAGGGAGGAGAGGGCTTTTGACTGATTTACTTTGATATATATAGGTGTTTTTTTCCAGTAGTTGAATATTGTCTAGGAGTTTTTAACCTCTTGCATAAGCCACATCCTTCTTCCTAAGGAGATATAAATAAGCCACTATTTACTGCAGCAATGTGGAGTGGGAAAATTAAGGAGATGAGGGCAAGTTACAATAACAAATAAAGTTTGTAGCTACAATTTATTGAGTTACAGGGATCATTCTAAACTGTAGTTTAATCCGTATAAAATATACCAAAAGGTTGGTATTATTATTCATATTCAGAGATGAGCAAACCAAGTGACAGGGAGACTAATTACCTCTCCAGGGTCTCCCACTTGAAAGCGGTGCTGCTACTTTGAACCTAAGTAGTAATACTCCTAACCTTAGAGATGGCCCTGTTTCTTTATAACAACAAACAGCCTGTAGAGATACAGTATAGAAGCAGCAGTGTGAAAAATGCCTGGGATATACAGGAGGAAGAGTTATTGACTAATATCAGAGTGTGTCCTAGAGGAGCAGAGTTCACTGAGAGACTTCTCCAGGAACAAAGTAGCTGGCAGGCACCATCTTCCTCCCAGTTCTCCAGCATAAACACATGGCCACCGGAGGGGACCAATTAGGTGCCAAGATTCACTACCGAACTTGCTTACACCAAGCCCCACCTCCTGTGCTTTGGCAGATCTGCCCTTCCCAGTTATTCTGGAGAATGTTCCATGTGCACTTTAAAAGAATGTATATTATGCTGTTTTAGGATGGAATGTTCTGAATTATCTGTTAAATCTATTTGGTCCAGTGTGTCATTTAAAGCCACTGTTTGCTTCTTGATTTTCTGTTTGGAAAATCTCTCTCCCACAGAGAGAGGGAGACACAGAATCTGAAGCAGGCTCCAGGCTCTGAGCTGTCAGCACAGAATTCGATGTGGGGCTCGAACTTGTCAATCATGAGATCATTACTTGAGCTGAAGTCAGTCGTTCAACTGACTGAGCCACCCAGTCATCCTGTGACAAAATACACTTTAAAACAAAGACTATAACAAGAGACAAAAAGCATACTATATAATAATAAAGGAGTCCAATAAGAAGATACAACAATTTATGCACCCAACACAAACCACCCAAATATATAAAACAATTAATAACAAATATAAAGGAACTTATCAATAATACAGTACAATAATAGTAGGAGACTTTAACACCTCACTTATATCAATGGAAAAATCATCCAAACAGAAAATCAAGAAGCAAACAGTGGCTTTAAATGACACACTGGACCAAATAGATTTAACAGATAATTCAGAACATTCCATCCTAAAACAGCATAATATACATTCTTTTCAAGTGCACATGGAACATTCTCCAGAATAGATCACATATTAGGTTACAAAACCAGTCTCAACAAATTCAAAAAGATCAAAGTCATACCCTGCATCTTTTCTGGCTACAGCATTTTGAAACTAGAAATCAAATACAAGAAAAAACCCGGAAAGAGCACAAATATGTGGATATTAAATAACATGCTACTAACAATGAATGGTTCAACCAGAAGCCAAAGAAGAAATAAAAAATTACAGGGAGAGAAATGAAAATGAAAACCAATGGTCCAAAATCTTTTGATGCAGCAAAAGCAGTCCAAAGAGGAAAGTTTATAGTAATACAGGTCTACCTCATGAAGCAAGAAAAATCTCAGATAAACAACCTAACCATGCACCTAAAGGAGGGAAAAAGAAGAACAAATAAAACCTCAAACCAGAAGAAGGAAGGACATAATAAAGATTAGAACTGAAATCAATGGGGCATGGAGGAGGGCACTTGTGGGGATGAGCACTGGATGTTATATGGAAACCAAGTTGACAATAAACTATTTGTAAAAAAAAAAAAAAAAAAAAAAAGAAGAAGAAGAAGAACAGAAATCAATGATATAGAAACCAGAAGAATAGAACAGAACAATGAGGGGTGCCTGGGTGGCTTAGTCGGTTGAGCGTCCGACTTTCGCTTAGGTCATGATCTCGCGGTTCGTGGGTTCGGGCCCCGCGTCGGGCTCTGTGCTGACTGCCAGCTCAGAGCCTGGAGCCTGTTTCAGAGTCTGTCACTCCCTCTCTCTCTGACCCTCCCCTGCTCACGCTGTCTCTCTCTCTCTCTCCTAGAAATAAATAAAACAAAAAAAAAAAAAAAAAAGAACAGAACAATGAATCCAGGAGCTGGTTCTTTGAAAAGATAAACAAAATTTATAAAGCTATAGTCAGACTCACTTAAAAAAAGAGAGGACTCAAACAAAATCACAAATGAAAGAGGAGAAATAACAACCGACACCACAGAAATACAAATGATTGTAAGAGACTATTATAAAGAGTTATATGCCAACCAATTAGACAACCTGGAAGAAACAGATAAACTCTTAGAAACATCTAACCTCCCAAAACTGAATCAGGAAGAAATAGAAAATTTAAAAAGACCAATTACCAACAATGAAATTGAATCAATAATAAGAAAAAACTCCCAAACAAAAGTCCAGGACCAGGTAGCTTCACAGGTGAATTCTACCAACATTTAAAGAATTAATACCTAATCTTTTCAAACTTTTCCAAAAACTAGAAGAGGAAGGAAAACTTCCAAATTAATTCATGGAGGCCAGCATTAACCTTATACAAAAACCAAATAGACACCACAAAAAAAGAGAACTATAGGCCAATATCCCTGATGAACGTGGATGCAAAAATTCTCAATAAAATACTAGCAAACTGAATCCAACAATACATTTAAAGCATCATTCACCATGACCAAGCAGGATTTATTCACAGGTTGCAAGAGTGGTTCAATATTTGCAAATCAATCAGCATGATATATCACATCAATAAAAGAAAGGATAAGAACCATACAATCATTTCAATAGATGCAGAAAAAGCATTTGACAAACCACAACATCCATTCATGATAAAAACCCTCAACAAATTAGGTTTAGAGGGAACAAACTTCAACATAATAAAGGCCATATATGAAAAACCCACAGCTAACATCATACTCAATGGGAAACAACTGAGGGCTAATCTCTAAGGTCAGGAACAAGACAAGGATGTCCACTCTCACCATTTTTATTCCACATGGTACTGGAAGTCCTAACCACAGCAATCAGAGAACACAAAGAAATAAAAGGCATCCAGATCAGCAAGGAAGAAGTCAAAATTTCACTATTTGCAGATAACATGAAACTACATATAGAAAACCTGAAAGATTCCACCAAAAACTTCTAGAACTGATACACAAATTCAGTAAAGTTGCAGGATTCAAAAACAATGTACATAAATCTGTTGTGTTTCTATACACCAATAATGAATTAGCAGAAAGAGAAATTAAGGAATCACTTTCATTAAATTGTACCAAAACCAATAAGATACCTAGGAATAAACCTAATCCATATGGTGAGAGACCTGTACACTGAAAACTATAAAAATGATTAAAGATGTTGAAAGAAACTGAAGATGACACAAAGACAATCCATGCTTATGGATTGGAAGAATGGATATTTTTCAAATGTCTCTACTACCCAAAGCAATTTACAGATTTAATGCAATCCCTATCAAAATATGAATAGCATTTTTTCACAGAGCTGGAAGAAACATTCTAAAATTTGCACAGAAGCACAAAAGACTCTGAATAGCCAAAGCAATCTTGAAAAAGAACAAAACTTGAGGTTATCAAAATCCCAGATTTCAAGATATACTGCCAAGCTGTAGTAATCAAAACAGTATGGTACCAACACAAAACTAGACAGATCAATTGAAGAGAATAGTGAGGAAAGAATATGCAATGGGAAAGAGACAGTCTTTTCAACAAATTATGTTGGGAAACCTGGACAGCTATATGTAAAAGAATGAAATTGGACCATTTTCTTATACTATATACAAAAATAAACTCAAAATGGATTAAGGACCTAAATGTGAGACTTTAAACCATAAAAATCCTAGAAGAGAGCACAGACAGTAATTTCTCTGGCACTGGTTATAGCAACATTTTTCTAGTCAGGTCTCCTGAGGCAAGGGAAATAAAAGGAAAAATAAACTATTGAGATGATGTCAAAATGAAAAGCTGCTGCACAGCAAGGAAAAAAAAACCAAAAACTAAAAGACAACTTACTGAATGGGAAATGATATTTACAAATGACATAGCTTATTTTTCAGTTTATTTATTTTTTAGTAATCTCTACATGCAATGTAGAGCTCAAACTCATGACCCCGAAATCAAGAGTCACACGCTCCACTGACTGAGCCAGTCAGGTGCTCCAACAAATGACATATCTGATAAAGGGTTAGTATCCAAGATGTATAAAGAACTTAATAAAACTCAACACCCCAAAACCAAGTAATCCAATGAAAAAATGGACAGAAGACATGAAGAGATATTTCTCCAAAGAAGACATGTAGATGGCTAATAGACACATGAAAAGATGCTCAACATCATTCATCATCAGAGAAATGCAAATCAAAACCACAATGAGATATCACTTCATATCTGTCAGATGGCTAAAATAAAAAACTCAAGAAAAAAGAAGTGATGGTGAGGATGTGGGGAAAAAGGAGTCCTCTTGTGCTGTTGGTGGGAATAGAAACTGGTGCAGCCACTGTGGAAGACAGTATGGAGGTTCCTTAAAAAATTAAAAATAGAACAACCCTACAATTCAGCATTCACACTACTGGGTAGTTACAAAGATACAAAAGAATACAAAAACACTAATGTAAAGGGACATATGACTTCTATGTTAACTGCAGCATTATTTACAATAGTCGAACTATAGAAGCAGCCCAAGTGCCCATTGATTGATGAACAGATAAAGAGGAAGTGGTGTATACACACACACGCACACACACACACACAATGGAATATTATTCTGCCATAAAAAGAATGAAATCTTGCTATTTGCAACAAAAAGGATGGATCTAGAGAGTATAATGCTAAGTGAAATAAGCCAGAGAAAGAAAAAAAAAACAAAACCATGATTTTTCTTGTGTGTAGAATTTAAGAAACAATACAAATGAACAAGGGGGAAAAAAAGAGACAAACCAAAAAAACAGACTCTTTAACAAACAGATGGTTACAGATGGTTGTTCTTAGAGAACAAACAGATGGTTACAGAGAAGTGGGTAGGGGGATGGATGAAATGGGTGAAGGGGATTAAGAGTATAGTTATCTTGATGAGCATTGAGTAATATATGGAACTGATGAATCACTATATTGTATACCTGAAACTAATATAACACTGTATACTAACTATGCTAGAATTAAAATTTTTTAAAAAAATTGTTCATTTAGTGTCTTCTTCCTTCGGTAGACTCCCTGAGCAATTAGATTGCATTGTATTTGCACATTTATTCTGAGAGCAGCCCTAAGGTGGGATCAATTATAATACTCCAATATATACATAGGGAAAGTAACCAAGAATGGAATATTTACATAAAACCAGAGTTATCTACTTAAAGACTGGAAATCAAATTCTAGACTCCTTACCTCAGGTTCCAAGTTGCAGGATTACACTGCCACCTAGTGTAAACAAATATTTTACCAGCATGTGAAAGCTAGTGAATACATATAAAGTTTCATAGGATGCAATACGGAAACAATGTTTATATAAGGGTTCTTTGGTAAAAGAGAAAGAGGGTTTTAAGAATGAAGAATCTATATTTCACTGATAAAGGGTAACATGGATTCAGGAACACACTTTATATTTTTTGGTTGATAAATGATAATAGTGCAGAAGGGAAGGCTTGGGTTTTGGTACTACATTTTGCCAAGTAAATTTCTTTAATATATATGCTAAAAAGAAATGAGTATAATTTGTTTCCATAAGTATGAAAGTTCCCAGTAGGTCTGTCTTATGGGTACAACTGATATTTATTTTAAAAAATTTATTCTGGAAGTAACTACTAAAATTTTACAGTTTGCAAGTCATTATCAGTTATAAAAAGGAGGGGTAGCTCAATGGAGTTGAAAACATTACCTGTAGGAGCAGGTTTTCTCACTGGACCAGTAGCATCAGCATCAACTCGGGAGCTTGTTAGAAATAGAAATTTTCAGGAGCATCTGGGTGACTCAGTCAATTAAGGTCTGACTTCAGCTCAGGTCATGATCGTAGGGTTTGTGAGTTTGAGCCCCACATTGGGTTCTGTGCTGACAGTGTGGAGCCTGCTTGGAATTCTCTCTCCCTCTCTCTCTGCTCCTCCCCTACTTGGTGCTCACTCTCAAAGTAAATAAAGAAACTTTAAGAAAAAAAAAAAGAAATATAAATTCTCACATACCTTGAATCTCTTGATTCAGAAATTCTAGGGGTGAAGCCCAGAGATATGTTATTAAGGGGCCCTTCAAGTGATTCTGATGTCACTTTGGGAACTCCTGTTAGAAAAGGAGGTTTTATGGTATGTAGAAAAACATGCTGAATGATCAATATGTGAGGTTTATTAGAAGAAGCAAAAGAGGCTTTGGACATGAATCAGCTGCTACAAATTGAAGATCCACAAGGCAGCAAATGTAGCAACTTGTGCTGGAGGCACATGTGTGGTGGAGGGGACTCAATTTCTCTCTTCCTTAGGGAAGTGGAAATGCTCATGTTTTAGAGAAAGCAAAAGTAATATGCCAAAAAGGGTGGAGTTTATGTTAAATAACACATTCTTGTATTAATGGTCCATGGCAAGACCACATTTACTTGTGAGTGATTTCAGAGAGAAATGGCTATCATCCTGAGGCTCTATTTGCTTGCTATATATGATTAGGCTACAATTACAAATATAGAACCAAAATAAGCAGATTAAAATAGAGCCTTGATTGTGGTGAGATTTCTTTACAGTAAAACTAAACCCCATGCAAAACTGTGGGAGGCCTCGTTTTAGCAACTCTGATTATTAATCAGCCTCTCAGCCAGATTTCTTTGATAAATTTCAAGGCTCAAGCTGTGGCTAATTTGCAGCCTCCTCGCACAACTGCTATGTGTCACTAGGCATTTGAGTCTTTTATTTTTATTAAAAATTTTTTTATTTATTTTTGAGAGAGAGGCAGAGAGAATGAGAGGGGTAGGGGCAGAGAAAGAGAGGGAGAGAGAGAATCTCAAGCAGGCTTTGCACTGTCAGTATGGAGCCTGACGTGGGGCTCAAACTCACAAACCGTGAGATCATGACCTGAGACGAAACCAAGAGTCGGACACTTTGCCAACTGAGCCACCCAGGCACCCCCTGAGTCTTTTATTTTTAAAAACAAGATATATAGAAGAAAGCTTACAACTGGATATTATTAGGAAGCTAGTTTTAAAAGGGATTCTTCTTTGTTTTAATCTATAAAGTGAGTGTGGAACACATGGCATCTTTAAAAAAATGTAAGTTTATGGTAACTTCTGTTCAAAAGTATACTTTCAAAAAATATTGTTCTGTTAAAACTATGGAATGCTTCCTACTATTCTATGAATTTTATGGGGTGTCCCAAATATTACGCCCCATACCAGGAAGTGAGAGGAAAGATATCTCTTGACATACCTAGTGCCCACTGTAGTCTAATGGAATGTTTTTAAAACCATGGGCTGCAACCCATTAGCTGGTCCTGAAATCAATTTATTGACTCGGTCACCATCACTAAAAAGTGAAATAGAATAAAACAGAATATCGAGTACACCACTATGGATAAACATTGTCTTCTGAAACTTGTTTCAGTTGTGTATAGGCATGCATATTTGTCAAATCAATTCAATCCATCCTTCAGCAATGCCAGAACCATTTTCTGAAGACATACCTAAAAAGTCATTCTTGGCTTCATACTCTTCATCCAGATCCTTTAAAAGCCAGAATAAAGTCCAAACTCTTTCAAAGGTTTTCAAAATCCCCCTACTCAACACATCCCCCATGGTCCTTCTACTTATTTCAGAAAATGACATCACCATCTACTCAGTTGCTCAAGCTTGAAACCCAAGTAGTTCTACCTACTCCCCTCCTCTTCTCCAGTCTACCCTATCAGTCTTACCTCTTGATTCTCATCCAGTCTGAGTCAAAATTTACCATCTCAGAGGAGCCTTTCCTTACCCCTCAATCTTGATCAACCTCTACACCTACTCCTACCTTTCTCTAATACATATTGCCCACTTTTGTATATTTTTCATAACAGTTCCAACTCAAATTATCTTGTCTATTCTTGTAAATGTATTAGTATCTATCTCCTTACCAGCTGTAAGGTCCATGGGGGCAGGGACTTGGTCTTTCTTTGCTGTATCTCTGTGCTGAGATCAGTTCAGAGCTCATGGTAGAAGAGTCACCAAGAAATATTCACCAAGTGAAAGAGTTCCTAAACTAAACTTGGGGTTCCCAAAATATGTTCTTCTCCTTTTTTGTCATGGTACCTGCTATTTCTTCTGCCCAGAATGTACTGTACCCATTTGTTTTCTTGGTAGGCTTCTAGTCATCCTTTAAAATTTCACTTCCTTTATGAAAAATTCCCTTGTGCTCCTGGGCTGAGTTCATACTTGTTCTCAGTGACACTACAGCCTTGTTCCCTCACTATTTCGCAGCCGTTTTCATATTGGACTTCCCAATTGGACTGTGGGAGCTTCTTCAGGGCAAGGCTTTTTGTCTCCCCAACTCCTAGCACTTGGTAAGAGTGGTTATATATTGAGAGCATATAGTCATTCTATTAAGTGTTTGCTGAATGGTTGGGTACACAAATGAAAGAGAATAGATGATCAAGGAAGATGATTATTTGTGATGATGTTCCCTGATTTAAACTGTAAGTAAATAAAATTCTGAATTTCTAGAAAGGGAAAGATTAGTGGGTGTGTTTGTTGTATAGAGCAGTAAGGGGCAGGGAGGGAGAGAGTAAAAAGGGATGAAAGCATAATTATTCTGTACAAAATACTTCTATTTACAAAATAGATCATTTAAAAATATCAAGCTGTCTTAGCACATTTACAACTTTACATAATTGATCAGATTTCATCTCCACATAGTTTCTCAGGAACAGAACTCTTCAGTAAAGTGAGGGAACAGTGTTAATGATGAAAGAGATTATGTGTCTGTGATTTTAGGATGCAACCTGACCCAGACCAGAAGAGTGTGGGCTTTGCACTTTTCTCTGTGAGGCTCTCACGTCGAATTATGAAATGTGATTAAAATAGAAAACACGGGTTGGAAAAAGGAGAAAAAAGCTTTCTTAAATATGTGTGTGTGTGTGTGTGTGTGTGTGTGTGTGTGCATGTGTGTAGAGGGGGAGAGAGAGGGAGAGAGAAATATCTTTTTTTCTGGATTTATATTCTTTCTTAATAGAGCAGTTGCTTGCTCTTCATCATCTTAAATAAGCCTGCCAAGCTGGAATAAAGCCAAACCACTTATAACAAAACCTATTTTCTTCTCATTTAAAAAATCTTTTATTAAAAGTTCCCCTTCATTTGCCTTCTTATTCTAGCTGCAGAGGGTTCTTCAAAGTGGGAGGAGGAGGGGACAAAAGCAGAGGAGTGATCTTTAGAGCACTTAAAAGAATTTCTCAAATATTTAATTACATAGGAAAATCTACCTCTTTTGTTTCCCACAGTAAATAATATTAGAGGATCTGTAGTACAAATAAAGAGCTTAAGTGGAGAGCGTCCCTTTGGGAAATGCCCCTTTCCCTGTGGATCTAGGGCTGGCTACTTTGTGTGATATGAGGGAGGTACCCAGCTGTACATTTTCTCTTCTGAAGTCCTACCATTAGAAGTTCAGGGGTTTTGGGGGGTTAATAAACTGCTTCATTTAAAAAAGCCCTGGTCAACTTTCAAGAAAAAGCTAGGCTAGGGCCATATATAATTCTATGACTCAGCCAAAGTAGCTGCCCTTGGGAATCACTATTTTGATAGATGGAAAAATGACAGGGGACTGTGGCGAGCCCCAAACAATATGAGGAAATGGATGTCCCAATGACAGCGGGGGAAATGGATAGGCCATGAGTAGAAAAGGAATGGAGAACAAATGGTGTGGATGTTGAACTACACCTGGTTCTCAGCTCACCATGGCAAAACTCTCCATCAAGCTGAGGAAGGAAGAAGCGGAAAGGATTTTTTTAAAAAGTAGCAACAAAAAATAAAAAAATAACACCATTTATTTTGCAATTTAAAAATTAAATTGATTTAAAAATTAAAGAAACTTCAAGAAAATAAAACTACTTTATGCTAGACTGTAACTTATTAAGATCATTAGATCATCTGAGCCTGAAAGTCTGTTTTTGGATTGGACATGATGTCAGCAGACTATCCTAAGTGGGTGGGGTAGGAGGTTCTCTCTTCAAGTACTCAGGTTCTGGAGAGAAGGGTATGTGTGACATGGTGCTGATAAAAACCTTTCTCTTCAGGTCTAGGCATATTGAAACATGCTCTCAGCTTGTTTATATAGGATAATATGTTGTTTATTTCTGAGCATATTCTGCTTACCTCTGGTAATTATAGGGTTTAAGAAGCAATAAAAACTAGGGGGCTTGATGTTACATTTTACCAAGATTTCCAGCCATGATGTACCGAGAGCTAGCATGCACCAAGTAACTAATTAGCCATGCAATTTTGATCAGGTTACAAGTTACTTGATTTTCTGTGCCTCAGTTGTCTTACCTATAGAACAGGAATACTTTTAGTTTTAGTTTCTAGTGTTGGGGGAATTAAATGTTATCAGGCTTCAAGCATTTTAAACATGGGGGGGCAAATAGTGAGTGAAGTGTTAGCTATAATGATAATGATGATGGGGAATAATGATTGTTCCCCTTAGCTAGGCATTAGACTCTCTGCTTTGTTACCTTGTTTAATTCTAAAAAAAAAAATTGTTTTAGGTAACTCTTTCCAATCCATTTTTCACCTAAGGCCACAAAGTTACAGACATTAATTAACTTGCCTCCAAACATACAACTAGTAAACTTCAGAACAAACAGGGATTCAAATCTAGATTGGCTGTAAACCAAGGCCCCCATGAGTTCCCACATCTCTGCTTTCCAATGACTCTCTCTTTACCTCGGTCCTCTAAAAGCATTCACTGTATTCCTATAGCAGTTTTAAAAGCTTCCACTGTATTTCTATAGCAGCTTGCCTGAGTTCTTCTGGTGGTTTCTCCACATCCTGACTTTTTTTTCTTCTTAGCAAACTTTCCCTTGCTAATCCCTCCTTCAGTGTAACCTTGTTAGTTTTGGGGACACACCCCTGGCTAGGCCTGGGCTTACAGGGCTGCCTCTCCCCACCCCTTCCCTCTGCTGTGGTTTAAAGTGTCACCAGATGCCTCTGGTTCACTCCCTTTGCTTTAATCCCTTACAAGGGCAGGAGAAACCAAGGCTGGGCCCAGAACCCATTAGTCCTGGGGTGACAGTGAAGGGGTCTTGCGGGGAGCATTGACCCCCCTGCAACCCCTTCATCACTGGGACTGTTGGCACAAAAGAAAAACAGTTGGGAAAATGAAGAACTTCTGGTAAGACCTTGACACTGGAAAGAATGGTGGGGAGACTGGGTTGGGGGCCCTTGACATCAAGGGTCTGTGTTTCTGCTGTGGTGGTAGAATGAGAGGAAGTGAGAGGAGGTGGGAGAGGGGAGAGGGGCAAGTGAGAGAGACTCAGAGATACAGACAGAGAGAGCCAGGGAAGGACAGATGAGAGTGAAGCAGAAAAGAACAAGCATAAGAGACAGGAGAGAGAGACAGACAAAGGAGAAAGAACTACTAAAGTGAAGAGGGAGGAAAACTAGATATAGATAGGTGCAGAAACAGTGAGATGGATAGCTATGGAGAAACTGAGATAGAAAAAAACAACAGTCTCATGATTGTTTTAGTGTAGGAGCTGGAAACATGAGAATTTATTAAATTTCTGAAGATTTCAAGTCAAATGGAAAAAAATAAACTATACTGAGATTTGATCACTTACATTACTTATGTTTACCATATTTCAAAATATTTAAGGAGTCCCCATCTAGAGGGACTCCTGTTTGAGTCACTTTCTTTTCTCCTCTTCAGGAAAATTCCAGTTTTCTTCTTTGTATGCAGTTTCCTGGGATCGTGGGCATCTGCAGCTGTCAAGCGTCGCCCAAGTAAGGGCTGCAGTTTCTGGGTTTTGAAAAATCACTTGTTCACAAAATTGAGCAGGCAGGGCTGACTGAGGGAGGACTGAATGAAGTATCCACGGTCCTTCACAGCCTCACTCTTCAATCCTGCTTTAGCCATGGGTTTACTCCATGGCTGGTTTTATGTGGTGGTCAGTGCTTGGTATGGAGGAGAAGTCCTGGCTGCAATCATAGTGAGCAGGAAAGCCAATCTGTGTACTCCAGTGCCTTCCACGGTGCCTACTTGGTTCACATGGTGATTGGTAATGTTGGATGGGTGGACGGATGGATGGATGAATGGATGGATGGATGACCTGAGGTTAGAGGGGGTAATAAAGAGTGTGTTTGATGTACTGGGATGGCTGGGCCGAAACTTGCGGCTGGAAAATGCTTTTTCTGAAGTTTAGGAAGTCTCCATTGTTAGGTGAGTCTCATTAGGGTGCTGGGGTTAGACAGTCACAAGAAGCCTTCTTAAACTTTCTCCCTGCAACCTTCTACCTGCGTATGGAGCATCCAATTTAATTCTAGGATTTCTCATTGAATTAAGGGTTTAATCATTTTCATGATTCTTTTCTTCTTCTCATTACTCTTCCCCATTTTCAGATGCTAACAATAGCCTAGTTTGGACCCTTTTTTGATCTTTGGAATGAATCTGTAAAATTAAAAGCATTCTATATATTTTATTTTGGATTAGTGAATCCCAAGTCTCCAACCCAAACTCCTATTTAACAAAGAATCTTAACTCCACTCTCCATAGGTCCCAATGAACTGGCTCAAGGCTGCCTCTGGATTCTCTTAGAAATTCTAAAATTTGTGGTGTTTAATGAATATTTTCTAGCCCAAACCATCAGAAGTTTTCCAAACAGGCATCTGACACTGTGCCATTCAGAACACTGTGCTGCTCTGGTTCCAAAAGGAACAAATTCCTAACTTCCCCCAAACGAATATTTTCCCAGCACAGATTATTAAAACAACTTTGTACCTTGCTTCCCTTCCAGGATGAGTTGAAGATGAAAGAATTATAATCATAGAGACAAAGAGTTAAAGCCAAATACTCTATAAGCAAGCTGTTTGGTATACTATTTTTTCTTAAATCAGTTCTTATTGTTATCAATCTATAGGGGATAGGGTAAGATGACATGCTCTCTCTTTTGTAGGGTTCCCTGTTAATTCAGACTCTAATGGTGGAGACGAACTCTGTCCAAAGGTTAGGATTGGCCAAGATGATTTACCAGGTAAGAAGCCATATATCATATTGAAAATGCATGCTTTCTATAAACCTACCTGATACATTCTTTTATTTGGGAAGGTTGTGAAAAGGAATATAACCAATCTCATTTTAGACTTTTTATTTTGTGTTCCCTTTCTGTAGGGTTTGACTTGATTTCTCAGTTCCAGATAGATAAAGCAGCATCTCGGAGAGCTATTCAGAGGGTAGTGGGATCAACAGCATTACAAGTTGCTTACAAATTGGGAAATAATGTAGACTTCAGGATTCCAACAAGGTATATAAAAATATTTTATCTAGTTATCTGCCTAAAATGCATTTTTAAAAGTGAAAAGCTGCCCGCTGTTAGAGAATCTTCTCATGCTCAATGCTTCTTAGATCACGATTTTATTTAAGGATGAAAATTTATTTACCTATCTATCTTTAGTGTCTAAATATATGAATGCTCTTCATCTTTTCAGTATGTAATTTACTTTTCATTCCAGGGAGAAAAAAAAAATCACTGAGACCATTATACATTGATTCAAGACATGTTCTTACTATTTTGCTCTCTGTTTTTTGTATAATTTGTCTGGTTTTGGTTGAAAGGACCCTCTGTGAAAAGTGCCAGAGGTTAAGCATAAATTTAACGAGGAACCACAGAGTGGTTAGAAGACTCACAATGGTGCTGTTCAAGCATCCTGGTGCTGAAACTGAGCACACAACTACTAGGCATTAGCTCCTGCAGTTCCTTGCAGGAATCAAACAAAAGCAAAACTAGAATAATGATAACTGACACAATGGCAGTGATAATAATTTTAAAATCCTCTACTTCATTTACCTCCCTCTCTAGAACTATGTTTTTTATCCTTTAAATTATTTATAACTGTGGTGCTTCAGTTTACGTATGTGCTGAATCATGCTGTTGTTATGAATGAGCTGCAGGATTTTTAGTTTTATATCACCTAAATACCTTATATGTAATTATCATAATTATGGTATGTTTCAGTGCACTGCAAAAAATTGAATTAAGATTCCTGTGATAGCTGAACAAGAAAACTAAGACTTTGATAAAAATTAAGATATAAAAGTAAATAATGATTAATTAGAATGGTAAAAGAATATTATAAAAGCTCTAAGTGTTTATAATAATGAAAATTGTGTTCAAATTAGAATATTCTGATATAGTGCCAGATTGTAGATAGAAATTCATGTTTTGAACATATGAACTATATTTTATTTTTTCTAAATATGAACTATATTTTATAAAATGACAATAGTGCATTGTATAAGCTTTTTTTTACAAACTTACTGATTAACATTAAATCTCTCCCTCATCACAACCCTGTGGTAAAGACATTACTATCCACATTTTACAAAGGAGAAAAGTGAGCCCAGAAAATTTAATGTACTTACATGAGGTTCCAGGGGCGGGAGGTGCTAGAACCCTTGACATTCAGGCAGAATGGTTCTTCAACCACTACTCAATATTGATGTTGGAAAATTATTCACAGGGCATGATAACAGATACTGATTCTTTTATTTTTGCTTATATTTTCTTTTCATGTACAGAAGTGCTAGTTCTGTCCTTAAATCATCTTTAAAAACATTCATTTTTCTTTCTTTATTAAAATAAACATGATGGAAGACATCCCCCACGCCCAACCGATGCTGACCTAATTCTCTCTTCTGTCATTTGAAGTGCAATCTGGATTGTCATTAACTAACTCTAAGTTCAGAGACTGACCAACTTGAAGCCACATAAGCTCCCACCTCCTGCTTATCTTTGCTGTTGCTCTTCTCTGTCTAGAGCTGTCACTAAATATTTTTTTACAGGATATAAGCAATGTCCCATATTCTCTATCTCCTTGACCACTTGCCTCCACAAAGACTAAAACTGTTTTACTGGAAAAGCCTATTAAAAGATGAAAAAAGAGGGGCGCCTGGGTGGCTTAGTCGGTTAAGCATCCGACTTTCGCTTAGGTCATGATCTCGCGGTTCGTGGGTTCGAGCCCCGCATCGGGCTCTGTGCTGACTGCCAGCTCAGAGCCTGGAGCCTGTTTCGGAGTCTGTATCTCCCTCTCTCTCTGACCCTCCCTTGCTCACACTGTCTCTCTCTCTCTCTCTCTTAGAAATAAATAAAACATTTTTAAAAAAAGATGAAAAAAGAATTAGGCAGGAAGTAGAAAGAAATAAAAAGAGAAGGAGGGGAGAGCCAGAAGGCTGAGTCTCAAATAGGTAGGTAATAAAGCGTATTTTGGGGCAAGTTGCTTGCACTGTCTCTGTTTCAGTCCCTTCAGCATAAATTAGTAATAATAACAACAGTGTCATAGGTTTGCCAAATGTTAATAAACGGAGAGGGTCTGGATAGAGGCTGGCACACAGTGGTATTAGTTGAGTATTTATTCTAACTAGTGGAGAGCACCGGGAGAGAATGTGTGCATATGGGAACCTTTTCTCTTTAGTGGATTCTTTCTTTTCAAGCTGCCCTCCTAGTCCTACTCATTCAAAAACCAGACAGCAAGAAAGGAAGGAACTGGAATTGCTCTCAGACCAGGCAGGGAGTAGACGGTCTTGGTTTAAAAGAAATTTCTATGCTGAAGAATATAGGTTCTGAGGGAATGAAAAGAAAACCTTAACAGAATTTTTATAGGAGGGGAATAAGAGTATGACATATAAAGCTGATGTGATGGAGTCACAATTTACCTTTATCTTTTCAATTTTTTTGAAGATTATGAGACATAATTTTTTTGCTACTTTTTATTCTTTTAGACATAATAGTATCATATTCTCAACTCAAACTTACAAACATTTTGTGTTTGTTTACCCTAACAAATACAATTCTTATTTGGGTTAAAGTCATAAATAACCGTTTCAAGGTCTAAAGCCTTCTTATATTTTATTTAAACCCTTACAGTTCTTCTTTTTAAGGTACTCTGTGCAGATCATAACATAATGAAATAAATCATTTATAGATCCAGCTTCTTCCACATTGTGTATGCTGTCAAGTTTATTTATCGATGTGCATAGCATATTTGCAAGAACAGAATCTCAGGTGTTCAAAAAGACAATGGTACTGACTGCTATATAAATCAGACATGTGAGGATTTTAAAGGGTCTTAAGTATACACAAATATGTATATATTTTTATTACTTTAACAATGAAAGGAATTTTCTCTTCTTACCATATTGACATTCTGTATTAGCCTAAGTTTCAAAGATTAACATGACAATCTTGATTATACTTGTATACTTACATGAACACACACATATATATTATCTTCATGTATATGAAGAAAGAGAGCCGATGGATACCTTTGATTTAACAATATGTCTATAAATGAATTGTTCTTCTCGCAACCTTAGTCACAAAGTCATTTTTTAAAAATGTTTTTGGCATTACATAACCAAGTCGGGGGTAAATGGGGACATCATGCTCTAGTCTATCTTCAACATAATCTCTTTCCTCATTAAGCAGGAAAGATGAGACAAAGCATAAGTTGGGAGAGATCCCTCAGTCAACCTCATGGTATCTTTGCAAAAAAATCACTTAAACAAATTACTGCAACTTGTGGAGCCAAAGCAAAATAGACTTGTTTTATCTAGAGACTGATGAAATTCTATAGCCTTGTTTGGTACCTCTGTAAACAAATACATTGGTAAAATAAGTTTACAAAAATCTAGAAAAAGAATGCCTTACCTTGAGAAGAGGACAAAATATTAAGATTTATCTTCCTTCTGTGAAAGCCTCATACCTCAACAATAACTATATTGGACAAAAAAGAAAAATAAATTCTTTAAGCATCTGGTTAAATTCAGATCATTAAGTGGAAAGAATATGAAAATAACATATTCATAATTTAAATGGACACTTGTCAAATTTCACCACTGAATAAAACTCTAAAACTTATCTCCTAACTCCAAATTAACTGAGGTCAGTTAAATGAAATGTATGAACTTCTGTGGGGTTTTCTAATTATACAGTAGGCAACATATTATACTGTCATCAGTGAACTTCAGCCTCTTCTCTAGAAGTTAGTCTGCAATATGTATATTCTGAAAAATTTATAGTGAAAGGAAATATATCAAACAAAATCTATATGAAAAGTAAATATCAAAATAGATATGGTAGACATGTTCATTCTAGGCATATTGTTCTTGCACACATTTTCTTCTTTAGCTCCAAACTGAATCATTTTAAATGTATGTGTTAAAACCTGTATACTTGGCAAACGTTTAATAAATTGAAAACTTTGCAATAAGTATAATACATATCACTAGTGATCATTTAAGAATGTGTATTAACAAAGAATTCACCCAGTATTATAAATAAAAATTGAAGTAATTTTAGAACATAATGATTAAAAGAAGTATTTGGATGCTAAAGGATATTCAGATGAAAAGCTTCATATTTTTGTTATTTTTATAAAACTAGATTTTTTAAAAGCAATGAAATTTTATATAGTTGACCCATTTTATTGAAGGTGTGCAAAAATATATGTAGTAAAGAGTTATAAGTTTGTTTATGCTATTGTAAGGGATGATAAAGTTTTATAGTTAAAGACAGAAAATCTTAGCAAGTTGAGTATTTTACCTATTTCTAAACATTTTTGCAACTGAAGAAATTTTTGGTTTAGAAATTCTTGACCCCAACAACATATTTTAATGCAACTGGCAATATTAAATCAACATCTACTTAGATGTTTCTTCTTGCCTTTCTCTTTTTTACTTTTCACAAGAGAGGGCTATTTAACAGGAGTCTGATCTGAAGGAAGGTGATTTGGGACATTGAGTCCTGTCCATAACTCTTCTCAGAAATGTTAAATCTTATTATTTACCAAATAAAATTAACGGCATCTAGTTTTCCTAGCATTCCTTCCTTACTTAGGAATTTTTCTATACTGAGGAGAAAGGTAGAAAAATATAACCTTAGGGACGGCCTGGGTGGCTCAGTTGGTTAAGTGTCTGACTCTTGGTTTTAGCTCAGGTCATGATCTCACAGTTTTGTGAGTTCAAGCCCCATATTAGACTCTATGCTGACAGTATGGAACCTGCTAGGGAATCTCTCTCTCTCTCTCTCTCTCTCTAACTACCCCATCCCTGCTCACATTGTCTCTATCTCTCTCAAGATAAATAAATAAACAAACAAACAAAAAGAAAAATATAACCTTCAGTCTTGTGAGATATGATGCTTACATTTAATATGTTTTGATTTTTAAAAATCTCAGTCTTCCATTTTTAGCAGCTTGGCTTCAACAAAAGATGATCCAGGTAGTTACTGCTGCTCCAGATCACAGTTTCCACATAGACTGGAGATGCCTTAGGGATACTGACAGTCTTAAGTTGCCATTTAAAGCAATAAAATAAGGAGCAGGGGCACCTGGGTGGCTCAGTCAGTTAAGCATCTGATTTCAGCTCAGGTCATGATCTCATGGTCCATGAGTTAGAGCCCTGTGTGGGGAGCTGTGCTGACAGCTCAGAGCCTGGAGGCTGCTTCAGGTTCTGTGTCTCCCTCTCTCTCTGCCCCTCCTCCCTCACGCATTCTATCAAAAATAAATAAACATTTAAAAAAGCAATAAAAGGAGAAATAATACAGACTTAGTTGTCAGACTGTAGTACAACTGGGCTGGAGTAGAGAATTAACAACTGGCCACTTTTCCCTTGTCATACATACAGTGACAAGCAACCAGCTGCTACTTTAATGCTACGCTTTGAACTCCCTGGAAAAAGACGAATGTGCTCAGTGTGAAGGAACTTCTCAAGTCTGCAGAGTTACTGATTCTCAAAATGCATATGTAGGTCTAGGATATGATTGTGGAGGGGACGTATGGAAGTAATTATGGAAATAAATAATCCTCACAACATGCTACATTAAAATAAAAAATTTAAAAGCTGCTTTAATGAAATGGTTCTATTAACTAGTAGAGCTGTTTAGATTTCAAACGATCTCTTCTTTAATTTGTGGAAGACAGCTGCCAGGAATCTTTTAAGAATATGTTTTTTGGCTGAGATGGAATTGCTGAACAGGAACTCTTTAGGTAGCATAAATAGTGATATTGTTGGGGGTATGTGGCATTGGAACCTTCCTTAGCTATGAGGAAGGGTTTGTTTTTTCTAATGTGTATTTTAGGATGGAGCATTAATGTACATGAGTAGCTGAACTTCTTTGAAGGTCGTTATGGACAGTCATGAAAGAACAAATGGTACATAGTTTTTCACACTGTAGCCTTTCTGTAGGTCTAGAATCTAAAATAGCATAATAAGAGAATATGGTATTATGCATGGGTACAGAAAACAAGAGTTTTATTTACTGTTTTAAAATTTTACTCAGGCATTTATATCCCAGTGGTCTGCCTGAAGAATACTCCTTTTTAACTACTTTCCGGATGACTGGAAGCACACTTGAAAAGAACTGGAGCATTTGGCAGATTCAGGATTCCTCAGGAAAGGAGCAAGTTGGTGTGAAGATTAATGGCCAAACCAAATCTGTTGCATTTTCATACAAGGGACTAGATGGAAGTCTCCAAACTGCAACCTTTTCAAATTTGCCTTCCTTGTTTGATTCTCACTGGCATAAGATCATGATTGGTGTGGAAAGGAGTAGTGCTACTCTTTTTGTTGATTGCAACAGGATTGAATCCTTACCTATAAAGCCAAGAGGCCAAATTGATGTCAATGGTTTTGCTGTGCTGGGAAAACTTGTGGATAATCCTCAAGTTTCTGTTCCGGTAAGTATAAAATTATACACTATGGTAGATTAAAACAAAACTAGGTTGCTAAAAATTAATACTTCAGGTATCTTTGCTAATCATTTGAATGTCTTAAGCAAAAAACAATTACTTTTTTTTTTAATAGTTTATTTAGTTTTGAGATAGGGAGAGAGAGAAAGTGTGAGCAGGGAAGGGTCAGAGAGAGAGTGGTAGAGAGAGAATCCCAAGTAGGCTTCGGGCTGTCAATGTGGTGTCTGACTCGGGACTTGATATCATGAGCTGTGAGATCTTGACTTGAGCCGAAATCAAGAGTCTGATACTTACTGGCTGAGCCACCCAGGCGACCCGCTATTCATTTTTAAAATTCATTCAAGCACTTACTCTAAAAGCCTTTAGTGCCTGTTTTGACCACAGCATGTACCAAATGGAATGGGGAATCAGAGAAAGTAAAGATTCCTGGTCTTGAGGAGCTTCAAGTCTACTTGGAAGATGTGACATGCTCCCCTGGAGCTCCCAGAATCCTTCAGAAGCAAAGTAAGAGGAGCCAATACTGGTGTGGTACACTATATATATAAACAACTAATGAGAATATTCAAAGTCAGGTTAAGATGAATGGTGGATTCAGTCAAGAATTCTGCGCTTTTTTTTTTTTCAGGTTTATATATTTATTTTGAGAGACAGAGACAGCACAAGTGGGGGGAGAGGCAGAGAGAAAGGGAGACAGAGAATCCCAAGCAGGCTCGAGACCATCAGCATGGAGACTAGCATTGGGCTTGAATTCACAAAACCGTGAGATCATGACCTGAGCTGAAACTAAGAGTCAGACACTTAACTGACTGAGCCACCAAGGAGCCCCAAGAATTTTGTGCTTCTTGAACACAATGAACCTTGAAATGGAAGGATATGAACTGGCAAGAATGTATTTCGCTGAGGGAAAGAGCATCACATGAAAGGGAAGTGGAGAGTGAGTGGGCTCATTCAAAGGTCTGGTTTGGATGAAATGTGTACGTGTAAATGTGTGTGTGTGTGAGAGAGAGAGAGAAAAAGAGAGAGAGAGAGAGAGAGAGAGATGAGGGGAAGTGGGTTGGGAGATACTAATTGCGGGGTATGAGAGATAAGTTTAGGAAGCCATATGGTGTCTGATCAACAAGAAAAGCAAATAGATGGTACAATATTTACTCAGTAAGTTTTGCATCACATGTTATAAAAGTAAAGGATTTTAGAGCTCTATTCATGGTTTTACTGTAGAGTTTCATGGATATAAAGGCAAAGAATTATATAATGACAGAATAATTATGCCAACTAATACAATACAGTTCTATCATTTTGAATTATTAAACTTTTATCAAACTATCCTTTAAAAGGATATTTTATGATATTATTAGAGGAATTTAAAAAATATATCTTAGATGATAAGTGTTCTCTGCAGAGGGGAACTAAAAATTTAGAGCTCAATAAATAAACTGTTGATGCCAACATTCTCTCTCTCTCTTTCTCCTCTCTCTCTCTCTCTCTCTCAGAGTTGTTAAATTCTAGTCACAAAACTCATATTATGGCATGTAGCAGGGGTGAAGCAGTGATTCTGAATTGTTTCTGTGTACTTCTCCAAAGAAAAAAAGGTTATCAGGCACTCAGTAATGGAATTGTTCAAATAGCTTATTTTCAAGAGAAGAATTGTGATTAGTGTGAAGGGTAGTGTGAAATTTCTATATTCTGTGATGGACAGGAAGCAATTTGTAACTGCCACATTATTGCTCTGACTTGTAGACACTTGAGAAAGTATTTCTTCAACTAATGAGTTATCACACCTCAAGTGGCTGGGTTAAAAAGCCAACGGGACCACTATTGTGCCATCTTGAAATTTTGTGAAGCAAGATTATTGCAGTGGTAGGAGACTGGGATAACTTTGCAGGCAAAACCAAACTTCTGCAACACCTATGTCATTTTTGGGCCATGGGTAAGGGTGGGGAGAGCTTAAGGTGCTTCTTTACTCTAATGAACATCAATCAAGTGCTTGCAAAATTGATTATTCACTGGCCTTGAGTTACATTTCATTTGTTTTTGTAGTCTCAAGTTCTGATTTAAATTCTAGTTAGTTAAAAAACTGTGTAATATTAGTTTCAGGTGTAGAATTTAGTGATTCATCACTTACATATAACACCCAATGTTCATCACAACCAGTGCCCTCCTCAATGCCTATCACCCATTTGACCCATCACTTGAAAAACATTTCAAATCATTATAATTCTGGATGCCGGTATATTATTAAACTCTTTGATTGCCAGAGTGATAAAGTCTCAATCTTACTCCAATACATTATACTTCAGCCAATAATGTTATAGCTGATTGTAGCTTTTCAGCCAGGTCTAGTCTCATATCACAGTGGAGACCAGTTAGGACCAGTCATCCTCTATTTTATTCTGCCATGTCCAGGCACGCAACAAAGAACCTGGCATCTGGTATTATATTTTGCTTCTGGTCCACCAAGGAGCTTTTCAAAGTCAGTACACTGTAACCAATGTTAAAAGTAATTGAAACAGGCATGGATAATTTTTTTCCTTTATACTGAATTCTGACTCTCCCACAAGGAAAGACAAAAAGGACTTGAACCTAAAGCTTCATTAAAGTTTCATATTTGGTGATTGAGTAGTGGTGGTAGTAATAATAACTAAAAAAAGTCAGAGTTATAGGCCAAAAAAAAAAAAAATCCTACTTACATCCAAGGACTGACAGTGACAATGTTCAAACTCAAACTTGTCACCAAAATGTATTCCTCAATTTTTACTCTATATTAGACAAAGAAATAGAAAATTCTATGTAAGAAAAGCACATTTATACTTTTTAAGCACTCTTATACCTTAATATGCCAATTTAAAGTTTCCAAAATACTTTCATTCCCACTAACCTATTTTATCCTTGCAACAATTTTATAAGATAGCAAGCACAGATAGAATTATCTCCATTTCTCAGTTGAAGATGTGACCTCAAGTGGGCTTCCTGACTTGTAAGAAACCATGTTAGGCACAAAATATAATCTACCTATTTTCTGCTGTGCCAACTAACTTTCTTTTGAGAAAAGAAAAAAATATGTATAATCGTATATCTTTCCTTCTAAAGCATTTCCTCACTTTCCTCTTAGAAAGCATTTGTGATTTGCATAGATTTTTCAGAATTTACTTTGCAGTACAAACAGAGTAAGTGTTTTATTTCTTAAAGAAGGGGGATTATACAGTATAAAACATGTCCTCAGACATGTATTTGTTTATTAATTTAGTAATCTTTCATCATGTGCCTATAGACTGGCTATACAAAGTTAAATAAATCACCGACCTTGTCTTCTTCAGTTCAGAGTCTTGAGGATGATGGGTTGAGATGAGTAAACAATGACAATTCAGGATATGATAAGGACCATGGCAGTGAATGGAGGCACAGGGAAAAAGCTCCATACTTAGATTAGAGGCATGAGAGTAGAGGTCAAGCATGTTTACTGTATGCAGTGATGTCTAGAGCAGCCCTGGGGATGAATTAAGTATTATCCAGAGGAAGATAGAGTCCAGTGTTCTAGGCTCTCATCTGGGAATTTCCACGTTGATCAATTCTTCCCTTTTAAAATTTTATTAGTCTTCCCATACTGCTGCTTACATTTTAAGGCTAAGAATAGTCAAATACTCATATAATGCCCTAGACAAAGCCCAAGTGTCCACAACTTGTCCTTAAGCCCTTGGGTTTTGTTTTGTTTTATGTTTTGACTTCTCACCAGTTTGACTGAAAAATGAAGTTGCTGGCCATTACTGCAGATCAACAGGGACCATAGGTCTCTCAGAAGACTTAGAGAGTGATGAATAATAGTACCCATATATTCTGGGTGGTTGAAGTATACTGATAGGGGAACTTTGTATCCATCTGGAGACAGGAAATATTCATTATTGATGAATGAGAAATTTTATATTAAAATGAAATGTACCAATAACATAAAAACAATTAGGAACAGTGTATTTTTCAATTTTTCTTCATGAAATTAGATGCACTCTAATGTTTGAAACTCTAGATTAATTGAATACCTTTTTCAGGATCAACACTGGCTTTTATTTAGTAAATAAATCAAAAGCAAACATCCCTTGTAAACGTATTAACAGATGTCAAAAGGTAGCCTTAGGAACTGCATAATAAAAAAATGCAATTGGAAACAACATTTGATGGAGCATTAATGCTAAAAGACTCATTTATATTGTACTTGCTTGTGATTTTCCCCTATCTGTCTGATCTTGTGCCTCTTTCCCTTTTCTAAATTGGAAAAGGAAACCAATTTCAAGAGGTTTTCATAAAACTTGCAATATAGCTGCTCACGTGATCTACAGCTCAAACACCTTCTCATCATTCATGGTTATTTAGTGGACTCAGAGCATTTTATATTTTTTCCCAGTGCACTGCTGTAATACATTGTTAGTTTGATTTTAAAGCAATAAATCCCATATTTCCTATTCTCCTTTGTGCCCATATTTTAGGATGGTGCCATTTATCCCACTGCAAAGCTCAGTTTCCTGGCAGCTTACCATAAAAACACGTTATTTTATGACAGGTTCTTTATTGTTTGTTGTCAGTATGATTGCCTAGGAGAGTTATTTGGTACAGCTCTATTAGAAAACAAAGTTAGCCTTTTTCCCTTTTCAGGGATGTACACTAGGGGTTTGGGCTTAAGGAAGGATACAAGTTTGTGCGGTTTTACAAATACATGATTCAAAACCTTCTTCTTTTTATCTATGCATATTCAAAATAAACCGAAGAGAAAATTCATGAGAAGGTATGATGCTTTTCAAAATACATTTCGAAAGTGCTGCTCTATGTTGTTTTTGTTAAAATCAGAGAAAAGATCAGAGCAAAGAGAAAGAACTGGCAGACCCAGTGACAGAGGAACTATTTGTCCTTTATTCTACTCTATACAATTAGATCCGAATAACCTCCATGTGCAGAAACAATGAAAGGTTCATAAATGATAATATGGGAAAATCAACTATGAGGTTGGGGTTAATATTATTTTTGGTGTTTAAGAAATATTGTAGGAAAGTTATGTTTTCAGTGATTTAAGAGATGCATAGTTTGACTATATACATCTAAACTATTAAGTTTGTTTAAGTTATTTTCGACAAGTATATCTTTTACAAATACTCTTTCACTTGTTAAGTATGAAATAAACACAAAAGAAATGGTTATGTTAAGTATACAGATCCATAGGAGATACTTTTTATAACACTTTGGTGTGGTTTGATTTGAATACTTTTGAGTACTGACTCTGAAGACAATGTTTTGGAGATAAAAACTGCCACATTACAAACTGTATTAACAATATCAGCTGGATTTTCCACTAGGTGGCGATGAAATGAGAAGCACACAGAAAAAAAAATCTGCTAACATAGGAGGAGCCATAATTGGAGGAGGGGACTATGGATAACTAGCACTAGAATAGAAACGAAATGATGATCAAACTTGTTTTTAATGGAAAATTGAAAACACTAAAATTTTTTATTGGCCTCAGCTATGCCCATACTGTTGCAGTTTTTAAAAAGTCAGTGCTGTTAGTTTGTCTGTTTCTATTAAAATGTGTGTGGGCTAAGATCATGAAGAAATCATTGTTATGTAGACTGGGTGGTTGTAAGGCAAGAGATTAATTCAATGACATTTTCCCTTCTCTTTGTGTTAATATCTGTGTTTGGTTTCTTTGGTTACAATGTAGTGTCAATAGAATCATGGACTTTCCAAGCTGGAGGAAACTTTGATTGTATCTACTCCAAACCTCTGAATTTACACATGAAGAAATTGAAACCCAGACAGGGGGAAGGGTTTGCCCCCAAGCCATAAACAAATGAGAAGACAAATACTATCAATTCTTAATTCACTATACTTCTTATTCATCTTTATATTCATTAATTAACATTTGGTAACTATTTATTAAACATCTCTTAAGTTATAGACAGAAATTAAAGATCCAATGGACTTTACATTAATTTAGGGGAGGGGAGATAGACACAAGGGGATAAATGAGTAAATGTATAGCACGCCCAGCGTTCATAAATACTGTGGACACAAAGGAAGCAGGAAATTGGATGCCTAGGGAAAAGGTCTCATTGAGAAAAGAATATCTTAACAGAGAGCATGTGGCTCTCTGAAGGAGGAGGGTTCTGGAAAGAGAATAGGGAGTGGAAAGGGACAGATGTTGGTGTTGTGTGTTGTTTGAGGAGAGCATGGAGACCAATGTGGCTGGGATGAGACTGAGAGAAGGCAGTAACTATCTCAAAGCACATGAATGTGTTATATAAAGATATGTTGGATTAAAAGATGAATAGATTACTGCATGCCAGGTGTGCTAACTCTATGTTTACTGCTCTTTCCTTTCACTGTTCTGCCTTTGCCGTTGGTGTGATTCAAATGACTGTCACCTACTCATATTTAGTGACAATTCCATAGCACTGTGTCTGGAACTGCATGGCCTAGTCTACAGACAGTTGGGGAAATTTCTGATTTCGAGGCAACTCAGAACCTCCTGCTTAGCAAGTAGGAAGCTTCACTTGGAGGAGGTCCCTTATGATGGTAGGAACGAACATTTTGTCATAAACTGAAAAGAAAAATGAGAACTCATAAGTCAAGTATTTCTTTAATTCTTTGTTGCTACTGAGTAGACAAAAACTCAATGAAATATTCCTCCTGTTAAAAAAACTTTATCTTTGAAGAGCTAGTTTCTAGGTATTTTATACTTGTAAAATTTAATCACAATTCAGTATGTAAAAAATCAAACCTTGTGCCATTTTCATTAATTTTGAATCAAGTTCTATAGTTTGTCATTAGAATTCTCTCAAGAGGAAAAGATAGTTGTCTGCTATTAGTTTTTGCTTAATTTTTATGAAGACCTTATATATCTTAGTAATCTTTCTCAACAATCTAGGAAAATAAGTAGAAATCACTAGCACTATTAAAAGAATAGAGAGTTGGGGCCAAAATTCCTTGTGTTTTTTTTTGTTTTGTGTTTTGTTTCTAAGTTTTTCAACGTTTATTTATTTTTCAGAGAGAGAAGGAGAGAGTGAGAGACAGAAGGAGAGAGGAGGACACAAGTTGATGAGGAGCAGAGAGAAAGGCAGACACAGAATCAGAGGCAGGCTCCAGGCTCCAAGCTGTCGGCACAGAGCCTGATGTGGGGCTCGAACCCATGAACCATGAGATGATGGCCTAAGCCATATTTGGATACTTAACAGAATGAGCCAGCCAGGTGCCCCCCAAATTCCTTGTTTTAACATGTTGTCTGCTGGACACTACTCATAAACATTTTATGCTGAGAAGGATGAATTACAGTAGGGCACTTATATTCTGCTCAACGGATTAAAAAAAAAAAACGCCCCTCTTATTTCTCAACTTATATTTTTCTCAAGTCTTAAAAACTGTAAACTCATTAGAGAGAGAAGAATATCTTTAGTTTTCCCTAGAATGTTTCCCTAGTGCATGGCTTATATTAGGACTTCAAAAATGTTGACTGAAAAACTAAATTAAAATATTCGTCACATATACTTTGTCAGTGGATATTCAAAGACAAGAGTGATTCCAGGTATGGAAATGAGAAATGTGTGGAAATCAGCATTTTAGATGTGTAATGAAAGTGACTTTTAGTAAGGAACTCTGCCAATCTTCCTTCAAAATAATTAACATGCAAATTGGAATTCATATTGCATGCCAAAAAATGGTTGTTGTATAGATGGTTATTAGTGTGTGGTGGTGTTTATGTGGCTGCACAGATGTGTTCAGAAACCTCTGATCTATGTGGCACTCTGAACAACGCAGCCTGTATTCACAGATGAATTATAGTTCATTCCCCTATTATCCTGTGCCACAATTGCATCTTGCATATTTAAATAGGTGTACCAATTTATCCAGAGAATTACATTTTTGAGAAAACAGCTTAATGAATTACTTTGCATTTACAATAATTAACTTTAATGAACTATCTAAACAAAGGATACAGGTTTCCTGGTTAGCCATATAATTAAAGTTTCTCAAGGTGATTAAGTTATGAATTATTTTGAGAATCAAAATATCACACATATACAATGTATGCCTTGTGTGAGTTACCAATTCACAAAGGACTACTTGAATAAAAGTATTTGAATGGTCTTTCTTATTTTGAGACTTGGGGAGGGGAGAGACACCTTTTCTTATTCTGGTAATATTTTTATCTAATCACTGAAGACAAAGAATTATAATCTTTCCTATTTCATATTTTATTATATACATGAATATGTAACTGCATGTAGAAATAATTGTCAGTTTTTGAAGAAGCATTTAAAATTTGCTTCTGGAGGGGCACCTGGGTGGCTCATCAGCTCAGGTCACGATCTCACAGTTTGTGAGTTTGAGTCCCATGTCGGGCTCTGTGCTGAGAGCTCAGAGCCTGGAGCCTGCTTTGGATTCTGTGTCTCCCTCTCTCTCTGCCCCTCTCCTGCACGCTCTCTCTCTCTCTCAAAAATAAATAAACATGAAAAAAATTTAAAAAAAAGAAATTTGCTTCTGGATATATTTCCATAACAAGCAAGTAGGGAGAGGTCTGATTTCTTATGGAAGTTTCTTAGTCCTGTTCTGAAGTTTTCTATCAGATGTTGGAAATAAGCTCACAAAGTTTTAATTTGTAGATCACTCTTCTTTTCTATTCATCTTTAATACAAATGTTCAATCACCAAATTCCTTGGTTACTGGCTTAGAAAATTATGGCTTTTTCTGGAGTTGGGATGTATTCTTGGGGGAGGCTGAGTAGGGGCGTGGAGAAGGCCCTTATTTTACAGTCAGACATATTTGGAATTTTAGCTCTGTCTTTTACTAGCTGTGTGACTTATGGCAAATGATTTAACTTCTCTGCCTCACTTTACTCATGTGTGAACGGCTTCAAAAGCTGTTTGAGGCACAGCTAGGTATTTTAGTAGGCATTAAGGAAAATGTTGTTCCTTTCTTTCTTTTATCTTCCTATTAACATTTCTACTGCAGTTTAGAACAAAACCAAAATAAAATCCTCCCAAGCAAATGAGACTATTCTAATAAAAATTAAGTATTTGATTAAAGTGATTTTCTTAACTGTAAGATAATCGTGTAGCTTAGAAACCAGTTCTTTTGTAGGATGTCAGTGTACTATTGTTAAGTAATTCATACCATGAAAACAGATAATTTTGATACCTCTTATAGAGAACTTTCCATCTTAAAATATACCTTGGTTTAGCTCTCTTTTTCTTTTCATCCCTCTTACCTCTTTTTCCAGATATGCATATTTTCTGGAGAAAAGCTATGGTAGGGCTGAGAGCAACGAGAACAGTCAGAATCATCTAAGAAAAGGTGCAGGAATCTGAAAGCTGAATGTCTTACTTTTACCCCTTTGTAAAATGGAAAACTTCCTTTTGTTTAAGTTTCCCTTCCTTATGAGTAGAAAGGAAGGACTTCATCCTTCGTCCTCTCTAATTCTGATCTTCCCATTCAGGACCCTCAACTCTGGATGTTTCTGTAACAATGGAAAAAAAAGTGTATCTAACTTAATGCTAGAGATCTAGATCTAGAGTCCATTTGGTAGGTGGGATGGAGTGTAAATCACTACTGGATGAAAGAAAAGAGATAATGTTTTAGATTTGGGACCCTGATACTTAACTCGACATTTGCATAATGCCAGGAGAATCAACTGACCAAGAAATATGGATCTGAGATGACTAGCAAAGAACTTCCTCAACCTAAGAGGACGGGGCCAGCATGATGCCATGATGCATCGTGGTGTACATTTTTTCTTTTACCTGTCACTTGAGGCCTTCAGCTTCAGACCTGGTCACTCTTCCATTGTTCTGCTTCTCTCCTGTTCCCTTCTTTCTCCCTTAACACCTGTTAAAATGTAAGAACTTATCAGGGCACATTTGACTTTCAAGTGTCTGAAAATTTTATATCTCTTCAATCAATGAATAAGATAACACCAAATGTCTTCTATTATCTTGTTTTTCCCCTGAGTTCTAGATTTCCCTCTCAACCTCTCCATTTCCAGTCCTTCCAATTTCCATTTTAAGCTGTGAGTACTCCATGGAGAATTCATGTGTAGCATGCACATTTCTTCTGATACTGGATTTTCTTTCCTCTTCTTTCATCCTGGGGGTTCACCTCTTTGGCTGCCTCTGTCTCTAACTTTCCCTCCTGTAAACGCTTAGCGCATGTGTTCTGTGTCACTCAGTAGGCCTGGGTTCCACCACAGACCCTCCGATAGGCTTGTGACTTAGACAGTTCTTTGTTCTCTCAGAGCCTCATTTGAATCGAGAGTCTACATCTTGTGTATGTGGTAAGGACGGAAATGGAAACTCAGTGCTAGAGGGCTGTTTCCTGCCTAGGGCTACGCTGGAGTAATGCAGAGCTACTGACATCTACATTCAATAATCTGAGACATTTGGGAAGGGCTTCCAACCCATTTCCATCAGAAAAATCTGTATTCAAGGAACAAGACTACTGGTCCACTGAGGTGAACCAGTTTAAATTGGTCTCCACCCATTTGACAATTGGACCACACTTAGAAACTTGTGTCTTTCATAAATGACCTGCTTCTGTCCTCCAAGAGAATCTGAACCATCTGCTGTCTTTCTACAGTTTGAACTTCAGTGGATGCTGATCCACTGTGACCCACTACGCCCGAGGAGAGAAACCTGCCATGAACTGCCAGCCAGGATAACTGTGAGTCCTTTGACCACCTGCAAAGTTCACTGCGGCCCAGCCTACCTCTCCCCACCTCTTCAAACTCCCCACCTCCTCACTCTTTTCTTAGAGTTCAAGCTTTACTGTACTGACCAGATAAATTTCAAGGAAGCACAGGTCCCACCCAAAGCCTGGCAAGTAGAAACCACCTTAGGGGTGCCTGGTTCTACCTTTGGTGGCTTACGACCCTCACTCCTCCTCCCCCAAACACCTTTCCAAGAACACTGGCGGTCCGTTCGCCGCCCACAGAGGACCGCGAGAGACTGCACTTGGGCAGACCCGCAGAGGCAAAGGCAGAGAGAGGCACGCGTTCAGGCCTTGCCCGTGTGGCGGCGGGGAAAGGGTTAAGGGGGACTGTTGTCATTCTATCCGTCCTCCAGCCTGCAAGCTCTCCTCCAATCCCCAGGACCCTCTCCAGGGCCATTCATAAACAGGAGGAACGTACGCCTCCGGGGCCGGGCACCTTAGCAAAAGACTGCTCCTGGGGGCGCTTTTTGCGGGGGAGAAGTGCCACTTGATGCGTGTGACCGGTCCGGAAGCCTAGCGGGGCGGCAGGAGGCAGAGTCCGTGCAGGGGATTAGCAGAGGGTGGCGGGCATGGCCTGGACAGCGCTGGATCGAGGGGCCCTAGGACTGCCACTGCTGCTGTCTGGGCTCTGCTTGTGCTTGGCTCAAGTAAGTTGTGCTAGAGTTTGGGGGGTGGGGAGAGACTTCTCACTTTCTCCCGGTCTTTTCCTCTCCAGGTCATCGAGACCACCGACCAGGTAAGCGGAGGGCGAGAAGTGACTGCAATTTGCAAGTGCACGCAGGGAAAAGTGGAGAAGCAGCCGTCGCGGGAGCTGTGGGGAAGGCGAGAGCTTTCCCTGGGCTCTGCAGCCACGTTCTTCCTGCAGCCTTGAGCACCTGCAGCGAGTACCCTCGGAGGCAGGGACCTTAGATGACCCTCCGGTCGTCTAGGAAAGGCTCTCTTCCCCGACTGGGCCCCAACACTGCAAGCAGATGCTCTGAAGGCCATGACTTGAGATCAGGGGTTAATTGTTAGACTGGCTGCTTCTTAACTCGCCCACCCCGCCCTTCTAGGATGCAGTCAAGGGCAGGCCTTGCTGGAGAAGGCGGGGATTCAGGCTTGCTGCGCTAAAGCTCCCTCTCCTCGAGTCCTGCTAGCGGTGCCTGCCGCTCCGGGATTGGAACCGGGCTGCCTTGGCTGGCATCAGTCAAAATTTCAGCAATTTCCCGAAGGCTCTGGCATCTCCTCCCTCCCGCCGGGAGAGGACCAGGCGGGGGCGGGTGAGCCCAGCTGAGGTTTGAGGTTTCACTTACAAAGACCCCATTGTAACCTGTCTGGTCACTGGAGTTTAGAAAAACAAAGTTTTCCTTGATGAAAGAAGCTTTTTGCTCCCCTACTTTCTTTTTCTTTTAAATTAGAAGAGAAAAAAAAAATTCCCACATTCCCTAAGCTACACACTCATCGTATTTTCAGACGCCAATATTCCCTCTAGCGCTATCAAAGCTTAGCTGTTTGCAAGCGGTAAAAAAGGTAACACCCCAGCGTCAGTCTCAAAGTTGGTGTAGTTTTAAAGCAAGGTGCAAAGACCTTATGCAAGAAGAGTGTCTCTGCAGGTAAATCCGAAATGAGGCCAGGCCCTCCCTGGGTTTCAATGCTCTTTCGCCCCATTGCGCCCCAGTTTTCCTCCAGTATTTCCCCCTGATTTGCACTGCAAGTAGAAAGATTTACAAAACACTGTTTTGTAAACAAAGATAAAAAAAAAATCGATCTGAGGTGGAGCTCTTCCATTCTGGGCAGTTCCATTTTGGCCCAAACACTGACTCTCATTTACTAATCAAATCGAGGTATTGAATGACCACCATTTTCATTACTGCATCCCTTTTTTTTAAAATTTTTTAATGTTTTATTTATTTTAATTATTTTTTAATGTTTAAGGAGAGAGAGAGAGACAGCGTGAGCAGGGGAGGGTCAGAGAGAGAGAGGGAGTCACAGACTCCGAAACAGGCTCCAGGCTCTGAGCTGGCAGTCAGCACAGAGCCCGACGCGGGGCTCGAACCCACGAACCGCGAGATCATGACCTGAGTGAAAGTCGGACGCTTAACCGACCAAGCCACCCGGGCGCCCCTCATTACTGCATCCCTTAAATAAAAAAAAAAAAAAAAAGGCGTCAGGCCCTCCCTTCGTCAAGACCCCCTTTTGTTTGGGTTCATTTAATGAGCTCTGTAGGGGTGAGGCCCGGTGACCCCGGTGCCCACCTTGGGGCCTACATCCTGCTCTAACCATACCAGTAAGCCTCATTCAGAACCTGGTGGAACCAAAGAAACTTGCGGTCGCTTGGGAATTTGATACATGTTTACCAGGTTTCAAAACTCCCTCCTCCACTGGGTAGTGTCCTTACCGGGTGGAGGTGGGGGCCTCAGGACATCTCATTCAGTTTCTCCTTGGTGCCCAACGTGCTCCATTAACCTGTGTGTGCTGTTTTTGTCAGAGAGGTCCCCCGGGCGAGCAGGGTCCCCCTGGGCCTCCGGGCCCCCCTGGAGTTCCGGGCATCGACGGCATCGACGTAAGTCTTATCTACAGTCCTCTGTTCCTTCAGTCCTGCCTTTTCCTACTCCTTCTCCAGCGGGATGGGTGTTTTTGTTTGTTTTGTTTGACAGGGGCCGCCACCTAAAGGCGGGGTAGGACTAGAGTGAGAGCTGGGGTTGGGTCTCAGAAGCTTGGAGATTTTCAGAGGGATGAGGTAGACACGCTCAGTTGTCCCCGTTGGTCAAGAACCCCCACCATTTAGCTCTACCCTGTCCCTGTCCACGATCCGTGCGGTGAACGCGCGCGGAAGTCTCCCAGCCGGCTCCCCAGCGCCTCCCACTCATGCACTACTTTCCCTTTTCTCCTACCCCTCTAGGGTGACCGAGGTCCGAAAGGTCCCCCGGGACCCCCGGTAAGTTAATCATATTCGCTCTTCCTTTCCTTCCTTGAGACGTGGTTTGCAGCCACGTGAATCCCAAGAGTCCCAACTTTGCATCTTTCTCCCTCCCCGCCTCTCCCTCTCGCCGCTTAGGGTCCTGTTGGAGAACCCGGCAAGCCAGGAGCTCCCGGCAAGCCAGGCACCCCGGGCGCGGACGTGAGTAGGCGCGGGAGCGCGCGCAGCGGCCCTGCGGGGTGCGGGGTGGGAGGGAGCAACGTGGAGACGCGCAGGAGGGGGCAGAAGCAGGGCTGTGGCCCCGCACTGGGCCTTGTACTCCGCGCAGCTCCTGCAAAGGGTCCTGTGAGGGTGAAGCTACCTCACGGCTCCCAGGGGAGAGCCTGCAGCGCCGGCAGTACCTGCTCTCAGGAAACGCCCGAGGTGCGGCCCCGAACTGCGCCTTCCCGGCTCCCCCGCCCGCCGGCTCAGCCCGACTTCCGGCACAGGGGGTGCTGGGGTGGGAGGAGTCTCGCCCGGCTCGGCGGGGGCTTTCCGCCCGAAGGCTTTGCTCCTGCCCTTTCTTGGGCACTTCCCAGATGAATTTAGAAAAGAACCTGCAGGCTGGGAAGGGGCAGAGTCCTCCTAAGTCCTAAGGAAGAGAAAAAAGAAAGGTATCTTTGAGGGGAAGTCCTGGAGTGAGTGGAAATGTGGGGAGAGGGGCAGGGGCAGGGAAATGGCCAGCACATACAGAACAGAAAATTCAAAATTAGTTTTCCCTCTTTCTGTGTTTTCTTGACTGGCATCACTGACAGAAACAAATTGGGTAGGGTTGCTTGAAAACTGGGAACCTTTCTCCAGTTTATCCACCTCCACACCTCCTCCCCCCCCCCCCCCAACTGAGGAACGCTCATTCCGAGTTGCAGGATACACCTAACAGTAAATATTTTCTCAGACTGTCATGATTTCAGGACTCTTGGCTTCCCCTATCTCAATGCGCTTAATACTTATTGAGGTCCTACTACAGGCCAGCCCCTGACTTTAAAACTGGGATACAAACTGAGGTAAAATAAGGTTATTTGTTCTCAGCAAATATACAGTGGTGCATTCCTCAAGTTATCCTTCAAGTTACCATCTTATGTTGTTTCCAAAACCCGAAGACTTTTCTAAACCAAAGAGAGCACCTGAAAACCTATATATAACTCCCAAGAATTTTTGACTAGAGAGTAAGACATTTTGAAGGAAAAAGAAAGCTAGGTTTTAGTGATTATTAAGATATGCTTTATAAAGGTTACCATTTTGAGGGTATTTGTTTATGTTATTTAGTACTTTAAGACAGACTTTGTTTTACATTTCAAAGCCCCGAGGTTGAACTTTCCTTAGGTTGAACTTTCCCGTGTGCGGCATCATGGCAGTGCACGAATCCTCCAAGAACTAATATCTGGATAGTATGAGCTGAATATCAAACTAATGTTGGTATAAAACAAATGAAATTATATAACTTGTTGGCTTTCAAAGTCTTTCTGACACGCTGAATTACTTGGAACTGTCACATCATAATAAAAAAGTCTGAAGCATACAAAGCCACTCAATAAACCAGTAGCCCAATATGGGTTGGATTTATTTCTGTATCCTTATGAAACTTGGACCTGCCTTTTGTGTAAGAAGAAAATTTATGCTTACATTATTACTATTATTGTTAATTTTTGTGGTGGTTGAAGCATAATCCCCTATAGTCTTTTCTTAGCATTGAGAGGAAATAATTTCAGATAGAGGGCCACAGTTTTCTGTGCTTCAGTTTAATTGTGCTTTTGTAGCATGCTCAGCCTGCTACAAATTCTTCCTCACCTTTTACCATGAGGTCATAAAGACAATTACTTTGTAAAGTAATTCCTTGTCTTCCACAGAAATTTTGGGTAAAGAAATCAAAGTGCTTCAAAATCTCTATAAGTACAATGTAGTTGACAATTACGAAGAGTTTTTGTCTTCATCTATAGCTGCAGTCCCATAGTAAGACATCCGTGTGCACGTGCCAGTATTTTAGGCATTTCCTAGAACAAAAGTTAACTATACTAAGCAAAAAGTTAACTATACTAATATGTATCTGTGTAGAACTTTTTCCTCAAGCACAGTCACAAACATTATTCCCTTTAACCTTATAGTAACCTGCAAGGCAATTTTGGCTAATATTATTCTTCACAGTTAAGAAAACTGAATAATTTTGAGGACAACTGGGTCCTCAGGGAGCAAGATTTATATAGTGGTTAAGATAGTGAAAGAAACTAGATTTCTTCATTTTTAACCTCACTTTCTTTCCAGATAGTTTTGCCTCATGCAGATACAAATGAAGATCTTAAATAGATGAATGATCAGAGAAAACCGAGAGAAAAAGAGTGATAGTGAATTTTTAGTATCCGAGTTACCAGCCAAGAAAAATGATATGGATAATTCAATGGATAATAGAATAATTTACAATTAATATTTTATAATTAGTAAATATTGGTATGGTTCCACCAGATTTTGAAATGGAGCCACAGGGGACTTATAAGTCTGGCTTATGCTATTCTTTGGCTTATTTGACATTTTAAAGAGGTCTTTTACCTTAAATTGAGACTACACATTGAGAATAATGAAATATCAGTAACTAGATCAGAGTTTGATGTTTGTCGGTCTCTGGACATAGGGGAGCTAAGTAGTTAGGAGAGCTTCAGTGATCTTTTCTTGCCAGGTGAGCCTGAGTGTAGTGGTGGGACCTTAAATCGCCAACCTCTTTGTCTTCTGCTCTTTGGTTCATTGCAAAGCTGTTCTTTTTGGTAATGTTAATAAATGGTTAATCAGAATATAGAAGAATATAGAAGGATCGTGATTTTAAAGGGAAATTATCCTAAGTGAAGTGGAATTTTTGACAGAAAATGTAAAAGATTCATGGCAACTATGCTTATAGAATTATGCCTCAAGTCTCACAAACTGAGTAGTTGGAATGCTGGATGGAAATGACTATTGAGGGCTGGTGTTCTCTGCCAAGCAGCAGCATGAAAGTTCAGAATACAGTCAGCTTCAATATCATCCAATGTAGAACTTTATCTTCGTAAACATTCATATGAAAGCAATTCTTTCTGCCACGGGTAATATTTTTCTGTCAATTCTTTGACAAATAAGATTTACTGCAAATTGGAATTTGTATATGAATGTAAATGTGGGAGATTATATATTTGTATATAAAATTACACACACCACAAGCACACACACACACACACACACACACACACACACACAAACACATGTAAAATTAGAGAAGTCAGAGCTTGGTTATAACCTTGCACCCAACTGTCTTATTATCAGTAATCAACAGAGGTATTCTTTTTTTTTTTTTTTTTTTTTTTTTTTTTTTTTTTTTTTTTTACAAATAGTTTATTGTCAAATTAGTTTCCACATAACACTCAGTGCTCATCCCCAAAGGTGTCCTCCTCCATGCCCATCCCTCCTCCCCCCCACATCCATCAGTCCTCAGTTTTTGTCAGCATTCAAGAGTCTCCCATGGTTTGCCTCTCTCCCTTTCCCCTACCATTTCCCCCCTTCTCCTCCCCCTTGTTCCTCTGTCAAGTTCCTCCTAATCCTCCTATACGTGCAAACATATGATATTTGTCCTTCTCTGCCTGACTTATTTCGCTCAGCATAACACCCTCAAGGTCCATCCATGTTGCTACACATGGCCAGATTTCATTGTTTCTCATTGCCATGTAGTATTCCATGGTATAGATAAACCACATCTTCTTGATCCATTCATCTGTTGATGGACACTTAGGCTCTTTCCATGTTTTAGCTATTGTGGAGAGTGCTGCTATGAACATTGGGGTACATGTGCTCCTATGCCTCAGCATTTCTGTATCCCTTGGGTAAATTCCTAGCAGTGCTATTGCTGGGTCATAAGGGAGTTCTATTGTTAGTTTCCTGAGGAACCTCCACACTTCAACAGAGGTATTCTTATAAGCACTATTTTCTGTGACATGGTCAGTAAGCTTTGTAAAATAGTATTTTATCCATTCTTATAACATCCATTTAAGATAGGCATAAGAATTATTAGAATTAAATATAGGAATTATAGTTGAACGATGTCATTTTTATAGGAAAGAGGTTAGAGCATCCTCTGGATGGTATACAGCTATTGTCCTTGGCAGATGTTATATGATTAAATCGTGAGTTATTAAGAAATTATTCTGAAAGGTCAGCATAAGTGGAAATAGTCAGACATTAAAGAGATGTGAGAAAGCCATGAAATATAGAGTCCGTGGTTAATGTCTAGAATTTTGTGTGTTTATTTGTCTGCAGAAACCTTTCTGAATCAGGTTTAAGCTCCCAGAGGGCAGGAAACATGTCTTATACTTCATGTGAACTCTTCACAACATCTATAACAGTGCTGAGCATATAATAATGATGATAATAAGAATAGCTAACATTTATTCAGGGCCCACCTTGCCAGGTACTTTTATAAGCACTTTGCATATATCATTTAATTTTCAAAATTATCATATCAGGTAGATATTAATATTATGCCTATTTTGCAGATCAGAAAACTGAGGCACTATATGTTAAGCAACTTGTCATGGTTGTACAGTTAATAAGAGGCAAAGTTAGGATTTGAACCCAAAGTAAAGATGATGCAGAGGTATAAGTGTAATTTCCTCCCACCTAACAGGCTAACCTAAATTAAGCATTAAGTACTCATGTATCAAGTATGTGTGAGATGCCAGGGGAAATCTGCCAGAATTATTATAATGAACATGCAGTCCTTATCCTTATGGAGCTTATGCTTTTCTACACAGCTATTTCATAACAGAGTTCACTGTAGCATCTGACATCAAAATGTATTTTCAATTTAATTCAGAGCCTTCTTAGGGATAGACATATTTTACCATGTTGTATAGAAGATACTTCAAATAAGAAGTAACCTGGAAGCAGCCTCCATTTGTTCAACAGTTTACTTAGTTCTGTTTTATTATTATGCAGCTGAATTCTACCATATATAATAGCTATTGTCCTCCAATCTTGTCAGTTATTCCAGTCACAGATTGAAGACTGTTAGTTGGTTGTATGGGTGGGAATTGACCAGGATTGATTTTGGAGGGTATTCATGTGACGTGGGAGTTGGAGGTTCTGTTAGTCAGATGTGCTCTGAGGTATATAAATATATGTGCCATATGTGCCTCCAGGGACCACTCCTGGATGTATGGTTTGTTTGCTGAAGTACAATAACCAACATTTCATTACTACAGGTGCTCAGCAACTAAGATGCTGGCGCTTGTTCCCAAATTACAGTGTTGTATTTAGACCAAGGTGATTGAAAGTCAAAGTCTGTGAAAAATTGTTTTATGTGTGTTTAATAATGTTCTTTGGTAAACTTCCTGTAATTAGCATTTTTGACTCATTTTTTTAACTCTTTGGAGTTATGAAGAAAATGGATTGATGTAGAGAAGTGTAAAAATGGTGGCCAGTGAACTAGTTTTCAAGCATTTTAATGATGTTTATGAAATGAAAATATTTTAGTAATATTTATGTAAACTATGAGAGATTAAATATGGATTTTGTTGATCCAGTTTTAAGTTGGGCTTTCATATTTACAAGGAAACTCTCCCTCAATTAATGCCATTTGAACCTTTTTCAAAATCTTGGTAATAGTTTTGAAAGATGTTTATGTATGCATGCACATATGTGTATATACGTATATCTATATCTATCTACACACACACATATACATACACATATTTATCTTTGGCAAGGTATATTTCAAGATTACATTATAAATTACATCTAAAAGTGTCAAAGAGTAAGGAAAAAATTTAAAAGATACAATTTCACTAAATATGGAAATTCAAGTGTACATGTAGTAGTATTATGTTTTATAATGTATTTTATATTTAGGGTGATGGTAAAAGAAAGTATTGGTAGGGAAAATGAGAATATTTAGAGGATATGCTTTAATAGCTGCTTTAGTATTAAATATGACAGATATAAAATGTGTTTTACTATAATTGGCTTAAATTCTTTTTTTTTTTTTTTTACAAATAGTTTATTGTCAAATTAGTTTCTACATAACACTCAGTGCTCATCCCCAAAGTGCCCTCCTTCATGCCCATCCCCCCCTCCCCCCCACATCCATCAGTCCTCAGTTTTTGTCAGCATTCAAGAGTCTCTCATGGTTTGCCTCTCTCCCTTTCCCCCACCATTTCCCCCCTTCTTCTCCCCCTTGTTCCTCCGTCAAGTTCCTCCTAATCCTCCTATACGTGCAAACATATGGTATTTGTCCTTCTCTGCCTGACTTATTTCGCTCAGCATAACACCCTCAAGGTCCATCCATGTTGCTACACATGGCCAGATTTCATTGTTTCTCATTGCCATGTAGTATTCCATGGTATAGATAAACCACATCTTCTTGATCCATTCATCTGTTGATGGACACTTAGGCTCTTTCCATGTTTTAGCTATTGTGGAGAGTGCTGCTATGAACATTGGGGTACATGTGCTCCTATGCCTCAGCATTTCTGTATCCCTTGGGTAAATTCCTAGCAGTGCTATTGCTGGGTCATAAGGGAGTTCTATTGTTAGTTTCCTGAGGAACCTCCACACTGTTTTCCAGAGGGGCTGTACCAGTTTACATTCCCACCAACAGTGCAGGAGGGTGCCCGTTTCTCCACATCCTCGCCAGCATCTAGAGTTCTCTGATTTGCTCATTTTAGCCACTCTGACTGGCGTGAGGTGGTATCTCAGTGTGGTTTTGATTTGTATTTCCCTGATGAGGAGGGATGCTGAGCATCGTTTCATGTGTCTGTTGGCCATCTGGATGTCCTCTTTGGAGAAGTGTCTGTTCATGTCTTCTGCCCATTTCTTCACTGGGTTGTTTGTTTTTCGGGCGTGGAGTTTGGTGAGTTCCTTATAGATTCTGGATATTAACCCTTTATCTGATATGTCATTTGCAACTATCTTTTCCCATTCCGTTGGTTGCCTATTAATTTTCTGGGTTGTTTCCTTGGCTGTGCAGAAGCTTTTAATCTTGATGAGGTCCCAACAGTTTATTTTTGCTCTCGATTCCCTTGCTTTTGGGGATGTGTCAAGTAAGAAGTTGCTGCGGTGGAGGTCAAGGAGGTTGTTTCCTGCTTTCTCCTCTAGGGTGTTGATAGTTTCCTGTCTCACGTTCAGGTCCTTTATCCATTTTGAGTTGATTTTTGTGCATGGTGTGAGAAAATGATCTAGTTTCATTCTTCTGCATGTTGCTGTCCAGTTCTCCCAACACCATCTGTTAAAAAGGCTGTCTTTTTTCCATTGGATATTCTTTCCTGCTTTGTCAAAGATCAGTTGGCTGTATACTTTTGGGTCCACTTCTGAGTTCTCAATTCTGTTCCATTGGTCTATGGGTCTGTTTTTGTGTAATTGGCTTAAATTCTATGTACTGGGTGACACACATGAAAATATATATACTTAATTATATCTATTTGTACTAAGGAAGATAATGTAGAAACATGCATGCTCTCACACAGTTTATTTTATTTATTTATTTATTTATTTTTCTTAAATAGTTTATTGTCAAGTTGGTTTCCATATAACACACAGTCAAACATTTTATTTTAAAAGTTAATGTTCTTCAAAAAGCAATGGTCATCACTGGAAGATGGCTAGAGGGCTTCTTTAGATGGCTATAAGGCAAAAATGAGATTATTTTTAATGCCTTTTGAAGAAATATTTTGTTAACTCTCAAGATACTGTTAGAGACTTGTAGAGACATATAATATTTTTATTTTATAAATGAGGTGAATGAGGTCCGTAAATATGGGTAACTGACAGAGCCAAGATCTGTTGTCCCATTAGACTTAGCTATTAGAACACTATAATTGTTATATTGCCTATTTCCAAAGGGGAGACAAAAAAAAGTACTAAATTTTTGGACCCAGTGATAAACAATGCAATTAGAAAGAAGCTAGGAGCATGATAAAATTTATCAACAGAAAGTAACAGGCAGAATTTATGTTAAACATTACATTTGAGTAAGAATATAGGAAGTATTTCTTTGTAAATATTTGCATCATACAAAAGTTACCATTCTGTACATAATGAATAAACAAAATGCAATTATGCACTTAGGGATTTACCTAAGGATACTATGATAGTTCTAACATCATCTTGCTTTGTTAGGGGTTAACAGGACCTGATGGATCCCCTGGCTCTGTTGGACCAAGAGGACAAAAAGTGAGTTAGCCACCTGGTGTTAATTGCTGGTATTAGATGCTGAAGCATAATTTTATTATAGTGTTTGCCAATCAACTGAAAGATTAGTTATGAAACAGTGGAAATACATTTGTTCAATTAAAGTCATGTTTTAGTTGCATTAAATTAAATAAAAAACACCAAGATGGAGTATTTTAATGATTTCAAGATTCATGCATTTTACATATTTACATATTAATGCTACAAGAAGCTAAGTACAATAAAGTTATTTTTATTTTTAGGGAGAACCTGGTGTTCCGGGATCTCGTGGATTTCCTGTAAGTAATTATAAAGTGACTGAATTGAAAATCTCCTATCTTTCTCTGTCATTTTGAAATTTTAAATGCAATTTTTGACATAATATGCGTCACAAAGGAGTTCATGATTTTTCTGCTATGGTAAGCATTCTATGAGTAGAAAAATTTTAGAGAAATTTGAATGCACACTATAAATACATATGTCTGCTTGCAGGTGGTTTTTCCTAATAGACAACTCCCCCTTTACTCCCCTTGCTAGAAAACGTTTCTTGCATAATAACAGCAAATCTAAATATTCAGTATTTATACTGTAATATCACACTGCTTTTTTTACAACTGGGTTTATTTCTAATGAAGTATCAGCTATCAGATATAATTACCAGCCTGATTCTCTGGCTAGTCTTTGCCTGCATTGCCCAATCTTACAATTTGTGTTATTTCTTTATCTATTAGAGGGTTTGGTTCTTAGGATGCTTTCCTTTCCATTTTACTCTTTATTCCTCTTTTGTTCTTATCATTAATCTGTATCTCTCATCTTTGTTTTCTGTTTGCACTGTTTTTGTGGCCATATTTCACTGTCTCTCAACTTTTCCATTATAAACCTACCTTCAGAAGTGAATAGCTTTGCTGGCCTTTCTCCCATATTTTTCTCCTCAGAGCTCAACATCTTATAGAGATGCCTTTAAAAAAATTAGTGAAATTTGAAATTTGTCAAACATCTAGATCTATAATTAAATAACTTATTGATTACTTTGGTATTTTCAAGCACGACACTTATTCCCAAATTGATTTCCATATTAAAATGTTCAAATAGGAGTAATTCTTCAAATGCCTTGGAAGGGGGCCTGGGTGGCTCTGTTGGTTAAACGTCTGACTTTGGCTCAGGCTTCAATCTCGCGGTTCGTGGGTTCGGGCCCCGCGTCGGGCTCTGTGCTGACAGCTAGCTCAGAGCCTGGAGCCTGTTTCAGATTCTGTATCTCCCTCTCTGTGACCCTCCCCTGCTCACGCTGTCTCTGTCTCTCTCTCTCAGAAATAAATAAAACATTAAAGAAATTAATGCCTTGGAAAAGCCTCACTTATTATTAAAACATTCTGCTTCTGTGAAATTCTTGCTTGTTTTGGATCCTAAATAATTAAAAATAATAATATCATTATCGTAGTGTGTACACTGATTCTACTAAGTGCTTCATATATGGATGTTTTAGAAAAGGAGGTCTAGAATGAAAAGCTAACATGAATATGGTATTAGAGATAGCTGTGAATAAAAGTTATTCAAGCCAGTGTAGGAGAGAAAAGAGTAATAAGAATTTCCAGTGGGGGAGTATTGAACCTGGAAAGCAAAGATAGAGAAAAAGGGATTCTAGGCAGCTTTTGTTCAGTTTTATGAAGTTCAACAAGCAAATAGTTAGGGTTTAGCATATACTCGGTCCTGTAGTAGGCATTGAGGCTAGGAGGATGGATAAGATGTGGTGTCAATTCTTGATTATATGCAGTTCAGTGTTGCTAAAGAGATATAAAGTATAAAGGAGAGAGAGATGAAATAACTAGCTCTAAGGTCAGATTCAGGATGTCAAGTTAGGATCCTGTCATAAATCATTTCAAGAGTGTCACCGTTTTATTTTCACTATCTACTGGATTTGGTGTCTAGAAATATAGTCTACCTGTCAAAAGGGGGTGGTTTCTGGTCCTTCTTTTTCCTGGTCCCATCTTTCTGTGCTGAATGTTATGGGAATTTCTAAACATCACATTATAAATTATAAAGCACTATACTCTTTGCTTTCAATGTCCATTTCTTATAAAACATGATTTAAAAATCTCTAAACTGTTAGGTTGTGATGTGCTTTGTGAGCGAGGCTAAATTCTCCTGAGGGCAAGAATGGATGATTTCTTTACTTTGATTTCTTATAAGAATGTTTGGGAAAAATATTGGTTAGCTTAGACATCAAAGGAATATTTGAGATGCTAAAACAAGCTTCTTCCTTAGAAGCAGAGCTATGTTTGCTTTTCTTTATCCACTCCTTTGTTTAGAATGAGCATCATATATTTATTTAGTGACAAAGTTTATACTTTGTTTTTGAACTGAATTATGTCTGTCTGTATTTATACTAAGTTTAAATCACATACCATAACAATTTTTATTTTAATCTTTTAGGGCCGTGGTATTCCTGGGCCCCCTGTAAGTATCATCTCCCAGTGTATTTCTACAGTCTATAACAATGGCTAATTTCTCAGCTCTCAAGCTTACTCTCCAGCTAACAGTACCCAGTGGTATTTATAGTGTCCTACATACATGATCTTAGGTGGCTACTATGACAGCACTTCTATCCTGCTAAACAAAAAATTTTACTGATTTAAGAAATTTCTGTTCTATTTTAAATAATTAAAATGTAGTCAAATGAGTTATTGTATTATTGGAAACCAAAGCTGGCCTTTTTTAAAATTGAAGTATAATTAACAGTCCGTGTTATATTAGTTTCAGTTGTACAATGATTCAACCATTCTGTACATTACTCAGTGCTCACCACAATAAGTGTGCTTATAATCTGTCACCAAATAATGTTATTACCACCTTATTGACTATGTTCCGTATGCTGTACTTTCCATCTCTGTGACTTATTTATTTTATAACTGGAAGTTTGTACCTCTTAATCCCCTTGATCTAGTCCACCACCTCCCCCCTGCCCCATATCCACCTTCCCTTGGGCAACCACTAGTTTGTTCTCTGTATTTAAGAGTTTGTTTTGTTTTTTAGATTCTATATATAAGTGAAATCATATGGTATTTGTTTTTCTCTGTCTGAGTTATTTTACGTACCATAATACTACTTACTAGGTCCATCTGTACTCTATTGTTATAAATGGCAAGATCTCATTCTTTTTTATGGCCAAATAATATTCCATTGCATATATACATACAGGGTCCTCCTGGGGCAGCAGGACTCCCTGGAGAGCTTGGTCGTGTTGGACCAGTTGTGAGTATCACAGTGACTTTTTGACAGACATTTACTGATTTAATAGAAGAGGTTACTCAGGAAGGCAAATTGCCCTAACTCTAGCTTTCCCCTGCAAATCCAAAAAAAATGGCAGATGAATTTCATTCCAGTTCACAATATTGATGAGAACCAGGGATAATAATGCTACCTCATTTTTGTAGAGTATTTTTAATCTTTTTCCAAGGTTTTCAGCTAAAGTTATCTTCACAACTTCCAGAATTAGTGGTCAAGTCAGGAGATGTCACCTCCAGTTTATTGACTCTCAGCTAGAATTAAGGTCCAGTATCTTTTGTATTAGACTCTCTGCATAAAATGAATAGCTGAAAATTATTACCAAGTATATTTATGTTAGGATCATTACATTATAATTGAACCAACAGAACTTAACATTAGGCAATAAAGAGCTGAACTTCATAGGAGAAATTGTTGGTAATAAATTCTTGATGCTCCCTCCAATATTTCAGAAATGTTGAAGTAGTGACACTGTGTGGAGGATAGATAATTGTAAATGCATGGAGACTAGAAGCCATGTAGTATATAATTTTTCTTGTTTCTCCATATGTCTTACTATTTGATAAAATTATTTATAGAACAAATGAATAAATATGAAATGGTTATAAAATTAAATTAATTGTAAGATGGATTTTGACTTCTTATGGTAGAATATTCAGAAGGAAAACATATGCAAGGAGTAAACTCTGGATGTTAAGGTGAATTGAAACCATTTTCATTTGAATGGCTTATTTGTATTTAGCCATCTTTGACCTTCTGTGCCATTTGCGAGACAGTATGGTGACAGGCCAAGTAATAGCTTGTGGGTAAACAATACCAGGGAGAGTCTGGCATTGCAGAGATTAACCTTCCATTCCAAAGTTTCAGGCTGGGAGCAAGCCGTCTTTTGCAACCATTATCTGGATGGTACTAGCAGTCCTGGCTGTTACAGTTCCTCTGTAAATCAACTAGAAAAATAGGTAGTGTTTCCAGAATAAAGTGATCATTCTATAGAAAAGAATTAGCTTTGCTTTTTCCCCGAAACCTCCTTCTGCCTTGTTTTATTACTTTGGTGAGACTGTAACTCCTTTATTCTTCTAGTTTTGTGGAGCTAATTGGATTATGGGCCACCCGTTGATTTTAGTGGCAGATCTATGCAAGACTGAGCTCTGTAGGGGTTACTAGTAATATTCTCTCATGCCTCGCCAGTTTTATGCACTGCGTTTTGACATGTGTATAACCACTGTGTTACAATTTTCAATAATTTAGGGTGACCCCGGGAAAAGAGGACCACCTGGTCCCCCTGGCCCCCCAGGACCCAGTGTAAGTTATTTGCAGCTTGAATTTACCTGTGTCTGAGAGTTGGGATTAAATAAGTCTAAGAACCAAAAATGGAAGTACTTGTTAATCGAGTCATCGTCCTAAAATTCCAAAATGGCTACCAATTTTTTCACCCATTCAGAACATGAGTCCTCTTAGGACAGAAAAGTAGAGGAATACAATAATTTAAAAGGTTGTTTTCTCAGGGAATGACTTACTCATATATGTTAAGTCCTTTGACTTTTGTAATTTCTCAAATGCTCAATACTTGGATGAATAAAAGGGACATTTTCAAATGAACTAGTTTTTACAATGGATTTACAGAAAGCAATTTAAAAAATAGGAGTTTAAGTAGGAGATAATTCATATTTTAAATTTATATTTGGAGTACCCCATATTTTCTCTTCTGTCTTTCATTTTATTTCCCTTCAGTCTCCTGAAAGAAATAATATACTGAAATTTAGGGGTCTCCAAAAGGAACATGTCCACAAGTCAAAATTTTAGAATATTAGCATATTATATGCAGCCCTTTGTTCCTTATATTTTATTGAACAAATATATTTTTGTTCAGTGAACTTTCTATTATTAGTAGGTTTGAATTACATATTTAACCATATTCTTAACTTTAGTATTTTCTTTACTTTAGGGAACAATTGGCTTTCATGATGGAGACCCACTGGTAAGATGTTGTTTACTTTTGAATGAAATACAGTTTAAGTCAAAGACCATTTAATCTTCAGATGAACTCTCCTTAAAATTACTTTGCTGGAATATGTCGTATTTCTGTGTTTTACTTTACTTGGGTGGCAAAGGAATACATAGAACTAGTAGTTTGTATGCCCTCACGCTGTCACTGGTTTTCATTATAGAAATGTTTTTGTTTTTCCATAATCTCTTTACATTATGGCTTTCACCAGAGCACCCCTCAATTTTAGTAGCATTCAAACAGTTCCTTTGAGACTTGTTTTATTTATAGATTGGTATTCAAATGATGTTGGTAAACTGTACTAAATGCAATTTTGGCCGATTTGATAAGGGTATGTGGACCTCAAGATACATCTATTCTAGTAGAGGGGGAAAGGATCATTTTGTGGTACACTAGATTGGGAACATTTTATTTCTTTAATAAATTAAATCTGAAATAAATATGGTAAACTATTAACATTTATTAAATCTGGATGGTGACTACATAGGGAAAGTTCATTATATTTTCTGTACTTTTCTGTGAGCTAGGAATATCTCTGAGTTTAAAAATGAAATATTGAAAAAAGGAATAGAGTTACTTAATGAATGTAATTATTTTGGGATTCTGTAGCTGGAATCCCTAAAAAAATACCATTTTGTCATAAAAGGAGGCTCTAATTTATGCTGTCCCTACCTCTCACTCTCTCCCTTTGGCAGTGTCCCAATTCCTGTCCACCAGGTCGCTCAGGATATCCAGGCTTACCAGGCATGAGGGTAAGAGAATAATTTCAGTATTTTATATTCAAGAGTATTATCCATAGAAAAATAGAGCCTTTCCTGTAAGCACTGGCCTTCCTGGTGAAAGACTGCATTCTGATGGAGTTGGGAAGTCTGTGTTCGCTTATTCTGCGGCTTAGTCTATGGTCCTTCTTCAGTCCTAGGAGCTCCAGCTGGTGCCCCTGGCAGGTCCTCCTACGGAGACATGGATGTTCGATTACATACACAGTGCTTTTGTTGTTCAGGGAGGAAATACCAACACAATGTATGGGCTTGAGAAACTCTGTAACACCAAATTCATGTAGAGAAGTTTGCTTCCTATGGAGGAAGATTGGGGGTAATTACACACATAATGTATTTGAAATATTTTAGTTAAAAAAATTAGGGAATACAGTGCAAAGTAGGCAAGAAAAGAGACTTCCCAAAAGCATTTTCTCTCATTCTTTATCACAATTACTTCAAAATTTCCCATAAATATAAAAAAATACCAAATGTTGGGGTTAGATGGAATTTTCTCTAGTCTATGAGTCTGAAGTTAATTTGAAAATTCCAGACCAATGGAGTTGTGCTATGATCTGAAAGGCCCCAGGGCACCGCTTCTCTAGTCATACTCTTCTCTAAGGTTAGTTTTAATGGGTTCCCACAACTGCAAAAGATTTGGTCTTGGACTGGTGTCTTTATTTTTCACAAAGACCTACACTCTTGGAACAAGAGTGGCTCTGAGAGTGAAAGCGCTGATAGACTTAATTTTGGGATGTTCATTTCCCATTTGCCTCATGTTACTACCAAAAGCACACATATGCTTAGAACAGGTGGCCAGAGAGGAAGAGAGAGGAGATTTTCTTCTCATGCTCTGCAGCTTTCACTTTATAGCTTTCCCTTTGCATCTACAATTGTGTACAAGAAAAGGTGGAAGTTGTGCATCTGGGGAGGTCCCCTCCACTTCCATGAAGGAGGTGGGTACAGAGGAGGCAGAAGGGTTTTCAGAGCTGCATCGAGATAGCAGAAGGTAGCCAGCTGAGCTGGGTCAGGACGGTCATCTTTGGGGAAAAAGTTACTAATGCTGGAGAAGAGTTAATGCTCTTACCCCAACATGTTGCTGAACCAGGGAATGAAGCTTTTGCTATTCTAGAATAGTTTTTTTCTATTAACTACAACTTGTACTTATCATCTAAAACAGTCATGTAATACACATGGTAGTATTAAGGTCATTTAAGACAGTCATTTTCCTTGTGACATAACCTTTTTCTGTGTAGCACATTGACACAGATTTAGGGAAGCACGATCACTTTATGAGCCTTCTGACCAGTTTCTATAACAAACCCAATACAGTTATTTTTAAACTAATTGATTAATTTATTTATTATACATTTTTAGGGTCATAAAGGGGCTAAAGGAGAAATTGGTGAACCTGGAAGACAAGGTCACAAGGTAAGGAAAATGAGTTTATAGTGGGTAAATTGTGATTAGGAGGAAGTGATTACTTTTACTACAAGGAATTATAGGGAATAATAAAGCATATTGTATCCTTCCTTTTCAAATGATGGTTGGCAAGTTTTCAGTAGATGCATTAATATTCTGACTAAGCATAATATTCTAATGTTGTTCAATTACAAAAAACAGTAACTCACCATACATTTCATTATTTCCTGTGTTGCTACCCCTTGCTTTTCTTTTGAAATCAATCACACTCAGCTTTTTTCCTTGATGCTTTTGATAGTTGAACATTATTCAGCTGGTTTTTCCACTCCACTAAACAAAATTTTATGACGTGTAAAATTTTATGATGAGTGTTGCTGACACGAGTAAACAGGAAGTTGATAGCTGATAGCTTCTCATCTTAAGTTCTGAAATAATTTGTTTCTGACTTCATTTCAATAGAATTTAGATGTTGAGTAATCTGGAAGTTAGTTATAGGACTTTTGTTACTATGTGGATAGAAACATGGCATCCACAGCATAACCTACATTGGGGCTGGCATGCCCTGCAGAAAAACCGACACAGAAATTTAAAGGAAGATGACTTATTTGCTTTTTTTTTTTTTTTGGTGTGTATTTTCTTTAAAAAAATTTTTTTTTTATTTCTCAGAGAGAGACAGAGAGAGAGACAGCATGAGCAGGGGAGAGTCAGAGAGGGAGGGAGATGCAGAAACTGAAACAGGCTCCAGGCTCTGAGCTAGCTGTCAGCACAGAGCCTGACGCGGAGCTCCAACCCACAAATCGTGAGATCATGACCTGAGCCAAAGTCGGATGCTCAACAGACTGAGCCATCCAGGCACCCCTTATTTGCTTTTTCTAATCCACTAATGTCAATTGCCTTTGAGAATTTGACTTTCTGCATAATAAAAGTTTTGTTAATTGTGTTAATTGTGTAATATTTTACAAAGTCAAACTGTTCTTATTCATGTGGGTTTTCTAGACTTTGTAGACTATATCCTTCTACAACTTAATGGGGTGGAGGCAGAAAATTAGTCTTTTTCTTTGAAAGAGCTGGAGAGGCAACTTATTAATATCATCAGGAATTAATATCCTTGAACTCTTTAGCTAAAATCAGTCTTTTGAGCAAACTCAGATAATCAGGATAAGTAAGCCCATTTTATGTTCCTTATTACAGTTTGGACATTTATTTTTAAAGTCTTTTATTGCGTAGGCACTGAGTAATTAAGGCATTTTATTTATCTGGAATGTAACAGCTGGGTTAATGTCAAATTGGAGAAAGTAGAAAAAAATGAGTACTTTGGAAATTTTTCTTCATGCTCATTCCTCCATTAAATCTTAAAATTCACAATTTAAAAATTCAACAATTATTTATTAAGTTCCTGATGTGTGCCAGGGTTTATTCTAAGTGCAAGGGGCACAGAAGTGAAAAAAAAAATGTCTAACCACAGGAGACTGCTAAATTAAGTATGGCAAGTCGATATAATAGAATATTATCTAACCACCAAAAAAAAAAGTGTGTAAGAATATTACATTGCACCAAAAGGTTTTTATGAGGTAATAGTAGTAAAACAGATAAAGTAGACTTCTGTTATTCTTGATGCCATGCATACCTTTTTCCTTCTTTTGGTGACCCCTTTTGTTCGTGGAATTTTTACAACCCCACTCCATGGGATTTGGGGATGGAGCTGTCAATCAGAGTATTTTTCCCTTCTTCCCAAGAAACCAATATTTTTGATACCTAAACAAGTCAGTTATCCAAACTCTCAAATTTGGTTTAGTTTTCAATGAGGAACCTGAAAATTGTTTTGGTGTATGAGATAACTGGCCAAAATTTTATTGATAGGTGTTGAAAACTCCTTTCATTTATTTCACATGTTTTGTCACTTACACTGTTCAGTGGTATCTTTGAAAATTTACATATGAAGATAGGATGACAATAGCTCATTAAAGAATGAGCCTTGAAAGGGTATTAGATGCACTCAACTGTAAACTTAAAGTGGATTCACAACTCTGCCTTGAATTTACAAATTAGTTAATGAAGATTTTAAAATTTGTTGATAAATATAGAAATGAATAGTTAAAAATCTTTCTGGAAAGTGATAATAAATTGCTATTCCTAAATTTGTCATTTAATGTTATGCTTATTGATTAGTTATGTGCTATTCATCTGCTGGTGAAAATTTTAAAGCAACTATATTACTCCAAGGCTTATCAGGAATCTGTGGGAAATTATCCCAAACCTTGCTAATGGAAACTTACTGTGTACATATCAATCACTGTTGTTTTGATAGGCAGGGAACTATAAGTAGCATTTAATTATACGCATGTGTTGATTATCCACTTCAAGAGCTAATTCACTGGGTTTCCCATTGGGACTGACTCTCCTTGCCATCAATCATATGTTCTTATGGAATTTAATATGAATATAACCATGAGATTAAAACCACTGTGTAATACCCTCTTAATTCTTTCAAAAATCAAGTATAAATGATTTAGGCATAACTTAGTTCTTTGTATGCCCAAAGTTTCTATAATTTTTTATATTTCTGTGTGTGTATATATGTGTGTTTGAAAATCTCTATAAGTTATAGTCTGTAGAGCAAGAATATGGGTGAATTGAAACATGTAATAAAGAAACAAAAAAATGGATTTTTATCTAATATACATAATATAAAAAATGGAGAATTTTTCCCATGATTAATTTTACAATTTAAGATATCCATTACCACAAGAAATGTAGGGCAGTATATTTATTGTAAAAATTAAAACCTTTGTCAGAGGGAGAAAAAATAAAACCTTTGTCTGACTTTTTTTCAGAGTCAATAAGGTAATCTTTCAGTAGGAAACAGCAGTTGGATTTCTTTTCAGAATATACTAACATCTTAAAGTATACCAGAGGTTATAAGATTAATATCAAAAAGTCAAAATAATAATTATTTAGAAAACAAAATGGAAGAAGATTCCATTGGCAATTGCTACCAAATAGCCAAGATACCTTAGAACAACTTAAATATTCAAGACTAAAATGAAGAAAAGAACAAAACTTTACTAATAGAAAGAAGAAGATTTGATTAAATAGGGAGATATACTGAGTTCCAGGATAGAAAGACTCAATATTGTAAATATTCTAATTCTCTCTATATTAATTTCTTAATTTAATTAAGTCTTAACACAAAGCAAGTAGTATTTTTGTGAAGATCTTCTGAATAATTATAAAGGTCATCTGAAAGAGTAAGCATTTAGGAAAAACTGAAAAATAAGAGTTACCATAAATGAAAAATAAAGCTAAAGGAATTATGTCTATCTGAGATTAAAATGTGTTATAAAATTTCAATAATTAAAATGTGGTATTGGCAACATTACACAATAGATCAGAAAAGCAGAATAGAAAATCTAAAAACAAGTATATTTAGCAACTTAGTATGTTAAAGAAGAATTTTCCAGGCTGTGTGGAGAGATATCTGTGTGGACATATCATTCAATAAATGATATTAGAGAATGTGGCCAATTACCAGGAAAAAAGAAAATGATAAGTTTCACCTTACATTTTACATTAAATTACTTAAAGATTTCTATGTAAGAAATTAAACTATAAAATTATTAGGAGAAAAATCCAGATGAACATTTATACATTTTTGGGGTGAAGAAAGCTTTTCTATGGGGGACATCAAAGGTATAAGCCATGAAAAAGAGTGATTTAAATACCTTAAAAATTGTACATGGCAGAAAAATTATACTAAGAAATGTAAAAAATGAAAATCATGAGTTGGGGTGCCTGGATAGCTCAGTCAGTTAAGTGTCTGACTCTTGATTTTGGCTCAGGTCATGATCTCACAGTTCTTCGGTTTGAGCCCCGTGTCAGGCTTTGTGTTGATAGCATGGAGCCTGCTCCAGATTTTCTCTCTCCCTGTCTCTCTGCCCCTCTACTGTTCTCTCTCTCAAAATGAATGAATGAATGAATGAATGAATGAATGAAAATCACTATTGAATAATATTGTAGTTTATGGAACACTTTGCATGGCATATTTTCCTAAAAATACACCGCTCCCCCACTACACACAAACACACACACACACACACACACACACACATACACACACACACACTTGGAACATGAATGTACACATAATCTCTCTCTGTCATTTCCTCTCCCACCCCCACCCTTTTTTAGAGAAGCATTTAAGATGTTACAGGTATTTATAGTTGAAAAGTGGGACTTGGGTGACTTTATTTGTATACTTGTCGGTATTTTCTGAATGTTCCACAATTAATATGGATTATTCATATAAACTAATTTAAGAAAATACAGTAGCATAACTCAGGGGATGCCAAATGAATTTAAAATGTGCTGAAGTAGACTGAGCCTCTATCTATCTATGCTCATTTGCTGCAATAACATTTGGTGTGCTTTTCTGTTGTTTATTAGGGTGAAGAAGGTGACCAGGGGGAACAGGGAGAAGTTGGAGCTCAAGGACCTCCAGTAAAGTATTGTTTAAAAATATTTAACTAGGATATGCAAATATTCTTTTTTCATGACTTTTGGAATATTTCATGTTTAGCATTTGGACTAATAGTATTATATGAACGTGATATTCTGTATTTTACCACCAAGCCAGCACTGGGAGATTACTGTTTTTTTTTTTTTTTCCAAAATAGGAAAGGATCCCATTGTACATTCAACCACCATTTTAACAAAAAAATTTATCTATAGTAACATACATTCATTTACTAGATTTCAGGGCTAGGCTATCTGAAAGCAAATATTGAACACAAGAAGATGATATATGTCTTTCATATTCTATGGTACTATCACATGATACGGAAAATTTCAGGTATCCTGAAGGTAGATCATTGACTGGCTTTGATGTACCTTATGCCAGCAATGTAATCATTATAATCAGAACATTCTTAATTGCTTATAATCATGTTTTTTAAAATAAAAAGTTGGTCCCTTGTGCTTCGGCAGATTGCTGCAGTTATATACACAGCAAAGTAATTTGGGGCATTGGCATACTTCAGTTTAAAGTGTTTGCTACATCAAAATTTACATTACTTTTGTATATGAAAGTAGAATTGTTACACTTGTTTCTTGTCAGGATGACTAGTAACAATTATGGAAATAATAATTTCTGAATATTCATTGAACATTGCAGCTAGCCACGGTCTTTACTATGTAAAGCACAGACTCAGGTCCTATTCTCAGAAACCAAAGAGTTAGGGAGGACAAACATGGGGCCACCCTTTCTTGCCCTGCTCTGCTATTCCCCAAACAACTGTCCTTTTATGAAAGAGTTCAGGGGGCTGTGCAGATTAGTGTTTACCCAGAGCTTAAGGGAATTCCAGCTAAAGGAAATAAGTCTGCACATTTGTAAGAAATGGCCTCAGCTTTTAAGCCACATAAGAACTTTAAGGAAATCTGGAGGAATACAAGGGGTTTATTCCAGAAGCTTGTATTCCCTGAGACTGATAGAGGACATGGACTCTATTTCACAGGAGAAAGATAGAAATAAGTAGTGTAAGAGACATATGCTTTTTTTTTTTTTTTTTTTTTTTTGATCTGATGAAAATTGGTAGGGACTTGGAGTTATTTTTAAAGCCATTCCTCCAAATCCTCAGAACAGGATTTTGCAAGCAGCATTTAAAAGTGTTTTCATGGATTAAGGATATCTGTTGGGTGCTACATGGCTCAAGCATGGGAGATATCTTTAGCGCTTGCTGACCTTCTGGTATTTGGGAGTGGGTTTGCCAAAATGTTTCTGTAAAACTCACAAATTTTCACTTTTTAAATGTATGTCTTTAAAGGAATGCACAGATTTTTTAAAAATATGCTGTTTAGAACATTTATACATGTGCTCTGCCCTTCAAAATAATCACCTTGGGAGACAATACATGGCATTCTGATGTCACTGCCATTAGCTCAAGTATTTTTGAAATTCTTTTTGTAGAATTACCTTCAGAAAGAACAGTTTTAATCCAAAATGGCCGCATCTCATTTTACATCCCAAGTGGTTATTCTAAGCTGGATCATCTTACATATTCTGGTCATTCCTAACTAGCCTGCATAGAATTTGTCACTTGTCTGCATGCAGGGTTGGCCATGGAATTGCCCCGTTTTCTCTAAGTGAGAACACAAGAGAATGACTGGCCTACAGCTACCTTACGGTAATCCAGTTAGAGTGGACAGTTAACAAATTGCTCAGAGTGGCTTTTCCACTTTCCTGAAGGAGCATCCACCTCCCGCTGCTCCCAAGAGAACACCCACTCTGTACAGGATCCACTCCTGGAGCCCTGCTGCTGTGACCAGAGAATTGAGAATGGTGACATTTCAGTATTGAAAAAGATTCTGGAAATCACACTCATATCCTTATTTTTAGAATTACCCACTCCTATGCCTGGGATGGGGTGAGATGGATTCTCACTGCCCCAGATGGGAATTAGAGGGTCTCTATCATAGAGATAGTGTAACGAATAGCGACTTCTAGTGGCTAGTAAAGACTTTAGTCCATTTACAGGTCCTAAGCTTTTGTGGGCTAGCCTGGAAACCTAATTGCCTTTGATGGCATACATTGGTGGGGAAAAATTATTCCAAAGTTTAAAATCACAACCAACTTATGTGTAACCAAGTTACAAACCATGAAGGAAGTAGAAGTGGCAGTGTATTCTCTACCTAAGTTAAAAGGTAAGTCCAATACAGGATTGTAGTTCTCTTATGCTAATGATGTTTCTTTTTTGTCATCAGTAATTGCTCCAACTCAGGTTTGCATATGTCTTCAGAGTTCTAAAACATTTTTACCATCAGAAGGATTCTTGTTTTTTCTTTCCAAACTAGAAACATTTGTTTATATGATGTCACTATTTCTTAGTTTTACCTTTGGCTATGTTAACATCCTTCTGGATCAGCTTTTGTGATGAGATAAACAAGTGTGTTCTTCAACTAAAACAATTTACTGTTTTTTTTTATATTTTCAGGGAGCTCAAGGATTAAGAGGCATCACTGGCATAGTTGGGGCCAAAGGAGAAAAAGTAAGATGATGATGATGATGATGATGATGATGATGATGATGATGATATATGATATCAGAATGTTTAATATTTTGTAAATATTTAAATTTTTGGTCATTTAAAAATAACTAATTTTCAGCAAAATTTAAAAAACTGTTTAATGTTTACTTTAGAGAGAGAGACAGAGACAGAGACAGAGACAGAGAGGGAGCACACACAGTGGGGTAAGAGCAGAGAAAGAGAGACACAGAATCTGAAGGAGGCTCCAGGCTCTGAGCTGTCAACACAGAGCCTGATGCAGGGCTCAAACCCACAAACCACGAGGTCATGACCTGAGCTGAAGTCAGATGCTTGACAGACTGGGCTACACAGGCACCCCAGCAACATCATTTTTTATTTTATTTGCTTTGTAGATGTTTGGTTAGGTTTTCACATTTCTGTTATAAACATAGATGATAGAAATAAGTAGTATGTATGATACATATTATATATTTTAAAATTATCTCGAGTAAATAGGAGTAAGCAGGGCTGTTACATTTTGTCATTATCCATAATTAATACTGACAGCACTGACACAATACCTGGAAATCAAAGCAAAGACAAGGACGGGATGGAAGGAAGAGGTAAGAGAAGGCAGAACATCTACAAGGGCACCAGGGCCATCTGCGGCTCCCCTGCAGGGTGGAGTGCTGAGCTCTGCCCTCAACAGGGATCTACACTTGATGGAGTTTACATTGGAGCTTATGAACCTGTCCTTAGCCCAGTCTCAAAGACCAGATTGTCCTACCATTTCCATAACAAGACACTGCGAGACGCTTGGAAGATTCAAAGAGGAACAAGGACTTCAAATTTGTTATTTATTGGGAAAAATGAGTGAGTAGATAGCTAACTACATTGTAAACAAGAGACCCATAAATTTGAGGGCAAGTGGTTTCAGGGAGTGAAGACGAAGTAGTGGTTAAGCTTGATCAGGGAACCTGAAGGGCTCACGGAGGAGGTGGCATCAGAGGGACACCAGACCCACAGGGATGACGTGCTCCCAGTGGTGGAGGATGGAGGCTAGGGAATGCTTGGCTGAGTGAATACCATGAACGAAAACATTGCAAACCTGGACATTCATGTTCATGGGCTCAAAAATGTTTTTCTCCCTCTGTGTGTGTATGTGGGGGTGGGGGGGGATATGTGTGTGTGTGTACGGATGTGTCTACCTTTTCTATCAGATTTAAGAAAATGGTTACTACTTACAGAATATGTTAGAAAAGCTACTTTGTAGGCTTCAAAAAAGAAAAGCACTTGCCTACCATCACTTCTGACCCTCTCCTCTTTCCCTTTAGAATCTCTAGAGCTAATTTGTGTCATTTCACACAGAAACACAGAGACTTTTAGTAGCAGCCAAGTGGGAATAACTTGCATATTGTATGTGCTCAAGAAATAAAATTAAATTTTTTAAAAGAAATGCACATTTTTGGAAATTGAAGGAATTATTTTGTGACTAATCTCTTCATTTTTTTCCAGCCTCCTTCTCCTTTCTGGGTATTCTTATTCTGCCTGTTTTACTCTTCCATTTCTTCTAGAATATTTCTTTTCTAAAAACATTGTATTTTAAAAAACATATTTCATATTTCTATATTCATGTTACCTTAAGTAACATTCTGTGTACACCTCTTCTGATATTAAATAATACATCTCATTTGTTTTGAAGTTGCTTTTTTGGGTTTAAATCATTTAAATATGTGATCCCACAGTTTGAAACCAGTTACTGTTCTTGATATGTTCTTTATTTGAGGCATTTTTTTACTTGGCATTTTTCAAAATTTCTCATTTCCTCTGAGTTCTGTCAAATTGCTTTCAATAAAAAATTTAAAAAAAAGCAAGCTCTTCTCATGAACTCAGACCCCTGGAGTGGTTGCCTAGTAACGGCATTTTGGGTCTCAGCTCGTGCTGAACAGCAATATGAGAGAGAGTGAGTGCATCACAGCCATTTCTATAATGCAAAGGCCGGCTCCGCTCTCACAACTCAGGATGAATGATGAATTCAAGGTCTTTTTTGGGTCTTCCCAAACCTCTCCTTCCCTGGTGAATGTAAAATGCTTTCTGCTCTGTTCTAGTTTTTAGGCATCAAAGAATTTCAAGGCTCGGCCGTGCCTCTGCTTCAGATGTGTCCTTTCTTTGATTCTCCCTTTTCTGAACCTTCTATCAAAGATTTTCTAATTCTTAATTCTTACTACAGATGCTGGTTTTCTTACCTGGTTTCTTACCTAGTTTTCTTGGGGTGACACCCATCCAATACTCTTTTGACTGTATTCCATGTATTTTATCATCTCCTTATCTCAACCCTATTCATTAGGAGATGGCCTGTGGACTCCAGTGGCTCTTCTGTCTTCTCGTTCACTTAGCAGATGAGAAAAATATGTAAAGAGGCTTTTATTTTATCATGTAGCATATGCAGAAAGCACTAACTCCCCATATTTTTGTTTTAAAATCACATTTTGATTCTTATAATAAAAAGGTGATATGATATAACCAAGTCAGAATTGACTTCAAGACAAATTAATAAAGCTCTGTAGTTTTTATGCCATCATCACTTGGGAGAGTGTTTGTTGTTAAGGAAATAGATGGATTATTTCATATAAACTGAACCTAATGTCTATCTAGGATGGAAGAGGGCATACACAAATCCTTATTATAATTCAATCTTCTAAATCACATGGACTTCTGATTCTGGGTTTTGGTGGAAATCCAGTGTCACAGAATCTCACCCACAGCTGCGGCAGCAGCAGAGTCACTGCCAACTATTCTCTGGGTGGCTCCTTGGTCTTCACCATTAACAAATTCCCATAGGAATCCTGAGAAGCCTGCAGGGTGAGTACCCAACCTCTTCCAATAGGTTTGCCAAGTTCTCTAAACAGGTGCTAGTGTTTTTAGTTTATGTCATCAATCAAGAATGGATACAGTGTTAACTTAAAATATCCAGCGTGGTACCAAAGACTGACCATAAGTACTTTGGGTGGGATGAGAAGATGCAAACTAGTGTTTTCATATCTGAGGTGTCTGATTAAACACTCATCACAGGTGCCTGGTGGCACAGTTGATTAAGTGTCCGACTATGGCTCAGGTCATGATCTCGCAGCTGGGGGGTTCAAGGCCTGTATCTGGCTCTATGCTGACAGCTCAGAGCCTAGAGCCTGCTTTGGATTCTTTTCTCCCTCTCTCTCCACTCCTCCCCCACTCAGGCTCTGTCTCTTTTTCTCAAAAATAAATTAACATTAAAAAATAAAAAAAAAATACCTAACACTCCCTGGAGTTCACTGATGAATACAGTATATGTTGCAAACACAAAACTTCCTTTTTATCTGGCTATTAAAGTTCTGTAGAAAGACTGATGTGCCCTTTAACATAAATGATTAATCTTGGGGTGCTTGGGTGGCTCAGTCCACTAAGCATCTGACTCTTGATTTTGGCTCAGCTCATGATCTCATGGTTCATGGGATTGAGCCCTGCAATGATGGTGTGGAACCTGCTTGAGATTCTCTCTCTTCCTGTGCCCCTCTCTCACTCTCTGTCTCTCTCTCTCTTTCTCTCGAAATAAATAAACATTTAAATGGCTGATCTTAATTTCATTTCTTTGTCTTATTTTTTGTAGGGTGCCAGGGGCTTCGACGGAGAACCTGGGCCTCAGGGTCTTCCTGGTGCACTTGTAAGTAGTATTCCTTTTACAAGACACAATGACACGTCCTTTAGCAATGATCAGTAAAGATTTTTTGCTCTGTGTGTGTGTGTGTATGTGTGTGCGGGCATGTGCACGCAAGAGTCTTTCACATGTGAATAATTAAAGTAGTAAAATGGGCAATAGTTTTTATATTTATTTAAACAAATTTTGATTAAGACAAGCATCACTTTTGTGGATAAAGAGAATATTCTTTTGACTTGATATAGGTTTTTGTTTTTCTCGTAGGTGAAGTCAGATTGTTAAGTTTTTGCATTTGCTGTGTTTTCCTTTTCTTCTGGTTGCCAGGATGCTTAGAGTCACAGTAACTGTCTGTTTTATATATTTATTTATTTATTTAAATAGTTTACTGTCAAGTTGGTTTCCATATAACACCCAGTGCTCATCCCATTTTTTTATGCTTTATTTATTTCTGACAGAGAAAGAAACAGAGTGAGCAGGGGAGGGTCAGAGAGAGAGGGAGACACAGAATCTGAAGCAGGCTCCAGGCTCTGAGCCAACTGTCAGCACAGAGCCTGATGTGGAGCTTGAACCCACGAACCATGAGATCATGACCTGAGCCGAAGTTGGGAGTTTAGCCGGCGAAGCCACCCAGGCACCCCATTATATTTTAGGTGCTTGGGTAATTCTATCTTTTTCCTTTTCTATGATTTTTGACCTCACTATTCAATATTTTGACTGCTGCATGCACATGTGTCATTATTATAGGCTGCCTCACACCTTTTCTAGAAACAAATAAAAAGCCATCTATTAATACCCACTTTTATCACAGAAAAAGTAGAAAAGGTATAACTAAAATAGAATCTCCAACTATCAAGCTCCTACAGCCCAGTGGGATAGACAGAATGTAACTATGTTGTACATTACAAGATCAAGCACTAGAGTATGTGGTAGAGGTAATCCACACAAGAAGATCTTAGAGGCATGTTGACCTAGAAAGCCATCCTGGGGTGGGGAAGGGCAGCAGAGTAAGGTGAGAAGGAACACTGTTGGTGGTGATGGGGGTATGTGTTGTCATAGGGGCTGTTATTGTCAGGCATTCGGAAGTTTCTATTGAGAAGATGAAACTGAATAGATAAGGTAGAATCATTTTATGGAGTGCTTTTAATGCCAATCTGAGCAATTTGAATGGATATAGTAGCAATAAGAAGCCATTTAAAGTTGTAAAGTAGTTATGCAATTCAACAAAAGCTGTATTGTAGGAAGACACATCCTCTCATCTATTACTGCCTGTACCATAAGTCAACATTAGCCAGATAATTCTGACAGGAACCACTGTTATTGCCTGGAGAATGAAATAATATGGAGAAAGGATTGGCAACTGTTCCAAACCTCAACCCACCAAGATAGTCAACGAATTTAGCTGATATGTAGACATAATTACTGATGTCAAGGTTATCTGCAGCATGGATCTTAATTTTATTATATCTATACATCCAAAGAGGACAGAAGCTTTATGCATTTAAAATGAAATCAAAACACATGTAAGTCTCAGTTATCCCTATGGCAATATAAATTTTTAAGACAATGAAATTTTTATAAAAAGATTTCTTGAGGGGGCCTGGGTGGCTCAGTTGGTTAAGTGTCCAACTTTGGCTCAGGTCATGATCTCGTGGTATGTGAGTTCGAGCCCTCCATCGGGTTCTGTGCTGACAGCTCAGAGCCTGGAGTCTGTTTTAGATTCTCTCTCTCTTTCTCTCTCTCTCTCTCTCTTTCTCTGCTCCTCCCTGGCTCACACTGTCTCTCTCAAAAATAAGCAACATTTAAAAAATTTTTAAAAAATAAAAAGATTTTTTGGGCTAGGCATCCATGACAGAGCAAAGCATTGGGTTGAAAGAGCAGTAGTAAGGTAATATGGATGGGATTTCATAATTTCAAAAGCCTATTAATAAGTGACTTCTGCTCATATTAACAATGTTTTATTTTCATACAGGGTGATCAAGGACAGCGAGGACCTCCAGGAGAAACAGGTCCCAAGGGAGATAGGGTGAGTTCAAACTAGTGTTAATCATTATAAACATGGTGCTTTTTGGTGTCCTCTTCTGATTATGCTTATCTCCTTGATGTGTTCTAAGTGTGGTGATAAATGAGCCTGTCTTGTCTATCCTTTCCTTTTTGGCCTGCAGGGACCTCAGGGTTCAAGAGGAATTCCTGGCGTTCCTGGGTCCAAAGGAGACACGGTATGTCCTGAGCCATAGTCATCAAACACATATTTCAAAGTGATTATCAACTTACGATAAAACTTTAGAAAATAATGAAGGGAAGAAGACTGTGACTGTTTGTGAGACACAGTTGTTTCTCTGTGTGTCTTCAGGGCCTGCCAGGTGTGGATGGCCGTGATGGGATACCTGGAATGCCCGGAACAAAGGTAGCTGTGTGGCCCCGGCCAACCGAGCACAGCATTTCCACTACTACATTCCTGCGAGTCGTACTTAGCTGGTTTTGGCTTTACTCCTCCTTTTAATTTTTAAATCAAGTGTCAACTCAAAATACTATTAGAATAGTATGTTTCTTTACTTGGTTTTAGGAACTCAGTAAAATTGCCCTGTTAATGAAAGTCACTGAAAGAAACTGTCTATTTTGATTAAATTTACATCCTAAGTCCATCGTCCTCCTCCCCTCTCCCTGAACTGGATCATATTATAAAAGTGCATGTAAGGTCAGCTGTAGGGATAATCCTTCTACTTACAAGGTCTGTGTCCTTTTTTTTCTTGAAAGAAAGCAGTTCATACAGGTTCAATGATGCAATAAAAACTTTTTTTCAGGGTGAACCAGGGAAACCTGGGCCTCCTGGTGATGCAGGATTGCAAGGGTTACCTGTAAGTATTTGAGTCTTTAAATGTGTATTGGTGTGGATACATATTTTGAAAATATGAATTTCAGGGAGAAATAATTTGAAAAGTTCTGGGGAAGATATATGGTGCTTTAATTTTGTATTTTTACAGTTTTACATTTTCTGTTTCTCTAAATAACTAGCTATTTCTCTAATAACTTTACTAACCTTTAATTTTATCTTCTGTCTTCAGTTCACTCAATCTTTCTTACCTTTTTACTAACTCTGAGCTATGGGTCAGGGTCATATACTTCTTCCTACTTTTAACCAGCTCTGAAGTTCTTGTCAGCAGAGCTGAGCCATAAGAGGGTTGAGGGTATGCTCATGAACAATGCGAGGTATAAGATACCATTTGTTTTTGATGTGTGGTTCTTTGAATTATTCAAATTAGTGTTTCCCTGCATTAATGTGGCTGGAGGTTAATGTGGATTATACACATGTGTTCCTGGAGACACAAGTTTCAAGGTAATAAAGAGATACTTGGTGATTTGAGGACTGGCCACAATTTATGATATCTGACATTTCAAAATAATCAGTGAGAGAACATTAGGACTCCTAATAGTACCAGATTTTAGTTAGAGCCAGCCTTCTACTGCCATTTTTTTTTCTACTTAAGCATTAGTGATTCAGTATTCTGTACCTGAAATCCTGCTGGTAGTGGAAGCTCCCACTGAGCTGTGGGAGCAGCTTTAAAGAGCAGAAATAGTACTGGATTATAATTTGGAAACTCATGCTTGAAAAATAACTTTAGTTTAGAGGTAGGATTTGCCTAAGCGTATTCAAACTTAACAAGCCAGAGACAGTGAAGTAATTCCTTCTGAACTGTTCAGAATTTGGGAGACTCTCCCTCACACTAAAGCTTTGCTGCTGTCACGATGACCTCAGCCCCTTGGCATGCAGTGTGCATGGTATCTTGCATCTTCTCAGATGAAGTGACTCAACCCGTATTGTGTGTGCGCTCTTTCAGGGTGTACCTGGAATCCCTGGTGCAAAGGGTATTGCTGGTGAAAAGGTAAAAGATTAGAACTTTTTAATTAATATTTTTTCTCTGTTTATTTTTTCATTAGTGCGTTTTATTTATTATTTTTAGTATTTCGAATCTGACTTTTATTTTATTTTTGACCCTAAGGAGAAATGAAAAAGACGTTATGGCTTCAAATTCTATTCTCTTTCGTAGCTGCAGAGAGAATACTTTGACAAAGTGTTGCTGATTAGACTTCCTTCCTGAAAGTGTCATCCTTTGTGCTCAGAAAACAGAGAAAGTGTTACTGTTCTTTACCACTTAAAATAAGGAAGTTGTTATTAAGCCATAGAAATTATGTCAGTGAATATTATTAATGTGATTTCACTTAAACTAAAAAGGGATTAAGACATTTCATTCATAGACTGATCAACCAGGGCTTATAGTCCAGCAATTAAAAACAACAGGTGAGAGAAAAATTAAAGGGATAAGATAAAGCTTTACTTTAAATAGATAAAAAGTGAATAATGTAGAATTTTGTCACTACCAGGTTATACGGCTACAGCTCTCTAATTATAGGGGTGCACAGCATCTTTAAAGAGCAGAGATGTTCCCTAATAAGTGGACCGTGAGAGACTGATGGTGGAGGTGGCATCCCCAGACATGCGCTCTCCCTGGAGCTTGCGGGCAGGGTTTTTCTCAACAGCACATCCTCTTATTCCTCATGTTCACAGGATTCTTTTTAATTTTAATAGTGTCAGTGTCAGGTCAAAGGGCGAAAGAAGGGTATTGGAGACAGAAATGGTAAAGGAAAGACACATATAATTAATATTGAGGAAAAAGAAAAATGTTCTCATATTCTTGTCTGGCTAATGACCTTCATTTTTTTGACATTTGACCTTCATTTTTGGACACTTTTGACACTTTACTATACTTACGGGAATAAAAGAACATTACCTTGAATCTAAAAAATTTTTTAATGTATCCACTAAAAAACAGATTCTACATCTTCCCAAATTCTCAATCTGAAATTGGGAAATTAATGCTATTTAGGCGTTGGAAATGCCTGGGGTGGGCTAGGCAGGTTGATGATTATGCTTACTTGCTGTCTAAATTGCTTTCAATGTTGCATTTTACCTTTAGGGTAACACGGGTGCTCCAGGGAAGCCTGGTCAGTTGGGGAATTCAGGCAAACCGGTAAGATGCCATGAGTTACCTTTCCTTTATGTGTTAACCTGTTGCAATCAATAAGCAAAAATTAGGGAGAGTTAACCTTTTCTTTCCTTGCCTTCCTCATAATAGGGCCAACAGGGGCCTCCAGGAGAGGTGGGACCCCGAGGACCCCGGGGGCTTCCCGTGAGTACTCCTTTTCTGTAGAACCTTCCAAGGGGCCTTCTCAGGGTTTTGCTGGGTGTTCTTCCAAACATTGGTTCATTTATCCGTGAATGCCTTCTGGTGTTTGAGCATGTGCTAGCCGAGGGAGACCATGGGAACAGAAATGCTATTCATGTGTACTTATGCTTTTTTTTGTTCAGAAAGTGGAAATAAAACTTAAAACATGTTTGAAATATGTATAAAAAGCATGATGACCCTTTGTGCTCTCCTCTCATGTTGATGGAAACACTTTAGTGTGGTTAAAGAACAACTTTACTGAGATATAATTCATGTACTATAAAATTCACTCACTTAAATTATACGATTTACTGATTTTTAGCTTATTTATAGAATTATACAACTATTACCACAGTCCATTTTCAACATTTTTTGTCATCCAGAAAGAAACTGTGTCTACCTTCAATCATTCAGCATTTCCTCTGAATCTTCTCTGCCCTACGCAACCACTAATCCACCTTCTGTCTCTGTAGATTTACCTGTTCTGAAAATATCATTTAAATGGAATCCTACAATTATGTGGGTTTTTCAGTGGTTGGTTTCTTTCAACATGTTTCAAGGCTTAGCTATGCTGTAGCGTGTATCTGTACTTCATTCCCTTTTATTGCTGAATAATGTTCAATTATATGGATATACCACATTTCATCCTTTCATCCACTGATGGACATTTGGGTTGTTTCTGCTTTTTGGCCATTATGAATAATGCTACTATGAACATTTTTCTATGAATTTTTGTGTGGACACATGCTTTTATTTCTCTTGAGTACAATACCTAGAAGTAGAGTTTCTGGGTCATGTGATAACTATGTTTTAATCTTTTGAGAACCTGCCAGTCTTATTTTCTTGTGAGTTTGTAAATGTGTCTATTTTGCAGCAAATACAGCAATGTAGATTTTCTCATTAGATACACTTTGACCCTTAGAGAGAAACTGATTAGGAAATTAAACATGCATTTAATGTGAACTTTAAAAAATTCTCTCTGGCCTTCAGTGTCAGTTCTTGTTTTCAAAATCTGCTGGGTAACAAAAAGAATTCCAAGTTGAGGGAAATATTTTAGTGTGGTTAAAGAACAACTTCACTGAGATATAATTCATGTACTATAAAATCCACCCATTTAAAGTATACAATTTATTGATTTTTAGCATATTTATAGAATATATATGCTAAATATACATAGAGAGAGAATATAGAGGATACAGAATTATTTCCAACTATTGTTGTTACTTCTTTTAAAGCATTTAATGAGCATGTTGAATGAGGATTTTCATGTTTCAGGGAAGTAAAATATTCCAGGTGTCTTGCAACATGAGAGGGGGATTTTTCCACTGCTCACGGATGTTTGTCAACCAACCTCTACCAGGTGGTTTCCGGAAGTTTCTCTGCAGCCAAAGAAACTAGTTTTTGCCCCTCATTATGCTTCTTGCTCACTCACTGCTCACTTATACTTTTCTTCTTTCTTGCTTGAAGCCTGCAAATTTCTAATTAAAATACTTTCCTTAAGTTGACTGCCAAAGCAATGAGTTTGTAGCTAGATCACATTCCTAAAACAATGAAGATTCTCCATGACTGGTCCAGAGGATATAACAGTGTGGGAAAGGGGCACTGGAACTTTGAGAATGTTGGCTATTAAGTCTAGCGTTCACTTTGTAGAGCAGAAAACAGTAAAGTTGAAGGAGCACCTGCTGTGTGTGAGGACTACGCACTGAGCACAAAATGTGACAGAACAGAGAGGACTTGGCCCATCATCAGTTAAGTGTCATGGGATATATAGAGAACCAGAGGCGGAATAGCATAAGGAGATGGGGTGGGGGTGTTTCATTCTTTCATGTGAGGGGAGGCACATCTGTTATGCCTATATTTGTTCTGCCTATGTTTGAGCCTGATCTAGGTTTTGATTTTTGCATTTCTGTAAATGTCTAGGTTCTCATTGTGGCTCAAAGCTTTGGTGTTTTTCTTCTGTCATGTTTCCTATATCTAATAGGACGTGCTGATTCTACCACCTCCTTTTGAAAGTCTCTTACATTTTACTCTTCTTTTGTAAGCCCACTTCCATTATCTTGGCTCAGAACATTAGCTGCTGCTTGGATTATCCGTTGCCTCCCCAGCTTGTCTATCCTTCCTCTACCAGCATTTTCCAAAAAGGTACTCCTGGCATCTTGGTTGGGATAGTTCTGTGTTTCCCAGGACTTCACCCTCGAGCTCCAGTAGTGTTTCCACAGTCATGGTGCCACACAAAAAGTATCAGACAGCATTTCAGAGGCCTGGGGACTGGCTGTGACCCCGGCTGTGGAGACTGCCATACTGGTCTTTTTGAAGTATGCCTTCTGTCATCATTTTTCTTCTTTATTTACAAATCCTCCATAGATCTCCACTGGCAATTAAAGAAAGTACCAAATTTTAAACTGTTGGTTTACCCTCTAGTTTTACGTCCCACTTCTGCCTCACCCAGAGCCAGCCTGTGTTCAAGTCAAGCTGGACTCCATGCTAATTTCTAAATAGTCTCTGTACTTCTTAGCCTGCCTGCTTTCTTTTGTTATGCTTTGCACTTAGATGGCTTTTTTCCTCAATATCCCATGTGCCTTCTTAGATGTGATTAAGATGTTAATTCTACAATGAAACCATCTCTGATTATGCCCCATCTCCCACATAGAAATGTTCTCTCTTTATTCTGAACCCTGCGGCCCTGGGCCCCTTAAAATTTTTTTAAATTAATTTTGTTTATTTTTTAATTTTATTTAAATCTAGGTTAGTTAACATATAGTGTAATAATGGTTTCAGGAGTAGAACTTAGTGATTTATCAATTAGAATACCCAGTGCTCATCCCAACAAGTGCCTTCCTTAATACCCATCACCCAGTTTGCCCTGCCCCACCCACCTCCCCTCCAGCAACCCTCAATTTGTTCTATGTATTTAAGAGTCTCTTATGGCTTGTCTCCCTTTTTGCCCCTTGCTGTGGAAACAGCGGGAATGTAGGGACACCTGTGATCCACCTTTGTGGTCCCTACATCTTTTTACTCAGGGCTTATCACAAGGTGGTGCTTAATAAATATTTCTTAAAATGAATTGAATTGGAGGTATAATAAATCTTGCTATGCTGCTTATGTTGGTAATAACTGACTTCTCACCTACTATAAATTCTATGGAAAAGTGTCATGAGAGAGTCTAAGTATTATAGTTCTGGAGCAGAGTTTTAACATCAAATCTCCTTACTGAAAGATACGTTTATTCTTTCATCTTACATCATTAAATTTAGTTTCATAGATAAAGGTTCACACATTTTCAGTTATTCCTCACAAGTTTTAACAGTTTTTCCTACAAATGTCAAATTGAAAAGCTGAGTAGAAGGAATGGAAACCTATTTCTAATGTGTCCTACTAATGGACCGGGCTAATTGGAGCACGTCTGTGAAAGTAAGTGGTGTTCCCCTTTCCAAACCATTGTTCTAACAACTTTAGCCAATGCCACAGTAAGACATATGGGACGTTTTTTTTTTTTGGCACCTCCAGTGATGACATATGAACTCATATCTTCACCACTTGGATCATACTTCTGACTTTCTCAGTCACACTCAACTGCTTTTCACTTGGCTCTGGGTGACTCCTGGTTTATAGCAGACTTATGGCTGGGGCTTCGGATGCAGTGGCTCCCAGTCCATTTTCGTCTTTCAGGCTTTCCAGAACTTGCCAGGGCTTTTGTTGAGTGAGTTGTGTTTGCTCTGCTCTCATGATCCTGACTGGGATGAGTGCCATGCTGATCTGCTTCCAGCTTTCTGAAGATTATACACTCCTGGAGTACAGAGTCTCTCTCATTTTCTCTTGAAGTCCCACCCCCACCTATCATCAACAGCTCTGGCACAGAGGTCCCCATATGGTGTGTTGCTGAATGGTTGAAACTGCCTTCCTGTGCCCCCCAAGCCATGGAATATTATCCCTGTCAATAATTGTGAAGCAGCTGTGATGGTTATAGATTTTGATCTTCTTCCCTGTGTGCAAGAATATTTAAACCTACACTAGAGAGAAATACAAACTATACAATGCTGTAAAATTGAATAGATTTTTAAAATATCTTTGTGGCAAACCTAAAAACTTATCATTGTTGTAGGACTAATACCATCTTCCAATGTTAATATGAAAATGGTTTTGTAAAAGCAACAATCTGTAGAAATCATAATTGATCTTCTGGGTTAATCAGCATCCTTTTTCCCAGAGAGAAGCACTTAAATATATACTCCAGACTAAGTATAATGATTTACAATTTCTCACTTCCAAAATTAGCATGGTACTAAGAATAATGTTCATTCTTCAGCTAGTTAGCATTTTGGGTAATCAGGCAAATGCAGCCACCACCACAATCTAGAGCACAATGGAATAAAATCCAATATTTTTTGCAAAATAATTATTACAACACAAGTATAATGAAATAGATTTTTTTCTGTGACATTTTAAAAGTCTAGTAGCTCTATTTTGAAAGGGAGATTTCCAAGTGGAATTATTTGTATTTACTGAAATTAGTTTTACAAAACAGCTCCCAGTATTTATTTATAAAGAAGGTGCCTTCTTGCTGATCAGTGGGCTTGACAGAAACTAGAGAAATGAGGATTATAGACCTGTTTTTTTTCCCCAAGAGCAACTTTTACTTTTAAAGAGATAGGAGATATGAAAGGCAAAGAACAATTTAATTAAACATTTGATTAAAAAACATAATTCTGACTGATTTCTCTAAGCCTTGGGTAAAACCCTGGATAAAAATAATAACTAATGCTTTTATAGTGCTTACTGTGAGCCAGACACTGTTCTAAGTGCTTTATATATCTCTTCAATCCTCTCAAAAACCCTATGAGATAGGTACTGCTTTTATCTCCACTTTATAGGCAAGGAAACCGAGGCACAGAGAGGTGAAGTTACGGGCCTGGAGTTGGCTGATGCATGGCGGGGCCAGGACCTGGCAGTGGGGCTCCATGCCTGTGGCCTTGTCTTCAGTACCCTGCCAGCTCTAGTCAAGGCTCTGCAGGATAGTTTTTATCTGAAGTTAGCTTGCCAGATTCTAATGGTACAAGACATATTTAGCAAATTTTAAATTTTGGTGTTTATGGAATTTTCAAAAGTCTAAGTAAACCTGGTGAAGACAAACAAATAGGACATAAACCCACACAGATTCCTGGATCTTACCTCAGAACTACAGAATAAGAATATAGGGGAGCAAGTGGGGGGTGGAAAGAAGACGGAGTGGTGGAAGATGTCTAGTGAAATATAGTTCTTTTAATGTTTATTTAGTTTAAGAGAGAAAGAGAGAGAGCGTGTGTGTGTGTGTGTGAGCACAGGGAAGGGGAGCACAGGGGGGAGAGAGAGAGGGGGGGAGAGAGAGAGAGAGAGAGAATCCCAAGCAGGCTCCATGCTATCAGTGCAGAGCCCAAAGCAGGCTCAATCCCATGAATCGTGAGAGCATGACCTGAGTCAAAATCAAGAATCATACACTCAACTGACTGAGCCACCCAGGTGCCCCAAGTGAACTATATATCTAAAACACTCTTTGGAGGGTTCTGATGCACAGCCATAGTTGGGAATCACTGGTAGAGGGCCTGCATCTTTTTTAAAGCCTTGATTGGCTTCTTAAATAGGGAAGAGTTGGCAGATGTGTCTGAACATATTGAAGATATATATGGTGGCACAGAGGATCCAAAACTAAATAAATAAATAAAGCCTTTTATTACGTTCCTCATTTTTTTAATGGTAGGGTTCTGCCTTTTTTTTTCTGGTCCTTTACAATTTTTTTTTTTTTTTTTTGCTACAAATCAGAACTCTTGTCACGGGGTTTGTAAATATTAGCCACTGAGCAGAAAAGCCATATTCCTACCAGTCTCCCTTGACCATATCTGAGAATATGTTTATCACCACAGCTTTTGAAACACAGGAGAGTTACCATTTATTTAGCACACTGTGGTAACAAGACCATGGCGAATTGCTCCCTGCAACATGTGTTTAAATCTGTTTTTTAAGATTACTATTTATATCTTGAATATTCATGTTCATCTGACTCACAGGTGAAATTCTAGAACTTAGAGAATGTTTTTAGAATACATAGAAATCCTAAGAATGGCCATCAGAAAATCTTGTCCTCATACTTTATTTGTAACTGCTTGGTCACTGTTGGGAAAATAAACTTTTTTCAAACTTGAGATGATTTCTATAGAAATACCTATGTTTAAAATGGCCAAGAACTGGGGGTGCCTGGATGGCTCAATCGGTTAAGTATCCACACTCTCTTTCTCTCAAAATAAAATAAGTAAAATTAATCTCTTTAAAAACATAAAATAATATTGGGGTTCCTGGGTGGCTCAGTCAGTTAAGCATCCAACTTCGGCTCAAGACTGATCTCACTGTTTGTGAGTTCAAGCCCCGTGTCAGGCTCTATGCTGACAGTTCAGAGCCTGAAGCCCGCTTCAGACTCTTTGTCTCCCTCTCTCTCTCTGACCCTCCCCCCACTCGTTCTCTGTGTGTGTATCTCTCTCTCAAAAATAAACATTAAAAAGAAGTAAAACAAAATAATATAGCCAAGAACTTAAAGGGTGGAAGAGAAATAAAAATGAATAACACATACTGAACAAATGCTTGTAATTTTACTGATCCTCTATTCCTGTGTGTCCTGGGCTCTCATGGGTGTAGAAGTTCAACAGAACCGACTGTCTATACCGGAGTTCTGAGCCATTCATATGTGTTAGCAAGGGCCTGCCAGCAGCTAGAAAACACTTACGAATTGACTACTAAGAGCTCATGAAAGAGAAAATAAGATACCAGCAGAGAAAATCTTTCAGTTTGACTGGAAAAATAATCCCTCCTTAGCCCTTTGGTTTGTGAAAGAGAAAAAAAGTACTTCAGTCATCTTTATTTTGGCATAATGGTTCATTTATTTAGAAGTGAATACTTGAGGTTGTGTCAAGAACTGCTTTCTCCTTCTAATATCATTAGTTAGTTTTCCCACTGATGACTATTAATTATTCTGTGAATTAAAGTCATGTTAGGCCAATGACATTTAGGATCTTAATCATGATGCAGTTCAGAAATTACTGAAAATGCCAACAGAGCATGCATACTGAAGAAAATCTGTCTTGAATTTTCCAGTGATGGGCTAAATTAACAGGGGAGAATCCAATCATTATATGTATAGATGGATAGAACCTGTCACAGTGGCTGGTTTCTTTCCAGTGCCCATCCTCAAAGAACACTGCCTCAGGCTTCTAAAGCTGCTAACAAGGGTTAAGGGCCAATGTACCACCCAAACTTATATACTAGACAAGCTACTTACATAAAATTTTTTGTAAAGTATTTAAGAATTTTTCATTTAAGTCACCTATAATTCATTTGAAACAACTACCACTTAATTATAACTCCAAGCTAGAGACTTGTAATTTGGCAAACATTTGTTAATCTTCAAAGAAACCGAAAATTCAAGATGATTATGGATCTTGACACTTAGTTCAATTTATAGATAAATGAATAGTATATGGGGGCCAGATCAGGATAATCTTAGCAGAAGTATTTATGTATATCAAAGGGGCACTTGAGTGGCTCGGTCGGTTAAGCATCCAGCTTCAGCTCAGGTCATTATCTCGCGGTTGGTGAGTCTGAGCTCTGAATGGGGCTTTCTGTCATCCTCTGTCTCCTCACCCCTCTGCCCCTCCCCTGCTTGCACTCTCTCTCTCTCAAAAATAAATAAATAAACATTATATATATATAGCTAAGTAGTTATAACTAGTTATATATATATATATATAACTATCAAAAATTAATATGAAGTTTCTGTGTCATTTTATTTTATTTTATTTTTTTACAAATAGTTTATTGTCAAATTAGTTTCCACATAACACCCAGTGCTCATCCTCACAAGTGCCCTCCTCCATGCCCATCCCCCCTCCCCCCACATCCATCAGTCCTCCGTTTTTGTCAGCATTCAAGAGTCTCTCATGGTTTGCCTCTCTCCCTTTCCCCCACCATTTCCCNCCTCTATTTCCCCCCATCTTCTCCCCCACGGACCTCTGTTAAGTTCCTCCTAATCCCCCTATACGTGCAAACATATGGTAGCTGTCCTTCTCTGCCTGACTTACTTCGCTCAGCATAACCCCCTCAAGGTCCATCCATGTTGCTACACATGGCCAGATTTCATTGTTTCTCATTGCCATGTAGTATTCCATGGTATAGATAAACCACATCTTCTTGATACATTCGTCCGTTGATGGACACTTAGGTTTCTGTGTCATTTTAAACTAAAATGAACTCAAAAGACTACTTTCATTATATATACATAATATATACATACCATTTGTATATACCATCCAGGAAATGTGATTATTTATCCAATAGCCTCATGTTCAGTTGAGTTGAATATGTTTGAAATAAAATAAACTTTTATCAGACTGCATAAAACTGTATAAGGTTCTTGGAGAAAGAAATTGAAGAATTCATGTCTCCATTACTTCAAGGGCTTAGACTTTCAAATAAAGAAATTGAAATTGGCTCAGAAAATGAAATGTTGCTTTTCATGTATTTTCATTATAAATTGTACTTTTCAATGTTTATTAATCTTTTAAGATATATTTAGAACAATAATGTATAGAACAAAGAATTTTGTATGTTGGAAACTTTGTAAATTTCTATTATCCCTGTCATTTTGAAGTTGCATTAGTAATTTAAAGGCAAACATCCCTATCCTGTTTCTCTTTTTTCACTATTTTGCGGTTCAAGATCATTTACCAGATGCTGCATTAAAATGTACTGTAGACCTGAAATTCACTCTATGTTTTAAGGATTCTGCAGAATTCAAAATTAATATACCTATACCTCAAGGGCACATAATCAAGAGGATAAAACATATATACAGCCATAATACGTTATATTGTGATTTAGATGCTGAAAATTACTACTTATCATTTCACATGGATGTATCAGACATCATTTTTATCTAATGGTCTATAATCACAGTGAACAGTTAACACATTCACTGAAGGACGAACACTTGGGAGGTTGTGGGCATTTTATGTAAAAACGTTGAACACGGGGAGAACACTTTGATAAGTTTTATATTTATACAAAAACCTAAGCAGAATGTTATCTTATTGACATAGTAAATTTGAGTTTTGGGAAACTGTCCAGTTGACAGTCATGTTTGTGTTCTTCCAGGGCAGTAGAGGTGAAATAGGACCCGTGGGACCCCCAGGACCACCAGGTAAACTGGTGAGTAATATTTCCAGCCTCCAGCAGCTTATACACTTCAAACAAAACACAATAAGCTTGTAAAAATAAAAAGGAGAGAAAAACAATATACAAAGAGTGATTTCATCATCCTTGCTTGATTTCTATTGCGCTGTGAATGTGCGAAAATGTAAATGTGGAATTTCACAATACATCTAGGATACCCTCAGAGGGTATTTGAATTGGTGTGGTTTGTAGCACACATTTTGAAATGAGGAGAGACATGAAGTGCTACATTTGGCCTCTGGTTGTTCTTGAAATTGAAGAGAAGCACGCGTGAATGCTGCCTTTGACTTCTCGGAGTAGGGCTTGTTTACATGGCCAGAGAAGCACTACCGCTGCCCGGGGCCCGCTGAAAGAGCCCGCTGTTGGGAAGGGGTGCAGACCCGGAGCTGAGGACCTCAGAGGTGGGCAGAGCGGGTGGAGGGACAGACCTCGTTCTTCCTGAGAGTGTGGGAGAGAGGCAGATTTGAGGAGCAGAGCTATACCAACCACAGCACATTTATTTTAGACCGGAGTCGACACACCCGAGGTTGTCTGCCTTGTGTGCTTGCAGTGTTGCAGTGATAGTGATTCGGGAGCCTCTGTTTGTTTTTCAGGGTTCTCTGGGCAGTCCTGGCCTCCCTGGCTTGCCGGGCCCCCCTGGACTTCCTGGAATGAAAGGTGACAGGGTAAGCTAGCCCTCCAAAAAGTTCCTTATTTGGAAGGATGATTTTTACTATGAGAAACCAAGCTTTCTTTGTCCATTGGAGATTTTTATAGCGGTGGTCATAGACAGTGATCAAGAATGGTATCTTAAACTACTGACAGTTGGGCTCAAGAAGCAAAGAAAAAAAGTCTAGAATGATAATTTCTCAGAAGGAAAAAATAAAAGTTGAGAAAAGTAAAAATTTCAGTTGCAATGATACTTCCTGTTTAGTTTTAAATTTACATTCTACCAGTGAGATTTTATGTGGGTGTGGTCAGAGAAGACCCCAAGTTGCCAGCTTTTGGACAACTGTGAGTTTCTCTAGGTCTTACCTGCCTGTTGAGGCTGTGAGGAAAGGAGCAAGTCCTCATCTGTCACATCATTCATACATGTCTTTGTCTACCAGTCTGATATGGGAAGTTGGTTCATTTGAAATTATGTAGTTGAATACCTCAAAATACTGAAAAAGTACTATATTTTGTTCAATACAGGGAGCAGTCGGTGAACCTGGTCCAAAGGGTGAACAGGTAGGTCCAATCAGAGGAGTATGAAATGCAGTGAGTAATGGGCATTAATGTGCCTCACCAGCAGGGGGCACTGGCTGGTTTACAGCGTGAGTGAGAAGAACGAGGCTAGCAATTTTTCTCAATGTGCTTCATAGTGAGTGAAACCTAGAGTTTAGTTTGGTCTGTAACTTTATCTACTATTTTTAATAAGCTGGTGCTGATGATGGCTCTGCTTCCAAGACTACACTTTGTCCTTCCTTTAAAACGAGTGTCCCTGGCTTTCATTCACTGGATGGGTTTACTTGTGACCGGTAGAGTCTTCTAAGCCACATCATCATATTTTGAGTCCTTCTGTATCAAGACCTTAACAAATAAACTATGAACATGAATTATAACTAATCCTTTTTCTGGGTTCCTTTTTCTATACTGAAAGCCTTTTTTCAAGGAATACCTAATTGTATTTACTTATTTATTTTTTAAAGTTTTTTTTTATGTTGAGAGAGACAGAGACAGTGTGAGTGGAGGAGGGGCAGAGAGAGAGGGAGAGAGAGAGAATCCCAAGCAGGCTCCATGCTGTTGGCACAGAGTCCTTGAACTCAGGAAATGATGAGATCAGGACCTGAGCTGAAACCAAGAGTTAGACATTTAACTGACTGAGCCACCCAGGTGCCCCAAGGAATACCTAATTTCAAAATTGCTGGATACAATCATTAATCCTTAAGTTTAGAAGAAACTCAAACTCACCTTCTATCTTTTCTCTAGGCTCTCTTCTGATTTGGACTAGTACCTGACAGATTGAAAAGCCATTAGGAGCATTCTGTATTTCTGCATGATCCGGGGTTGAGGCACTGTGGGCACTTAGGAATGCTTATCAATGTTCACTGGTTAAAACTGAGGCAAGGGACTAAGAATTTAATAATGTGATTTTTAATCTTAATTTTTAGGGTTCCTCTGGTGAAGAAGGTGAAGCAGGAGAAAGGGGTGAACTTGTAAGACATTTTGTTCTGGTTAATGATGAGCTGTACTGATTTCTAACTGTATTAGAAACATATTTTCTTTGCCTCTCTAGCTTGCTAACTTCTATAGTGGCTACAATGTGTCTTATATAAACTAATGAATGACTTCCCAAGACTGCAGCCAAGATAAGTAAAGCAGAGGGGAAACACTCCAAAATTGATAGACCTGGCCTTACACCTTTGGAGAATAGAGTGTACTGTTATAGGTGGTGAATTTTCCTGTGGCTTTACACCTAGACATTCCAAGTGATTATTTTTTTTAACATTTATTTATCTTAGAGAGAGATTGAGAGAGAGCGAGAGAGAGAGCATGCATATGGGGGAGGGACACACACACACACACACACACACACACACACAGAATCCAAAGCAGGCTCCAGGCTCTGAGCTGTCAGCACAGAGCCCAACACAGGACTTGAATTCACAAACTGAGACCATGATCTGAGCCAAAGTGAGACGCTCAACCGAATGACCCAGGCGCCCCCCAAGTGATTCTTATATGACTATAGAAAGTCTATGAATAGTGCCTATCATGGAAATAAAATTAATTTTATTAGAGTCAGAAAGCTGTGATTCACACATTTGACTGTAAGTATTCTCTGCAGTCTAAAACCTTCCAAAGAAGTAACCTCCATCTCCAGAGGATGCTGTTGCTAAATCTCCAGGAAGGCAGTAAGAATGAGAAAAAATTATGTTGACTGCGAGAACTGCTAGATTTGCTGGTTCATCTTTATGGTTTTGACACAATCTAACATGACCTAATATGAAAACTTATGTTTGGTCCTTTGGAGTGGGGACAGATTTCTCATAAAATAGTTCCAGAGAGCACTTAGTGCAGGAAAAAATTCTAGTAATGTTGTTTTATTCAGATTTTCATGATTAGAGCTAATATAAATGTAGTATCTGAATTAGGCAAAGCCCTCTATTAAGTAAATTTGAAAAAGGATTATTTTATTTTCTGTTAAAAATTTTCATTTTAGGGGCTGGGAGGATGTTTTAAGTCATTCTGTTTTATAGTGGAGATGAACTGATATGATAAAACTTGAGCTGAATTCACATCTAGAATTAGGGGTGGGAGATTTCCCAGTTTTATTTTTTAAGCATAAAACCATTCATATTTAGTTTGATAGACTTTTGGGGATGAGTTTTAAAATACTGTTAGAGTTTCAATAATGAAGTCATCAGGTTTAAATGTCTACTGTGTTTTAAAATAGCATTCTAGTTTAATATCTTTTGACTTACACATTTTAATTCTCACACTTAGCATTTTAGATCTAGTTGGAGCCTTGTAGATCTCTGATTCAACCCTGTTATATAACAGATTAGCCAAAGGCTAGGAGGTTACAAAGCTCACAGAAGGTCACAAAATTAAGCAGCAGAACTGGGACTAGAATCCAAAATTTGAATCTAATGTTTTTCTGCAGTGCCAGGGTCCATCTGTTCATGGTTTTCTATAGATTTCAGCAGCACAATAACCTTTGAAATATTTTTAGTAAGCTATTAAATGTGAATGCATTGTTCTAATATAATTTTGTTTTATTGATTTAGGGAGATATAGGATTACCTGGGCCAAAGGGAACTGTAAGTACAATGAACAATAAAGGTATAAAAATAAAAATATCAATAGAACTAAAGAAAATGCAATACTCTGCTTTATGAAATCACTCTATAAAATTCAATTCTTAAAGGATTTACCTTCAAGGAAATTAATGTATAAATTTATTCTTTGGGTAATGGATTCATCCAAAAGAAAAAAAAAGTACCTCACAACAGTGTAAATGGACTACCTTTTGAACTAACTACTCTAAAGGAAGTTTTAGTCGTAAGTGACTCAATGAGAATACATGGTAATTTCTTTCACAAGTGGGTCATTTTTAAAATGTTTATATACTTTTGAGAGAGACAGAGCACGAGCAGGGGAGGGGCAGAAAGAGAGGGAGACACAGAATCAGAAGCAAGGTCCAGGCTCTGAGCTGTCAGCACAAGCCCGACATGGGGCTTGAACTCATGAACCATGAGATCATGACCTGAGTTGAGGTTGGATGCTCAACTGACTGAGCCACCCAGGTTCCCCACAGATGGGTCATTTTAAAAGAACTGACTTGTCCTTTGTGGTAACAAGAGTATAAATAAATTTCATTGGCAGTCATACCATTGCAAATATTTCAGTAATTTTATCAATCTCCTGTGTGTTCTAGTTGGGGAAGTAACAAAGTCATAATGCATAAGAAATATAATAGACAATTATTAAAGCTCGAAAATGATCATCTCATTCATCATTTTACAGAAACTAAACTGATGTCCTTAGAGATTAGATGTATTCAGAATTATAGACCCAATAATAGAACCACTTATTAGAACAAAATTAACAGAACCAATTATAGAACCAGCAAATGTGGGGTGATTTGCTAGTTTGAAAGGAAGCACATCTGATACAAAGAAATTTAAGAGAGTATAAGGAGAAAAGATGAAGCTCAGACTCTAACCTTAAATGAAACCACCACCACCAGCTTCTGGTTTATCTTTTGTTCCTCCTATTTCTGGAATCTCCTCCACTGTTCTCCATCCCCGTACAACACATTATCCTCATAGCAGCCAGTGTCCTCTAGATAAAAATATAAAGCCCACATTAATCCCTCCTCTGCATAAACTCTTCAGGAATAACATTTGATAGAATAAAATCAGACACTTAGCAAAGTATACAGGTCTTTGATGAAGTGGACTCCACCTTGCCAGCCTCATCTCTACCTCTCTGGAAGTCATGTGTTTGGAGTGCTTTTTATTTTGCATGCTGTGTAATGCCATGTGCTGGTCTCCTAGCTTGGAACACTCTTCCTCTTTCCTTAGAACAGCTACCTCCTACGTAAGCATTTGGCCCCATCCTCAGCCCCACTTTCCTCCAGAGAACCCCCCCCCCAACTCCCAGACTTGGTTACAATGCCAGCCGAGAGCTCTTTATATACCCTGAGTTAAAAATTATTACATTGTATTAGCTCACCTGTTTACATACTGCCTCTAAACACCATTGACAGTCTCAAGCTTCAAGGCATTCTTTTTTTTTTTTTTTTTTTTTTTTTTTTTTTGCGGCAGCCATACAGGAGGTTTATTTGATGACCAATTAATGGCTATTATTTGGCAGTGAATGAAAATCTGTGACTGTGATTATCTTGAGAACTCTTTTTTTTATTTTTTATTTATTTTTTTTTACAAATAGTTTATTGTCAAATTGGTTACCATATAACACCCAGTGCTCATCCCCACAAGTGCCCTCCTCCATGCCCATCTCACTCCTCTCCCCCATATCCATCAGTCCTCAGTTTGTTTCTCAGCATTCAAGAGTCTCTCATGGTTTGCCTCTCTCCCTTTCCCCCACCATTTCCCCCCTTTTTCTCCCCCATGGTCCTCTGTTAAGTTCCTCGTAATCTTCCTATACGTGCAAACATATGATATTTGTCCTTCTCTGCCTGACTTATTTCACTAAGCATAACACCCTCAAGGTCCATCCATGTTGCTACATATGGCCTTTATGCCTAAGAATCTTTGACAGAAATGGCTTAGGCTTGACAAAAACATAGGATAAACTTTGGTAGAATTCGTAATAGAAATACTACTTCACTCTAGAATAATCAGTCATTTTAAATGGTAAGAATTCGAGTTATAGAAGGAAAAAGTGAATGAACAATGAAGTGATCAAAATGTAGTTTCATTTAAATTTGGGTGTACTACTAGGGGTTAACTCTTGCTTTGTCACCTCCGTCCCTCCCTCTCTCTTCTCTGCTATCACCTACATAATACTGATGCAGCTGAAATGTATTGACCCAGAATCAGGGGAAACAGTTACGAGCAGACACACTTTACCTCCTCAGTGATGTCAGCATAGACAAACCTGATAAGTAGGTGAAGTCTGTACCCCAGTTTCTACTTTGGCATACCACTCTTCAACTAAAGGATTCTTTCCAAAGACCCAGGGCCCTTGTGATGTCTTGGCCATGTTGGCCTTTGATCTCTTCATCAAAAATGTCCTGTTGCTTGTCCTAGCAGTACTTTGGACATTGTCAACAAGGTGATAGACTCTGATTTGGTCTCCTTTGTTCCCTGCCAGTTCTTTAGTGCACTTCCAAACTCACTTTGGCTTCTCTGGGGTGCTTTAGAAGCTGTGATAGTTTTGCACTGTAGTCGTCTGACAATTCCCAGCCCTCCACAGCACATCCTTAGTTCTCTCTCTGACACGGTCTTTCATGAAGTCTTTAAGCCATAATTTCTTCATAGAAGCAATTCTGACAGGTTGACTTAGATGAGTGTCTTTTTTTTTTTTCCATAAAGAAAGATTGAAAAAGGCACACTTGCTGAGCTGTATTCAGATATGTCTAGCGAAAGCCCTGCCTCACCACCACCTTCTTCCCTTCAGTTTACAACATTTGAATGTTTGAAAGAGTTGGCTCTTTCTAGATGAATGTTGCATATGAAAAAGCAAGATTAAGTTGCTTTATGAATTTTACCTTTATCTTGAGCACTAACATTCCTTAATGCCTCCTGTCCTTTTATCTTTTCATTCTTATTCTATAAACAATGGCACATTGTAACTACTATGCCATAAATTCTACCACAGGGAGTTTAACAGAAAGTGAATTAATTTAGTCTCTTTTAAAGCAGTTATTATAGATGGGAACTTTTAAAAATGCTTTTAGTGGTGTGCTTTGAGGGAAAAAATCTGTTATATGCTTTTGTGTTAAGTACAAGTTTTATTTAACTTCTTTGGTATTTAGATTTTTAACTTCCTCAATACTTAGATAAATTATGGACTCTTTTTGTTTCAGTATTTTAAATATATTCATGTTAGGTGCAGCATTTTGAATGCATTTAGTTAATGTCAGTATTTTAGAATTCCTGGATACATCTGGCTTCTTCAAATTTTCCAGTGTTATAAAGCTAAGTAACTTATGTTCTTGGAACATCTTTATTTCATGCCTTCCGTATTGGCGATAGACAAATAACATGTCTTGTAGGAACTCAGTGGCCTTTTTGTGACCAGAAAAATGAACAAGTCTTCTTAAAAACTAACTTGTTCTTAGAAAGTGGCTTAAAGTATAAAAATTGTGGTTTGAAATATATTATTTCACTGAATATTTTGAAATAATAACTATACCAAAAATAAAGATTTTGAAAAACTTTACTTGAACTGGAATTTTCAGAGACGGTGGCATAATGTGTCTTTATCTTGAGGATTTGTAACCTCTGAGCAAATACCTCCTGGGAGATAGAATGTAAGCAAACCCAAAATTTCAGGTCTCATAATAATACTAAGCAGGCACGTTACTTGTGGATAGCCCTGGTTTTGTAATGTGCCATTGTGTTCTAGGTGGGTAACCCTGGGGATCCTGGCTTGAGGGGGCCTGAAGGCAGTCGGGGGCTTCCCGGAGTGGAAGGACCACGAGGACCTCCTGGACCACGAGGCGTGCAGGGAGAGCAGGGTGCCACCGGCCTGCCTGGCATCCAGGGCCCTCCAGTGAGTGGCGGACAGTCCCCAGGATTTCCCGTTTGAGACTCAGAAGGGGAGGGAGGTGGGGAGCCAGGCTGGCCCAGACATGAGCTGCTCAGCAGTGTGGGTGAGTTCTCTTGTAAATCCAGCCACCTGGTCGCTTGCCGAGTCTGTCAGGTTACCATTTAACAATGTCTTCTTTATGGTTCTGTGTATAAACTGTCTTTTTATTTCCTGTCCCAGGGTAGAGCACCAACAGATCAGCACATTAAGCAGGTTTGCATGAGAGTCATGCAAGGTAAATAAATCATAATGTCTTGACTTTTGGTGTGCTTTAAAAGTGGGAGATCTTGAATAATGTTAATATTGTTTTATCCAATTTGTTGCCACACAAAACCTTATAGCCTCAAAAAAATGTTACACACACACACACACACACACACGCATGCATTCCCCCCTTCTTTGGAACACGAATTTCAGGTTATCTTTCCCTTCCTTTTTTTTTTTTTTTTTTTTAATTTTTTTTTTATGTTTTTTTTTTATTTATTTCTAGGAGAGAGAGAGACAGCATGAGCAGGGGAGGGTCAGAGAGAGAGGGAGTCACAGACTGAAACAGGCTCCAGGCTCTGAGCTGGCAGTCAGCACAGAGCCCGACGCGGGGCTCGAACCCACGAACCGCGAGATCATGACCCAAGCGAAAGTCGGACGCTTAACCGACTAAGCCACCCAGGCGCCCCTATCTTTCCCCTCCTTAACATCCTACCACTTAGTGTATATCTGGCACTGACCTTGACTCTTTCTGTAACTTATACGCAAAATAATTGACAATCTTAATGCCCATAAGAAGCATAAGGACATTATCTCTACTAATGTATAACATGTAGAAAATTAATAACTAATATTTTACCAAAATGGTGATATATTTTTACATTTGCTAACTTTTGTCTAAATTCAACTATGGCTACAGCAGTTGCTGCTTGTCATAGCTGTTTCAGAAATGGTCTAGTTCTAAAATCACACTGCAAAGGAAACTGGGAACAAATTAACTGGGGAGATCCTATAACGTTAGGGCCTTCTAACAAATAATTAACTTATTCTGGTTGGAACCAATTTTGTCATGATACTCTTCTTGTGTATGCTCATGAGATAGTCTAATTTGTCAGGTAGACTTGTAGAGTTTTCCTAGAATGAAATTGTCACTTCTGTATTTGAAAACTAATGTAAGTCTCTTCATTGCAGACCCTTAATCTTGAAAGAATATTTCAATTTTAAATGTTGTATCTCTAGAAAATTATAATTTTATGCTAAGCCTTACATAAGGCAAATTAGAATGTTCACATTTAAACAATTTTAGAATGTTGGATAGAAATTTGTTTCCAAATCAATAGTCTCCTTCACACCTTTAAGTTATTTCCCTTAGAGTGTTTTCATAGAGAGGATTTCTTATTCTTCATAGTTTTAGTGGATGATTTTTAATCTATTTAATGGTTCCTGAAAAAGCCCACACAGTTATTAATTTTTAAGACACACTATGAACATTCCCAGGAAGCAAGCTATTTTTAATGTCTGTTGTCTATTCCAAGCATGAAAAAAACTTTTGAGAAGGGAATTTATAAGAAGTTGTGAATGCTTAGGATATTTTAGGTTACTTCATATCTTCAAACTAAAACTGTGGGGCTAGGTCTCAACTACTCTCTCAATGCTAATTCTGGACAATGTTCTTGCTTTTGAAAGGCTTCTGGACATCCACTTCTACCTATGTTAAGAGACTCATTTTCTTCCCATCCTGGGTTTTCAGATACCAAGCCCAAACTGAGGTGACATACTCCTCCTTTTAGCACAGTACCCACCCGAAAACCTTGCACTGTACTTCCTCCCCCGACCCCCACTTTTCAAAGCAGCAGGACCAAATCTATCCAGGGGGAGCTGAATAAGACAGCACCAGTGAAGGTTCTTGGCAGAAAGCCCATGCAAAACTGATCCAACCGTTTTTCACTTCTCACCATCAATTTTGAAACTCTGGGGACACATTTAGAAAAAAAAGACACTTGAAATACCCCTTTTATCATTTGAGTCACTTTCATGTGTCTGACTTCTCTGGGCTGTTTTGTTTATTACCTTTTAGAGCATCTTGCTGAGATGGCTGCTAGTCTCAAGCGACCGGACTCTGGAGCCTCTGGCCTCCCTGGGAGGCCTGGACCCCCTGGTCCCCCAGGACCTCCTGGAGAGAACGGTTTCCCAGGCCAGATGGGACTTCGTGGCCTCCCAGGCATTAAAGGACCCCCTGGTGCTCTTGGTTTGAGGGGGCCTAAAGGTAAGCCATTTTGCCCAGGTAGAACAAAAGAACATACACTGTCCTTTTTCAGATATATTCACACATCTTTCCAAGATCAAAAAACTATTATATGACATCCTCTTGACCTTGCTGTATGACAACAGTAGACCAAAAACTAGAATTAAGATCCCTTGACTTTTAGTACTGATCTTTTTCAGTTACGCTCTGCCTCAGTCATAGTTCAAAATAAATTTTACAGGATCTTGTAAAGGGTTATTCAGCTTTTTTTTTTTTTTTTTTTTTGAGATTCTAAAATCCTTATAGAGTTCTTCTAAGATGGCAACCAGCCTTAGAATGTTTGTATCCATTACTTAAACTAACAGAATTTGTTAGCAGGACATAAGACCAATGATATCATGAACTGAAGCTGCCTCTCTCTTTTAAAAAGTGACAATGGATATTTAGTTGTGATGGATTTTTTTCAGCTCTGAGGTACAGTCTAACTTTTTTCCTTCTTTAGCATGTAAGGGAATGTGAAAAAGTTTGTTTCTTCCCCTTTTATTTAATAGCAAGTTAAGTCCTTAAAATCAGTATTTTGCAGAAAAATAGGATTGTGAGAGTGTGTTAGGTATTCATCAGGACCTGCAGAAGGACTGGTTGCCTCTGATGGTGTTTGCTGGTTGAGGTGAGTAAGTATGTTAGCTTGCGTGGGTGTGTGTCCTGGATAATTTACAGACAGGGCTGAATAAAACCAGGAATTCCTATATTATGGGGACTGAACCACACTTCTCTCAGGAACTTCAGAAAGACATGGCATCAGAAACCAGAGAGGGATTTGTCTTTTTTTTAACGGTGGTGTTCCAATTAGGGATAAATATTATGGTGCGAATGGTCAGAGGGCAAGCAACCTGCCTTTTTGGATCTATAAATGAATTGCTGATGCATTTGGCTAACTACACTTTCAGCTGGAACAATTTTGTTAATTATATTTGATTTTTTTTTTTTTTTGGCATGTGCATTGCTGTATGTGAAAAAATGAGCCCTAATTGGAACCTCTTGTAAGACTGGCACAATTTCCAAGCTTTCAGGGGCTGGACAAACTGAATTATGGCAAGAGCTCGGAGCTCTTCTTAAAGGGAACTGAATATTTTCTTTGAAAGAATCACATAGTCATTCATCTTTGTCCTGCTTTTAGCTACTGGTTCAGCAGCTCATGAGCAGGTACTCTGTGGGTAGTCCCCATTCACTCCGTTAACAATTTCCAAGGAACTCTGCTGCCTCCAGTGGATTGCTGACTTACTTGGTTCAGCTGCACCAGAGCCCACAAATGACTCCTCAGCCTTTCTTGTAAGTTCCCTTTATGCAGTGATTCTGCGAGAGTGCTCCCTGGAGCATCAGCACCACCAGGGACCCCCTGTGGAATACAAATTCTTCCTCCACCCCAACCCCACTGATCTAATCAGAGACTCTGGAGGTAGGGCCCAGCAGTTTGCATTCTAACAAGACTCCAGATGATTCCGATGCTGCTAAAGGCACTAGTTTAGAGCAGTCACCCATTTTCCTACTGAAAAGAAGCACCATGTAGGGGCTATTGAAATTGCAGTTCTATTTTCGTTGGCTAAAAGGAAGTCTCTGTATGTCAGTTAGAACTTAATTTTGAGTTAGTAAGAGAACTCCCCTGAAATTCCATCTTATTTTCTAAGAAATAAGAATGTCTGTTTACTTACTCTGCTAGTATAGTCTGCCTAAAACTGTTTCTCAGCCTGGGTGCACAGTGGAATTACCTGGGGATCATTAAAAGCTGTCCACAGCTGGGCCCCATTCTCAGAGATTCTGATTTAATAGGTCTGAGCAGAAGGATTTAAAAATATTCCCCATGTGATTTTAATGTACAACCAAGGGCTGGGAGCCACAGGAAACAAAGGTGAAATGTTCAGGAAGCTCTCTGGAAAGCTCTTAGCAGCACTGAATTGTGGCAGGGTTGGGCCGACTTGGCTCTAGCAGATAAACTTTACTTTGAAGGGAAGAAAAATATATTTCTATATTTGGAACCTGGAAAATGCCCCTAGCACTCAGTTTATTCATCAAGCATAGTCTGATCATATAAAGCACTTCCCCCTAATTTTTCTTCAGTATTTATGACATAGTTTATACTCTAGAAGTGATATAGTCCTTTTTGTTTTTCAAAGGACTTTGTCTCCCCACCCTCCTTCCATCCCTCTGTTATCACTGGTTTCCTTTAAATCAGCATCTGCTGTCAGTTTTACTTCTTGAAATTTGGGGTATGGGATGAAAAGAATACTATCCTCAGTTTTATCCACAGGTACTACCATGAATTTGGAAATATATGATTCCAGGTAACTGGACTTGACTTTTCTTGTCCTACCACATCCATTATAACAGTAATATTTAATTAAAAACATACAGTGTTCCACTAGCCAAAGGTTACAGATCAGTTTTTTCCTGAGAACAAATATTTCACCATTTGAAAATTAAATGTGTGGCTAATTAGAGAAGAGATATATTTCTTTTTTTTTTTAAATTCATTTCTAGGAGAGAGAGAGAGAGAGAGAGAGAGAGAGACAGCATGAGCAGGGGAGGGTCAGAGAGAGAGGGAGTCACAGACTGAAACAGGCTCCAGGCTCTGAGCTGGCAGTCAGCACAGAGCCCGACGCGGGGCTTGAACCCATGAACCGCAAGATCATGACCTAAGCGAAAGTCGGACGCTTAACCGACTAAGCCACCCAGGCGCCCCAAGAAGAGATACATTTCATTGTCACCTTCTGACTTCTTCTCATGACTAATAAAGAAGAGACAATCTGAATCTTGCTCTGCCGTATTACCTTGAGAGTCTTTTTCCAAGGATATTACTACATAAATAATGAACAAATAAATTTTACTAAAATTTTTAGCAGTTCAGGCTAAGCCTTTAATAAAAGCATTTTTTCCCCCTAAAAAACTACTCTGCAAAACACTGAAACATTTTCAGTGGGAGATAGTAGAAATGTGCCTGGAACCATACTCAAATCTTAAATCATATTCATATTTTTTTGTTTTTCATTGACACGTTTATGCAGTACTATACAAACATGTTAAGACCAAGGCCCCTGCTACATGTACATTTTGTAAATACTCAAGCAGAAACATGAGAGACCTCTAATTGGCATTATGTTCACTTTGCCTAGTATTAAATTAATCTTCCATGTCATCAATACTACTTTTAAATGTTCATGGGTTTGGACTAAGTCCTTGGAGGAAGGCCATATATATATTTTTAGATATTTTAGTGTGAGTCAAACAGATGTGTCAATATATAAACGAGGGCCTGAGAAAAAACACGTCATTAACTGTGACTAGCACATTTTTAGTATTAATCTGCTCGCAGATTAATGGAGTTGGAGCATCAGTTATAGCTTTCAAATACATGAAATAAGTAGCAGCTCTGGAGCAATAAGAATTTTTTCCATGTTAGCCGCTCTGTTCACAGTGAGCTGTTTTTCTTGTTACACTGCCTATTTCCCTTCTTACCTTATCTAAAGCTTATTTTACAAGCTCTTTATATATATTTTTCCACAGAGTAGGCTTAGCTATTAAAGGTGGACCTTTAGTTACTTGAGCTGGTGTTCATACATCTCAAAAGGAGACATGATTGGGGTTTGAAGAAGTAGATTAACCCCGGGGACAACGGAGCCCAGCTCCAACATGGTTTGCTATGGAATAGCAGCAGCTCTCAGTGTGGCTGTCTCTCTCTCAGAGGCCATCTCTAAAAATTGTTTGTCTAGGACTGATCACCCCAAGGCAGCACCACGATGAAGAGAGCAGTCTTATCCTTGCAAGTGACATTTTAAAGTTGATGTGGCTTCTCTCTAGAATGTGTTTAACTTTCACTATCTGTGTGGAAGTTATATTTTAATTTATAATCTTCATCTCATATCTTCAGAAAATGTGGCACATTTATTGGTTCTCTTCTCGTTGCAAGCCTCCAGAATTACAGTGATATGACATTTAAATTGCTAAGTTAACAAGAGCGCTTTAAGTTCTTAGTTTTTAAAATGCTAATTATCATATCTTCCTAATATAGTAAAGCCATATTGATGATGAGTGTGAAAAAAATAGCTTATGTGAATGTGAGTTAAATTTGAGCTCTATATCCCTATATGGTATTTATATAAATTTAAATTGTTTTTAAAATACAGTTATTTGTGATAAAAATATTCATATGAGGACATTCACAGCTAAAATGAAAGTATGGTGACTATTTAAACATTCACTTCATAGTCTGATTTTTTTTTTTACTATTTCGGCATGCATGCTTTTGTCTTTCAAATTATTATAAACATGACACAATATTGAATGAAGTTGAGCTGATACAAATGTTTGGGAAAATGATTATATATAGAATTTGTTGCAAAATGCCCCTGCATCTTCTGAACGAGTAGTAGAATAATAATATAATACTGTACCAGTCATACAGTAGAATAGGGACTTCTACAGGGAACAGGAAAAGTCAGTTAAGACCAGTTGACTAAGGTATTAGGGCACTTTGTTAATGAGACCAAGTTTCTAGGTTTCTCTGCAGGGGCCAGGATAATTAATGAAACTTGGTTTTCTGGCTGCTGAATCCCCAAATTCAATCAACTGTCTTGCAAATACAACAAGTTTTGGTTGCAGTCCAAAGCATTTTCCCTATGAATAATGACTCACAAGTGAAATGTAGGCACTTGTGACAGCACACTTTAAATTTTGAAAATTCATTAATTTATTTTTGGTGACATTAAATTTACATTGTTCAAGAATTTAAAAATATATTAAAAGATATTTAGTGAAGAGTTTTTCTCCCACCCGTGACTCCCATCTGCTTAGTTTCCTTTATCCTTCCCAGTGGGTAATCCCTTTTATTAGTTTCCTACATATCCTTACCAGTGATAATATACAATACATGATTATACACATTCCCTATATCCTTCTAGAGTCAAGTCCTATTGTCCTTTGGTAGTGATCTGGACCTTGATATTTTTCACTGGACAATATGTCTTGAGATCACTTCAAAGAGCTTCCTAGTTCCTCTTCATAGCTGCAAAGTACGCCATACTATGGAAGTACCATAGTGCATTTAACCATTTCATGGACATTTAGTTTCTAATATTCTACCATTATAGCAAGGCTGTAGTGAATATCATTGTGCATTTCATTTTTATGCAAATACAACGTAACCTCTGTACTTCTAGAATAAATTCCTAGAAGTGAAATTGCTAGGTGAAATGGTACTACCATTTGTAATCTTGACAGATATTCCAAAAAACTACCTCAATTTACAGTCTTATTAGCAACAAGAAATAATGTATTTTTCCACAGACTTGCTAGTATATGTTTAATTAAGCTTTGGAATTTTTGCTGATCTTATAGCTCAAAGTAGCTGTCTTGTTATTTTTAATTTCCATTTATTTTGTTGTAAGATTGATGTCAGGGATTTTTTCATATATTCCAGAGCTACTTTTGTTTCCTTTTAATGACTTTCTTGCTTATATATTCTCATTTTTTAAATTGTTGTTGACCTTTTTGTATTGATTTTATGAACCCTTCATATTCTGAATCGTAACATAAAAGCCAACTCAAATCTGAGGTTATAAAATAATTCTCCATATTCTCTTCTTGTTCTTAAGTTACAGTTAAATATTTGATCCATTTGTAATTTATCCTAGATCATGCTGTGAGGAACAGATTCAACTTTATTTTTTTTTCTAGTTGGCTACCCACTTTTTCCAACACCGTTTATTGACTTGTTTGACTGTTTTCCACCTTAAGATGACACATTTATTACAAAACTAATTCCTATATATATTGGAGCCTGTTTTTCGGCTCACTTGTCTATCCAAGTACCATCGCCACACCATTTTAATTGGTTTAATATGTGGTAGGATTAATTCTCTTCATGTCGCTTTTCTTTTTGGAGTTTTTGTGGTTACTCTGGCTTATGTGTTTTTCTGTACAAACTTCAGAATCCTTTTCTGGTTAAAAAAAATCTGTCTTTTTATTGAGGTCATGATGAAACTTCAGCTTAGGGAGAACTCATACCTTTTTGTGATGATGTCATTCCACCTGAGAACAGCTGTCATTCCTTTTGTATCTTTTAGAGATGTTAATTTTTTTGTTGGATTTGCATATTTCTGGTTAAATTTATTCCTAGTTATTGATTAATTTAATTGCTTTTTAGTTTTTTTATATTTATTTTTATTTATTTATTTTTTTATATTTATTTAAAAAAATTTTTTTAAGTTTATTTATTTCTGAGACAGAGAGAGACAGAGCATGAGCAGGGGAGAGGCAGAGAGAGAGGGAGACACAGAATCTGAAACAGGTTTCAGGCTCTGAGCTACCAGTACAGAACTGATGCAGGGCTCGAACCCACAAACTGTGAGATCATGACCTGAGCCGGTCAGATGCTCAACCGACTGAGCCACCCAGGTGCCCCCAAAAAAGATCCCATTTTAAAAAGCGATTAAGGGGTGCCTGGGTGGCTCAGTCGGTTAAGCGTCTGACTTTGGCTCAGGTCGTGATCTCACGGTTCGAGGGTTCAAGCCCCACGTCGGACTCTGTGCTGACAGCTAGCTCAGAGCCTGGAGACTGTTTCGGATTCTGTGTCTCCCTCTCTCTCTGTCCCTCCCTTGCTCATGCTGTCTCTCTCTCAGAAATAAGTAAAACATTTAAAAAAAATGGGATCTTTTTTTATAACATCTTATTTCTGATTGTTGTTTGTAAATGTAAAAACTACTAATTTTCATTTTTTACTTTGCTATTTTACTGAATTTTCTCATTGTAGATTTGTAGTTGATTTTCAAGGATTTAAGATATAGATCTATATCACCTGAAAACAGGGATGTTTTTGACTCTCAAAGCAAATGACAAATAATAGTGATAAAGTAGGCATCTCTGTAATGTTCTGTCTATAGTGGGATTGCTTCTTTTGGTTCCCATTAAGAATGATGCTAGCTTTTCAGTTGAGGCAGATATATTTTATCAGGTCAGGGAAGTAACCACTGATTCTTATTTTACTGAATGTTGTATCAGGAATGCATGTTTTATTTTGTCATATGTCTTTTCAGCATCTATGAATATGGTCATTTGATTTTTTTCTCCCTTAGATCTCTTACTATAATTAATTGACTCAAATTTTGCCTTGCTACATACTTACTACAATCTAGTTTTGTGGCAACTTCATGACATTTTGCTTTCTCAATTTTGGGTTTGCTTAAAATTTAAAAATATGGAACTTTCTTTTTATAAACACACAGAAACATAACATTTCTCTAATGAAATGCAGGTGACTTGGGAGAAAGGGGGGAACGTGGCCCTCCAGGAAGAGGTCCTAAGGGCTTGCCCGGAGCTACAGGTCTCCCAGGTAAGTGTGTAATATGGCAGCACGGGGTTGAGGAACTGGTAGTGAGTGGGCAGCCCGAATTGCATCATATCTTAAAGAATTGCTGTTTGATTACTTAAGTGTATCATGTAATTCTCAATAATGGCCAGCACAGATTTTCCAAGACCAACTTTAATGAAGAGTTAAATGATCTGTAAATCATGCCTGTCTATGTTCCTTGTGAGAAAACAAATGTCAGGGCTTAAAAAATTAATTTCCTGAATACATGTTTTTTAAGAAACGTGTCAAGGTCCAGCCACAATGTACTTCCTAGAAAATTCTGAATGAATGAGGTCCTATCCATTTTTAGCCTAGTTGATAGTTTGATTTTTTTTTTTAACCAAAAAGAGCAAGAAGAAAGTGTTTTAAGTTTTCAAACTTTTCATGTTGCACAGGGAGTAACTGAAATTTTCTTTTAAAAGCTCCTGTTTCAAACATCCAGACCCTCCAGAAACCAATATCCCAAAAAAAAATAAACCTTAACATTCCTACTCATATAGTCACAAAGAGCCATGCACAAGCCACATATCACAGCTGCGTTGGCTGAGGTAACAAAGTCACCTCTGTGTGAAGAGCCTGGATTCTCTCACTGGGCGTCTCTTGTGTCTTTACACACTGGCTACTCTGTCCCCACAGGCCAGGCTGCCACACATTCATCCACTGGGAAATGACTTACAAGCCCAACCACAGCAGCAGCACAGCAGGGGGGAAAGTCAGTTGGGTTTGACAGCATGAATGACCTGCAGCCTCCCAGCGAACTCATAGCTGCTGAGGCAGTGGCTAAGGAAGGCCCCCCACCCGGAACCCCTGAAGCTGAGGAGAGTCAGGATAAGAGGTTGTGCAGAAAAAGGGTGGCCCACGCTCCCTTGGAGGATTTGGAAAACTTGGTTTAGGGAAATTTAGAAAGAGAAATGCTCATTTTCTAATTCTGACAGAGGCTTACATATTCAATCGTGGCTCTAATTGTAGCCAAAAACATCACTGCTTTCTCATTATCCATTTCATTGCTCCTGAGAATTGCTTTCTCATTAAAAATTTTTTTTAATATGAATACATTTGGAGATAGCTCACTGCTTTGCTAACACTGCGATTCATGAGTCTGTCAAGATGCTTTCACAAATTGATAAATTTCTGTGATTGGAAAAGGAAAGAAAGTCTGGTTGAAGCTACATGGGACCAAGAGAAGAAGATTTTAGTGTATGATAAAGTCTATATTCATTGATGGATGTTTAGAAGAGGAAAAGGAAATGGAATTTTCTGAGTGCTTTGCTCCTTTATCAGTGGCAGCAATAGGTAGTTTAAAGCTGATAAAAATATCATTACACTGTATTTAATTATCTGTATATTACAGGATTGCCTCACAGTTTCTCCTTCTCCCATTTTGTTGACAATCATGATTTGTAACAGTTCTTGGACCAGAAACTTGTACTCTTGGCAAGATTTTCCCTATCAGAAATATGTTATCATTTCTGGTGACTCTTACTTTAAAAAAATCTGTTGATAAGCCATGTTTTAAGTTTAAAATGTGAAGACTGAGGCAAAACCAGCTCTGTACGTGCAGCGTCCCAGGCTGTCATGAGGGGACACGTATTTGCCCCCATGCAGGACCCCACCCAGAGCTGCTGAATCCCACCGGGAGGGTTTATGTGTGCTCCCCACCACTGCTCTACCAGAAAGGGGCTTCCGTGATTTGCTTTTTAGTCCATCAGATGTGTGTGTGAGCAGGGCAGGTATCACTGGCGGCACTGACCGCTGACTGGTCCTCATCTTGTCCCCCTTGTGAAAAAATTAATTTGTTATAGCTGGTCTTGGGTTTAAAATCTAAATATGATTTGTTAAAACATTTTATGGGCTCACTATTTTAAGACTCCTAAACCTGTCCGTTTCCTTTTCCCCTGCCTTTTGCCAGTCCTTACCCCTTCCTTCCTGGTTCCATTCTGAAATCTGCTCTTTCTTTGTCTATGCCTTTGTTATATTTCTGTTAAGAGCATATTTGACATTATTTAGTGAGAAATCCGGGTTTCAGATTATTTTTTAAAAGTTGAGGCTACCTTTCAAAAGCATGCAGTTTTCCAAGTGCTTTAGCACACAGGCACAAAGGGTTTATGTTTGCCCCACTCACTGAGGCACCAGCTGGGTACTCTGGTTTTTAGGTCAGCTCACATTCTCTTGTCTACACTATGAATATGCTTAGCTAATAATGTCTCCAATCCATCGGTCCCTGAACAAGAGCTTTTGGGTCATTTCTCCCCTAAAGCTAGTACTTGGAAAGCAGGCTGTTTGGAGCTGTACAATTCAGACATCCTGTGTTCAAGTCTTGACTCTGTCACTTACTAGCTTTCTGACCTTGGGTGACTTCGACTCCAAGTCATAAATGCAAAGAACTGGTTCACAGTAAATTATTGCACTTGTTCACTGTCCACTGAGAGGCTGGGCCCTTTAATTTCCCTGGCAGAGCCTGGAATGTGATTAGGAATGTGGTTTCTGGTATCTCACAAACATAATAGTAATAGGACGTGAGGGCCTGGAGTAACTTCCAATAGGACTCTGTGCAGGGACTTGTCTGGAGCCTAAAAGAAAAAGCCTGTAGAACAGGATGTCCTGGGGGCACCTGGGTGCTCAGTCGGTTTGACTTCTGCTCAGATCATGATCTCACAGTTCGTGGGTTCGAGCCCCACATCGGGCTCTGTGCTGAGCTGGCTCAGAGCCTGTTTCAGATTCTGTGTCTCCCCCTCTCTCTGATTCTCCCCTGCTCACACTGTTTCTCTTTCTCTCTCAGAAATAAATGAAAAACATTAAAAATTAAAAAAAAAATTTAAAAAAAGAACAGGATATCCTGCAACCTTCTTTGTTATCCCTGTTGGATTAAGGATATAAATCCTCCTGAATGAAAAACGTTCACTTGATCATTCTTCCTGGTGCAAACATACCTGATATATTTAAAATATATATAACTAACACATTAATTATCAGTAATTAGAATTCCTTTATGCTTTATGGACAGTTTTAGTTTTGTTCTCCTCTCTGTATCTGTTTAGCATTGAGTATTACACGGCCCACTGGGGTTGTAATGGTACATTCCCTAATATGGACCATAGGTCATTATTATAATCATCACACTAACTATCATGTTGGCTGTAGTACCCCGTTGTTTAAAAAGTACCCATAAATCACCCAGTTTGTTTCTCCCAGCCAGAGGTAGGCAAAATATGTGGGCTCTAGAGCCAAGCTGCCCAGGTGTATGCACTGCTCTTTGATTTATTTTCAGTGACTCTACCTCTTAGTGCTTTAGTTCTCTGCTGCATCCCAAGGATAAGAACCACATCTACCCTACAGAGTTACTTAGGAGGATCTATGTACGTGTTACTACACGTGAAACACTTAGAACAGTGCCTGGCACATGGCAAGCATTTTGCAAAATTACCTGTCGTTATTTTGGTATTCCTCTGTATTTGAGGAAATGCAGACTTACAGAGGCCACCTGCTCTGACAAAGGTCTGTCAGCTAATAAGTGACAGAGGCGAATATTCATGCCTTCTATGTCCAGGTTCATGTAGTGGACAGAATGATGAACTGGCTGTCTTGTAATGTGATTAGCTTGGCTTTGCCATGCTAGCCATATAACTTTGCCATGTTTTACAACCACGTAGTGTCTTGATGCCTCTCTCACGGAGCAGTGATTAGAGATCCCTGGGACTTTCGATGCCCCCCACTCCCATCCTCACCCCCACCTTCAGTTTCTTACCAGAGGCCTTTGTGGTATTGCTTGATTGGGTTGTCTCATTAAGACTAACTCTCTCTGCCTGCTGCCAGCAAACTTGCCCACTTGGGACCAATTCCTCGACATCTGGGGATTTTAAGGGAAAATAGTTAATAATACTTCCTGATCCCTTCTGTGCATTCAAATTCAAGAAGGAAAGGAGCAAGTTAAATAAGGAATCATATGTATGTGACCACCAGGAATGTGGATTGTGAGCTGAGATGCTTTCCCTTCTTGGAGGAGGAGAGAAGGGCAGAGCTGGCTTCATGCTGGGTCACCCTAGGCAACTGGGCTATTCAGGTTTCTTATGTAAAGTTGCATACAGGTGAGCTTTGCTTGCAAACATTGAGTGAAAAAAATCCCAACAAACCCCAAACCAAGAGCACACTTGGTTTAGGCTTGTTTAGCAGTAGCCATTTATCCTATTTCCATTACTGCAGCTATTTTATTTGGCTATGAGGATCTTCTATAAACACTTTATGCCAATTCCTTAAACATATATGCTTTGTCAAACACCACAAATGTAAGCTCAGCATAAGGTGAGAAATGTAAGGAAGTCCCTGGAACACACATTTTACATAACCCATGGACAAATCACCAAATTAATGCTGAAAATTACTTGCAGGTTTTCCCCCCCCCCAAAGGCCCTTTTACACAGTCCCTTTCACTTTGCAGCATGTAGTAGATCCTTCAGAATGTTCCAGCAGACACTGGCCTCCATCAGTGTAACATGACTACCCTCTAGTGTTCTCATGGAGAATGACACATTCATTTTAAACAATAACAGTGTTTGGCAATAACATTTTTATAGGTCCTTGATATTTCAGAAAACTGTGTAATCATTAGCCAGTTAGTGCAGCTAACACGCCCATGAGGCAGACAAAGCAGAATGAGAACACTTTAGATCTGTTTTCTGAGGAGCTGGAGTTTATAGATATTCGCTAATGTAGCTGTTAGACTTCTTGAATGATTTGGACTGTGACATTGTATCACCCCCAAATTATGCTCCTAAACAATAACAAGAACCTTGAAGAGTAAATGCCTAGGGTTTGGACTCACCAAAATCCGATGATTTGTTATGCGAAGGCTGATTTTTTTTCCTCTGGCCATTTTTACAGGACAAAACCTCAGAAAAAATATCTTTAGTTTCCCTTTATAGTTAGAGCTCCAGAAGAATCAATAGTAAGTCTTGGTTATGGTGCCGCTTTTTACTTCCTAGTTATTTTCAGGCTCATTAAATTAACCTCCCCGCAGGCACACGCGCACGTGCACCCTTACGCACTAGGCAGCATTAGCGACTCAGTAGGTACGGAAATACTCTTAGGTTGAGTAGTGGTGAAGGGCCCTAATTTCTAGTTCTGACACCCTCTCGCTGTGTGAATATGGACAGTTATTTAGCCTTTAAAAATTTTTTAAAAATATTTATTTTTGAGAGAGAGAGACAGAGAGTGTGAGTGAGGGAGGGGCAGAGAGAGAGGGAGACAGAATCTGAAGCAGGCTCCAGGCTCTGGGTTGTCAGCACAGAGCCCCAGGCGGCTTGAACTCATGAACCAGAGATCATGTCCTGAGCCAAGTTGGAGGTTTAACCAGCTGAGCCACCCAGACAACCCTGCCTTCTTAACTCTCACTTCACACAGAGGAAAGTGGGATCAATAGTGAGCACGGTTCAGGGCCATGGTACAGCGAAAGCATTGTATAAATGTTGATGGCGATGATAATAAGGGTGAGGAAGTTGACATACAAAGCCTCGATGGGTAAATTGCTGTATTTTCCCAAGGGAGAATTGGACTAGATATGCTTTACATAAATAAATCAAGGGTACACAGGATGGCTTCATCAACTCTTTCCTCAAAGGATTAGCAGGAATCTGGAATAAATGCAGCAAGTGAAAAAGCCTCTCCTGTGATGTGTAGAAGTGGGGAAGTAAATATGAAAACCTAAAAAAAGCTTTGCCTCTGCTTTCTAATATAGTTGAAGAGTAGAAAATAAATCCCCATAAATTTAAGGTTTTAGGCAGGAGTCTGGCTCTACAAATGTTAAATAAAAATTTGGATTAGTTGCTAATGTTTAGAAATTGAGAGATATTTATTCAAAAATTCAGCTTCTAGCTTCCCTTGACAATGGTCAGAGGTTCTGCTCGCGCTGGTGCATCTTCCACATGGCCGCTGTTGGCTGGCACGAGCCGGGGTCGGCATCTATGCTGCCATTCGCAGCAGGCCTCTGTCCTCCCTGTTACCTCCCTAAGACTTCATCAGGATTCATTACACTTGTGTTACGTTTTCTTATAAGGACAGCAGGGCATTGTTTTTTGTTTTTTGTTTTTATTTATTTTGAGAGAAAGACAGTGTGGGAGGGGAAGAGAGAGATGGAGGGAGAGAGAATCTCAAGCAGGCTCCACACTGACAGCTCATAGCCGTTGCTGGACTTGAACCCACACAAACCGTAAGATCATGATCTGAGCCAAAACCAAGGACTGAGCCACCCGGGTGCCCCAGCAAGGCATTTCTTTTCTTGTCTTTTCTTTAAAAAAATTTTTTTTTTTGTTTAATGTTTCTATTTATTTCTGAGAGAGAGACAGTGTGAGCAGGGGAGGGTCAGAGAGAGGGGAGATACAGAATCTGAAACAGGCTCCAGGCTCTGAGCTAGCTGTCAACACAGAGCCCGACACGGGGCTCGAACCCAGGAACTGTGAGATCATGTCCTGGGCTGAAGTCGGATGCTTGACCGACTGAGCCACCCAGGTGCCCCCAGCAAGGCATTTCTTAACCTTGGACCATTTCTTTACTACCTTTAAAGCCAGCAAACTTTTTTTTGTAAAGAGCCATATTTTTTGGATTTGTGGGCCATGTGTGGCATCTATACTAGCTCTGCCCTTGGTGGTGTAAGAGCAGCCAGAGGTGATGCAGAAAAAGATGACCATGGCTCTGTTCTAATATAGAAAACTATTTACAAACACAGGAGTTGGCTCATTTTGGGCTACCCCATGTTCGCCCGCCCTGATCTGTATTACCTGTTTTGCTCTTCCAGTGGTCTTTTGGTTTCTGAACTCTCCTTTGGGCATTTTCTCCTCTTAATCTTGATTTGATTTTGTTAAGGCTGATCTGGTATGTCTCCATGATAAGGTATATGAAAATTACCCTGTTTATATACTTATGTCTGACCTTTTAAAGCTTAGAAGAACTATGTTGAACCTGTGTCAAGAGACCTGACTAGGCCCTGCTAAAGCCATATTTATAGGTGCTGTTGATTCTCAGGGGCCTTGTCTTTAGAGGGAAACATAATCATCTGCTTCATTACAACTGAATATAGTCAAATGGAAGCTTACAGGATAAATTAAGGGAAATTACTTACATCTCTGCATATCTACAGCCTTGAGATGGAAAGAATCAAAGATAATTATTCTCTTAAAACTTAATATTATGTTTTGTCCTGGGGCACCTGTCTGGCTTAGTTGGTAGAGTATGTGACTCTTGATCTCAGGGTTGTAAATTCGGGCCCCACATTGTTTGTAGAGATTTCTTTAAAAAAATTTAAGAAAAAGTTTTGTTCTATAATATTGCTTTGTGTAGGTCTAATTGTAAGTATCACAGGAAGAATGAGATCTTATGTAAAATAATATCTCTAATCTACCTTCCTTCTAAAAGTATGTGAGATATATGTAGTAAGACCACTTAATAAGACCAGACCACTATAACAAGACCTATACAAAGCATATGTTAATAAGACCACTAAAATAGAAAAAGAAAACTAAAACCACTGAGAAAAAAGGAAAGTGACTTAATCTAAGCAAATATGTAATTGTATACACTTACCATCTTGCCTGAAAGGCCCAGGTGAGAGGAGCTCTATAGAACTCTATCATCGTGGTATATACAATTTGTCTTACACAGACTTCTTACCACCACCTTTGCGCTAAGAGTATGAGGGCGCTGCTGGTATGATGCGGAAACTCCTTTCTGTTATGGGGTGTCATTCCTCAGAGAATGTGCCACACGGGGGAATCAGACAACCTTTGAAGGTGACAAAGGGAAAAATACTCATAGGAACTTAGGCCACTGTAGGGGTGAGCCCCTGATGGGAAAACATCTGGGAACTTCATAGGTGCACTGCACAGACTTCTAAAAGACATCAGTCAATGATATCCTCATAATCAAAATAATAGCCCCTAGGTATCAGATGCTTTCAGACATGGAATTTAGTTTTAAGGAAGGCATCATCCTGTCTTATAGATGAAAAAACTAAGAGGTTAGTGACTTGCTAATGTCACCTCACTCACAAATGGCAGAGCAAGAACTTAAAGCTATCTTTCTCTCTAAATCCTGTTCTAACCCGTGAGCTATGCTTCTACTCCTTGTCTGGAGATTGACCATCTATTAGGGATGATGCAGTAGAGAAATATAAAGTGGGCCACAATGAGAGTTGTGTACATAATTTGAAATCTGCTAGTAACCACATTAACAAAGTCATAAGAATCAGGTGAGATTAATTTTAATAATACAGTTTATTTAGCCTATTGTGTCCAGAATATTATCATTTCATCATGTAATAACAACCAAAATTATTAATGAAATAAATTTAAAAAATTTTACACTGTGTTTTCAAAGCTTCCAGGTGTGTTTTACACTTACAATCATCCCAATTTGACTTAGCCACATTTCAGCGCTCAATAGACATATGTGGCTAGATGCTACCATACTGGATAGTTCAATTCCACTGAACTATGGAAATGTGGGTTAGAGATGCTGAAGGTCTCCTTCCACTTTTAATTTCTAAGAAACCCAAGTCCAATGAAAGAATTTTAACATGGCATCATGTCTTCATCCATCATTTCCAAAAGCACGTAGTAAGCCCCTGCGTGCACACTGCTGGGCTAGGGGAGGGGGTCCAGTGCCATCTGCCAGTTTTCAGCCATCCGGGTTCTCCTATTCACATGTGCCATCGTTTGTGTGTTTCAGGTGAACCAGGTCCTGCCAGCTATGGGAGGAATGGCCGGGATGGTGAGCGAGGCCCCCCAGGGGTGGCAGGAATTCCTGGTGTACCCGGCCCCCCGGGACCTCCTGGGCCTCCTGGTTTTTGTGAGCCAGCCTCCTGCACCATGCAGGCTGGTCAACGAGCATTTAGCAAAGGGCCTGATCAGTGAAAAGCTTAGTGCTGCGTGGCTGTCTGCATAAACCATGCCTGGCAAAGGAGCTTGGAGGGGAAACACCACCGAAGCTGAGGCAAAAGACAACAATGCATTACCTTCAATGTTATTACATAAGTCTTATTTGACAGTGAGATTTAAAACAACGGTGCTATTCAGTAAATCCTTTCTTTTTTCTTGGAGAGGAGACGGCAGAGCCATTGGATACAAAAAGAAATCAGAAAACCTAAAACCCTCCCTTTAATAAATTGATAATCCCATTCCCAGGACCTTGAACTTTAGTGTGCTATACGTATGTGATCTATGGTGGGCCACTGTGCCAATAAACAAAAACAACTGTTTGGTTTACCTCAGTTGCAGTAGTTATTTTGATTTTTTATTTAGATGTTCTCAGATTATTGTTTCAGTTTATAGAGGATTAGCAGACTAGTTACGAAGAAGCCTCACTGCAGTCAATAGAATTGGTGCTTAAAATTCCCATCAATGTGTCCTCTTGGGAGTAGCAAGAATGTGCTCTGCCCCACGCACTGATTTCCATACATCATATGCTGGTTTTCGTAGGCAGCCTGGATTTTGTTGAACTGTACTGTATCCCAAACCCATTAATTTTTGGAGCTCTTCTATGTAAAAGCAAAGAAGGAACTTTAATATCCTGCCATTCGTAAGCTTTATTGATAAGATTATTTATTTTCAAGGTTTGAGGTAACATCTCTGGTTGTACCAAAGAAGAAATAAATATGGTTTCTTAATCTCTTGCATGTTTTCTTATAAATAATCATGTTCAATGAGAAGTCACTGAACTTATTTAGGTACATTGAAAAATGTTAAATTATTGGTATTTCTATAGGCATGTTTATACTATTAGTGCTTTGTTTCTATAGAGAAATTAAGCCCTTCCTGTTCCCTAGGGAGAGTTACTCTGCCACAAAAGTTCTTTGTATGTATGTGTGTAGCGTGGGGAGAGCTTCAAGGACCTTTTTGAAATTCTAATGAAAGCTAGGGGGACATCATCCCAGAAAAACACACGAGTGCAAGACTATTTCAGAGATTTCATAGACCCCTTAAAGTGCTTGGTTTCTAAGTTAGGAACCACTGCTTTTGTTTCAATGGTTTGTTAGCTCCCTTCTATTCACAACTTCATTGCTGCAAAAATGACTTCTTGGGGCGCCTGGGTGGCTTAGTCGGTTAAGCGTCCGACTTTCGCTTAGGTCATGATCTCGCGGTTCGTGGGTTCGGGCCCTGCGTCGGGCTCTGTGCTGACTGTCAGCTCAGAGCCTGGAGCCTGTTTCAGTCTGTGACTCCCTCTCTCTCTGACCCTCCCCTGCTCACTCTCTCTCTCTCCTAGAAATAAATAAAACATTAAAAAAAAATGACTTCTGTTCCACCATTTTTCTTAGACATTTTATAATCACAGCTCAGCTAAAGCACCGAGTTCTTATCAATAAGATAGGTATTGCCTGACCTCTCAAGCACTTTATTCCTATATTTACATGGTCACATTGACTGGCTGTTTTATCAACATTTCTACAAACTATTGACCAGACTTACTATATTAATTTTATGTCACGGTGCATATGAGTAACTTCTCCCCGGGGCATAGCACAGTGCTCAAAACAGTCAATATCCTCAGTTAGTTTGTGGAATTCAATTCTCTCAAGTAGAGAGAATCTCCTCTATCTCTCAAGAGATAGAATCTCCCAAGGGGGAGTGAGCCCTAATAGGATCCTTGATACTAATTTTTCTCACGTGTACTTGTTATACATTTAAAAATATTAGCCCTATTTGTTTGGCCAAACAAATCGCTATGTATCTGTATTTGGATTTATGTTTTACTTAAGGTTTATTTATTTATTTAAGTAATCTCTACACCCATTGTCAGGCTTGAACTTACAACCCTGGGATTAAGAGTTGCATGCTTCACCACCTGAGCCAGCCAGGCGTCCCCCTTGTATTTGGATTTCTTTAAATCTGTTTCTAGCACCTAGTTATTATGTGCCTTGAGCATGCATTCCACTTAAGGAGAATGATTCCAACTTGGCTACATAAATCAGTGCCATTTACACACACTGAGAAGGATGTTCTTCCTTCCTGTGAAATAAATAATTTTTGGAAATAGATCTGTTATAATTACTTAAAAGTCATTCCTATATAAATAGCAAACCTTTGAGATACTGCCACATCTAATCAAATAAATGCAAAGAAGTTGCCTTGTCTTTCCGCAAAGATTGTTTTATTTTAACCAGTGATATAATTAAATGCAACAAAAGAAAAATTAGATAACCAAATAAATATGTTTCCCGGTTCTAGAACACTGTATTCATAAGAAAATTTTTAAAAAATAAAATTTCAAAAGAGCAGTCATTCAACTGTTTTACAAACTTGATATATAAAAGGCTGTACAACAAGCTCCACAGATACCACAAGCGATATTGGAAACAACCACTTAACAAATAGATGATGCAAAACTAGCACATTCCAAATTGTGGGAACAATCCATGGTAAATTCAGTTAAGTGAAATAGTTTACAGAAGCAGCAAATACTTGTCTGAGAAATTGCAAAGAAAAGCATCCAGCAAATTCTCTCCATGAAAGAGAGTTGATAAATATTTAATTAAGCCAAATAGCTCTCTCTAGCAAAATAGACATTTCCAAGCCTCTTTGAGATATCGTTAAAAGTTGGGTGAAGTGTCACCTAGAGCACTCACTGAGGGAAGAGTCTGTGAATAATTAAGGTTGGTTGGAAACTGGCATGTTACTCAAGGGCAAATGATTTCTGATTTATTTCTAGTCAGTGCTTCTATGGCATGACGATATGATTTTCATCCTCAGTACCTGACAGATTGGTTAAGAACTATGGAAATCACTTTCCAGGTTGACTGAACACATAAATTCACTGGCATAGTTTGGGATAAGTGACTTCTGAGTAGCAGAAGAATATAAATGAGTAGTCATATGAGTTACATGATTGATTCGATTATAGACATTTTATATGTCAGTCTGTCTAAATGGATATTACCTTCTTAAACATCATTAGTAAAATCTGATTTATTTGCCACCTGAAGTAAGCTAATATAGATTCCTGCTTTAGAAGATCACCTCTAACTGATTTTTTGGCTCTGACAGTTTCTGACATATAATATCCCTGAATTTTAAAATAAACCAGTATAGGGAGAAGATCACTAAAAATGCATAAAATCACACCAAATACCAAGAGAATTGCTTTTTTTCTCTTAGTCCTGGAAAAAGGAGTGAAAATGTACTAATAAGAAAAAAGTAGCAAACTTTGCTTTTTTTCTGTGGCAAAAAGAGTGAAATTGTACTAATAAGAAAAAATGAGCAAATTAGTGATTTTGCCATTTACAAATTTTGCAATGGACATAAATGGTTTTCAATAACTTTAATAAAGAATATTTGTGCTCAGTAATATAGATCAAGTCCTTTTTTTGTTTTTTACTGAGGAAAACAAATGCTTTTCAATTGTGTACTTAATCTTTTTTAGTGAGCGTATAATCTGCGACATGACAGTATTAAATGCATATGACTCAGTAAATATTAAATCAAAATTGGTTACCCATTATAACGTATGACTATGAATACACAAGCTCAAATGCTCTTTGAATGATTAACTAGAGGAAGTGTAATATATTTGTTAGATCCAGACATCAGAAAGAGGACACTGACCATATTTTTAGTCTTAATAAGTGGCAATCCATGCTAACTTTCTCCTTAACATGCTTTTACATCTTACACTTAAGTTTTCGAAAAATAACTAGAGAGAGAGAACAAATGAGGGCAATTGGCTTCAAGAAACTATCTTTCTTTTTAAGATTTATTTGAATTTTTCTTTGGCCTCCAAGTTGAAAATCTGTATGTAAAAAGACTTAAGAATATTCCTTAGAGAGCACCTGGTAATTTATTATGTAATAAGGGGACCTGAAAACGAGAATAGTTAAGAACTAAGTAAATCATTTTCCAGTCTAAGCAAACATATAGATCCACTGGCATATTTTGATGTGATTAATGTCTGTTCAGGAAACATGCTATGTATTTAACTTCTTATTGCCTATTGCCTTATCACTAATGATGTAGAGCTTATATTTATCATAAAAGTTAACTGTGATATTTCTTATCTTGCTCAGCCGCCTCTATATCAATGAGTCTTAAGTGATTCTAGTGAGAAGATCACTTTGTGGGACAAAAGCTGTAAAGGACAGATTGCTCTCTGACTTTTGTTTCTGCTTATTATTCTTATTCGCATTAGACTGGGCTTTTTATGCGCTGCCAGGGAGATGGGTAATAAACTTAATTATTGTGAGCTAAGCACTGATTCCTGTGACAAACAAAAGCATAATTTCTAGCATGGTATAAACATGATCCCTGCAATAGTTCAATTTACAGGTTCCCTGCACATCTGTGTGGCTCACGGTTGGTATGTGGTGCTTTTGGGGTATCCCTGTGGTTGAGACCTAGCAGAATGGAGTGGAGGTGTGGAGCTTCAGCCGCAAGAAGTGGGGAAGAGTAGAAATGATGTTAATAACTGCACCTTAGAATTCCCTGATTTAGGGTAAAATCGTTTATTGCTAAGATAAGCGAAAAGCTCATTAGGTATCATGAACATATAGGAATCAAGGCCTCAAAGCATTATATCCAAGTGGGATTTAGAATGAAACTAGAGCCATTCCACTTAACTTGAATATGTCAAATGAAATCTTAAATAGTTGGATGAGGTACACTAGAAAACAAACAAAATGGGGAACAAATATATCCAAAATGGTATTTTAAAAATAAATAGTTATAAAATATGCCATAAGACAATCTCAATTTAAATACATTAATACATTGAAAAATGTTTATCCCTAAAATATACTTTAAATAATACAGCAAAATAAAAAATAAAAAACTTGTAAGTTAATTAGCATCTTTACACCTATAAGTTTATTATGGTCAAATGACACACACCCATCTGATAAACTTATTTCTTATTGAACTACCCCGTAAGTTTAATGAAATCTCCTACTTTATTAGTATTCACTTTTGACAAATTCATGAAGTAAGTAGCTAACTCCTTGAGTTGTACCATATATCACTCAACCTATTATCTGAACATGAAATTTTTTCCATTTAATTTTCTTAGGCTGAGTTTTGGTTTTATAAACCTGACCTATCTTTGAGGTAAATTTTTGCTGTTCTGGGTCTGCTTTTGTGAGTGAGGTTTTTTTTGGTGCTCAAATGGTTCTTCATTCAGTTTAGGCTGACCAGTTAGTCTGGCATGATTTTGTTGAGAAAAATGTTTGGATTATAGCTCTGGCTACACCACACAGTAAAACTGAAGACATCCATTTGTCTTGTTTCCTGAGTCTCTTAGTAACTTAAAAAATTAATAGAATTAATGCTACCACTGCCAGCCAACTAATAAATGAATTCAATGGGCTAAGTCACTTAAAAGTACTGAGGCATAAAACATACAAATTCAATTCTTCTCATTTCCTCCTCTTAGAAGCCTGTGTTGTCTCAGTGAGAGGAAAGGGTATAAAAGGGGTAAGGGCAGGGAAGTGAGTGGTGCATCCCTTAACACTAAAATCCTCAAAAAGAACACTGGGAAGCATGGACAATAAACACTTCTGTGCCTTAAGAAGGTGAGCACAGGCCATGTGGATGAAAGAAAAAAAAGAACAAAAGCAACAAACTAATCTGCAAAACTATTCTGAGAATTCACTGAAAAACCTTGAGCATATAATTTAACCTAGAAGTTCTCAATGTCAGGGTATTATTATTAGTGTTTAGGAAAATTAAAATGGTAATTTGAAATACAGTGTTCCTTATCTTTTGTAAATAGGGATACAGTTCTAGAAAAATATAAACATTATACAATTCTAATTGTTAAATTAAAAAATTTTAAGTACCTTGAATGATACAGAGATTTAGACATTGTATAATTTTATAAATGGTCTCTTTCTCAGGTTAAGCTAAATGCTTTTTACTTCTGTCAAAAGAGAGTATCCTATCTAAAAAGTAGGATGGGCATTTAGGGGTGTTTTCATGTTAATCACTAAAATATGAGGGTAGAATACAAACTAAAGTTACAAATAGTAAAGTTGCAAGTTAACCAGGTATATAAATCCACCTAAGAAACAAAATTTAAACAGCCAAGGAATCAAAGATTATTGTGCCTTCTTCATAAAGATATTTAAAATGAGGAAGAACATAAATTAACAAAACAAATGAACAAAACACAAATTAATAAGAAATTATTTACAAAAGTAAAAAAAAAAATCAAGTGCAAAGGCAAAGTTCTGATTTAATTGTCCACTAAACTGTTTCTAGCCTTGTATTTCTGCAAGTCTGTTCAGTTCTTCTGATTCAAATTGCTTTAAACACCATCTTGTGGACAAAAGGAGGTATATCACAGATTCTCAACAGATGAGAAAGACTGCAGAAAAGCTAAATCTTATTTAACTCCTAAAACATATTCATAAAAAAATATTTTATAATCCAAACATGAAGTGACATTTTTTACAACATATCTTAAGATAATTACTTAAGCTCTAAAATATGTGACAAAAATTGTATTTCAACAATGCCATGAAAAAGAGAAATAAGCATATGGGATTAAAGTCATTAATTAAATTACTGTGATCACATGGTGAAAAACTTAAAAGGTTAAGACTGGCTGTGTTTCTCTTATGGTTAGGAAAAAATGGTTAATGTCCTCAATAGGAAAGAACAATGAACAAACTCATGAATTATTCTTCCTTTTTCTCTAGATTCCAAAGGCCATGAATATTAATTGAAGTCATATCTTGTTCTTTGCATAGAAAGATGTCTATCCGAAAGTATTAACTGATCTTGGTATAAAATGTTACACTGAAATCCAAACATACTTATATAGGGCAAATCCAGTTTTAATTACTGTCATCATGACCTATAATTACTCTGGAGTCTAAACAAGAGCTAATTCAGGACATCTGATAATTCTTCTGAAAGTAAACAAATAACAAATGCTTTGGAATGGAATATCATGATGTAAGAGAGTTTGCAACCACCAAGTTATTTAGGGGAAATTTTCCCACCCTACTTTGAGGCCTTAATATTAAGGGAATTAGGCAATTGCCAAATGTTCATTTGGTGTTGTATTAGCTGGGCCCAGCCACTCTTCTCGCTCTTGGCTGCAGGTTGTGGGAGCCAAGAACAAGTGTTGGCGGGTAAATGATACAGTAGGGTGAGAGGGGCTCATTCCATGTGGACACAGTCCCATTTCTCTACTTATGCCAAAGGTAGATTAAGTCATGCAGCAGTTATAAAAAATGAGCTGGAATCAATGAGCTCTACTTTGTAATATGCATCATATGACATGACATTCCCCATCCCTCTTAAATCACCTGCATAAATTCAAATTCTTGGAACAGGAATAAACCAGCCTAGCATTAATGGAACTTAGAAGAAAGAAAGGTTCCTAAATATGCAATTTGTAAGAAAGGATGCATGACATATTCTGTGGAATTAAAATGAACAGAATTTATAAAACAAGAAAATGAACTGAGTCTTTTTATGGATATGTTAGACTCAAAGAAAACAAAGAAAAATACATCGATCACCATCAGCAAAAAAAGTTCATGAAGACATGAAATTGCTACAATAAGTACTTCTGGATTAGCAAAGAGGCAAAAGGATAAACAACCTATTAATCAATGTGAAAAAATCATCCTTGAAAACATATAAAATGTGTAGCTTCATGACAAATTCAAGTAAATTAAGGAGTGGCAGAGGAGTTGTAAGCTTTTAGAAAATTCAAAAAATTAAAGTTCAACAAATTAAAAGCTCAAGATATACACATAGCACCAGATTTTGGATCTGTATACATTTTTTGGAGGGATAAAGTATCATTTTACTAAAAAATGCAAATGTATATTCCAATTGTATAAGTCTAAAACACAGCACCATTGTAGGTATTGCACAGGAAAGAAAATGAAGAAGAAAATCAATTAAAAGTTAAAAACATTTGAAATAAATAAAATAACCTCAGAGAATAAAAGAAACAAAGCTGGGATTTAAATATACAACATAATTCGATACGAAATAACTAGAAGGCTGTATGCACACACAGCCATGTAGACAGGATCTGACCAGCAGTTCGTTCATCTGTAATGAAAACCAGTTCAAATCATGGGTGCATTTGAACAAAAGCCTTCCTACCCAACCCGGTTCACAGCTGTTTCCAATTTCAGTGGGTTCGCCTTTCTAAATTCATTTTTCAATTAACACGTAGACGCAACCATTCTCGCCTCGTTAGCCAAATTGGAATCTGCACTGCTCTTTGAAGAGGTGAGGCCTCATTTCTGTGGCAGGAGGGCTCTGGGCATCACTCTCACAGCATCTGTGGGACCCATTACTTAGATTTCAGCAACATCCTCATGTCCGATGTCCGTTATTTTCAACCTCTAAAAATAATGTATGGCTAGGCAATAAAAACGGCATTTAGTAAGTAAGTGGGTTGGTGATCACTGAACTGTCGTTCCCTGTCAGAGCACACAGTCTTTACAGTGCCTGCTGTTTCCCCTGAAGTTACTGCTAACTCTTTGGTCTGAGTGCTGCTTGCATATCCGGTCCCATAGCTTTCCTTTGCTGCCCTCTACCTCTTTCTGCTGCTTCTGGGGAACAGTTTCACCATAAGAGCTTTTGGGCGTCACCTCCTCAATATGCACCTGCAGGCACCACACAATCATCTTCTAGTGCAAGGGGTTTCTTTCCCAGGTGCCACAAATCCCTTCCTATGTTCTGATGGCCGGTTCTTGTCTGTAAAATCTGAGAGTGATCCGGTTGGAAGGATAATGGATACAAGGGCCCAAAGACCTTGCTAGGCCATTTAGCTTCAAAGGTATCGAAGACAGCTTGATGTCTTCACCATCAAACACCTCCGAGTGAAAACAGCCTTCTGTTTCCCAAATGAGAAACTCAGTGAAGACATTGCAGTTTTGGGCTTTTCTGGTGGAGCTCTCGTACAATTGGACTCTTTTCCCCTCTTTTCATGCGGTACATATTCATGCCAGTGGTGACTGCTTTGAACTTAGCTCATTATACAGAATTAACAAAATCATTTCAGTAGCTGGCTATGGTAGGTTTTGGGCTCCCTGATAAAATAGCCTCCTGGGTTTCTTCCAAAATGAGTTACGAAGTGAAGCTCTTATTGCCTATCTATTTCTCTGCATGAGCAGGATAGATATAAGATGGTACAAGAATTCTTCGGCTACAAAGAGTAGTCAAAAAACATTGAGCAGAAGCAATGTCAAAAAAGGTGAAATCTTTAGCAATGATGGTAAATTTAAACCCCAAGAAAACTTTAAGTCTGGAACTTTAAAATTCAGAAATCAAAGGCCAAATACAAGGATTGATGAAACTAGAAAGCGTACATCACCATCAGCCTACTAAGCTATAAGATGTAATTTCATCTCAAAGAAGAACTAATGACAAGATTTGCTTGTGTTTTTCATAGAAGATGCTGAATAAAAATCATAGCAGTGGTGAAGCAAAACACATGGAATGAATTTGGGAAAAGCTAAAAATGCTGATATCCCAATTACTATAGGAATAGGATTCCAATTGTTGTTTTTAATGGCTGGCCTACCGAAAACAAACAAACAAAAAAGCCACCCACATATCATGAGGGTTTGATAGTATTAAGATAGCTCCAATGCCAAGTCTTCCTCTGGTATGTTTACTTCCCACCTGTCCGCTGACGGGCATGAGACACAGGGTAGAGGCAATCTTCTGGATTACATCTTCCACTAGGTCCTGGGGGGCCCTGGGGCCCTGGGGCACCTGGTGAGCCTGGCAAACCCGGAGCTAATGAAATAAAAGACCCCCATCAGAATGCGGATCACATATGGCTCTTCCTCCCTCACTCCAACCAACATGGGTCATTCAGCTTCACCTGTAGCAACACATGGGCCATAGGCAAGGTGTGGGTCCTGTTTTTAAAGGCTTGCTTGTGTTGTGAGGATAATATCACTATTACCTGAAGTCCCAGGAAGACCCGGACTCCCCGGAAGCCCAATTCCAGGCTCCCCTCTTTCTCCCTTCTGTCCTCTGTAGCCTAAATGAGGGATACATAAAAAGAGAGACACAAGAAGTAAGAGTGTTCTATGACAACAGAGCATGTGTAAGAATCATATGCTTAGTCTATAATATTTATGTTATTCCTTCACTTAAATAGTATATTAGCTATCTATTTTGCATTATAATCATTTTAGGCTTATAAATAAAACAGATTAGGTGCAATATGCAATGAGGATATTAGAAATATGCAGCTACTGTACAAGTTCCAACTCATCAAACTATGGATAGTGAGATTTTTGCACTGAAAACGATACCTAAATAACTCAAATCAATCATTCATATCATCTTTCAAATAGTTATGACAAGGTACGTGAACCCTCTTCAATAGGAATTCTGACTGGAGGGTAGATACAGGCTAAATATAAGAAGTATACTGAAAAGGTTCACTTAAAATGAGGACAAGATGATATGACAACAAGAATGTGGACTTTAGTCCAAGAATTAAAGGGAAAGAAAGGAACAAAAATTCATGATTTTAATAAATGACAGTAAGAGTGTGAGTATATGTAAATCCATCAATCTCAGAAGCCCAGAGAGGACAAATCAGGCCTTTGTTCAAATTACTTACTGTAACAAATTACATTTTTTCTAAGGAAAGTTAAAACAGCAACCCCATGTTGTAACATGGCAGTTTATAACTCCAAAGGACTAGGTGCCCCAATGGTCCTTTAGAAAGCAAGGACATTAAGGGATTCATCTAAGCTCACTTCATCAATAAGATTCTTTAACCAAAATGTGGGGCGCCTGGGTGGCTTAGTCGGTTAAGCGTCCGACTTTCGCTTAGGTCATGATCTCACGGTTCGTGGGTTCGAGCCCCGTGTCGGGCTCTGTGCTGACTGCCAGCTCAGAGCCTGTAGCCTGTTTCAGTCTGTGACTCCCTCTCTCTCTGACCCTCCCCTGCTCGTGCTGTCTCTCTCTCTCTCCTAGAAATAAATAAAACATTAAAAAATTTAAAAAAAAGAAAGAAAGGAGAAATTATTTAAAAAAAAAAAGATTCTTTAACCAAAATGAATTAGATCTAAGATCTGTATACATATTAAGATAAAATCATTCTTATTCTTGTACTTGTTGTCACCTGAGCTAGACTAGTGCAGAGGAATTTATGCCTCTGGGAGCCCTTATCTCTGCTTTAAAAAAGAAGAAAGACAAATACCACATGATTTCACTTATATGTAGAATCTTAAAAACAAAACAAATAAACAAACGAAAGCGGAATCGGACCTATAAATACAGAGAACAAACTGATGGTTGCTAGAGGTAGGAGGGGTGGGAGATTCAGCACAATGGGTGCAGGGGAGTGGGAGATACAGGCTTCCAGCTATAGAACGAGTTAAGTTCCAGAATGAAAGGTACAGCATAGTGAATATAGTCAACGGTATCGTAACCATGTGGTATGGTGACAGATGGTAGCTACACTTGTTCTGAGCACAGCATAATGCACAGACTTGTTGAATCACTATGCTGTGCACCTGAAGCGAATATAACATTGTGTGTCAACTATACTTAAAACAAGAGAGATCAAATTGTAAAATAAATAAATAAAAGGCATAAAACACTTTTTATCTGTGTTTTGTATATTGGCATCCATGTAAGACTTCGTTTGATGAAAAGGTTTTGTGGCTATAAGAGTTTCATGATGATGGTAAATAAGAGTTTAATTTCCAACTTTCCATACTGTTAAACAGCTGAAAGATGACTCCTCATCCCAAATGAACAAAGCTGTCATGCATAAACATGTAAATATACAACAAAGATAATAAGGAGAGTATCTCAGTAGGAAAAGTATGCCCTGACTCAGTTGTACTTTCTGGAAAAGTGTATTATTACAGCAAAATATAGTAAGAGGAGAAATTTTACTGTTTTCTATGAGCAGTATGTAAGAGAAATTATTTCCTATAATTGTTGAGAATTAGACACCAGTTTTGGGGTTACCATCTTCATTTTTCATTGACCATACAGTGTATACATTATAAATGAAATTATTAGCAATATACCCATCACACCATTACTTTTTGACTTTGAAGGTGTGACAAGATCATAAATGTGAAAAGAGTGGAAAAGAAACACGTACATCCAGGAAATATTTTGAGATGCATATTGGAAATACATCCAGTGGGAAATGTTCACACATTTATACCTGATAACTGTTATAGATATTCAATACAATCCTCGATTTCAGAAATAATAGTAGTTTGAACATGTGGTATGATATTCTAAGCTGATATATATTCAAATTTAAAGTATTACTAGAATTTCTTTTATATAAGTGACTTTGATTTAATTTGTGTGAACAACAAGGATAAAAGCTTATAGTTAGGGTCATTTGATAGCAACCTTACAAGTCCATTATTTAGACATTTCTACAGTAAAATAACATTTATTACATGAGGTATATTTGATAATTCAACCCTGGTCTATTATGAAATATTCAAAAGCTGACCCTCAAGCTATCTCAGTAAGTGCTTAAGACCATAGGCTAAAGAGATGAGGAAGAAAGAAAAAAACATTATGAATTTTTGATTATGAAGGGTATTAACAAGATGGTAACATAATTCCAAATGGAGACCATATCTGCTAAAACCTACATATTCAAATTCAGCTATCAGATTTTAATATAATGCAAAAATTTATTATTTCATGTGGATTTCAGTGCATAAGGTATCACAAAACAAGAAACAGTAATTTGCATATTTATAATAGGGTAACATTTACATTTCTCCTGTCAATGTAATGATTTATTTGTACAAAGCTCTCAGTTTATTAGGTTAATAACTACCTACTACTGCTGTTGAATTGTACAACCACATGAGAGCTTTTATTCTCAAATTTCCTAATAAGATCTCAAGCTAATTCCTTCTGAAGGCTGCCATAAAGCCATAGAGTCTTACTTTATAATTATTTCACAACAAAACTTCAGATAAGAATGCTAATAAAGTCCATAAGAGCTTTCCTATTTTCTAGAATTAAGCTTTTTACCCCTTTAGGCCTCTCTTGAAATTTGGAAAAAAATAAAAGGGCAGGTCTGTCAATGGACATGTATTTTCATGGCCTGTAAGACTGCAGATGATAGTTTGATATCACCATAGCTTATGTAGGAAAAGAAAACAAAGTGTCCTAATCTATAGCATCTAGATTTAATAGTCAGTCAAGAAACCTGATGCTTGTTGTAGTTTGGATAATAGACTTCATGTATTTTCAGTAGAGATTTCTGTGTCAACGCCAGGGATTTACTTCTACTAAGCTTGCAAAGCTGTGCATCTTATATGCATACTGGACAAATGAAGCCATGAAAGAAGTGTTTCCAACATTTTGTGGGGGGGACAACTCTTTATGTGGGGGCCTGCGGCACACCTTACAAGCTGTTCAGCCTCCTCGGTCCCAGCCTACTCACTGACTACATTAGTACATTACTACATCAGTCATTTTGCCACACACACCTCCCATTTCCTAAGGACCTTAGAACTACAAAATCTGAAAGGTCAAATCTGTATCAGTTACATGAGCTATCCTATGGGTCACTGGCCTACAAATAACAGAAGGCTTTCTTCATTTTAAACCACTAAGAGCAAAACTTTAAAAGTTCAAAAGTAAGAACAACCATTCGCAACAGTGTCCTTTCAAAATGGATGGGGGACACATGGAATGGCTGGATCTGTCTCCTCCTACTAACTCCACATCTACTCAGCGGGTGGGGTTCTTTATGAAATGAATAGGGTTTTCAAGTGTAGCATCTGTCCTTCAGAATTTTCACAGAGGTGGAGAAGCAGTTGTGTTTGGAAAAAGTTTAAATAAGTTTCTTTCTCATAAAACTTGCCCAATAGGATAAGTCTGTTAGGAATATCCACATCTCTTGTTGATATATGGAAGCCCAGCTGGACCATGACACTCAGACTTCTCTGAGCCTAATGTGGCACATTCTCACTCACCCCTGGTGCACAAGCCATCAGGCCCTACACTGCAGATCTGAGGTGGGGATGAACCCTAAGGAAAGTTCTCACAGTGTGCAGAGGGGAGGCAATTATCCAAACCCCATGGGATGGTTAAAACATAAATCTGTCTGGAAATGCTTTTGAATTAAAAAGACATCAACAATCACGCTCTTTGGGAATTCAGGGAAAATGCAAATGAAGTGTCTCAAACAGAATCATGGTGGTTTCTACTTTCACTGCAAGAAGACCAGGGCACTGAAAGAGGATCCACAAGTTTTCATTATCAGAATCACGGCAGGAGCAGTACCTCCCTTTTTTAACTAGGATGGGGTACTTAACACTAGTCTTGCATCAACGTTCTCATTGCTCTCTGCATGTCTCCTGCTTCTCGGGGAAAGGCACGGAAAACTCAGCAGACCCTTTAAATTTCTGTCCTGCTCTGAAGATAGTAAGATAGTAAAGGACTATTCTAGAGTACACGTTTCAGTACAAACCACTTTATTTATCTTTTTTAAAAAGTTTATATATTTATTTTTGAGAGAGAGAGAGAGAGAGAGAGAGAGAGAGAGAACATGAGCTGGGGAGGGGCAAAGAAAGAGAGAGAGAGCCTCCCAAGTGAGCTCCTTACTGTCAGCACAGAGCCTGATGCAGAGCTTGATCTCATGAACCTTAAGATCATGACCTGGGCTGAAATCAAGAGTCAGCTGTTTAACCAACTGAGCCACCCAGATATCCCCAAACCACTTCATTTTAAATGAAAATGGATTTCTGTCCTAAAAACAATACTGAAAAAAAGTCTCTTGGAAATTTCAGAAGAGCCACCATCAATTGGAATCCATGGGTGGGCAAAACACCCTGCGCTGTGCTTGGTGCCCACACTTTCTTTCCCATTCTGTGTTGCATGTCTCACTTCCATCTTTTCTCAAACTCAATCATGCTGTGTCATGAAGAGGACTATTTCAGCCAACAGGATCTGATGCCTGCAATGGATACTAGGGTAACAGTTTTATATGCATTTTGTTTCTTTTCTTTTGGAGAAACTTTTAAATCAGGCAGAGCAAAACTTTGAACTCATCTTCCGAACACTGCATATCTACTTCTCTCCCAGAGAAAAACCCTTCAATTACTTATGACTCTTGGAGAGACACCACAAATCAAATAGCGGCCTCTTGTTTTCTTTTTTTACAGCAAGATTTCTTGGTGGCTTTATCAGTATAGCATAAATCCATTTATGTAAGTTTTATTTTCCTGCTGCCTTTCTGGCAAATTTAACAAATACTAATAAGGAGCTATCATACGAAAATTGAGGAAGACATCTGAGTTACAAAGATATGGCTGTTTCCAGAAACTCTGCAGTGGGACACAAGTATTGTCAATGTTAGTATATGTGCTCAGAGACAAGCACAAGTTTTGTCAATTTGACTAAATGTTGGTTTTAAAAAAGTTGTAAATAATGTGGGGAAGTCCTTTCAATTCAAGCATTGTATCCAAAAGCCTTATCAGGAGTAGAAGTAGTCTAGAAGATTTCTTAAGCAAAATAGATCCCACAGAAATCTGCCAAAGGGAAGGTAAGCAGATTGGTGAATAGAAGTCTTTTTTCCAAAAGCTTCACTGACATGGCTGACTTCACATTCCCTCTGACTGAGTCTTCCAGATGGGCCTTCGTGTGGGGAGAGAGCCTGGACACAGGTATTTGTGTGGACAAGTGACTCCAGTTCCAGAACTATTTTCCTCGATAGTCCTGACTTTTCCACTGTTCTTGTCCTCTTGGACTACTGTTTGAAACATCAGTCCATATTTTTTCTGCTATTGATGTTAACAGTTCTTAACGATCATGTGGCCTAAAAAAGCACCATCTTTAGATGGGCTTTCAAGCTCTTTGCTCCACGTTCATAGACTATAACCTCAGAACAGATCCAGCTAGTGAAAGATAAGAAACTGCCCACCACACAACCGTGTACACACAGAAGGCTACACCTGATTCGATACATCCTCTTCCAACTATTGGCCAAAACTCTCTATGATCTGAGGGAAAGGTAGAATATACTGTTGAGTTTAGGAGAACTAGAATTATGTAACTGTTGTTTTACAGTGTGCTAACTAAACTGAAAGTCAGCTGTGAGGGTGAGACTCTAACAGACCCTGTGATTAGAGACATAGTTATTGTTCTTTCAGAGGTGGGCGGGCCTGTCAATCACTTAGGCACTTCCTATAGAAAGCCAGGCTCATGTTACACAGAAGCAGTAGGAAGGACAGTGAATTAGTGAAAGAAAAAGCATTTTGCACATTTATAGTATTTTGGACTGTATTCCTATGTAGTTTTGACGTTCACTCTCTATTTTCTCCTTTACACAAACTTCTGATTATTTCAAGGAAGACCATTGAGTTCCTCCATGGTAACACATGAAAAGGAGTTCCCCTGGTCTTATCTTTCATGATATACACTCGCTGGATTGAATATTTCTTTTCAGAATTGTGAATCCCCTAAACCAGGGATGGTTTGACTCTCTGCTGATGCTAACCATATTTCTAGAAAATGGCCTTGCTAGCTTTAGTCAAGCTATGCTCAAAATCACGTCTTCTGTCAAGTTGTCATCAGTGGAATAATAATTTTCTGCCAATTTAATGAAGTATGGCTTTAAAAATTTTAGAAACCATATGAAGAAAGATTCTAAGGTTTCTTAAAATTTTACTTAGACCTAAATCACTACTCACAGTAGCATCTCTTAAGACTCCTTCCTCAGTTTCTTCAAGATGCTACTAAGATTCTTGTTGTTGTCCAACTTACATCCATAGGGAGGCATAAACAATGCTGATTCCCACAAAATAATGATATAGAAGTCCATATTGTTGGTGTTATTCTTATAACAAATATTATTATCAAAATACATTCAGATGAGCAGGTAATTATTAGCCAGTTTTAAGCTTGACATAGTAATAGTTAAAAATCGATTTCTAGAATGTCAAATATTAACAAAATAGTCTATATTAAATTATTACCTGTGTGTACATATATATATGGATACATATATTTTTGCTTTAACTGTGATTAACAAGTTCTAAATACTGAGAGTTAAAAAGCTGGTAAATAAATATTATACCTGAAAACTTACCTTGCGGTCCAGGGTCTCCTGGTGGTCCAGGTAATCCATCCTTTCCTGGTGGACCTGGCCTCCCATGAGCTTGAGCAGCCAACATGGCTGCTGGCAGCTTGAGCTGAGACAGGAACACTGCCATCCTCTCTTTATTTATGAAAGAAAAAAAATAGTATGTAATAGAAATAGTTTTACATCAAAATTTTTCAATATTTTACATGAAATTAAAAAAAAAAATCCTACTTGGTTTTCGATTTAAGTGCACCTAATTTACTAACTGGCCTGACTGCTGGAGTTGTTTTGTTCACTGGTGAAACAAGATGGATTGTACAAAGTTGATTGAATGTAAATGAAGACCACTGGTGCCGATCAGATGGTCTAAGAATTTTCAGTTGCTTCAGAGATGTAGCAAGTCTATTGGACAAAACACTAGCTTGGAATCTAATTAACCTATAGCAATGACTTGTGGTGAGAATTTTAGCTTTATATTAAAAGATGGTTTTAATAATAAATTTACCTCACTTTCCAGCAATGTTGTAAATGTATGTAGTCATTTAAAATATGTTTATGAATTATTTGACATTCTCTTCCAATAAAATTAGGCTCTGCCTATTCTTGAGCATGGGCTGGAGTTACTTATCATTTGAAATAAATAGAAAAAAAGCAGAATTGACAGTGTGCAAGTAGGGACCTAAGTCATACAAGGTACCATGGCTTCCTGGGTGCTCTCTCTGATTGTTCAGTGTGAGACTACTCGCTCTAGGGAAAGCCAGCTGCTATGCCATGAGGACATTTAAGAAGTCCTAAAAAGAGTCCCATGTGGGGATGAACTGAGGCCACCTGCCAACACCCATGTGAGTGAACGTGGAAGTGGATCTTCTGGCCCCAGTCAAGCCTTCAGATGACAGCAGCCCTGGCTGACATCCTAACTGGAGCTTCATTACAGACCTGAGCCAGGGCCATAAAATTAAGCAACCTTCAAGTCTCTGATCCACAGAAAATGTGAAATAATAAATGTTTGTTGTCTTAAGCTACTGAAGTTTTGAAGTATTTCCTTATGTAGCAATAGATAATCATAGGATACGTGATACTTTATATCCCTGAATAAAATTGCATTATTAATAGATTTTCTATAGAAAAAATAGTCATTGGCTCCATATTCACTATGGTTTCACTGTTTCATTTCTATTGGGAAAATATTGTACTTTGTCAACGACTAAATTTTGCCTCTTTAAAAAAATGTCTATTATATACCCTTAGTATCATTCATTTTTTCTGGTTTGATTTCCAGTTAGTCCCATTACTTAGTCATGATTTTAGTAGGGAGTATGGAAATTTGGCCAAACAACAACAACAAAAAGGTGCAGATGAGCATGCTCTCACTAAATTCCATTTGGAGACAGAGTAAAAACAATAAAAAGTTTCTATACATTTCTGTGAACCTGAAGAAGACATTGAAACTAAGAACACACAAGGTATGAGAAGTTGACAAATTATCCAGAACATTTAGAAATGTCAATAAAAATAATAAAATGTTTTGTAGGTGTTGAGTGATATGACCTTTATGAATTGAATACTTCCCCAAAACCAATGCAGGCTTCCCCAAGGAATGGATTGTCATTTGCCCTTTTGTTCGTTCACCAAACTGCCTGGAGCTGTTTAGTGACCGAACACTGTTGATCTGGGTCCTAAAGGAAGAATCCAGAGAGGGAACAGAAGACTGATTAAGGGAGCTTCTATAAGGTGAGTTCAGTCACCTTAGAAAGTAGGTGAGTACTTCCTATAATGGAAGTATCACTCTAGGTGGCACAGGCGTCATGCAACTATTAATACTAAGAGACTGATTTATAAGCCAATAATGCTTTGGATAAAAGTGAGTTATTATAGAACATCAGTGTAACAATAATTCATCAAATTGAAAGGATCTGGAAACTTAAGAAGTTCAAAGAAATTGGAAATGCAAAAATATAAATAAGAATTTTCATTCTAAAATAAATTTCTAAATAGGACAAATCATTAATTACATTAATTAAACATTCTCTGTAAGCAGAGCTCTGTGTTGGGAATTTTATATTTTCTGCATTGAGTGCTCTTGTTCAGGAATCCCAGAGAAAGTCTGAAAGACAGTATCATCCCATACCAACTGCTATCCGTGTTTTATAAGCCCCATATGCTATAAAGATTATCTGCTGATAAACTTTATTTTATGACTAGAACTTGTTCTATAATAAGACATTCCTTCTCAGAATTGCTTCTTTGAATAATCATTCCAAGACTGCACTTATTATTACTAACTTCTTAATTATAATTCCCCCATAAGCCACTGTCCAATTCAGTTATTCCTCAAAACCATGGTCAATATTTTACTATCTGAGGTATTAATTTTAGTGAAATCATTAATGCAAATTAATCCAAAATCCATTATAAATACAATCTATCATCGGATCCTCTATTTAAACTTGCTTGGTTTGTTTATGTTTTATTTATCTTACATTTAACACACAGAATATTAAATAACTAGAATTAAAACATAAACTGGAGCAGGATGTATCCTTGGCATGACAAAAGGTATTCACCATATTCTGTTTTTTTCTTTTTGCATATTTTCTTCCAAAAGCAAATTCAAATGATTTCATTTGTAAAACTAATTTACACCAAAATTTTCAAGGATACATCCTGTGTGTAAGAAGAAACTCAATCTTTAATGTAAAAAATTCAGCATTGGTTTGGTGCAGACAGATCTTCTGGAAAATTTTCTTACTGATTAAGTTAGGGTTTACATTGTAAGTAAGGACAAATGATAGGAACATTCTGGAAACTATAGCTTCCAGGTAGAAAAAACAAAGACCAAATCAAAAAGACCATGTAAAGAATTACTCCAATTTTCTCTAGCTTCATCACTGTTTAGTTCATTCAGTTGAACTGTAAAGGCACATTTCACTTAAGCACATATCTATGGTTTACACACATTTGATAAAAAGTAAATTACTCCTGAGAAAAGCCTGTTTTTCAATAGGCTTTACATAAAAGCCTGTTTTATTTAAAAAAAAATGTAGGCCCTTATGTTGCTTGAGAAAGTAAAACAATTTTTTTTTCAAATAGAAATCTTAAAGGAAAAGCCCCAACAAACATGGAGTATTAGGTATAATTATCAGAGGGGTAATCACTCTATACTCTTTCTTTTTTTTTAAATTAAAAAGCAATAGAATGGAAACATCACAACATCCAGAGGACCAGAATTTCTGGATGCAGACTGACGGACAGTGATGGTGGAAGATGAGTAAGGAAATAATGAATCATCTGTGAGTGATATTAGATCACAGGCTTTCATGCAAAACTTATTACCCGACAATCCACCTGGGATATATTTGGTTGATGTTAATACATTTGTTTCCAATAACTTAATAGATGAAATAAATTTGTAATTTATGTTACGTCTGAGGGGAGTCCGCTGAGCCTCTTGTATTTCAACATTTACTTCCTTCCCCAGGTCGGGGAAGTTCTCTGCTATAATTTGTTCCAGGACTCCTTCAGCACCTTTCCCTCTCTCTTCCTCTTCTGGGATTCCTATGATACAGATATTGTTGTGTTTGACCGTATCGCTGAGTTCTCTAATTCTTCTTTCATGTTCCTGGATCAGTTTGTCTCTCTTTTTGTCAGCTTCTTGTTTTTCTATAATGGTGTCTTCTAAATCACTTCTTCTCCTTTCTGCCTCTTCAATCCGTGCATTGGAGGCCTCTAATTTATTATGGATCTCATTTATCGCATTTTTTAATTCTTCATGCCTATTTTTATTTTCCATTCTGTCTGTAGCCATAGTTTCTTTGATGTCTCCTATGCTTTTTTCAAGCCCAGCTATTAATTTTACATTATTCTAAAATCTTGTTCAGTTATGCTGCTTATATCTGTTTTGAGCAGTTCATTAGCTGTCATTTCTTCTTGGAGTTTCTTTGGAGGAGAGCTCCTTCGTTTCATCATTTTAGTTACCTTTCTGGCTCTTGTTAGTTTTAAAGACCTGTTATCTCTCTGCACCTATGAGCACTGCTGTATCCAAGAAGACTCTTTGACTGTCCAGGGCCTATCCTTTCAGAGAGTGTTTTTTGAATGGTATCTTTTGGTCTCTCTTGTTGGGACCTTGGTTATTTTATTTTCCTATTCATAGTGATATTTGGGACTCTCAACCTTGTGTACTCTAGCTTGTTTCTTGAGGTAGCCCTGGAAAAGAAAACAGACAGACAAACACACAGGGAGCAGGAGCACACAAACGCACAGACTAATTCAACTAACATGCAAACCAAGAGGGAAAACGAAAAAGAGAAAAGACGGAGGAGGGAGAGCAAATAATAGAGAGTATAAAATACATAAAAGGGTCAAAAAGGAGAAAAGAAAAGGAAAAAAGAAGAAAACCGATGGACAAAGAACGGTTTAAAGCATATAACCGGATTTCCCAGCTACAGTTAAATAGCCATGTGTATGCAGTGCTTGTTGAAGAGCATTGAGAGAGAGAAGACAGGGCGGGGATGAGGCAAAATTGGAAATAGAATGAACAGGCAGAAGGGATAAAAAGCTTTTTTCAAAGAGCTAAAGGGTAGAATACGGTTGGATAGGTGAGAGAAGAATGCTGGTATTATCCAGAGAAACTATATAGTCTAATTAGTGCTGAGAGAAAGATGAAAATGTCGGTAGGTGTAGAATTTACATCTACAGAATGGACTCGTGATTGTTTAAGCAAGCCAGTGACTGGAGTTAAATCAGGTCAGTGTTCTGGGGAAAAAAGAAAGAAAAAAAAAAAAGGGAGGAGGGCAGCTCTCAGGCAGGGATGGACGTGGCGTGATCCAAGGCCTCAGGCGGGAGTTCTGCCTTGGCGGTTGTGGGGAGGGGAGTGATGGTGCTTCAGTCCCTTCTTGAACCAAGCGCTGCACCTCGCTTTTGGGCGTGTCAACTCCCCGTACCAGGGGTGCAGCCAAAGTTGGTTGCACTCTTTCAACCCAGGCCAGTCCCAGTCCCCAAATCCCAGTCCCCGCGCCCCGCTGAAAAGTGCCTTAGACACAGCTTCCCAGGCAGCCCCCTCAGGCATTTCCAGGCCCCCTGCCGAGCTCTGGGGGCGGAGTCAGAATCGCTGCTTCCTTCTCTGGGTCGGGCTGGCGCGCATGGGCGGGGGCTTGCCTGCCGGGTGCTCTGAGCCCGAGCCCGCTGGAGTGAGGAAAACCAGGTCCCTCTATGGCTCGTCACCCGAAACACGAACTCACAGGCAAATTTCCCAGTTTTTAGCTCTTTGCCTTCCCTCTCGACCCCCAGCCAGCCAGGAGCGCGGACGCCCGGTGTCCGCGTGCGGCTCTTCCAGGGGCCCAAGCCCGCCGGGAGGACAGTGGCGGCAGACGCACCGCTACTCTAGAAGTCCAGCCCACCAGGAGCCAGCACAAAGAAGCAGTCTGTGCGCTCAGCCACCCCCAGGACCAGTTGGCACAAGGGGACCTGGCGTGCAGGTATTTGGCACAGTCTTTCTATGCCCCGAGCGAAGGTTTTTCCCGGAGCGGAGATTTTTCTGTTTCGGACTCTTTTAGCCCTCTCACTCCCCACAGAGGGGGATCACCTCCGACCCTGGAGTCTCCGATCCCAGCCTGATTTTATCTTCCCCAGTTCGCACTCACATTAGAAGGCTTTCTCAGTGGATTCTGTGTCCTTTTTCTCCCAATCTCTCAGGTTTCTTAAGGTTTCCAATGGCTTCAGATCTTTTCCGTGTGAGGTATGGGCGGGAGTGCAAGTACTGAGCTCCTTACTTCTCCGCCATCTTGCCCCTCCCCCTCACAAATTTGTGATTCATATATATAGTTTTGCAAATCACTGTATTGAATGTAGATACATCTTTAATATATGAAATTGCAAACCGGATATTTTACAAACAAATATGAAATTCAATGATCACAATTCAAAACTCTGCATATTATTTGTTGTTTTGCACTTAAAAGATGTACATTTCAATACAATTTTTCTTCTTGTTTAAAATTTTTTAACCTTTATTTTTGAGAGACATAAAGACAGAGCATGAGTTGGGGAGGAGCAGAGAAGGAGGGAGACAAAGAATGCAAAGCAGACTCCAGGCTCTGAGCTGTCAGCACACAGCCCGACGCGGGCCTCAAACCCATGAGCCGTGAGATCATGACCTGAGCCGAAGTCAGACACTTGACCAACTGAGCCACCCTGGCACCCCATCAGTACAATTTTTCTAGTTTGAGACATGTCTCCTTGAATACCTTCAATGTCTAAACACAAATATTCACAGTACTAGTTTTCTCCTCTTTAATGTATGAATTGAATTTACAAGTAATTTGCTTTAGGTGGTTTTTAATATTTTTTTTAATGTTTTTATTTATTTATTTATTTCTAGGAGAGAGAGAGAGACAGCGTGAGCAGGGGAGGGTCAGAGAGAGAGGGAATGACAGACTCTGAAACAGGCTCCAGGCTCCGAGCCGGCAGTCAGCACAGAGCCCGACGCGGCCCGAACCCACAAACGGCGAGATCATGACCCAAGCGAAAGCCGGATGCTCAAATGACTAAGCCACCCAGGCGCCCCGGTTTTTAATATTTTTAATAAAACAATTCTTTTAAATAATTACTTCTAGGTGTAAATTATCTAGCTTTAAGCTACACTCAGAAATAGTCATTTAGCAAAAGGATAATTACTTCTTCTGAACGTTATCCTAATGCTCTATAATTTAAAATAATATGTTTTTGAGCCTCTAAATAAATTGTAAAGACCTGTATTCTTAATTGCCTTTCCTCTGTTTTCAGGGATCTTTGGTCAATTAAAACTGTTTTTGGGTATGCTTTCTAATGAAGCAGGAAATTGAAGACTTCAGATAGGAGCTTACATAAACCAAACACACACATTCCATCTGCCAATGCAAACCCAGAGCAGTCATTCTAACAAAGAAGACCAATGATTTGCCTTCCTTAGAGAATGGGCTGATGAACATAATGCAGACATTAATATTAATGTGTTGATAAACTATATTACAGGGAGAATGGAGGGACCTTCAGACATCATTTGGCCCGTGTCTACCATCTATTTCACAGATAGGATTTGTAAATATTTTGAAACAGAGAAATTCATCGTTTTCTCCTAATGCCCATTCAAATGTTTAATTGTTCATTTTCTTGTACAGCTTCAACTTACTTTCTTTTGTAATTCCATTATGGAAACAGAAAGTAGTTAATGAGTATTTCCCTTGGGAAATCAGTCATCTACTTGATAATATTGTTACCTCTTAGCCTTCAGGTTAAATAACTTTTACTCATAAACTTGGTAATCTGTTTTGTAAATCACTTTTTGGCTTTACTATTCCAGGGCTGTCCCATATATCTCTTAAATGTGGAAACCAAAATTAGATACAGTTTTCTCCTAAGGGGCAAAAAATATCAGGAGAGTAATTTCCTTTCATATCTTAAATAATTACTTTCTAGTTTCATTTTAACTGTTGGTTCCATAGTATCATTTGGTGGATTCATATTCATTTTGTGGTTTATCATACCCCAAAGGTTGTTACTGCTACATTTATTTCTGGCCTAATCCTTTGCCACCTTTGGAAGCATGTTGCTTTGAAGTGTTGTTGTGGGTAAAGACGGTGGATGAAACATATGCACATGAATCCCTGCAAATCAATAGTGAGATATTTTTAATGACATAAAAGCACAAGAATGGGGAGAATACAAAAGAAGGCAACACAACAAAATTTTGGAAGCTGAGAACCAGACGGCTGAGTGATAGATGACTTAGCCAACTGAAGAAAACCAAATTTTTATGCTAGAAGCTGAGAAACAACCTGTTTTAAATTATGAAATCCTTAAGAGGGTCAAGAATTGGCAACACAAGTTACATCTGAAGATGTGGTAAGGGAGAACTAAAATAAGAATTAGTTGAAAGCCTGTTTAAGAAGTAGTCTTAGAAATTCCTTTCTCTATACAGCTTAGGTAGTTGTTCCTTCCCAAATCTAGGGAAAAATTGAAGGGTTATGATTGGAAAAAGGTAAACAAATCATGTGTGCACTGGGAGACACCCAGATCCCACTGAGTTGTGGGCTTTCCCAACTGAAAACAAGAAGAATAAATGAGCACTTATATGCTCAGTGCTGAGGCCCCAGCTCTATTCTTCTACTTTGCTCCCCAGATACTGGCAGCCAGGCAGGAAATGGAAATGTTTCCTCTGGGGAATGCAGCTAGACTTAGAGGAAAGACTTAAATACACTGAAATAGAAGTTCTCCCAATTAAAAAGCTCAGTTAGGCTACCTTACAGTGAAGTTTGTGGATGGCAAGCCCCAGCCTTCACTTATAACTTTCAATCAGGTTTTTAGAATGTACTCTTTTGTATGGGCAGACAACCACGGATTGCTGGCACTAAGTCAATCTTACAAACTGAACAACAAACCCAAACAAGGAAGTGGAAAGAAGCAAATTGAAAGAAATAGAGAATATGCTGTGGAAAATATTTAAAAAGACATATTTATATTTTCAAGATGTGTATCTGTCAGATGATGTGTATATCTATATGATGTATATACATACACATATATAAATTAGTATCTTAGTTGTTGAGATGTGAGAGAAAATGTTACACTTGAAACAAGAGAACAGGATACTACATATTCATACATATGTACACACATATATAAGAAATATATATTTGGAAAGTGGAGAAAACATAGGTCAAGGGGCTTTCCTGGATATTGGATCTGGAGGCAGAAATACAAACCAAGAGAGCCAGATGTGCATTCACATTCCTGCACAGGCAGGCAAATTCTTCCTGTGTGTTGATGTAAATGTCCAACTATAACAGGGTGGTGTCATAGCAAGGATCAAGTTTCTCATATCTGATAAGATCCTAATTTGTGTGGGTAGCTGCAAAGCCCTCATAAAGCGAAACAAGCTAAGTTGAGACACATAGCATCTTCTTCCACTCTGCAGTCACCTTATTTGCAAAAGGATTTGTTGTAGGGAATTTAATCTGATTTAAGATTGGGCATATATTTGTGTGTTATGATCCACCAGAAACCTGGGCTTGGGGTTTGCAGGAAAACACCACGGGTAGGTTTAGGTTTAAGATGGGGCATCAGGATGCTGAAGGACGGCTTGGTGGCCTGGGGGATAGCACAAAGTGTGAGGTCTGTGGGAGGGGGACCACCTGGGAATCTCTTAAGGGAGCTAGAAGCTCCATGAAGAGACCCCAAGTTTTGGATTTTGGTCTAGGTTTCCCTACAGGCTCCAGTGTGGTCCTCTGCTGACAGGATGATAAAGTGGGAGAGCAGGATCTCTGGAGGACTCCCTTGAGCTCCCAGAGACAGTCCATGACTTGCTGGGCAGAGAAGGAATTACCCGAGGCTGTAGATATGCAGGGGTGAATGGGGAAGAGACAAACACTAGCGGCCACTGAGCCCACTGTCTTGTGAAAGGACTTAGGAGGGAGGCAGATGCATGCTGCCTAATGGTAACTGTTGTAACATGCGAAAATTAGTCTTTGCTTTTATAGAGAAAGCTTTCTGAAAGGGAGAGAAATGTGACCTTGGAGCTCTATGATTTGTGAAAATAGAGGGTTTTTTTCTCCTTTTCGTAAATGGTATTCAGAAGCCATGGAAAAGTGACTTCTAAGTGGAAAGTTAAATGGACTGAATTGAAATAATCTTGGGACAAATTAGCTAAAGTGCTAAATAACCAAATCCTGGGTTTTAGATACAATTTTGCTTGAGAGAAAGTCTTGCTGGACTGGTACCAACAGAGATAAAGGGAGAAGAGGTATCATACTTGGAGTCTGAGAGTCTACGAGTCTCGGGAGAAAGTCTCCTCGTGGGCCACCTTAGAATATGGTTTAGAGGCCAAGAAGTGTGGCTTCAGAGGGACTGAGTGCAGCGGGAAGAAACTGAGGGAGATGGTAGGAGAGATGAGGCAGAAGCTAGAGACGACCTAGAGGAGACTCTTAGCTTCCTGGAAGGCAGGGGGTGTCGAGGAGAGGAAGTTGGGGCAGGAGAGCAGAGGGGGAGCTCACAGACTTAGAAGAAAGTGCAAGTCACAGGAGCCTGTGCCAAGACCAATAGAGTGGCCTAGCTCCCCTATCTGTGTCCTTCACAGGAGTAACCCCATAATGGCCTACAAGTGGGCAGCATGAAACTTTCTGTGGGTGGAAGTAGTGTGTCTGCTCTGCTGAATGCACAAGGCAGGCCACCAGGGGCCATTCCTTTATCCAGTGTCCACTGGGCTTGTGAAATGAACACCTTCCACATCTCAAACTAAATCTAAAGTCTTTTAAGAAACTGAAGTTCCACATTTTTTTTAACAAAGCAATTAAAAAAATTTTTTTAAATGTTTTATTTATTTCTAGGAGAGAGAGAGAGAGACAGCATGAGCAGGGGAGGGTCAGAGAGAGAGGGAGTCACAGACTCTGATAAACAGGCTCCAGGCTCTGAGCTGGCAGTCAGCACAGAGCCCGACGCGGGGCTCGAACCCACAAACCGTGAGATCATGACCTAAGCGAAAGTCAGACGCTTAACCGACTAAGCCACCCAGGCGCCCCTGAAGTTCCACATTAAAGCTGTCTGAGATAAAAGATAGAGCCCATAGAAATTATGAGTTAAAGAATTTTAGATGACAATTCAAAAACATATTTGCTAGTATTTTCCTTTCCATGATCATGTCTACTAAATGCGTGGGTGTTATCTGATATCCTAGAGGTCCCGTGTCCAGGACTGGCTACAAGGACATCCCACCTGTGCAGTCACACAGGGTCCCTTTGCTCAAAAGGGCCCTATGGTATAGTGTTCAACTGTGGCCGCCTTATAATTCTGAACCATTTTTAAATAAGGGCACCTACATTTTTATTCTGCATTGAGTCCTACAAATTATCTGGTCCTGTCTATGCCTCTATATTTTTCAATGTTTCCCCAGAAAGCTTAAGATGTCTTTTTCTTTTTCAGACAGTTGATGCTTGAGGAATCCTTGTTGAGAGAGAATGTTTGTACTGCAAATATTGGAGACTTCTTCATGATGCTTGATTCAAGGATCAAAAAAGAAAAGTAATAAAAAAAGGATTTCTAAATTTAAGGGCAACATCAAAATTCATAAAGAGAAAACTGGTAGCTCAAAAAAAAAAATACAGTGCACAATTGTACAATGACCTATCACGTCAGAGCATGGTAAAGATACTTAGTAGAGATCAATGTAAATGGAAGTCAACACTATGAATTGTGTTTGAAAATTCATTTTTTCCCTATTTTGTCATTGAAGCAGCTGAAGTCCCTGTGTTACTCTGCTCTATCTCTAGTGTTCACATGAAATAAGATAATGTGCACTCAAGTATCAAAATTTTGGCCTCTAATACTAATTACTGCTTAATATAATCAGAGCTTCTGGTAGAAAAGCTAATTCCATGGTTGCAATAGACAGCTTGCAGTGAACTCGGGACATTTTGTATCTTATTCTTTGCAAAATTCAATAATATATATTTAGCTTAGCAAAAATGGATGCAAGAAGCAGGAACCATGAGAGCCAATGTGGAGTCATTTTTTCAAGACAAGAATTTCTCAGTTTACTAAGCTCACAGTTGAGGGGAGTTATCTTGAGTCTAGCAAGTCATCTGACAAAATCATGTGATATTTTGTGAACAGATAAAGAAAATGTAGAGTGGATTTTAGAAAACCATATGGATTCAGAGCTCAGTGAAACAATAAATAGAATTTACAAGTGAACAGGAAGAATGCAACAGCAGTAAGAAAGGCCTAATCCTTGACTCTTGACTCTTTCATTCAACATTTCTATCTACAGTTAGAATGATGACATGCTTATAAAATTTGGAGATGACACAAAGTTATGAGTCTCAGCCAACCTGCCCTATACTTAGACAACATTCCAAGAGGTATCTTCAGTTTGCGACAATATGTAAACATAAACAATATGAAATGTAATATAAAGAAACACAAAATCACAAACTTAGGTTTTAAAAATGGACACAGTGAACAATGAGAACCATTTAACTTTTAAAAGGTTGTATAAAAAACATCCAGGGTTGTTAATTAATTGAAAATTCAAAATCGATGAAGCCTTTTTTTCTTTTTATTTTAAAGGAATGCTATCATAGGCAGTATTATTGAAGTGTCCATATCAAGGGTTAGAAAACTTTCTCTGCAAAGGGTCCAATATCTAAGGCTTTTCAGGCTCTCCAATCCCTATCACAACTAGTCAATTCTGCTGCCTTAGCACAAAAACAGCCAGATAAACTTCATAAAAGAATGAGCCTGACTGTGTTTTAATAAAACTTTATTTATGGAAACAAATTTGAATTTCAGATCATTATCACATGTCATGAAATATTCTTTGGATTTAAAAAAACTACTTAAAAATGTACTCCCTACCCACCCCCCACCCAAAAAGTAAACACCATTGTCACCTTGTGGGCCACACAAAGACAGGTGACAGGTGAATTTGGCTGGTGATTAATTTGCTGATCAAGGGTCTAGATCAAAACACACTGTACCTTGCCATGGTCAAAATACTCCTGGGTGAATGATGGTCATTTAAAAATGAAGTGTTTTTCCAGGGTGATGATGGTGGAGTTGCTAAATACACTTACACCAGAGAAAAGAAGAATGAAGAGGAGTTTCATGGATATGGAAAAATATCATAAGGGTTGTCATGTGAACAGAGGAAGATACTTTACCTTTGCTGTTTAACGGACCAGGAATGATGAGAGAAAGCTACAGAGAGGCAAATTTAATTTAGCGTAAGGAAGAATTTTCTATCACAAGACATGACCCATCATTAAATAGGTTGCCTCTTCACAGTGTGCTGCACAGCCATCTTTGAGAGTGCGCTGAAGGGATTCCCCCCACAGTGCATGGGAGGTAGCAATTGGCAAACAATTCAGAAATGTTTATTAAGCAAATCTAACCTTCAAAAATCCTTAGAACCTCTTGATTAATATATTTCTTTATTTCTTCAAATGAAACTGCATCAGCCTAAAGAAGGGGGAAAAAAGGTCTGTTAGAGCATAGCACAAGTGAGTAAAGAATAGAAATACTGGGTTGTTGCACATACTTGAAACTTCTGTGGAGATAACATTCATCAAGCAAAATGCTTTTGGCAACTGACTATTAGGCAGTAAATATCTTTGTTTTGATTAAATGCTGGAAAGAATTGAAGTGCGTAATTGCTTTAAAAGCTGTGGGCTGGAATCATAACTAGTGATTCAAACATATTTCTTATTAAATGAAGAAACATGCATTCATATGATTAGGAAAGACATTTCCTATTACTTCATTTTCTGAAGTTACAGAATTTGAACAGTGTTATCATGACATTAACATCTCATGCACAATTTAACTTCCAACCAATCCCTGGAAACTGGTAAAGTCAACACCTAACTGATAACTATGTATATTCAAAGGAAGAGAACTCCCAAGTATGCTGGATTATTCTTTAGAATGCTTTATTCATGGAATAAGACTTACTAAGTTCTACTCATTTTATGGTATAGTTTCTTCTGTCATTTACACTTTGTAAGCATACTTGTATTAAGCAATTTTCTTTTTTTAATAGAAAATGCTATGGGAATGAGAAAGGGAAGTAGGTAAATGATCAGTTGAGTTTTATCCCCTCAACAAATGAAGCTCCATGAATTTGGCAAAAAATCTAACATTTATAATAGTAATATTTTATAGTGGTATCTTGATATTTTTAAAAGGGAGCTATTATTTTTCATGATGGTTAGGATTTCAAAGTATTTTATTACTCTTCTTTTTTTTTTTAGTGGTTATTATCCAGAGGTATATGTGTGACATTAAAGACAATGTGATGGGCTCATAAAGTGATGACTTCTGTAGGACAGAATAGTTCCAAAAATGCTCTATTTCAAGATTTTATTTTCATTGTATATGGGACATATGAACCTGAATTAATGCATGTGATACCAATTACTGACACAACACTAAGAGCTCATTATACAGGCTTTATTCAAGTAGGACTTAGGGAGAATGGATAAAAATAAAGAGTCTGAATATTGTGGGAATGCCCAATTTGGCCCTCCATCTGGTATTGGCTAATTATTTGAGGATGGCAATGTCCTTAACTCCACATCCTTACCCCAGGACCCTCCTTTCTCCCTGACAAGGATGTTTTCTGATTAAGTTCCTCTGTGAATGGCCATCAACCATACCTCCTGAGGATAGCAATAATAACATGGGCTTCCTTAACCAAACACTCCTTCTTGGCCTGTTTCCCACTTTAAAGTACCATTCAGGGTAAGTTTGTTGTTCTCATAGTCAACAAATTGAGTTTTGATATAAAACAGACTTGTATTATCTGTGTAGTGTAAGGAGATATTATAGATAGTATTTAAGAGCATGGCTTTGGAGTCAGTCAGACCTGGGTCTAACCCATGTAATAACTGGGGCCCTGAACAAGTCAACTCTCAGGATTTGCATTTGTAAAAGTGGGACAGACAGGACCCCAATCTTCCTAGTTGTGAGGATCTACTGAGTTAATATATACTAAGTACTCAGTGGAGGATCTGGTACATAACTTGAAATAAATGACAGCTATTGCTACCTTTGTGAAGACCAGTTTAGATTCATTTTATTTCTTTTACAAGAAAAATAAGAGAAACAGAGAGGGAGGCAAACCTTAAGAGACTCTTAAATACAAAGAATAAACTGAGGGTTGCTGAAGGGGAGGAGGGTGGGTGGATGCGCTAAATGGGTGATGGGCATTAAAGAGGGCACTTGTTGGGATGAGCACTGGCTGGTATATGTAAGAGATGAATCACTGGGTTCTACTCCTGAAACAGATTCTACACTATAACTAACTTGAATTAAAAAAGAGAAATTTAAAAAATAGTGAAATAAATAAATGGGTTATGATTGCTTTCATTGTAAAAGCATATGTGGTCAATATTAGCCGGAAGCTCCTGGAGCCCTTGGCACTACTCACCGGAGTACCTGGGATGCCTGGATTGCCGGGAGGGCCTTGGTGCCCCGGAGAGCCCGTGGAGCCCTTGTTTCCTGGTGGCCCTACAGGACCGATGGCTCCCTTCATGCCTGGAAGGCCTGGTTTTCCCTGTTCACCTTGTGGGCCTCTGTCTCCTGGAATTCCCTGATCACCCTGTTAAGGAAAAAGTTAACACATTATCTGTGGTTAAGAGCAAGGGCTCTGGATTCATCCTGGCACTTACTAGCTGTGGGACATTGGATAAGTGAAGTAAGCCTTCTGTGCCCTAGTTTTCTCTCCCATAAAGTTCAGGGTGATGCTGACAATGGAGTCAAGTCAAGTACTTAGAACAAGGCTCGCACGTTGAAAGCATTCAACCAAAAGTTAGTGGCAATGTTAGTTGTATTTGGTTGCAAGTCTATAATGATGACACTTCTGACAGTCAACAGCTGTGGGTTGCCTGGGTGGTTCAGTCAGTTGAGCATCCGACTTCAGCTCAGGTCATAAACTCATGGTTCATGAGTTTGAGCCCCATGCTGGCCCCTGTGTTGACAGCTCAGAGCCTGGAGCCTGGTTTGGATTGTTTGTTTCCCTCTCTGTTCATGACCCACTTGCACTCTGTCTCTCTCTCAAAAATAAATATATATTAAAAAAAGAAGAAGAAAGTCAACAGCAGCTGTCACTTCAGGCCAGGGTCTCCTTGGCAATAATAAAGAAAGATGGCCAAGAGGATTTCATCATGGAGATTTTACAAGTAAAACTTCAGGACACTCAGAATCTCTCAAAGCACGTGCCTTTCTTCCGTTTTGCTTTCTCTTATGTTTCTTCTTTACCTTTTTTAGAATCTTTATTAGATTCTGTAGGTTGGTTTATTAGTGTTTTACTGTGTGTGTGTGTGTGTGTGTGTGTGTGTGTGTGTGCGTGCGCACGCTCGTGCAGGCGCACGCAGGCATACATGCATGCATACTGTGTCCTAAAACTCGGCAAGATGAAAAAGGAGAGCCTTTGAAAAGGTTCAAAGCAGGTGCTTGGGGTGATGATTAAGATAATATACTTAATAACATAAATGGACTATAAGAGAATTCATTGAGTAAAGTGACATAGTAAATTAGGTATAAGATAATACTAGGTGTGCCTGCCTGGGATAAGAAGTTTACTTAATGTTGACTTGTATCCAGCAAGGTGTCTACTACTGTATGTGTTTGTGCATGAGGAGATAATGGGGGAGAAGAGGGAGAGAGGTGTATATATGTACCATAGCACATGTTTCAGTTACAGATATTTCAAATATTCAGTTCCACAATGCCAAATATGATGGAGTGGTGCCTTGAGGCTGCCCTGTATTTCAGTGTGTTATTTTTTTATTTGTGACTACTGTGCAAAAGGCCACACTCCATTCCTATTCATTTAAAACATAATGTAAGCAAATGAACAATTACAGTGATCTATTTGATCATGGAATGAAGAGATGTAGAAAGAAGCCATGTAGAAAGAAGAAAAAGTGGACAGACCTAATTTCAATGCTACTGTCTTAGTTATAAAAACTTATCTGCATACAAGTTTATCAGCTCACTCACATTTGGGGAAATACCTGAGATAAGTAAAATTAAAAAATATAAATAAAAGAAATACTAGCACACCTTGATCAATACTCTGATCATGTGCAAAATAATCAGTCTTCAACATATTAAAATTGTTTTATAATTTAGGCACAAAGATATTCATTGCAGTGATGTTTATTATTATGGAAACTGGCAAGAACCTATATATTCAGGAAAAGGAGACTGGGAAAGTGAAATGAGGTATATACAAACAATGGAATAACACACATTCATTAAAAGTTACATATAGGTCTATATATCTACTGACATGGAAAGATGGCCATTATGTATTGTTAGGTGTTTAGGTAAAAAAAAAGTCATTTACAAAACAGTATGAACAAACTTTTGGAAAAACACATATTATTTGTATTGATACATTAAGTATATGTATATTATGTACAAGACATAGAAGTCCAAAATACTGCTTGTCCAAGATCAAGAATGCTTGTCTCTATGTGGTGGGATATGGTAGACTTTTTTCTTTATATGATCTCTTGTTTTCATACGTCCTTCAGTTATCATGGATCATGTGTGTAATAATAAGTAAAAATGGGTAGTTTAGACACCCGTACACAAACACACATGTGCACACACGAGCAGCCCTCACTGGAATTCCACTGAATAAGTGCTTGAGTAATCTTGGCAGTAGGATGACTCCATCTGTAGTAGTTCCACTTCCCATCTCTCTACTTTATTCAACTCTCCTTATTTGACTTCGTGTTCCACGGGGTCCAGTGCTCTCAACTAGGGCAACTCTGGTCCCCAGATGGCATTTGGTGATGTCTGGAGACATTTCTGGTTGTCCCAATTGGCGGGAAGGTGGTGGTACAATGTCTAGTGGATAGAAGCCAGGGAGGCTGATTACCATCCTACAATGCACAGGATGGACACTTACAGAAAGAATTATCTGCCTCCAAACATCAACAAAGCTGAGGCTCATAAAAACTCATCTAGGTAATAGAAAATGAGTGATGGTTATAGTAGGAATATGTGTCTGACAGAGGAGGATAAAAGCTCTCCAGACTGGATTAGCAAATTAGACTTAGTTCTGAATAAAGGTCATCCTTGTGGGTGTACCTGCCATGAGGCCTGCTTCTGGGTCCTTTAATTGGCCTATATTAGGCCTCGAAGAGATCTTGGATCACATACACCCTAGCCTTTTCATATTCGGGCGCTTGTAGGGATCTGTACACATATTGTGATGACGAGACAGTTGCAGCAGACAGTCTTAAATAATGACGAGAATAGTAATATACATACACGTTCTCCTTTGGGGCCTCTATCTCCAGGTTTGCCCATGATACCCTGAAAAACAAATGTCAACACTAAAAAATCACTGCTTGCCACGATTTTTCCTCAGCCTGCTCAGCCAAGTATTCTGGCTGGGACTTTGGATGAGGTTTTACATTAGAACATTTATTTTAAGTGGTTTTTTCCATACCTGAGCACCTGGTAATCCATCTTTTCCATTTATTCCCTATAAAGACAAAAGATGATTAATATTTCTAATTCTACATTAGTAGACGTAGCTCAACACAATTAAAGGGTAAAGTTTCAAGGACTTAATCACCGTATTTCTGATATTTTGGTGAGGTGGTGTGGTGAAATAGAAGACAATAATGATAGATAGCCCTGGGTTCAAATTCTGACTCTGTTACTGCTAAGTTCTATTTGCTTCAGGCAATTTACTTAACCTTAAAAGCATCAGCTTTTTTACTTATAAAGTGAGGATAAAATAATGGCCTTAAAACTAAGGACTTGGTGAAATAACAGAAAATGCCTAGTTCACTGTAAATAGTCCACAGGGTTATTTTCCTTACTTATTCTGTTAGGTACATTCTGAAAACTAAGGCACCCCATGGCGCTGGGTGGCTGGTGTGTGACATTTATTGTTACTTTCTAACAATTTTCCAGCACAGAGTCATTCTCAGTAAATGGTCTCAGTTGCTGCTGGGGAAATTTCATAACATGGCCAGAGCACGATCCTACTCTGAAATAAACTGTCAGCCAGAGAACTATGTGTTATTTTTCAGTTGGAGAATATGAAAGAAAAGAAATCTGTAACCATGGTTTTTGAGAGTGTTAAATAGAGTAAACTGGAAGTTTCCCGAACTTTACAAGGCAGTTCTGGAGGTGGACATAAAGCCCCCTGCTCAGAGATGTTTAAGATTGAGAGAACTACCGGCCGGGAGATGTTAAAAAGGAAAAGCACTTGGGGTCAAATCAAATGCCTAGGGTCCAACAGTAGATGTGTTTTGAGATTTGGTTTGAAGATAGAGATCAAGGTGAGAAAAATGATTTCTTAGCCAGCGGGCAATTGCATGGACATGCTTCTCTGAAAAGCCTGGGAGAGTTTTATTGTGCCAGAATGGATTCTATGAGGATGGAACTGCAGACAAGCATGTGTTTTCATTGCTGTAAATTATACTAAAGTCTGTCACAGCTGATAACCCAACCAAAGTCCTCCAATCCCTCTGAGGCATCCTGGGAATTATCTAGAGTACTTTAACCAAGAACATGTTACCTGAAGTGTATGGTTCACAGAATTTATTGCATCCAGAAACACAAGCAACAAAAATAAAGTGGATTAAGGAAAGGATGTGAAAAAGACAACAACAACTTTGTCACTTGAATAAAAGAAGATAAATCTAGTGTAAAAATATAATTCACGCTTTTGGTAACAATGTAAGAAAAGAAACAACCCTACAGTCTGTTTTTGGTTTTATTTTGTCTCTTGCAATTCATCAAAGACTATCATGTATGTTCTCCTTGGTATATAAAGGTGTTATTAACTTGCTTTCCTTAGGCGAGTACTGCTTTCAGAGATTTTTTTGAATAACCCGTATGTATTTGCTTTTCCCTCCCTTATCTCACTTTTCTGGAAGAACTCCATTCCTGGGTATAACCAACTTTCTGTCTACCACATGCCCACATCTGAGCAGCTGACTGTGGCTGAAGAAAAACACATACCCTTGCTCACTTGCTCCAATCAAAATGTATGATGGCAGATTGCAGGTAGCCCTCTGTATTACCAGGCTATCCTGTATTTCCTGATGTGACTCTTTTTCCTTCTCTCCCAAAGTACTCCCTCACAGATTGTCCTGTGTCATCACATCTCCAGCATCACCACCTGACTCCTCACACTCAACTGATGACCTCGACTCTTCTTTCACTGAGAAAATAAACAGGAGAGAACCACCTCACCTTCCTTCCCTCCTCAAGATCCACCAGTCTCTGTGTATTTGTACACCAACCTCTGCCTGCCAACCTCCTCCTGTTAAGAAAGATGAACTGCCCCTGTTCCTTGGGGAGATAAGTTTTCACTTCTAAGGGGAATACCAGTCTTCTCCCCCTACTCAAAGTTATCTGCACCCACATGGTATCATCAAAACTTCCCCTCTCAAATGGATCATTCTTATCAAGACACTAGCATGCTGTAACCTCTCCCATTGAGGACCTCCATGCTTCTAAATCCAGTGGAGAATTGCCAGCTCTCACATTACTGATCTATATGTTTATCATTTCTCTGTCTTAAAACACTTAGTTCCCTTCACATCTAGGAAACCTCATTCACCTGGTTTTCTTCATATCTCACTGGCTGTACCTTCTCAGTCTTTTTGCTGGGTCCTTTTCCCAACACTTGAAGTGCTCTCCTCCCTTCTGCTCTGCAGTGACTCCTTTTCATCCAGTGTCAGGTTTAAATACCCAGATGAGTCTCTCCAGTCTGATCTCTCCATTAATTTAAGATGTATATATCTTCCTTTATTTGACATTTTCACTTGGGTGTCTACTAGTGCTCTAAATTGAATGTGTCCACAATAGAGAATTCTTGATTTTCTCTCCCAAACCCAACCATTTCCAGTCTTTCCCATTTAATCAAAAGCACCACCATGGTTACTTAGACCCCACACCACAGCTTTGACTTGTCTTTCCCTCACATTCTACATCTGGTCCATCAGTGAGTTTGCTGACTCTCTCTTCAGTGTACCCCCTACACTTCCTTACTCCTCATCATCTCCCTGTTCTCACCATCATTATTTCCCTTGGGGATTATGGCAATGCTTCCTCACTGTACTGTTTCCTTCCATCCTGCTCTCTACACTCTGCTCTTCACACAGTAGTCAGAGTGATAACTTTAAAATGTTATTTTAAAGTCCTTTTCCTTTCCCACTACAAATGCTTCACTGGGTTTCCATCATACTTCAAATGAAATCCTAACTCCATTCATGGCTTAGAAGTTCCTCATGGCCTGGACACCACCTACTTCTTCTCCTGGTATCTTTCTCACTCTTGTTTAGCTTGGTGCATTATTGACTTCATGCTTTTTGCTGTACCTTCAACCACCAGCCTCACTCCTCTATGGCCATTTCTCTTCCTTGAAAGAGTGCCTCCCACAACCACTCCAGGATTTGATCTCTCACTTCATGCAGGTCTTTGCTTAAATGGCATGCCTTTTCAACTAGTGCTTCACCCTGCTTAGAGCTTTTCTACCTGAAATTGTGTGTGTATGTGTATTTATTTTTGTGCTGTCTGTCTCCCTATACTAGAATGTAACCCATTGAATTGCTAGCACCTAGAACAGTGCCTCGCATTTATAGTGCTCGAGATATAGTTGTTGAATTTGTTTAAATTGCTGTTGCATAATCCCTTGGGCAAGCGTTTAGAAAATGGTCAGGTGATGGGGATAGGGAGTTGGTAACAGGAGGTGAAGGGAAAGGCAGGGTTTGAAACTATTCATTGAGTGCTTCCTGGGCCAGACACTGGAAATGCTTACCACATGCTATGTTACTTAAGTGATTCTCAAAACCCTTTGAATCACAATTCACATTGCATATGCTTCCTGTATTTTCATGTTGCCTTCTTGGAGGAGATGGTGGCCAGGGAACTCTCAGACTCAGAAGGTCTGAACCAGCCTCACGAACTTTGTGCTGCTTGTTCACCTTCAGGACCCCCCTTCTCCTAATAGCACCCCTGCCCCCACACACCATGGCAAACAAACAAACAAACAAACAAGCAAGCAAAAGAAGCAGTGACTTTCTCTAAAAAGTAACTTGACAGTGGGATGGATGTCATTCATCTTTATGTCCCCTCCCTCATGGCCTAACACATCCTTAGCAAACAGCAGAGACTGGATGAATGTATTCGAATTGAACTGAATTAGTAAGAATGATCATTACAACATTACATCACTATGTATCAGTAACTGAGTACTCTTTTAGGACACAAAAGGATGCTATATTTAGAAGCATGATTTATGAAAGTATAAGAACAAGGTCCACAGATAAAGGTATCTGAGAAAACAGCTTCTATGTTAGTTTTTAGCTTAGCACCCAGGAGTTATATCTGTGAGCCTTCAGTTTCTTTATATTTTACGATGCGACAGGCCATTTTGCATTTTACCTCTGAGAACACCAGACTTAAGAAATAATGAATCTGATTTCCTGACACTTAAAACAAAACAAAATCTCACTTTTCCCATCATTGTTTAATACATAAAGATACCTCAGACAGAGCTAGGACACCCCCGAAAGAGAGAGCCATACTCCCTTAGACACTACAAATGCCAGATTTTCTGAGGAGACAGGTGAAGAGGTAGTGCTTACAATAGTTCTCAAAATGGCAGATTTTATTTTTTAATTTTTTAAAAAAATTTTTATTTATTTTTTAAATTTACATCCAAGTTAGTTAGTATATAGCACAACAATGATTTCTGGAGTAGATTCCTTAATGCTCCTTACCCATTTAGCCCGTCCCTCCCAACCTCCAAAATGGCAAATTTTAAAGAGTAAAAAGTACTTACTGGCCTTCCTGAGGGTCCTTCTGGTCCAGGGAAACCTGTATCTCCAATAGGTCCTCTGTCACCCTATAGACATGTCAGAGACAAATGTTAATTGCTCAGAAAAACCGTAAAACCAATATGAAGTACGACTGTTAAGTAAGCGGCTTGCAACTCACCGGTTCCCCTGGAATGCCAGGAGGCCCTGGGGCTCCAGGTTTTCCCTGGGAAATCAAATCAGGGAGAAATATTAGGCGCCAAATTACTACATGACGCCATGTACTCCCCCCACTCCACCTGTGAATTTAATGTGCAGCCAGGGCTGTGGCTCTTTATACTACAATGGCATTCCTAAAGGGACAGAGTCTGTGGGACATATACTTGACTCTGGAGTCCCCAAGATACAGTCTAGAATGTAGTTCCCTGAATGTACATATGTGTGGATAGCAGAGGGATAGGAGGGGAGGATAAGATTTTTGAAATTATTAAACCAGTGTATCGTCATTAGTGGAAATCAGTCTTGTGCCTATCTGATTAGCAGCTCTTCTTTACTTTGCTGGTTGGGAGGGCACAGAGAGTCAAAGAAATCTTTACTAGAATTTGTGTTTCATAAGAGAATTATTAAGTTATCCTATTACTAGGATAGCTTGGGAAAAAACAAAACAAAACATGTTCAACTTGAAAAGTTATATTTGGTTGAAAGGGAGAGGACAAGACTGATTTGTTCCAACAATGGCTTGGAGGACTGATGCCTGAGACATGTCGGGTAGGGAGACCACTGAGAGGAACAAGGGAGGAAGGTGGTCCAGCAGAGACTAGAAGTGAGAGTGCTAAGTGCCCAGACCAAGCTTAAAGACGTTGGCTTTGAGATGGAACTACCTCCTCGCCCCTAGACCTAACATGGATAAAAAGACAAACGACGAAGGGATGCAGGTATGTGTCTGAGGCTGCAGAAACACTAGTAGGTTCCCCAGAAGAGACTCTGAAAGATGGAGGGCCCTTTTTCCCTCTTGCTGTTTAGAACTCTGCGAGGAGCCCCCCTCACAGTGCCGATGTGGCGGAGTGGGCAGAAGCTAGGCATACATGAGTCCTGATGGAGCGTCCCCGGCTCCACAGGCTCTGGGGAACTCCTGAAGCTGCCTGGGGCCTGAGTTGGGGGATGTGCTACAGCTGAGAAGGCTAAAGTCCAGCATGGTTTTTGCATAGGACACAAGGGGTAGAGTCCTTGGGCCTTGGGATCTGAGACAAAGGGATCAGGGACATTGATAGCAGGCAGCAGCAACCCCAAAGGTCAGATGGGGCTCAGAGGACCTGGGGGAGAGCATGCTGAGTGGAGGCCTTACCCCACTGCCAGCACTGACAGACATCATGTTATCCTGGGAAGAAGCAGGAGAAAGAAGCTCAGGAGCAACCTCTGGATGGGCCTGAATATACTAGAAAGGGATAGACTGATCTCTTGTTAGCAAGCGCAAGATTGGGTCTCTTTGGTACTCAGCAGAGTGATCATAATGTGTTTGCGTAGGACAAATTTCATCCCTGCTGCAACATGAATAATCCTCTTAAATTTGTTTTGTTGTAGTAAAATGTACATAACATAAAATTTACCAGCTTAATCACCTTTAAGTGTTCAATTCAGTACATCCATACTGTTGTAACCACCATAACTATTTCCAGAATCTTTTAACTATTTTATTTCTTGAACCATAGTAAGATCCAGTATAAAAAAATTAAGTTGCATTTTAATTGCACAGTTATATATATGCAGTGAGGAAATCTCTATGCCTTCTTTATTTCTATAATTGTCAGTTAATCCTCTTAATTATGAGATAATAAAACTGCATTTTAAGTAAATGTATCAGATCTTTAGACATCCAAGCCCCTTATTTCAATCATGCTGTATTCTTCAAAATTACCTTTGGAGGTCTTCATTTGGATTGCCTTTTGAACCTGTCACTCATTTTTTTAATACTTTCATTGGTTGCCAATATTTTTTCCCTGATCTACAGATATAATTTAGGGTTGTAGCCAGAAGTAATTTTTAGTCACACCTGGGTGAAAACAGTGGGGAATTAAGCTTCATAATAACACATGGAAATAAAAACAGGGTATGAATATAAGACAGGTAGGTTGTAGGGGGCTCAGGGTATTTCTGGAAACAGAGTTCCAAATATGTTGCTAGGAACAGTCATGATAGGGGGACAGGGGAAGGAATGGGATTAAGTGTGAACCTGCTTTCAGGAACAATACTTTCTTATATAAAAAATCCTGAAATGCTTGCTAAAGAAAATTTTTTCATATTACTTTTCAATCATATTAATATTTACTTTGATCTAGAATAGCTAACCAAGGGGATTCATCCTCTATAAAGGATGGTTTTCTGCAGAGTATGAATGGGTTTAAAATTTTTGTTATTAGACTTACCCACTAAATAGAGTAAAGCAGAGTGGCTACTGGCCTTTTAAAGAATAGAGGTTGTGGGTGGTGGTGGATGCAGTGGGTGGTGGTGGATATTATGCGTGGTGTTGGTTGTTAGTAGGTGTCAATGAGTGGTGGTAAGTGGTGATGGTAAAGTCCTTTCTTATCTGTGTTCTTATGATTCAAGTACGTAGTTTCCATTGACTTTCCTTCCCTGGGCCTACCCTGAAGGTGCACTGAACAAATGGTAAGTGGGCTCTTATTCATAAAGCATGGCCACAAAATTTTAATTAGAGCATCATGAATGAAGATCAGAACAATCCCTAGGGCTCAGAGAAATGATTTCAACCTTTCCTGGAGCACTTCCTATTCATTTGAAAAGACCTTGATAAGATTAAAACATTTGACACCAGAGAGCAACAAAAATGATTGAGAGGCTGGAAGGGCTAGTTTACGAGGTAACATTAACAGCAGTAAAGATCTGTTAATAACACCAGGCCCAGGGAAAACTCAAGCAGATTGGAGCTTAATACCAAGAACTTGAAGTACATGCCTGAGGATAAGAACTTTGCCTTTTGAGGGCCAAGAAACCTTAAATATGACAAGAACAGAGAAACAAAACAGGCTCCCCAAAGGGGGGCTTGTGTACTAACATATTGGCACTGGTAGCTGGGCACTGCCTCCACCCTCTCCACCCTACTTACATGATTTGGGAAGGAAAAAGAAAAAGACGAAAAATAAGAAAAAGGAAAAAAAGTAAGGAACGTTCTTGAGGATGGACAGGGACAAAGTGGTTTTAGTTTTTTTTTTTAAATTTTTTTAATGTTTTATTTATTTCTGAGAGAGAGAGACAGCGTGAGCAGGGGAGGGTCAGAGAGAGAGGGAGACACAGAATCTGAAACAGGCTTCAGTCTCTGAGCTGGCTGTCAGCACAGAGCCCATTGAGGGGCTCAAACCCACAAACCGTGAGATTGTGACCTGAGCCGAAGTAGAATGCTTAACTGACTGAGACACCCAGGCGCCCCTGGGTTTAGTTTTTTAACTGGAAGTTTCCACACCCTAATGGAGATATCATGATTAGGTAGGAGATACCATGGTATTCTCAGCCATTTTGCCCCCTAGTCATAGATTTGCTGTGGAGATAGAACTGCTTCCCAGTGAAAATAACATGAGATACTCTGGACTCACCGATATTCCTGCTATTCCTGGGGGACCTGCTGGGCCTCGATCTCCCTGTTGGGATTTTAAAAAAAAGTTGCTACTTAAAAAAATCTTTGATAAAAGATTGATAAAATCTTTACCTATAAAATTAATGCTCAAATAATCATTTGGATTTGGTAAAACTTCTCTTTGATATTGATAAGCATTATCAATATTATTAGATGAGAAAATAAAATGAGCCCCTAACTGAATTTGTTAAAGCTTCCCCCCCCCATAAAACTAAAGCAAAGAAGAATCTTAATGAAATTAAGCATTTATGGTATTTCTATTACCTATTTTTAAGAGGACTCCACACTTACAGCAATAATTAGTCAATACAGTATTTTTATTCCACATATTCAAAAGTAATCCATTACTAATACTTAAAACAGAATGCACATTGAATGTCTTCTTGAAAGCTTTTTCCATACCTATCTTATTGGATGTAGGGTTAGAATAAAGATATTTAGAACAAGAAATTTTGTAATTCTCTCATTAGGCCATTAGAAGATCCCCTGAATTGCTCTGAACAGTGGAATGACTCAACTCTTTTTCCAAAGGCAATGTAGTATTTCAGATAAAGCTGACAATGCTAAAAGTACTAATGATTATATATGGGATAATAAAATGGCAATTTTTGTTGAGCAGAACCTACATTAAAAAACTTCATAACTTCACTCAGGGACATAAAAGAAGGCTTGATTAAATGGAGAGATATGTTTTGTTCTTGGAGGGCAAGACAATGTTGTAAAGGTGTCATTGCTACCCAAACTAATTTATAAATTTAATGCAATTCTTATGAAATTGCAGCTAGATCAGATGATATTAAAGTTCACTCGGGATAATGAATAAATGAGAAGACTAAGAGAAAAATATTAAAAGAAGAACAGTAAGGAGATTAGCAATACCAATATTTAAACATATAATAAAGCTTTAACAATTAAAATAATGGAATATTGGCATAAGATTAAGCAGTATATCAATGTAATATAAAAATGTTATACAACCTCAGAAATAGACCAACATCCAGAATAGGATTTTAGTAAAAGAAAGAGATGTATTATTCAACAAATAGTGCTAATAATTGAATAATTTCCTTGAAAAAAGTTTAATTCCTCTCTTTATGCTATACTCCATATAAATCCCATCTAGCTTAAGTAAATAATATGATAATATGAAGTATAAAAAAACTAGAAGAAAATACTAAGTGACTACCTGATTTTGGTTGAGAATAAAAATAAAAGGAACTCAATGCCTAAAAGCAAAACAAGAAACCATAAAGGAAAATAGTTTGCTATTTGACTACATAAAAGTTATATATACAATGAGATTAAACATGAAAATGAAAGTCCAGATTGACAATGATATAAATGTTAACATATAAGATAGAAGCAATATCGATAGCTTCTATCAAATAGCTATAGTCAGATAGAAAAAGAACTAATAGAAGAGTGGGCAAACAGTGTGAACAGGTATTAAGCAATGGGGTTTTTACCTATGAAATGAATAAACACTCAGGTCTAGCAGTTCTTTGAACCACTCCTCTAACAATCTGGCCTCCTATTTCCATTGTTATACCTGAGACTTTGTCAGTAACAATAACTGCATCCCCTCCATAATGTCAAGTTCACGCATTCTGATATTGAACCAGCATAGTTTTTACTACTCTCTTGAGTACCTTGGACTCCCAAACTTCTGATGCCACTAAGACCTTGAATCCATTGAACAGATTTTTCATTATCCTTCAGCTCACTAGATGGCCCCTCTCTTTTATTTATTTAGTTTAAATTCTATGGCCGCTTGCTATAATTACTCCCTCTGTACACCACGGACTCTCTTGCCCCATTCTTGCTTTTAGTATTCATCTGTCAAAACCGGAAGTTTGCTTAAATCTGTGTCTTTATCTTAGTGTACGTGCTGGAGGAGATCTCCCTTACCAGTCTCACTTCAGTTCATGACCTTGAACCTCAGTGGGGAAGGGCAGGGGACCCAGGGCTGCCTACTCATCATACTCTGTGGTCCCTGGACTCTTCTCTCTTAGAAGACCCTCTCCTTAAATCTCCAGCCTCTTTTCCCTACCTCACTCTCAGATGATGACCTTTCCCCTCCATCTCTTAGAAAATTTAATCAATCAGAAAAAAACTACTATAGACCCCAACCAATTCTTCCCAAGTATCAGCATCTGTATCCCTATACTCTGTTTTCCACCTGTTAGCATAGATAGACTATTCAGTTCCTCTCTGATGTCAAACCTTCTATTTATGTACTAGTTCCCATTTTATTTTAGCTATTTGAGGATGTCATTCCAGAATTCTCCCCTCTCCTCCTATATCATCACTCCCCTGCCCCTTTCTACTGGATTATTTCTTTAGCATATGACTATTCTGATATTTCTATGGTCCATTTCTAAAATCCATTTTATAAGACCTTACCCCACTTCCCCCAGCAACCACCAGCCAATTTCTTTGCTTTCCTTTATAGCAAAACTCCTTGATCATTGTTTATACTGTATGTGCTTTCTCTAATTCTTTTTTTCTTAATCTCTCTCAAATCTATTCAAATCCAACAGTTGCTCCTACCAGAATAATGAAATAATAATAATCTATTATTGCTAAACCTCTATATTGTTAGATCCAATGGTTAATACTTGATCATCCTACTTGACCCCATCCCCATCATACTTGACCTATTTGCAGTATTTGAGAGAGGTGATCACTCTCTTTACCTTGATACATTATCTTTACTTGACTTTCAGGACACCAAGTTTTCCTCCTACCTCCCTAGTCATTTCATCTCAGTCTCCCTTGGACATTCTTCCTTTTCGTCCTGATTCCTTTATGTTGGAGGCCTCAAGCTCATCCTTGGTCCTTTTCTCTTTTATAAAATCTACTGTCATCGCCCTGGTGATAGATGCTGGGACATCTATATGCTTGGGACAACCAAGTTTAAATCTCCACTGATTCCTTTTTCAAACTCCATATCTTCATATTGTGTTGCCTATTCAATATTTCCATTTTGCTCTCTAATAGATACTGCCAAATTTGACCTCATGTCCAGAATTATACTGATCATCCTCACCCTGTCCACAGAGGCTCTGCCTATAGTGTTCCTCATTTCAGGTGATGACTTCCCCATTATGCCAGTTGCTCAGGTCAAAAGACTTGGAAGATTTTTGGAATCAAAAGACTCTTCTTATTTGGTTCTACCTTCCCAGTATATTCAGATTCTAGCCACTCCTCACTAGCTCCACCATTTCTACTTTGATCTGAGCCAACCCATATTACGGGAATAGTCTTCTAACAGGCTTGCCTGCTTCCACCCTTGCCTTCCACCTGCAGGCCCATCACCCTTCTACTCAGAAATAAACCATGGGCTCCATATTTTACTCAGAGTAAAGACAAAGTCCTCACGGTGGCTAATAAGGTTCTTTATTGTTAGTGTTTCTCAAGCTACTGGTGCTCTTTCAGGAGGGGTTTATTATTTATGTTCTAATGCATCTTTTTTATTTTTTAATAAAAATTTTTAAGTTTATTTATTTTGAGAGAGAGAGTGGGGGAGGGGCTGAGGGGTGAGAGAGAATGCCAAGCAGGCTCTGTGGCATCAGTGCAGAGCCTGATGTGGGGCTCGAACTCACAAACTGTGAGATCATGACCTGAGCCAAAGCTGGATGCTGAACTGACTGAGCCACCAGGGCACCCCTATGTTCTAACACATCTTGAACCAAGGTAAGTCTACTGATCACATGTTTGAAAATCATGGCAAAGATAAATTGCTAGGCAGGTTTTTAAATACTCTCAATCTACACCTACCTTGCCATTGAACCCATAACAGAATTTTCAGACTGGCACTGGTCCTCTCTGGCTACATTTTGAGTAGTATTGCTTTGCATGACCACATGGTAGGGCTACATCTTAATTCTACCGCTACCTCTCTGACCTCATCTACCCCTCTCTCTTCACCTCATTCCCTTGATCTCCTTTGCAATGCTCATGTCTCAGGGCATTTAGACCAGCTATTTACTCTTTCACAAAATTGTATACATTTATGGTATGCAGCTTGATGATTTGGCATATTCATACATTATAAAATGATCACCAAAATTAAGCTACTTAACATCTCTATTACCTTATGCAGTGGTGAGAATACTTAGCAAATTTCAAGTATACAGTAAAGTATTATTTCCTATCATTACCATGCTCTACACTAGATCTCCAGAACTTATTTATATTGCCCAGAATATTCTTCTTTCAGAGTTGAGGGGACTTGGCTAACTCTCCCTCATGTTTCAAGTCTTTGCTCAGATCTTGCTTTCTCAGACCCCTATTTACAATTACAATCCTTTCCTTTAGCACTCCTGAGCCCCCTTAACCTGCTCTACTTTCCTCTTCTTTCCACAGTTCTTACCAACATTATTATTAATTTTTTTTTTTTTTTTTTAGTTTCTGTATTCCCTTCCTAGAAAGTAAGTTCCGTGAAGGCAGAGATTTTTGTCTGTTTTGTATTCTTAGGTATCTTTAAACCTAAAACAGTTCCTAGTCCAACAGGAGGTGCTCAGTAAACATTTTTGAATGTTGAATCCGTGACCATATTTTTAACCCCTGTACTTACCTTTATACCTGGAAATCCTTCTAATCCTGGCAACCCCATTGCACCAGGTTCTCCCTGTTAAATATGAACATAGGAAATGAAGAGGCAATGACCAAAAAAATGTTTTAAGCATTGGTTTCAAAAAACAAAGATTTTTTTGTTCGCCAAAAAGTACTCCCTCAAACACTGATTGGCAATTTAGCAAGTAATCTGTATGGTCTATTTTCAAACATCTGCATTCTTGTATTTGCTGTTTGAAAATGGTTTGAGGATAAAGCTAGTCCCTGGTGAAGTATGAATATATTTTCTGATTAATTGTTTTTATTCTGATTAAGAATCTAATTAGAATGAATCCCTCTAGTCAGTAATAATGCCATTTTCAATAAGAATTAGAAGGAAAGGCTGGGATTTAATGAAGTTTGCCAATTTGTGAGGTACCCAGGGCTTCTAAATGACCAGAGAATAGGGCTAAACTCCTTAAAAGCAGAGGAAGATGAAGATCTGATAGTAGAGTTGACCATCCTTCATTATTCTCCGCAGCAGAATGTGGATTGTGAATGCTTCAGAGGATGGCCCAGAAGCAGCATCTCTGGTGATTTTAAAAGTTATTGCTCAAGCTCATGGGTCACAGGGAGAAGACATGTAAGCATTTCCATTAAAACAAATCTTTTACATATTCTAGTGTATGGTCCCAGGCCAGCTGGAGTCTGCAGGTTCTCAAGGAATATATTTAGAAAAGTTAGGTGAAGGACACTGCTAACTTTTAGCAAATAAACATTAGGGCTTTTAAATTAGAGAGATAAAGTAGGTAGTTGTTTGATACATCCTTGTTAATGAATTAATGTTAACTGCAAATATTTTCTTAGGACACTGGATGCTTTCAACATAATCACATAGAAAAGGGAGCTTTTGTTCTCTGTCAATATATTTTTGCATGCATAATTCTATTCTGCTTCAAAATATGACCAAGGCTCCAACTTCCATTATTATTTATGATATTGTCCTTATTACAGAATACTTAATGAGCAAGCAGATGACTTGATACTTCTTATGCCTTAGAAATCTTTTTAAATGTCCACTAATATGTAACCTGTCAATCAGACCAAAAAAAAAGATGTTCAGATTCTATTCTGCATAAAGCTCTTTAAAAGAAGTCCTGGGTTATTGACAAAGGAAATGAGCTCTTTGATTCTCTTTGTGTACATTCTCAACAGACCTGAGTACAGAGGACACCCAATCAATCAATATTTATTTGAAAGTAGTTAATAATTAAATATTTAATTGAAGCTACTTATAAATTAAATATCAAAGGAATTAAATGGAGCACTTTGGAAAATAAATTCAATTAAGGGTAATTTTTGTCTATAAAGGTTTATTGAGAAGATTAGAAACAGTGGTGTACATCTACCGTTATGGCAAATGAAGGAGGCTGAAGAGTAAATCTCTCCCCCTGCCCTCCACTGCCAACTGACTTTTTCATTTTCCACTCTGACCCATAATTCTACCATTTCTGGCTTATTTCTATGATAAGAAAGTATTTCTCTGTACTGGGCAACTGGTGTGAAATGAAGGGAGGTGCATGGTGGTGCTGACACAGAGCCCAATGAATCATTTCAAGGGTGTATGAAATATAAACCTGAGGGTTTACAAGGTATTTAATTTCATTATATTCCAGATTTCTGTTTTTGTGCTTCACCCACTTAAATCACATCTCTAAAAGCAAGGAACATCCTTCAATTAGTTTTTATCCTTTATCCTTTGTTGTAGCTAAGAAATTTGAAGCCTAATTCCTTCAAAGTCTACTCAAATCTGTATATATTTTTGTTGCTACCTGTTTTCCAATCCAAGTGAATTATAATTTATCCATTATTATAATACTTTAAAAATATGTTATTACCTTGATATGCAATTATTAATGAAAAACTTGAAAGAATGTTCCAGAAAAGTCAGTGAGAAGTCTAAGTCCCTCTACATGATTTAGAGGGGCTGTGAGTTAGTATAAGAGGGAAAGACTAGGAGGAAATTTTTATCAACAAGGTGACAGAAAATTGAAATTAGAAGAAGGATATGATTGGTGAAAGCATAAAAATATGTTACAGATAAAAGGAGGGCTACATGAATAAGAAAACAAAGGAAACTTCTAAATTACATAATTGGGGTTCAGAAAATGGTACTGTCTAGCTGAAATCATGCTTTCAGGGGTAAAATTGGCTCTTAATATATAGTGGCCAATAACAAAAAATATGTGCTTGAATGCATGTCATTTGAAAATATATTTAGATATGCAAAGATTACCTTGTATGGCTTCTTCTTGTGGTCTTTACAATTTATTCATCTAGTTTTACCAAACTGAATTGTAATGAGAGGGCCTTAATTTTTTTCACATGACAATGGAAAATAATTTGAAAACTTTATTTCAGTTTCAGGCATAGCTGACTTTCAAGCACACTGTAGAAATCAAGGTTAAAAGATTAATACAAGTACAATACGAACATATGCTTGGAAAGCACATGACAGGTAAAACTACCAAGGAATAGAGGGAATCTAATAAATTTGGCAGAACCTTCAGAGTGATGCTCCATAGTTGAGAAGGATGCTTGAGAACAACTGTTACCCTCTGGGTAGCTGGGGACATGATTTCTTTCCGTGCTGAGTGGTTAGCTTCCTGATACACCTGATAAGCAGGTTTATGACAGCATACTGCATTTCCTATCAAATAACCGCCTAAGACATTCAAAGCAAATACACAGTCCCTTTCTTTTTTGGGGGTTAGGGAGAGAGTGAGGACATACTAAGGAATTTCTTTCCAGTAAGTATCTCTCTTCTACAATCTACTTAGCACTGAGTTAACCATCAAAGTAATGCTAGCAGAAGAGAGTGCTCCATTTATTAGGAACTGCAATCATGCCTTCCTCCATCACAGGGCGATTCTGAAAGTATCCTAATAAGAGAGACAAATGCCAATGGCGGTGACATCAAGACCGACGCATCTTAAAAATGAACACATTGCTGGTACTTCTTTAGTTGCCTGCCTCCTGCTTCCAACATGTTAATTGATGAACATCTGAGAAGACAAGCCATCTTTGTCTGATGCTCTTCGTTCAAACTTTACTAAAGACTTAGTTTCTAAATGACACAAAGCATGGGAATATACATACCACTGGGCCAGGGTCTCCTTTTGGGCCCTACAAGAAAAACATGGCTAGTCACTTTTAAGATAGTGACGGAAGCAAAATTATAGAATCTGAAGCATTTTAATCCACTTTGCTTTAATACACAGGAAATATTTGCAGGTTTTAGTTTGCTACAGTTTGGATATGAGGAATAAGATGAAGAAACATAACTTGATGAAACTGCCATAATAGTGACTGCTTGGACACTGGTTTAGCTCTTAGATGTACAATCCAGAAAGTGACACCACCATCCAGAATGCTGTTTTTCATGATTAGCTGTGTATATTTGCTCTAATTTATTATAATTGGTTATCATTTACTTCCTACGGCATAACATTTTGGTTATATTTGTAACGTGTTTTTTCAGTGAATTTAGGAGCTGTTTATTTATTGTGACTGTTCAGTTAAAGTATACTTGGTAATAAACAACTGTACTCACAGGGGGACCAGGTGGTCCTGGAAAACTGGGAACATTCACACCTCCCTTCAAAAAAAAAAAAAAAAAAAAAAAGAACAAGGTGAGAACAATTTATAGCAATTCATCACTGGAAATAATTTTATATAATTACAAAAGTAAATACCTGGATTTTATATAAACTGCTCATTCCATTTCCTTCATTGAATGGTACACCCTTAGGAAAGTGATGAGATAAAGAATTATTCTTTTTTAAGTAAGTCTCTCTACCTTTTATCTTTTTACCAAATGATATTTCTCTGATTTTACTTTAGATAGGGGTTTAATACTAAAAGTAAAATAAAATTATGTTTCTATTGTTGGCTTTTCAAAAGCAAATGTCAGGGGGAAAATGGAAAGGAATGTGAGCTGTACCTGGAGCAAACAGAGACTTTCAGTGAGGGTGTGATTAATGTTCAGGTCTGACAGATGAGACGCTAATGTATTCAGAGGAAAATACTATTTGCTTATTAAAATTCAGTTTCTGAATTGCCAATTTATGCTCACTGTTTGCAGCCTGGTGACCTGCAGGCTACAACATGGTAGTGCTGATGAAGATGTGAACAGGGAGCAATTTGGCTACTGAAAAGAAATTTTTTTCTACAGTTCTCTTCATACTAAATAGAGAATTAAAGTAAATGTGGGAAATGATGTGACTCACAACCCTTTGTGGATGTTTCTACAAAAACATATTCTGTAGAACAACAGGGAATAAGAACTTCCTAATAAATCTGACCTGTGAGTAGAAAGTCCCATAGTAACTAACACTTAAAGAGAACTAAATTGAGGGGCGCCTGAGTGGCTCAGTCGGTTGAGCATCCGACTTCAGCTCAGGTCATGATCTCACGGTTCGTGGGTTCGAGCCCCACATCGGGCTCTGTGCTGACAGCTAGCTCAGAGCCTGGAGCCTGCTTCAGATTCTGTGTCTCCCTCTCTCTCTGACCCTCTCCTGCTCACGCTGTCTCTTTCTCTCTCTCTTTCTCTCTCAGAAATAAATAAAACATTTAAAAAAAGAGAGAAAGAACTAAATTGAGAGTCTAGAAAATCATACAGTTTGGGGGCACTTGGGTGGCTCAGTTGGTTGAGCATCCAACTCTCAGTTTTGGTTCAGGTCATGATATCAACAGTCCTGAGATGGAGCCTTGAGTCAGGCCCCGCATTCACAGCTCGGAGCCTGCTTGGGATTCTCTCTCTCCCGCGCTCTCTCAAATAATAAATAAATTTTAAAAAGTCATGCATTTTGGCATTCAGGCAAAATTTGCATATAAAAATTTTAACTGGGATCTTTTATCCTTCTTTTAAAAAGTTCCCATTGAAACAACCACCTACATTTTTCCCTTTTGTGATTTGCACATTTCAGTTACAAAACTGAAGAAGCCATCATTTCACTGTTTTTGGGTGATGGTGGCCAATGGTGCTCAGTGAATGTGATTTGCATACATCTTCAACAGACTAGTGATGGAAGGAAAAATGTTCCATTCATTTATTCTTTTATTATTTCACTCATTCATTTGACAATTGTTGAATGTCTACTGTATTTTAGTATGCTGAGTCCTAGTCACACGAAGGATATTTTTGTCTGAGATTTCCAGAGAAGGTTTCCCATAAAAGACAATATATAACTTATCTTGAACAATGAATAGTTTTGAAGCATTCAGGGGGAAGAAGATTTCCCAACCCAATGTAAAATATAGGTCCCTTTTGTGAACTCATGCTAATTTTGATTGTTATGTCCACAGAAAAGGGAGTGCATTTTAGGATTTGAGCCCCAAATACTTTGTGCTTTGCTTCTTTATCAAGGGAAAAGGCAAGTAAACAAAATGAAGAACAGGGTTAGGAAAACAGAGTGCAAATCTCCTTATTTATGTGCATAAAGTGTGTGACTGCGTGCAGCCTAATAACTTACTTTCTTGCTTTCAGAAAGTCAGATGAATTTTGTCTCTTCTTAAGTGAGTTTGGTTTCTTAAAGTATTCCTATGACATAGGGTGGAAAAGAACACTTGGCCTGGACCAAAGCTCTGCTGTGATTTGAGCATGGCCCCACATGAGGGCAGACTTGCTACAGAGAGAAGTACCTCTCCTCTCCACAGCCTCCCCGACAAAGTGCACATTGGTCTCAATCGCAGGCATAAAAACATTGATGGCTCTTGTACATTTTATTCACTATGTGCTATATAAACATAATTTCTCTGCATCTCAGACATCATGAATGGTAATGAACACATATAGCATAACACCAAATTCCGTACCAACTCACACAGCTGGAAGGGAGCTCTTTTTAAAGCCCCTCTTTTCTGTGAATCAGGCTCACTCGAGTTAAATGACTCTCCCAGGGTTCCTCAGGCAGGAAGTGGAGAGTCAGGGCACACACTCACGTCTCCAGAGTCCAGAGTGGAGATGCCCGTAGTATGCAAATCTGAGCACCGCATGTTAGGGCTGTGCTAAAGGAGAAAAATCAGGTCTCCGCAAAGCTGCATTAGCTATCATTTATTTATATATGTGTGTGTGTGTGTGTGTGTATATATTGATATATATATATGTGGAGATATATATATCAGACAACTTTTGTCCTTGATAACATCTAAATGTAGTCTGACCTCTGAGTTATTCACATATATGAATTTTTTAAACCTGAAGTAACTCACAGGCGGTCCAGGTGGTCCGGGTCTCCCAGGGGGCCCTTCACTACCCTGCAAGGCGTACAGAAACCAAAAATCAATGGTTTACACATTTCTACACCAAGTTTATGAACCAGATTGTGCTAGCTCAGAGAGCCGTATTCTAAAATCAATATGATTTTGTTTCAGCTTTGCAAAGTCTTATTCAGCTTGGCTTTTTCTTTCACCTGGAGAAATAACATTCCTAGACCACAGGGAAGGTGAATGCCTTTTCCCACACCCATCGGATTGCCACTGTGTGAACCCCAGGAATGAAGCTTATTTTTAGATGCAGCCAGACCATCTGGGTGATCCTGTCCTGTACTTTTAGTGTAGCTGAGGAAATTCTGCCCATGTAGGGGTGCAGAGTAGCATTCCTTCGAGCAGGGGCAGGCTTGGGGATATGCCTTCCAGGGTCAGCCCCTCACTCTCAGCCTCATCTCCACCACCTTCATCTTTGGGGAACCAGAGGGCCATCCATATAATCTGACCAAGGTAGAAAAATCACACCCTGTGTTGTGTCTTGCAGGAGGAGAAACTTCTTTCACTTTCTAAGGTTAATATTAGACTTTACAACCAAGTCAGGCATATCCTGTTGAACAGAAGTGACTGTGGTACAACACTGTTTAAGGGAAATGTTCTTTACAGTTTAAACAGCCTCAGACATTCTGCTTACAGGAGAAGCAGACTAAAAATGGAATTGGGAAAAATAACTTAAAGTTGAAACCTGAAAAATGGATTTCACCTTTATTTTTATAAAACATATAAGATGTTACCGATTCATATTAAGCAAAGGTATTACGGTCCCTTTGGTGCCTTTAACCAGTTCTTCCTCTAACTGTGCCTTTTTTTTAAAAAATAGAATAATAGTCTCTTAAAATTTTTAAGTCCTTTAGTGTCATTGGAATGGCAAGAAACGGTTAATTAAAAAAGAATCCAGAGACATTAGAATTCCTATTATAATGTCCCCAAATTTTGAGGGATTTCAGCCTAATTCCATGAATTTGATGAAGGATTTCATTCCAATCTCCTTACTTTCTTCCAGGAACAAAAGAAAGTATCATAAAAACTATTTGTATCTTTATCAATGAAAATAAACTGTAAAGTTTTTATTGCAATGTATCTGCCTGAGAATGAGTGACAACAAGTATATTGTATCTTTCCCCAAACTGCTTTGATGGTGGCTAGCTTTCTAAGACATGTCATATGCTGGTGACTGCTAGCAGTGTCCTTCAGAGCATTATGTCATAGTTCTCATGAACTATGAGAGGACAACAAACAAGGAAAAATATGTGCCTGTTGAAAAGACTCTTTTTTCCTGGCACAAGTGAAAGTCATATTTTCATCCTCGATTGTGCCCCAAAGCTCATCTCAGTGTGGAATTCCCATTAACTTCAAAAGGCAAATCTCTGACTGAATAATTTCCATAGAGAACAGAGAAAAAAAGCTGGTGGGGTTGGGCAAGCTTCTTGGGAAGACTATCAGAAAATTAATATGCAGAGACTATCTAAAATAAACATATGGCTCCTTTCAAAATTTTTTCTGTAATTCCCTTGCTTCTTGATGTCACTATGCCCCATTTTGGTCATTTCAGGGTAGAAGCCACTTGAGTAGCTTATGCGGATTCTTTATTCTTACTCCCCTAATCTGAGTACCTAGTCTCATTTCACTTGTTGGCTGGCTGTGTCTGAACTTACACTGTGGGGACAATTTAGACCTAAAGCGAGTGAACTTATGAAGCCCTGTGGTGTTTCTGCGTGAGACTCCTCTATTACTGGTTTTCCTTCAGACCATAGCAACCCTGTCCAACCAACTGGACTCCCCAGAAAACAAGTGTCCTAATACCTTAGTGAATTCCCCCTATGACCCTCAAAGGACAAAACTTACAGATTTTCTCAGCGGGCTGTCTGAAAATCCAACCTGTGGCTGGAGCTCCCTGATACAAACCATCTTACGGGCACCTCTTCAGAAAGCTTCCCTCACTCCATCCTTGCACAGAGTTAGATGCCTAGGGCCCTGAATCGAGCCTGGACTTTTGCTGTATGACACCAGGATTCTATTCATCCTTTTCCCTAGGAACTTGTATTCAGACCAAGTTTTGTACGTATGTCCTCTCAAGCCCCCTACCAGAGTAACTATTCCCTGACGCTATTCCTACTTTTATGCTTTGCTTGATTTTATGGATCTCTCTGTAAATGGTCTCACCTTGCCATCCCCCAAGCCCCAATTGAGACAGTATGTGAGACATTTCCTCTGTACCTTGTCACCCTTTACTCCCGCGGGACCAGGATGTCCAGTTCTTCCCAACAAGCCCTGTAGAACACAAAACTAAGTTTGTTACACAAAAAACAACTAAATGGCCAAAAGGCATTGGAAGTTGGTTGCTAAAACCGATAGATTTTGAAGGTCATTTGATCCTAATTAAATCAGTCCTATAAGCTTATATGTCTTCAGGCTGATACAGCAGCTGTATCCTGCTGATAAGTCCTTGCAAGGGTAAAATTTGTATTTGTGGTTGCTTTTTCACCTTGGCCAACCACATTTAATGACCTTAATTGGAACCTTTTGATACATTCAAGAATTTAGCCTTGCTGTTTAAATGGCAATTTACATAACATTATGCCTTCCTAAATGAGCTATAATTTTGGTAGCGATCAACACTTTAAATACTTCAAGAGGCGGTAGAATTAACAATGTGCACATTAAGTTATTTGATCTGCATCTTACCAATGGAAAATCAAATTTAATTTTAATTCTTCTTTGAGAATGGAGTTAGCAATAATTTCCATGGTTTTTTTCATAGCTCTTCTCTTAACTTTTAATTTTAATGTAAAATTTAAAGCCAGGTTTGTTCTACAAAACTGTGGTGAAGGCATAAATGATAAGATTTTAATTATGGTGAATCCATGCTTTAAAACACAAAGGAACATGCTCACATGCGTACTTGTGTGGGAAATACCATGTGCATAGGAACTCAAAGGAATTGCTAGAGAAGTTGAGACTTGAGTAGGGTTGCTAGATTTAGCAAATAAAACTACAACATTTGGTACCAACTTATGCTAAAAACATTATTTATTTATATGAAATTCAAATTTAACTGCATGTCCTGTATTTTAACTGGCCACTCTACACTTCACAGTACTTCAGTGACAGGTTGGGTTTAGCAAGTAAAAAAGGAAATGAGATCTTCAGCTAGTGGAAAAATGGAATATGTTTTATGATATAATATTTAGTTTAGCTGAACCGTTTCTAGGAAAACAGTATAACCAAAGCCACAAAGACCATAATGTTGTGTTTGAAGGACAGTGAAAAAAAAAGGTGCTATCTAAAGTAGATGGTATTTTAATGTAAAACAGGCAAAAAATAAATTGAATCTGATAATCCTTGGACCATTCCCCCCCCCTAAAATATATATATATTATTAGTTTATGGTGCTTAAGAATGTAAGGGTGTAACCATCTTAATATCTCTTCCAAAGGTTAATGACAAAAAAATTATAACTAAAAAATAGAATGCTCCTTTGCATCTAACTTGTATTCACATAGACTAGCTTAATCACAGACTGCTTCTACTCTCGTGGAATTCTGATGACAAGTCTCTATGACCCTGAGCAACCTTAAGTAATACTAAATGAAAATCTGAGATGTGGGATGCTACTTTTCTAGGCAACAGCTGGATAATCTACATAGATGCAGAGAGAACAAAAGGCAATGCAGAATCTAGTTCACCTTGCATCATCCCAGCAGATGGTAACTGTGAATGGAACAGCTTTAGTGAATACTTACAGGGGGTCCAGTGGGGCCCGGAGCACCTGCAAGACCTGGAATTCCTTGAAGACCCTAGAAGAAATAGTTCCAGTCATAAAATCCGTTATATAGTTAGAAACAAGGCAATTTAGTTGATCAAATATTTTGACTTTTGAAATTAAACATCCATGTTGGCTGAAAACATGATATAGATGATATATACAAATATCCGTTTTCAAAGGGTAACGATGGCGAGCTAAAATGCCATGACATGGAATCTGCAGCAAACCTAATTTAATGTGTTTGGTGATTCATAGAGCACTTCTGATCTCACAGAGCCACTCCATCAACAATAGCATCACTGAGAATCTGGCACTGCTAAAGCATGGCCATACACATTTCAGACTGGCAGAATGCCTTCAAAGAAATACACAATTACACTAATGCTTCACTCAGCTAGTGGAAAAATGGAATATGTTTTATGATATAATATTTAGTTTAGCTGAACATTTCATTATAAGAAGAAATTTGGCTCATCATTGAATTTAAATTTAGAATCCTTTAATGGCTTACGCATAAAAGTGAATGAATATTCCTTCCTTCTCCTTTTGGAGTTGTAGAATAATGCTAATTACATGGGATGGGGTTTCAGATACTGATAAATTTATATATTCGAGAAGAGCTGGCAAGGTTAACTGTTATCTTCTGTAATTAATTTTGTTCTTTTACCAAGTGTGTCAACAACAGAATATTAGTTAAATAAGTCATGCAAAATAACATAAAATAGTTTGCAACTATTAAACTCATGCTTCAGCAAGCTATTGGCTAACATAGAAGAATAAAAGTTATAAAATGTTACATAAAGTAACATTTAAATTATTAAAAGTTATCCAGGCACTTCATAAAAGATGAGAATACTAGAAGTTCAAAATGCCTAACCTGGAAACTTTGGTGTCAGATGTGTTTCAGAATTCTGAATTTTCTGATTTTTTAATAGAAATAACACAGTGCTCACACTAGATATTATAAAACACACCCAGTACACGTGGAGTAGCACCCTCTAATAAACACACACATATTTCTGTAGCAAAACATAAAATTCTTATCAAGTGGGATAAATAGATCAGCTCCATATGATTTCAGGTCAGGTTTGGCTGCCAAAAGAATTTTCTGAAAATTAGCAAAACATTTCCAAGGTTTTCAGAGGCTTCTGATTATAGATGAGGGGTGTGGATGATAATTTTTCTATTACCAACAGCCCTCCCTGAGTAGTACACATAGGGATAACTTTGATCATTTTAGTGCTTTTATGTGTTTCCCAAATTTTCTATAATAAACACAGATGACTTCTATAATTAGAAATATATACTTTTAAATACCCTTTTGTTATTTCAGATAACCATATGTTGTATCAAGGTCTAGATTGAATAATAACACTTTCGAGATTTCATTTTTTTGCTGAGTAATCTTTTTACATTGCAAAACCATTCACTGTTACAACAAAGCTCTTTTTTATACTTTTAACTGTGATGAAATATGCATTTTTATACACATTATAAATATTAGACAGGTTGACATGGAAAAACTACTGCATATTTATAAGATTCTATAGGACCAAGGTTCTATAGAGTTAAGGTTCTTTGCATCAATGCAATCAATGACCAAGTTCTGCCAGACTTGTCCATCTAATGTCAAATGGGATCATTTGTTACTTCAGGCTTTTTTCATATGATATGTGAAGAAACACTGAAAAGGATCTCCTTGAACATGCTGAAATTCCTCATGAAATAAAGAGTTTGGGGAAAAATCATATGTATACTTATGTTAAAGAATGTGGACAGATTCTTTCTTCAGGATAATATCATCCTCACTGGCAATGGGGTGTGTGTGTGTGTGTGTGTGCGCGCGCGCGCGCACGTGCACACACCCATACATGCATGCATGTATAGACATGTATCGATGGAACACACTGGCATGTTGTATTGACTCTTTTTACTCCCCCACTCTTAACTTATTTATGGGCTTATAAAATTTGAAAGGAAACAAATTTCCTTTGGAAATGGCACCTCTAAATGTCTGGAGATTATAAATGCCATACCACAAATTGCTTTATCTCAAAATACCCACATTTCCATAAAATTCTCTCTATATGTACATGTATAAGATATGGATGTACATATGTATTCTGTTTTTGCTACTTTTAGTCTCATTACTGAATCAGTCTAGAGATGCTGAGTGAGTCTTTGGGTAGTTTAATTTATAAGCTTGGGACTCATTAACCTTTGATGACCACATTAAACTTTAAAATAAACCTTAGTCCATAAATAAAAAAAAATCATTCTCAGCAGTCTTTCTCTGAACAAGCTGAAATTTTGTAGTAAGGGTAAAAGTTACTATGGATGCATAAAGGGCAATAAGATAATTTTAGAAGACAAGATAGTCATTAAAGAAGACAAATACATATTAAAGAGTAGGACAGTCAATTTAGCATATAATGCCAAACTAAAATCCAAAATAAAATTTATTGCATAGATATTCAAGGATCATTAGAGCTAAGTTCTTTCTCTGAACAGAGATTTTGATTTTGCAAGTCCTAGCTCAGCTGTGACCAAGAATATTTATTTTTCCATTGCTATAATTTATGGCCGACAATATTTTTCATGGTCTATTTATCAATTATTATCCTGAAATATTGTAGGAAAATCTGCATTCCAAGCAAGAATTTACTCTATGAGACATGAGTGTGCTCTATTAGTGTCCTATAAGTTGCCACTTTAGTTGTGAAACATCTGCAAAAAATGTAGAGGATAATGTCACACTCCTCGGAGCAATGAACAAATAGGCAACTCCTCTCTCTAAGTTCCCAAACAGATCACACTGAAGACATAATTAGAAGTCCTCAAAGAGATGAGGTATCCTTCTGTATCTTTTCCACTGACGGTAGAACAGACATTTGAGATTTGGTAAGCCTAGGTATTATGTACATATTAAAATAGTATAGTTTGCTGGCCAGTTGGAGATGCACACGTTTTTGGTCAAAGTTTCATTCACCTAAATAAATCAATAATTAAAATTTCAGGTAGTATCTGAGTCCAAGTAGAAGACAAGATTATATTTTTTATTTCCCATCCATCTGAGAGGAAAAGCCCCTCCCAAAGGCTCAACTGAGCTAATGTGCTATTTCAGGCTTTTTTTTTTTTTTTTTTTTTTTTTTTTTTTTACTATTCATGGGATGTGAAGACAAAACTGAAAAGAATCTCCTTCTGAACTTGCTGGAATTCTCCATACAATAAGAATCTTGTGCAAAATTTTGTGTGCCCTCTGTTGAAGAATCCATTAGGTACACAGTAGTTTGCCTTTCCTTGGTTTCAGTTACCCTCAGTCAACCACTGTCTGGACGCACATGATCCTCCTAACTTATTGTCAGAAGGTCAACAGCAGCCTAACACTATGTCACAATGAATGCCTACATCATTCACCTTGCTATATCTCATCACACAGGCATTTTGTCATTTCACATCATCACAAGAAGGATTATAGTACAAAAAGATATTTAAAGAGAGGAAAAGACAACATTCACATAACTTTTATTAGAATATGTGATACTCTAATTTACTATTTGTTATTAATATCAATCTCCTATTGTGCTAATTTATAAGTTAAACTTTATCATGTGTATGTATATATAGGAAAAAACAGTATATATAGGGTTTGGTACTATCTGAAGTTTTGGGCTTCCATGAGGGGCCTTAAAACATATCCCCCACAGATATTGGGGGTCTACTATATTTAAGAAAGAAAATGCTAGGCAGTTACCACTGAGCCGCAGTCACCCACTAAGGCCAGTGGCACCTCCAGCTTGCTAAGCTCCAGCCAAAGGAGGGGGGTAAGTAAGGAGGTCTCTGGACACTCCAACAAAGCAGACTGCTCTCAAATCCACTGCAGGTGGTAAAGCACCAAGAAAGCAATTGCTGCTACAAAAGCTACTACAAAAGCTGCTGTCAAGAGTGCGCCCTCTACTGGAGGGGTGAATAAACCTCATCATTACAGGCCTGGTACTGTGGCACTCCCCAGAATCAGATGCTATCAGAAGTCCACTGAACTTCTGATCCTCAAACTTCCTTTCTGCACTTCCAGAGTGCAGCTACTGGTGCTTTGCAGGAAGCAAGTGAGCCCTATCTGATAGACACCAACCTGTGTGCTATCCATGCCAAATGTGTAACAGTTATGCCAGAAGACATCTGCTAGTATGCTACATACATGGAGGAAGTGTCTGCTATGATGGAAAACATTTCATTCTTACAAAAAAGAAATTATCTTCTTCCTGTTCTTGGTAGTTCTGAATGTTAGATATATTTTTCCATGGGGTCAAAGGGTACCTGAGTATATGACTGCAAGTGAAAAATAGGGGACAGAAATCAGGTATTGGTAGTTTTTCCATTTTCATTTGTGTGTGAATTTTTAATATAAATGCAGGGACATAAAAGATTAATGCAAGTCAAAATGTTTCGGTGAACATGCTCCAGCAGCTCAACTTTATAACAATTAGAAATAAACCTGTTACATTTTTCTAGACAATGCCAGCATTTGGATTTTTGAAAAACAAGTAAATTTCTTATTGAGGGCAACTAAGTGGTGTTTGTAGCTTTTTATTATACAGTAGATTCCATCCATTCCCTGCACTTTTCTGAGCTGTCCTATATGCAAGTACATGATTTTTTATGTTGTCTAACCTCTGTGCTCTTCCTGTAAGTTTGCTATTAAAATACATAAAACTATATACAAAAAGAAGAAACAACATGTTAAAATAGTGGAGTGATAATAATGATGGATTTCAGTTTACCCAAAGAGCAAGGTATCCTGTAGAATTAATCAAAATTAACTCCTAATAAATTTACCTTAGAGTCACTTATAAAAAACTTGAATTCCAATTATTTCCTGATCTTTTTGTTATCACTTTCTCAATTGCCTCTAAAGCCTACTCCTTGGATCTAGGCAGTTAAAAGCTGTTAGACTATTAAAATCAGAGATAGGGCTTGTACATTAGTGAAATTTTCTGGGGAGCTGAAGAAGCAAAAGTCAGTAACTCTTACTTTGAAAATAAATGCCTTTATTGCTTTATTTATGGATGAAAATAAATGCTGTATTTCTTTGTTTTTCAATTTTTGACTTGGAGAAAAGCAAGTCAATTCTCACAGTTTTCTAGAATAGAATCAACATTAAAAACGATAACACATGGTGATAATTTGTAAAGTGAAATATAACTCTGATTCAAAAAATAGATCTACTTTATACCGTTATGATTTTCAGTACTAACATCAAGGTTAATATATGCCAGATGGCTTACTTACTTTCATTAAGAATTATTAGCATCAAAACTGTTTAAACTAACAACAATTCATCATCCTAATTGGTTTTTCTAAGCGTTAAGATAAATTATGCAGGAAAAGAATGATATCCTGAGCATCACCATGGCTTAGAGTCAGAAAATTATACCATCGTCTCAAAGCTAATTTGACTTTGAACCTCCATTTGGGGGTAGATGGCTGGTCTAAACTAGTTGAATCAGATCCTTTTGATAGTTTTTTTCCCCTCCCAAGAGTATGAAAGTTGAGCAGCGACACAGAGAAACCAAGGTCACTAAAGTTGAATCATGTTAGACCAGTGTCCCAGGGAAGTTCTGCTGAGTTCTGGAGCTGCCCTTGTCCCTAGGCTGGCTTTTTAACTATTCCTTCAATTCTACTAGATACCCTGGGATTCTATGCAGTAAATCTCCTTCCTTCTTCTCCTTGCCTCTATCTTGAGAGAGCTGGAATTGCTACCTGCTACATGGAAACAAAAACATAGTAACCGACCTGTCAATTCTGTGCTTTAATTCCTGATCTCAAAAACTGGACCACTGACAACACCTCAGTGTATTATTATTTAAAATGTGTTGACATTTGAAACAACTGACCTTAATCCTTGTTATTTGATTTAACATTAAACATCAGCTATAGAAGAGTTGCTGTCCTTCCTCTGAGTCACGTAAAGAGGACCAATAGCAGGACTATATTAACATAGAAGAGTCTCACCTCGTCGCCTTTCTCTCCAGGTATCCCAGGGTAGCCGCGCTCTCCTTTGCTTCCCTAAAAAGACAAGAACTTCAGCTAGTATGCTGAATCATTCTGTCATCTTTTAAAACAATGAAAATATCTCTTCTTAATACACTGGGGACATGTAATTGGGCAGAGTCAGGACACAAATAAATGACATTTGCACATGGCTTTGACACCACTTTTCCAAGATACTTGTCATAAAAGCAGGGTGTTTTAGAATGGGTTTTGTTGGGGCACCTGGGGGGCTCAGTCAGTTAAGCGTCCAACTCTTAATTTTGGCTCAGGTCACGACCTCACGGTTTGTGATTTCGAGCCCTGCACTGGGCTCTATGAGAAGCCTGCTTGGGATTCTTTCTCCCTCTCTCTGCCTCTTCCCCACTTGTGCTCTCTCTCCCAAAATAAATAAAATAAACATTAAAAAAATTTTTTAAGTGGGTTTTATTTTTCACACTGAGCTGGAGGTACCACAGAGAGGAGAAACTGCCTTACCTTTGGTCCCTCTCTGCCTGGGATTCCTGGAGGACCCCGTGGCCCTGTATCACCCTAGAGGACAGAGCAGTAGAGAAATGAGAGAAGGTACTGTGTGTAACCCACAGGGCCCATGAACGTTCAGCCTGCCATCTTACCTTCTGGGCGATAGAATCATACTTTCCAGGATCACCAGCACCCATTTCTTCTCCTTTGAGGCTTTTCAGCCCAGGGACACTGGCTTGGCAGTTGCCACAGACGTTCTAATGAGTACAGAGATAAGGTTATTGAGAGATTCAGCAAAGTAATCTATAAAAGAGAGATATGATCAGATATGAACCTTTGTCAGAGATGAATGATACAGCAACTGATACATCACTACTTTCAGAGAATTAATTGATCTAATTTGAAAAGACTATTTTTTTGTGAGTTTAAAACTACTTATGAAGCTAGTCAATTATACCTGTCACTGACATTGGTGACCTTTTTAAAGCATATGTATGATGATATTTAAATGGAAGATTCCAAATATATAAGGAAAAGATACATAAGTCAAAACCACAGACTGTTTCAACTGTGTAACAGCAGGTTTAAAAAGGGAGGTAGTAATAAAGCTTAGAATAATCAAGAAGATTACAGACTTCATATGGCCAATCACATAAATCATTAAAGAAGACAGACAGAAAGAAAAAGCTGTGAAGAAAGGATTTCTCTTTCCGAGAGCAAAATTAGTTGGAGAACCGTACACAGTTTACCAACATTTTGTCAGTGGAAGCACTCATGTGAGAAATAATTACTTGAATGACTTGGACTTGACTTCTATGTCAAATCCAAGTGCAGATAGGAAATCTAAGTGGAATTACCTTTCCATTGCCTCCTCTGTAACCTTTAGCTGATGTGGAAAAGCTTGAATTTAAGTGTCTGAGCCTACAAGATAAACTTCTTATCACATTGCTAAAGAAAAAGTGTTTGTGAAAAGCCCTATAAAGGCTTACTTTTAAAATGTTAAAATAAGAATATGAACAGGAAAGGCACAGAATAGGGACCACTGAGTGGAGGACATAGTTTAATTTTAACAGTTGACAGACGGTAGGACAATATAAGCCTCCTTTCTTCTATCCTTTTCACCAAAGAGAAGAATCTGGAAATACGAAAAGGGAACTGAAGCTTGTCATTGGCAAGAAAGCTCATGGATATTCAAGTTCAATATTTTTGACTCAGTGAATATCAGAACAAGTCTGATTTCCAAAAATATGCTCCTTGGAAGGCTAATTTTGTATGCTATTGAAAAGATACTGAGGCAATTTCTCTAAAAAAGGCTGGATTAAAGAGTTATCTTCATGGTGGTCCTTCTCAGAGCTGGTATATATAAAAAGGAGCTAGAGTGTGTGATATTTCCCAAAACTAATTTTGACATTAGGGTCTTTTCACACAGCTAATGTATTGGTAGAGGAATTTAAAAAAATAAATGTATAGGGGCGCCTGGGTGGCTTAGTCGGTTAAGCGTTCGACTTTCGCTTGGGTCATGATCTCGCGGTTCGTGGGTTCGAGCCCCGCGTCGGGCTCTGTGCTGACTGCCGGCTCGGAGCCTGGAGCCTGTTTCAATCTGTGACTCCCTCTCTCTCTGACCCTCCCCTGCTCACGCTGTCTCTCTCTCTCTCCTATAAATAAAACATTAAAAAAAAAATACATGTATAATTGTATATCCACCACTTACAATACCTGAAAAACTATAAAGAGAGAGAGAGAAAATCAAGGTTTCTACATTTCAAAAAGCATGAAGAAGAGGAATTACTGTATCTGTTGACAAATAAATGTGGCATATCAATATGGAGCAGAACCCTGCCATGCCAATATGCAGCAACATTTTAGAATGGATTATTCAATTGATTGTTTTAATAAAATATAAAAAATGGTAATCATTGAGTCAATCAAATTTTCTAAGAATCATTTCAAGATGCCCTCATTTTCTTTAGGTTTGGATTACCAGAATGGTAAATCAAGGGAAACGATTTCACTGAGGGTCTTGAAAAAAGTCTTTAGGTTTGCATATAGAGAGAATAAAGATACATCAATTATCAACCAGTGTACAACATCACTCAAAGAGGGACTGACACACAGATCAATCCAGAGGAAGGTCTTTGAAGAGTTGTCATTTGAGCCTAGAATTATGTCAGTTCTTTATTATGCTTTAATAAAGGGTATTTTTGAAAACAGAAAGCAGATAATCAAGTTCTCTACATAAAGACTTTGGACAGAAAGGGAGACTTCATGCATTGGATAATAAGATCAGGATTTAAAATTACATTAAGTTGGCCTAATAGATGCAATCTCTCATCTAAATCCTTGTGTTTGGAATCTGCTTTGGGGAACGACACACTTCCCTCTTCTATGGAGTGCGGTGTATTGGGACTGTCAGTCGAGATGTCCTGCCCACCTCTCACCAGTCAGCTCTCCTGGGACTCAGAACCTCAGGGAGGTGATGTTAGGGCTGGAGCCGCAGTAGAGCACACTCAATAAAGGGATGCTACCCTGGTGAAAGTATCAATTATGCCCACTCTAAGGCATTTGGAGTCCTGGCCCTCCTTGTCAGAGCCTATTCACGGTCTTTTTGTCTATTCTGTGAGCCACCCGATGTTCTATCACGATATGCATTTCTGCTAAACCGTATAAATTTTGATCCTAACTATAATTACTGCCCTTGTGAAGAACCGAAGATAATGTCTGGGGACCCGTGATCCTGGGTCCATGTTGCACTTCCGAAGCTGTGTGACTCTGAGGAGGTTACTTAGCTACTAAGAACTTCAGTTTCTAATGTATAAAATGGGGATACTACCACAACCTAAATTTACAGGATTATTGTAAAGATTAAATGAGATGACTTAAGTAAAGCAGTGTATTGCCTGCCATGTAACTATAGCTCAACTTATGTAAGATTTCCTAAAATCTCCCCAAACATTCTCTTTTGACTTAAAAGAAAATGTTGACTTTTGAAGGTCTTAAAAATCTCCTCTAATATATTTTTATATTTATATTTCATTTATGTTTATATATGTATTCTCAAAACTTTCATCTCTAGCAAACACTTAAACTAGAATTCTTGAGTCTTTGAATTTAAATCAGTAAATATTTAATTTAATTTAATAAATTAACAAATTTAATAATTTGATAAAATTTAATCAATAAAGATTGCCAACTATTATGTAAGCCACGGTACAAACCACTGGTCTAAATGGTAGAAATATAAAATAAATCACATATATACACACATAGTATAAGTGTGTGTGTATACATATACATTGTCCATTCACATATAGACAGATAGGACACATAAGGCTTGAGTATAATGTGAAGGGGAGCAGATTTCATCTGAGTTCACTCAATCTTAGCATACCATGAAGAAATTTGCAAATATATATATAAACTAACAAATGTCCCATTATCATTCTTTCTTATCTGTGTTACAAATAAAATACAGGGTAGCAGTAGAGAAAAAAATGGTAGCAAGATTTATTCCTTATGAGATGAATAATGTAGAGATAGTTTTTACTTAACAGAGTAATAGGTGGTAGGGCAATTGTTGGCTTTGGGATTTTGCCGCTACTTTGTAAAGTCCCATGACATCAAAGCACAGCCTTGCAAGCTGGCTGTTTATTGAACAGCACTAGTTTTCAACCTGGAACGGGTGAGGGTGGCTCCAGTGAGGAGGATTAGGTTTCACAGCAGGCAGCCAGGGGTGGTAAACACCCACGAAGAGAAAGCTGTCCCTCCAGAGTAGAGAATGGTATACTCAAGGGTGTTGATGACACTGTTCCTTACATGTAGCTCATCTCAGAACTACCACCATCACCACCACCCCCAACCCCTTACACTCAAATGGACAGGGACGTAAAGGAGAATGGAGGGATTAGCAAAAGTGGCACAAGATACATAAAAAGATGTGCTCTATCTAAAAGATGTTCTGCCTTTTAAAAATTATATTTTGGTTCAGGCTAAGCAATTAACTTAGTCTCTGATGAAGATTTTCTTTCTAATTTTCCTAAAAATTAACACATAATTTCTTAAATAGCATCAGAATACCTTAAGTAAGACACCGATGTCTCCCAAGAGAGGAAGTGCGATCTGTGGTTAAGGAGAAAAAAAACCCAGCACATGTTTATACATATACGTGCACATGATACAATAGAAACATATTATACAATGCAGATATTTTTCCTCCAATGTCCTGCCAGTTGAGATTTATCTTGGGGCTTCTAAGAGGCTCATTGTCAGAATGGTTGGCTTTCATGTTATATTTCACCTATCACGAAATAGCCATATGACACTGAGAGACCTCATAACTGTATCTGAGAAATATTCACAACTTCTCTACTGTGAACATGTAAACACACCCATGTTGTCGTTCGGATTCTGCATCTCTATTTCGTGTTTTCATGACATGACAACTTTCATGCCAACCCTAATACAGTCTTGGTTTTAAATAATACATAAAGGTAAATCATTTATTAAAAGGAAGTCACCTTCCTGCCAAGCATATTATCAGGCTGTTGAGAAATATGAAAAGTACAGAATGAGTTTGCATTAAAGTTCTTTCTCACTGAAGTTCAAAAGAGCCAACCGGTGGCTTATGTGATATGCAAGAGAGACACTGAGGGAACTTGGGCAGTGTTCCAGCTTCGTGTCTTAAAATGTCCTTTCAGGGAGGCACTGTAAATCCAAGTAACACTTTATAAGAATTCTAGATGATGCACACATGATTCACTCAGCAGTGGAGTTAAAGTAAGGCCAAAATATGCCTCTGCACATAGCCTTTAAAGGCACACACAGCCCAGTCAGTGTGGGAGAGAGAAGGATTTGGGAGACTTAGAACTGAGAGGACAGATTTGGATTTTATCATACAAAACTCTTAATACAATGTCATGTACCATATGGCCTTTCAAATTATAACTGCCGATTCTGAGGCTATTTAAAGGGATTTCACTGTTGCTCAAAGCAAGGTTCATCCTGAAATAAAACTTTGGAACACACATTTAGTGCTTAAATCCATTTTTTAAGAGCCTACTCAAGCCAGTTTTTGTAATTTAATAATTTCAGTGTTTTAAAGCCACAGAATCAATGAATATGTACCCTGTTGTAGGTAAGTTACCTGCAAACTTTCATTTAGAAAAATGAAATTCATTTAGTCAGTGGCATTAGAAAGAATAGAAATTGTGGCTATATATTTTAACTCAATTTTCCATGGGATTGAGACATTATGTGCCAAGGCTCAGCCTGGGGCAAAATTGTACAGCTGAATTATACCCTTAGGAAATAAGTATTCATCACACACACAAAAATGCTGATGCAGCTTGAATTTTTCCCCCTCTACAAAATAATGGGGATAAACAAAATCACCAAGCAGTCACTGAGCATTCTAATTAGTTTGGACGGCAAAAGTTGCTCGGTAGGCTATTTGGCTTCTGGGTGCATTAAAGATACATAAATCAGGCACAGTCTGTTGACATACCGGGTCACCTGGGGGGCCTGGCAGACCTGGCTTTCCATCCCTCCCTGGAGCGCCCTGGAAACAGAATCATTGTGTTCAAATCCTTGCACAGTGGCACAGGTTCAGATTAAAAATGGGTGGTGGGTAGAAGGAGGTACAATGGTCCTTACATCACTCCCTGGGGTCCCTGGTGTTCCTGGCAATCCTGGGAGACCTCGAGGACCCTGGAAATAGGGGAAAATGGTTACTTATGGGGACAGTTTTTCAGTAATTTCCCCCAAGTAAGCAAGCTGGATTTGCTGTGCCAAATGCCTTGGTTAAGTAGCTTACCTGAATACCAGGCTCTCCAGCTGGTCCTTGGGAGCCCTGAGTAGAATGAGATCCAATTATCAGAATTCTTCCAGGAATGTCCATAAATTATGCACATGGGATCAAGAGCTATGTATTGTAATTTACTTAGTGGAACAACAGGGCTTGCCAACCTGCATACCCCAAAAACTCTCTATGAAGATGGCTAAGACTTTTGGATGGCAGGTAAGCACTTAATCAGGTGTCTGCTGCTTGGAACATGAACATGACTTTGCTCAGATGCCTGGGCTATCTTTCTCAGTACCATCATCTGCTCCTGCACCTTCACAAACACACAATGCATCCAAATTCTATTTGTTCAGAATAGAATAGGACCTCCTTTCCTTTCTGCTTTCTACTTTGGGTCATTTCCCTGTTTGAAGAAACTGCCAGAATTAGTGTACGGTGACAGCAGTAGGAAATAAAGCATCAATCAGCTATTCTTTTCTACATTAGCAAATTGGAATTTGGGGTAATAAAGAGGAGGCTGGGAAATGATCAACGAACCTAATGACAATAACCTTATCCCTGTTACATAACCACAGACTGAGGAAGGAGGAACTGATGACCTAAGTAAGTAAAGGGCTAGGTTCTCAATAGCTGACTTCAGTAACTGCTCACATTTCCTTTCTTATTTACTCACGTACTTATTTATTTATAAAATGTTTATTTATTTGAGAGTAAGAAAGAGCTCATATGTGAGCAAGGCAGGGGCAGAGAGAAAGGAGGAGAGAAAAATCCCAAGCAGGCTCCATGCTGACAGTGCAGAGCCTGACACGGGGCTTGATCCAATGAACAGTGAGATCATAAGCTGAGCCGAAATCAAGACTCTGACAGCTAACCCACTGAGCCACTCAGGTGCTCCTCCTTTCCTATTGTTTAAAAATAAATATTCATATGACTATTTACTGTCAAAGCTACTTTTTGTTCCTTTTCTATTGTGACCTTAGTTATTAATGTTTTTTTATTTTTTGCTTCAATCTCCTCACTCCCTTCCTAATTTCCTGATCTGCGTTTTTGCTTTGTTTAATCTCCTATCTCCAGTGGTCTTTTATATTCTTTCCCTGCAAAATCGATCACACACAACATAACCATTCACTATTTATGCCTTCTTTTAGCTCTTGTGATAACTTCATTACAAGGCCAATTTCCCAAATTAATGTCACTAGAATAAGTGTTTATTTCCACTTTTCTTGTTTCAAAATCATTTACATTTTTTCATATTAAATAAAATGTTTTATGTCTTATTACTGTTTAGTCAACACATATGCATATGGCGGTCATTATTATCAGGCACCGTCCTTATAGCTAAGAAAATGGGGCATTAAAAAAAACGGGCATTAAAAAACTGCATTCTTTGTCTTCACTACGGTCAACAGCTTCTATTCTCTCTTTCTGAAGATACTACTGAGGAGATTTTTGTCATCATCTCATTTATACACACTTCATTCACTTTAAATATTCACTTTTAATTTTATTTTCGTTAAAAACAAACAGCAATATACAAAACCTAATCTTAGGCATGTGTGTAATCTTATACACATTCATTTGTACTTTTTAACATAGAGAAGAGGGGAATAAAGGGTTAAATAACTGTTCCCAATCCACAATCAGTGTACGTGGTGAGATTAGCATCTGTAAGTCAGTAAACAGTAAGTACCTTCTCTGTGCTCAACCCCAGTGTTCATGAATCCTCTCCCTCTGACTAGTGTTTATTTGTATTTCCTCCACTGACCATTTCATTCTTTTCTTCTTATTCAAGTTTGTCACTGGATTTTATTTCACTATTGGAACGGACAGGGTTTCAAAAGCTTGATAGAATTTCACTTACTGTTGGGCCAGGAGCTCCCAGCCCTGGGGGGCCCCTGTCCCCTGGGGAGCCGTGGACACCTGGGAGTCCTCGTGCACCCTGTGCAATGAGAGGCTTCTGTGAGTGCGAGGCTCAGGGGACCAAAAGTTTCAGTAACGTTGTTGATTCTTTAGAAATGATCTATGATATTTTTATACCTTTGGGCCACGTGGGCCAGGTGCTCCAGGATTTCCATCTAATCCCTAAAAGAAAAAAAGAAGGAGGTAATATACTTCTTTTTCAAAAAAGGTTAAAAGCATCTTAGAAGTTATAACTCAAAAACATTTCATTGTTCTTCATCTTTCTTGAATAAACCCCCTTCTGTAAAAGAACAAGGAACAGGGAATACAGATTTCACCAGGTTATAAATTTTGTATAGTTACTTTAAAATATGTTTTCATTTTTAGGGGAGTTGGGTGGGGGATAGGTGAAATAGGTGAGGGGGATTAGGAGTGCACTTAATTGTGATGAGCACTGAGTAACATAGGGAATTGCTGAATCACTATATTGTACACCTGAAACTAATACACTGTATGTTAACTATATTGGAATTATTATTTAAAACTTAATAACAAAAAAGATGTTTTTATCTTTAAAATGAGGTATCTAATATTGTGAACTATTTATTATCAATAATTAATATAAAAAATCAAAGAAGAGGAAAAGGAGGCATGTGAAACAGGCCTGTTGGTTATTTAGACTTTCCAGCTCTCCAGTTTTGCTATGTCCTGGAAATAGCCTGGGCCACAAGGACATTTTCTGCAAATGACCATCAACGGCTGTGCCTGCATAGCCTCTGGAAAGAAAATTTCAGGCAACTCTTCTGTTTTAACATAGCATCCTAGGAAGGTTTATGATTTAAAACCAGTGTATCTTACTAGGCTCCACAGATCCCTAAAGAATTCATGTAGAAGATTCAGGGAGGCCTATGAATCCTTCAAAAATGTATGTAAAGTGGGTATGTGAACTTTTTTCTCAGAAGAGAGCACTTTGCCTGCATCAGATTTCCAAAGAAATTAAATCTCTGACCTAAAGAACAAGATGAATATTTCATTGTCTGCAAACCTCAACTTATTTCTATACTTGTGATCTGAACCTGGGAATACATGAAGGGTAATTAATGAACCTTAAAGGGAAATATTAGTAAAAGGACTGGTACTTACTGGTTCCCCTGGCAGGCTTTTCCCTGGAGGACCAGCCTCACCTTTGGGACCTGGAAGCCCAGGAGGGCCTATAATCCCACCTGGATCTCCCTGAGGAAAACAAGATTCTTATGTCATTGCTCAAGTTCATGGTGGGAGCTGTGGAGGCAGCAGTTTTCATTGCTTCAAGCTGTTGTAGCCAAACTTCATTTTCTCACGCATTCACTCATTCAGCCCTATTTACGGAGGGCCTCATTCATGTCAGGCACTGTTCTAGTTATCTTAGATGCACTTGGATTTTGTGGTGAGTTATGTTACAAGTTTAGCAGTATCATGCTGTATGCATGTGTATAAATATATGCACAAAAAGAGCATCTATTCAGAAAGTTCTTTAGATGATCTTCATGCTTTAAGTTCCTTTCCAGTAATGGTTCAACATTAACATGTGTCTGTATCCCCTGCACAGCCCTGGCAGCCTTGTCCTGTCCTTTTACCGCCCCCCGTGCCCTTCTGATCCTCTGTCTCTCCTTCCCACCTACCTACTTAATGTATAAAATGAGCAAAATGGAAACTATACCTTTTCTCCTTTAATGCCTTGCTTTCCTGGGATACCGTGTTCTCCTGGCAATCCCTAGAAAATCCATAATTAATGGGAAAGAACCATTAGAATATCTCTTATTATAAGAATATTTCTATCTGTGAGTGTTTGTCAGGAGAACAGAATTGTAACATGTAAACTATAAGGGGATGGGTTGGTTTTGGCCTGTTAAAAAGGAAAACACATTGGTGAAAATATGTGGTTTGTTGTTTCAAGTGAAGCAACCTGGAAGTAATGGAAAAGAAACTAAATAAGGGAGAATTGAACCAAATGTCCCGTTCATATTATTGCCAAGAAAGGGTGAAGGGATGGTGGCTGGTAGCATCATGGCACGACTTAACGATAATAGAGTAAATAGGAAAATATACACTTAGTATGTTTGGCAACAGTGGCTCTTTCCCTTTTGATTCTATTCTTTCTTAGCTCAAATCACTATCACTTAATCTCACTCTTGGTCAACTTATGGCTCTACCTGTGCCACCATCATTTTCCTCTTTTCATGAGATCTCTCCATGAGGTACACCTATACTGGTTCATTATATGGCCTAGGGAGAGGAGCGTAACAAAAAGCTTTGCCCACAAACTGATTGTTCCAAGTACAAGTAGAACAAATGCACTGAAAGACCTCTGGAGGCTCAATCAAGAACATGGAGAATAGAGCGAGAGGTCATGGGGCTGTTCCCAAGATGAGAGGAAAAGGAGAGATTCCAAAAGTTGCACAGGAAGTGATGGCATTGTGGCCACATAGAGCTCAGTTTCCAAGAAGTTTTGGCCAAGGATTTCTGTTGTGTTGCTCAAGTGAGGACTGATGGTGAGTCTTAGCTCCCAAGTTGTCAGAAGGCCAGGCTAGGGAGGTTGTCCAAGGAACCAAAGGGTTAGTGGGGGAATGGATAGAAAATATGCATTTAAAGGATGCAAAAGAAAGAGAGACAAAGAAAGAGATGGAGAGAGAGAAGACAGTGAGACCACTAGAATTAGGTTCTAATGCAACTTGAGGACCATTTTCCAATGGCATTATAGAAATATTTTCCACTAAAAGACTTGCTCTTTTTGGAGGCTCTTGCAATAAAACAGTAACAGAAGCTTTGAAAGTACTTTTTTTTGGATAGGGGAATTGAGCCAAAGGTATGCATAATGAAAATGCTTGCTTTCTCTCTTGGTTTTCCTTATTTCTTTTGATGTTTCTGTGACTGACAAACATGTCCAAAATGATGACTTAGTTAACTTGACTTCCAAAGACTGATTTATTAGGCTAATGATATTCAAAGGACCTCATATGAATATATGAAGGTCTAGCAGCCTTCCTAATAACTCCTGACATTAGGTTTGGTATGTTTTGGTAGAAGATGTGACCTATGTCTTTGGAAAAGGTGGTATAACTCAGTCATATGAAAACATGCTGACATTCTTTAAAACACCAATTTAATTTCCACATATCAGAGACACCTGTATTTACTATACATACAATATCTCCTGGTGGTCCTCTGGGTCCCATGGAGCCTGCAGGTCCTTGCTGACCCTAAAAGAGTAGGTGATATATAGTTCAACTTTGTTAAAAAACATAGATTGTACCTGAATATTTACAAAACATAGTATGAACTCTGTCCATAGAAAGACTGGCTTTCTACCATCCTATCTTCTCTGAATAATTCTGAAATGTGCTTTGGGCTGACAAAGTTGGTTTGAAGATGTTCTCATGTAAATGCATTTTTCCCATCAACAAGTGAGGCCAGGATAACCTCTTTCACCCATTGGTGTGAGCGCATCACATAAATCTCTCCTGCACCTCCCAACAGCTGGTTTTTCTTGGACACTCCTGTGGAATCCCACATGGAGAACTCAAGCATCTTAGGGCTGCATAATTTTGGCTTAGAAATTGAATCTTGAGTCCTGTTCACTTCAAGGATATAGTCCAGGGTCACAATTTTCACTCACATTATTTACTCATAAAGGGTTTGGGGATGCTATTGTGAAAATGCTCTGAAAAAGAGTTTAAAAATCTTACTGTGAGCCAAAAAGCACAATTACTGTGTGTGTAATAAATGCAGTCAATGGGGGAATAAATCACCATGGAAACATGATAAAGTCTCTGAGAACGTTTGTGAAGAAAATGAGTGGCACACCAAAGCACTTTGTTTTGTACAGAAATGGCTATAACTCCAAAATTATTTCCTCTTTAACTCAGTAATTTCTTGTATACCTTTAGTCCTGGGCTTCCTATTAAGCCGGGGGCACCAGGATCTCCAGGTTCGCCCTAAACATATGGATGGAAGGAAAGTGAAATGGTTAATGTAATTAACACAATCTCCTTAGGTTGGAGATGCCATAAAGAAGGTCATGAGATTACCTTTATTCCCTGTGATCCCATTATCCCAGGTTCACCCTGTAAAAACAAAAAACAAAAAACAAACAAACAAAAAAAACATTTATGTAATACTTAAACTCAGATGGGGATGGGCAACTCTATAATACTTGAATTCATCTGCATTTTTACTAATCAACATAGAATAAAGGGGAAGATTATGGACAGGATGATGAAATCAAGGAGGGGACACTCTAAAACATGATTTAAAATACTTATTGCTATTAAGTAAACAATAACGCCTATTTTCTTTCTCCCCAGTATCCTTTTTGACTCTACAATCATATCTCATTAGCAATAACTGCATTGTCCACTTAGCTGACTTTGTTATGATTTGCTAGCAGCTCATCTTATATCTCAGAGAATTAAAACCTCAGATGAAGCAGGAAAAGAAAGAGTGGAATTTAAATTGATATGTCATGGCAATTCTACTATTGGGTATATGTACTTAATGAAAAAAACAGAAAAAAATTAAGGTTACACAAAAGAGGACAATATTGCTGTAATGAGTTTGCTTTTCTTATTTCCATGACTTATTGATCCTTTTGATACAATCACCCTATTTGATAAATTTAATTTGTACCATTAATAGAATTTTCAAAAACTGTATCTTACATTTTAATTTTGTATTTTAGATGTCTTAAGTGTATATCTTTCAAAACATTCATGTCCCATTACAAGTAGTAATGGTTAAAGAAAATATACACTACCGAAGCCAAATGGCAAAGTATCATCAAATGATCAAACTTAACAAGGTTTAAAATTTCTCATTTATGAAAATAAGAGTCAAAATTCACAGAGGAAAAAGTATAATGCTCTGAGAGCTTTATTTTATCAAATCTATTAGACTCCACGGTAAACACAGCAGAAATCAGAGAGAGAAATCAATGAAGTAGAAAACCCAAGATAGTGATAAAACATCTACTTACTCTATCTCCCTTTTCACCTTTTGTAAAAGGTTCCCCCTAGGAAAATGGGTAGAAAACAGAATCAACTATAAACACTTTCGGAAATAAACTCTCTGAAACTGGATATGGATGAATCCTGCAGGTCAAACTCAGACCTCTGTCGCAAAAAAAGCCCCTGAGATGACTCAGAATGTCACATGGTCTGCTTGCACAGTTTAAAGGGAGCATATGAGAATTAATTTAAAAAACTCTTTCATATTCCCAAGTGAACAGTAAGTTAATCATTCTAATACTATTTTGAGAACCCTGAGTGGAACAAATTGGAATGCTGCCCAAGGCCAAAGTTTCCTTTTGCATGGTTCACATAGAAGCTGATCACATTCTCTCCCTCCCTCTCTCCCTCTTTTTTTCTCCCTTTCCTTCCCTCTCCTTCTCCCCCCGCCCTACATGCGCACACACACACACACACACACACACACACACACACACACACACTGAGGCTTTCTCTCATTAGCTTCTTTTCTGCAGTTACATGTACATGATTTCGTGTACTCTTCACAACAGTGCTGTGGGCAAGACATGGTCCCATTTCAAGCAAGAGGAAAGAGACTCAGAAGGGTTATGCATAACTGAGTTATTTCCCCTAAAATAGCACTCACCCACTTTATGTCTCCTTGTTTATCTTGCCTATAAACTCTACGGATATAGGGATTTAATTGATCTAGACTGTCACAATATCTCTGGTGTACCCTGTTGGTGTCTGGTAAAAGTTCATTAAAGAATTTTAAGTTATGCAGATATAACAGTAATAGCTGATGTTCATTAAATCCTCATAATGTATCAAACACTGATCTAGTCACTGTTCTAGTTAGTTCTTATGTGTCACCATTAGTATACCCATTTACAGATAAGGAAAATGAGGCACAGAGAAGTTAAGTAATTTCCCTAAGGTCATATAGCCAGTGAGAGGTCATTCAGGATTTAAACCTATACAACCTGACTTCAAGTCCAGGCTTTGGTTGCTCAGTCTGATTTGATTTGTAATTTGATTCACTTGTTTGAAGTGAGTGATTTGACAATAAGATGGAGACCATACATTAAAAATATTTTTCTTTTGCATATGAAAGTCAAGAGCAAATGTGAGAACTATATGGTCCTCTTAGGGACTGACGATCTCTTAAACGAATCACTAATGGGAGAGAAGTAGTTAGTAAATAAACCTCTGTGGTTTGCACCTCATGTACTATGTGCTAGGAACTAGAGGGCTCACCTTCTTCTCTCTCATATTTCCTAGCTCCCTTGCAGTTACCTGGAGGCATTCAGCTAGTATTGGCAATGCAATGTGAGTAGATGTAACATGTGTTACTTGCAGGCTGAGGTAAGGAGAGCCCATTCAAGATGTTTCAGTCCCACTTTCCCTGCAGTGATGACTGAGAAGGTTGTGTCTACTAGATGGCTGAGTTGCATTGTGGTAATCAGCCTGGTACCTCAGTGCAGTGACTGTCAACACCCATTCCTCCCAACCCAATCATGCTGGGCATGCAGAATGAGCAAGACATGATATTTCTTGCATTAAGCCTCAGAGATTTCAGGGTTAATGTGTTACCTAGCATAACTTAGCCTACCTTGTTATGCCCCATATCTAGCCAACATGATTAAATCTCATTATTGGTTGGTGCGCCTGGGTGCCTCAGTAGGTTAAACATCCAACTCTTGATTTCAGCGCAGGTCATGATTTCATGGTTCATAAGTTCAAGCCCCACATTAGGTTCTGTGCTGCCTGCTTGGGATTCTGTCTCTCCCTAGCTCTGCCTCTCCCCTTCTCATGCTCGTTCTCTCTCTCTCTCTCTCAGAATAAATAAATAAAGCTTAAAAATTTTTTTAAAAATCTCTTATTATTGGTTAATTGTTATACATTAAATCAGAGCTTTGTTTATATTCTTGTCTTTCAGCCTTAATTCAAAAAATTCTATTTGATTTTTAAGAAAGGAGATGATGTTATTTAGATATGAGCAGTGGGCCACATTGCTTATAAACTGCTTATTTTTGCTTATATCACATTGCTTATATCATGCGTATTTAGAGCCACTGTGAAGCCATACTGATTAAAATAACAGGTTAAAACAAACAAAATAAAACCAGGAAGCAGAGACTGGTTATCTCAAGACTTGATATTTAGTCCTAGCTCGAGTGGCCACTATCTGGGTCAAGTTACTTGCCTTTTAAAACCTCTCTTTATCTGTAAAATCATGAGGTTTAACCAGATGCTCTCTTAAGTATACTTTAGCTCTGATATGTTACACATAAAGTCATATTCTAAATGTTCAGTAGCGGAGGGAAAACTGCCATTCAGGATAACTGATGCAGAACTCAAATCTGGATGAAAACCATTCCTCTTCTTTGGCCTTTTGGTGACTTTGCTAAGTCAAGTGCAGAATCTGTACTGGAATAGAAAGTGTGAGAGGGGTGCCGGGGTGGCTCAGTCAGTTAAGTATCTGACTTCAGCTCAGGTCATGATCTCATGGGTTGTGGGTTCGAGTCCCATGTCAGGTTCTATGCTGACAGCTCTGAGTCTGGAGCCTGCTTCAGATTCTGTGTCTCCCCCTCTCTCTGCCTCTCCCTAATTTGTGCTCTGTCTCTCTCTCTCAAAAATAAATAAACATTTAAAAAAAAGTGTGAGACCACAAAGAGCTAAACTACTCTGCATAGCATTGTAAACATGTGTTTCTTTTATGTGGGGGGCAGAGAGGAAGGCAGGCAAGATGTTAAAGTAGTTTCCTTCATCTGTGATTTCACTTTCCATGATTTGTTATTCATAGTCAACTGCAGTCTGGAAGCAGATTATCCTCCTTCTGAGGAATCATCATGTCAATAATAGCCTAACACTATGTCACAACACCTACGTCATTCACCTCACTTCATCTCTTCACGTAGGCATTGATCATCTCACTTCAGCACAAGAAGGGCAAGTGCAGTACAAGATATTCTGAGAGAGAGCACATTCACATAGCTTATCACAGTATATTGTTATAACTGTCCTATTTTATTATTAGTTATTGTTGAGAATCTCTTGCTGTGCCTAATTTATAAATTAAACTTCATCATAGGTACCTATGTATACGAAAAAAAAAAGTGTATACAGTCGACCCTGAACAACACAGGTTTGAACTGCATGGGTTTAATTATATGCAGATTTTTTAATAGTACAGTACTGTAAAATGCGTTTTCTCTTATGGTTCTCTTCAAATTTTCTTTTCTCTAGCTTCCTTATTGTACAAATACAACATAATACAGATAACATACAAAATATGTTTTAATTGTTCATCTTATTGGTAAGGCTTCTGGTCAACAGTAGGCTATTAGTAATTAAATTTTGGGGAGTTGAGAGCTATATGTGGATTTTTGACTATGCTGGGGATTAGTGCCCCTAACCCCTGTGTTGCTCAGGGCTAACTGTAGAGGGTTGGGTTCTATTGGTGGTTTTAGGCATCCACACTGGAGGTCTTCGAACCTATCCCCCTTGAACAGGTGGGACTACTGTATAAGGAAACTAGCAAAGAGAAAAAAGGAGAAGTCTGTTTCTCCTGGGTATAGCTAATGGTAATCTAAGTAGGGTAGGTGGGCTGCCGCAAACGTCTGTGGTGGGAAAGACAGCCAGAGCGGAATCTCCTACAAACTGTGAAGTCCTCCCACCCATGCTACTCAGAGCATGACCCAAGGCCCAACAGCATGAGCACCACCTGGGAGCTATTGAGAAATGCAGCCTCTCAGGCCCCACCCAGACCTATTAAATTAGACCCTGCATTTCAAAAGATCCCCAGGTGATTCAAATGCACTTTTCACGTGAGAAACACTGCTCTTAACCCACTCCAAGTTCCTTTTTCTCTGCCCTTCCTGTTTTTCAGTAGAATTTTTGCAAATCTGAAGTCCAGGTCTGCCACGCATCACCTCATAGTTTAAGACGTGAGTGTCAGTGTCCAAGCTAGAAGGGGAGACAGGGTAGACCTAGAGATGCAGTTAAGAATGCTAAGAGTTGCCAACAAGTGTGGAACATCAGGAATAGTTGAGCAGACGGAGGGGAACAATCACCAGGCTGGATTTGTGGAACGTGAGTTTCTCGGACTTTCTTGGAACTATAAAGTTGGGAAACCCTGTAGAGACTGTCAGTTGCTGAAGTTGAATATGGAAGCTTGGACTAGACATGAAAGGCCAGCATGGCCTCTACAGGGAGGACAGCTTGTGGTAGGTACTTGGGCAATAGCACTGACTCTAAAGCTGTCTGAAAAATTACTGTCATAGCCAAAGATGCCTAAATTTTCAAGTGGAAGCACAGGGAAAATTTGATTTTGTAATGTTAAATACTTTAAATACTGTTTCTGTTTAATGTACAGGCATTTTAGTGACCTCTGCAGTCACTATCCCTGGTAAACTTATATCCTTTGGTCACAATGGCAAGGAAACAGGAAAAAGGGATTTTTAAAAGGTATTACACTTTCCCCCATTTTTATTGTTTAATTAATTTTTAAAATTTACATCCAAGTTAGTTAGCATACAGTGCAACAATGATTTCAGGAGTAGATTCCAGTGATTCATCCCCTATATATAACACCCAGTGCTCTCTCTCTCTCTATACATATATATATATATATATATATACATACATACATACATATATATACATATTACACTTTTTGATAAAGATAAAAATTTAAGTCTGAGTCTTGCTGATTCGTATGGACTGCGGTGGGTTTTGTTTTTTTCAGTAGGATTTTTTAAAAGTGATTTTTGAACTAGGATTCATGTAATCTCTTTAGGTAGTCCTATTTGAGTATAAATGATAATTTAGGTTTTCTCCCCTTACACAAGAATTACATTTTGAAAGAAAGTGGTCTCAGTAATATTGAAAAGTGGCTTAAAAAGCCACTTTGATTTTTATAAAAACCAAGGAAAGAAAATAACTTCAGAAAGTATACTAAGAGAAGATAGATCCAAGTTTTTAAATCTTTTGGATAGATTAGCTCCAATTATTTTATATATTGGCTTTATTATTTATTATAGTTATAATGTTTAGTTACAGCAGGGCAGCTTAGTAATTTTTAAACCCTGTATTCTAGAATCAGTCTATCTAAGTGTAATTTACAGCTCTAACACACTAGCTGCATGACCTAAGGCAAGTTACTTAACCTCTCTGGCCTCAGTTTCCTCATATTAAGAATAAGAGTGATAATATCCTACCTATCTCATTAAAAAAAAGATTAAGTGACTTAATGCCTCACATAGAGCATTTGCTCAAATATCTGATCGACTGTTGTTTGCCAAACAAGGTTCACAGAATTAGGGCTGAGTGGAAAAATACTTTTAATTTTATTTTTTTGAATATTCTTCCTTTGTCCTAAAAGTGGTAATACTTACAGATTCTCCTTTTTGACCTTTAGGGCCAATGGACCCTGGAAATCCTGGTTGTCCAGGTTCACCCTATTGAGAAAAGCAGAGGAGTGATTTTGCAGGAGGTCAGATAAGGACTGTAGTGACTCTCAGATTCAAGAGTGACTGTGCTCCTTCTGGCCATGGAATTTACCTACTATCGTCCAAGAGACAATGAGGAGTTCTGAATGCAGTTATACTATCATGTATTTGTCAGCACTTCACAATGCCTTTAGCTCTCTCAGAAATCCATAATATTCATTATGATATTTAAAATTAATGTGAAACAAATTATTTTTCAAGAAAAGATTCAGAGAAGAAAAAAATATGATTTTGTCCTGTTTTACCAAAAGTTTTTTTTTGTGTGTGTGATCTTAAAGACATCAGATTGTTTAACTGACAATAATCCAAGACTCATTTTGTCTCAGACACTTCTTTCCTTTTTTAGGTGGAGGGAGGTGGAGGAGTGGGGAGCCATGGGAAGAAAAGGGAGTCGCTCAGCTGTTTCCAGCATTGATATAATCACTTAAATGACTGGCTGTGGACAAAGAAGGCATTCTTGTCCATGTGGTAACAGCAGCTTAGGAATGTGTAAGATGTTCTGGTCAGAGATCTTGAAGAGGGATTTGTATGTGACATATAAAAAAGTATTTTGAGAAAATACAATTTAGAACTAATACTGTGGAAAGGAAATGGATCACTAATCAGACTTTGGAGGATCCCATCAGCATTGTGCTTCCTTTTAGCATCTATCAAGATCCTTGAATATCACATGATGGTTAAAGTAAATATAGCCACTGGAAGTATGTCTGGTTTTTCTTCCAACTTCAAAAGCATTTTTGCAAAATGATTTTCACCATTGCATTTCTGGGCATATACCGTTTTCACCTGCCTCATACATTTTTTATTTTGAAAAAAAAAAAAGGAAAACATAAAGTCGAATATGTCAAATCTCTGTGTACTAGGTACTCCAAATGAAAGTAATACAAAAGTTTGCAATCTAAGAAGAAATTTCCTATATTTCCCCCTCTATTTCTGTCCCAGAGGAATCCCTCTTGAATGTAGTGTTTATATTTTCAGTCTGTATTTTTTCAGACTGCATATATGTAATCATAAACAATATATTATTTTGGATATTTAAAACAAATTCCACAAGTAGCTTTATTCTGTATACGATATCCTGTAACTTTCTTTTCACCACTCAAGGTTGTTTTTAATATCCATTCCTATTATACATATAGATCTAGTTCACTCATTGTAACCACTGGGCAGTTTTCTATAATGTTATTATATACCATGGTTTATCTCAAGCCCCATTGCTGGGCATTTGGGTTGTCTCTAGCTTTTCTTTATTTTAAACAAGGAGGTAGTGCACATCTCTATGTCTTCCCCATTCTTTGGATGTGTTTATCTGTTTATTTTAAAGCTACCCAAAGTACTTCAAATAAATTTACTACAGTTCCAAAAATGTTGGCTCATTTCCACATTTCTATCTAAATCAGTGTCTTGTGACTTTACACTAGAGGAAGATGGAGTGTGTCATGTGCAATTGATAGAGAAGATCGTATTTTTCAAAAGATTCTTCTAGATTTGTGGAATATATTTTGTAAAATTAATCTTGATTTTACTAATGTAAGTATTTTTCCTTCTAGCACCTAGACATTTAATGTACCATCATCAGTCTTCTACTTACCACACTGCAGCAGATGCTATTTTTTCTAGATATAATGAATTCTATCCAAAATAAGAAGAAAGAGAAATTGGTAGATACATTTAAAAAGCCAATTGCTGTTGGTTGTAAAGAGAAAATATACAACTGGCTTTGTCTGATCATTAGGATGTACAGAGTGACCATCCTGTTACTCATCTGGTAGGTGTTAAAATCCCCCAGCATAGGAGTGAAGGGAAAATATGCTTAGTTGTTAGACTGATCTGCAAAATATAAAAGTAGAAATCTGGGAAGGGGTCTAGAAATTGCTATTAAAATATATCTGCCTGATACCAAAGGGGAAGGAGAGGGGATTGTACAAGGAAGAAGAGTAATTATATTCAGAGCTGCTATACATTTGAACCCACATGAATAAGTCTCCATTGAAATGTAGAGGAAGGACCCAATAGAGGCATCGGTCTATCTCTCTGAGTGGTACTTGGTCAGGCTGGACTTAGAGGAAATCTTAGGGACCTATTCCCTCATATAAAATTCTACAAACAAAAACATTTCATACCTGAATCTTAGACACTTGAGGAGTTGCTTTTCATATTTAAAATGAATGTTCAGTGATTTATCACTGTGGGTAGGAGTTAAAAGAGAAGAGATGAATCTACTGAGCTTCAGGAAAGGCTTTCCTCTAATTTGACACTTTCAATGTTATTTGAAAGGCCTAGTGCTACTGAGGCTCAGTTTATTCCCCCTGACAGTTGGCACCAAAAGATACCTCCTTATTTAGTAGTAATCCTTAGATGTGCTGCTACCTTCTTCCACTGTCTATAGAAAGGAGTAGTTCTCCTCAGCCAATCCGTAAACACATTATTCCTTCGCCATGTTCTGCCAGTCTCAGGAAAGCTGTAGAGCAGATTTCATCATTTCAACACTGGTCTTCCGGTCACACTGCTGCCATGATCTCTATGGCCAGTTACTAGTAGCAACTAGTGTCCGTTGGTGTTTCTCTATTTTAGTGTTCTTGATACAGGATGTGGCTGCTAAGCCAAGAGTGATCTATGTAGATTCTGCTGCTGTTTGCGTGTCCTGGTGCTTCATTGTGATTTTGGGTTCTAAGTGGTAGGTTGCTTTTGTGATTCTATTGTGCAGTAAAAAGTGATGTATTCTACAGCAATAATGGATCACTTAAGTGTTGAAATTGTACTTCTGGCTAAATCTTTTGTTCAACAATATAAATAAGGTCCTTTCTCTGTCAAAATTATGGTGGGGATACAAAGATGAATAAGACCAGGTATTAAGGATGACAACAACTATGAATACCAAAGAGAGAGAAATGAGACTTCATGAGAACAAAGTCTGGAGCAGATGAATGGAAAGGAACAAATCTTTAGTGGAAGCTTAATATGTGTCAGGTATTGTGTTTTTGAGTAAGCTCATCTCTCATTTGGTTTCAATCCTGCCATCAACTCCTTGTGTAGACACAATTATGCCCATTTTACAGATGAGAAAACTGATGCTCAGAGAAATAAAATGATTTTCTCAAGTGGTTAGTTAATGGCACAATGAATTTTGACCCCAGAACTCATGTTTTTTCCAACACCCTCTGGTTCTCACTCCTGACTGCTTGTTAGAATCATCTAAAGCACTTCTAAACACATTCCCTCAGATTTATTTGCATGGGTTCAAATATATAGACTCAATGCCAGGTCAACCACAGGTATGGGCTGCCCAGCAAATCAGAGTCTCTGGGCGTGAGGCCTGAGCAGTAGTATTTTCTAAGAGCTCTCCATGTGATCTCAAAGTGCAGCCAGGGTTCAGAACCACCAAGGTCCACCATAGGTGCAAGCAAAGATCTGTGAGGGCAGTTTGAAGGAGGTTTAAATTCTCATTATGGTGACCCATGAATAGTATTGTAATTTAAAAAAATGAATGTATTGATTCAGAACAAATACTAACTACTTAGTACCTACAGGTAGAGGTAGAGGTGACCTCACTCTTCCCAGCAAGTGCTATCTTGTCTTTCAGTTGATTTTATGCATTATTTATTGGCAGAGTCTTTCTGTTAATTAGAATTCTTACAAATCATTTTATATGTACATTTATATCATGTACTGTATCAAACTCCCTGTAGACTCTTCTAGGTTATTTCTCTCTGGGTGGGAGGAGGGAACAATTATGCCACTGGCATTTTCTAATTCCACTTAAGATTCTGAAGTAACTAGAAAAGATTTTGAGCAATAGAAAAGGTCCTTAGAGTTTGAAATACACCTGTTTTACAGAATCAAATTTCTCATCATTGAGGTCTTAAGAATTCCTAAGTAACATATGTTTCCTAATGAACATAGCAAAACAGAAGCCAGCTGTTTGGTTTCAATAAATGAATCATCATTTAAATACTTTAAAAGTGCCACAGTACTCTTCTTTGCTCAGCTGTCCTATATGACAAGCTTTGTGGCTTTCTTTCTTCCCTCATTAGCACACATGTGCGCAGTAGTAATTGCTTAAAATGTAATGTTTTGTCATGGTGTTGTAGGAACTCTGTAAGCTATTTGGTTACAGAAAATAATGCTAATAATCTAGTTGTACAATCCTAGATACATAAATGCCTTATTATTGCTGTATAATCAATACTTTCTGGATGTCTTTTTAAGAATGTCAAGGTTTCACTTATTTTTTTTTTTTGCAGAAAATTTCATTTTCAATGGTTAATCTAAAAGAAGTTCCTAGTTTGTGTTGAGACCATCTTTTAGCAGTATTTTCTGGTGATAGGTGTATAATCTTTTGAATAGATTGGTTGCACTGATTTATAAGGCACAGAAGTCATATTTTCTTGAATTCATTTCGAAATACCTTGCCCTCAATCAAGAGAATTTTTACTGGGTGAATGAATGAAAGTAGCAGGCCACATTCCCTCAGAGTATTTTCAGACCTACTCATCTCTGTCTGTAGATTTAATGTGCATTGTTTTTTCCTGACAATGGCACATTCACACTGAATCCAAGGTCATCACAATTTCAGAATCAAACCAGAGTGAAACATCTTTCTGAGTGGGCAAGGGAATCTGTTATCTTCATGGTTCATGTAATTAAACCAGTGATGATGGCAAGGAGAATACAATGGAGATTTATCAGTATTTTAATTTTCAAACTCTTGAAATAATAATGATTGTACATTATAAAACCCCACCAATAAAAGCCCCCATGATGGCTTATGCTTGGGTACTTAAGACGACACAAAAATTGGGAGCCTGAGGAATTTTACTAAAGGGGTCTTCAAATGTTTTTTTTTTTTTTTTTTTCAACTTACACAGATTCATGAAACATGGCTTTATGAATCAAAGCCTGTGCCCCAATTTCATTTACCTTGTTCCAGTTATTTCCCCTCGATGTGCTCCCTTCCTCATAGCCAACTGCTATTCATCAATCACTGAGGAGCAGACCCTCAGGGCCTGATCTCACTGTCTGGTCAGGAGGTGGGGAGGCTTGGGCCCCCTGCAGGCTGACCTCCCTAGGGATAGAACCCAGTGTGATAGTGGAACTGTCTCTGACCTGTGAATGTATACACAAGTGTAAAACCCCAGATGTTTTGTTCAGTGTGGCAAATCTGATTACCTTCTCTCCTTTTGGGCCACCAGCTCCATATTCACCAAGGTTTCCCTAGGTAAACATAGGACAAATATAAATACAAAAATAGTCCATTTACTTTTAATACATTCAGCCCCTGCATTAAAAATATAGTCAGATAACAGTGTCATAACAGCTTTTTATGAATACCATGTTAATCATTTTTGCCTCTCTCACATTCTGTGAAATACTCCTGAAAAACTCCAACTTTGGAGATACCATCCATCTTCTCTGTGACTTCCTTCCCTTCCCTCCCACCCACCCCCATAGGAGATGATTCAGGAGAAATACCACACCTCTTAGGGAAAATTGTTGCTACTCCAAATTAATGCTTGGCAACCTCACTTGGTCACCAACAACTCCACTGACATGACTTTGTAACATTGTTAATGGTATCTTTAGTGCTCACTGTAATGGACATTCCATTAATTAACCTCTTGGCTGCACTTGCCACTCTCTTGACTTGTATAATACCTCACTTTCCTAATATCTTCCTATTTCTCTGACCTGTCCCCTTCCTCCCTCTCCTAAGGGGTAAAGGTTAGATCCTCAGGCCTCTGTCCAGACTCTTTTCTCTTCTGACTTAGTATTTTCTCCTGAGCATCCTTCTTCGCTCCCATAGCTTTGGTATTATCTATACAAATATGGACAGTTTTATAAACCCAGCATATATCTCCTTCTCAGTTTTGACTCATGTATCAAATTTTCTACTTGTTGTGTCCACTTGTAAATTCTAGAAAAAAAAATCATATTCAAGAGGTTCAAAGCTGAAATTTAAAAAATACAACAATATACACATATATGGGAGAGAAAGATGAGAACATTACATCACACTGTTAACTTTCATTAGTCAAGAGGTGGGGTCATAACAGTTGACTTCTTCTGAATGTATCTCTCTAGTTACTTGTTAAAATACATAGTAATTTCATTTTATAATTGAAAAAAATCAAGAAAAGAAAGAAAATCAAAGAAAAAAGAAAATCTGAAAATTTTCCCTTTCATAGAGGTCTTTCTTCTTCAATCGGGATATCGTTAACACTGCCATCCTCTGTCGGAGGCCGGTTCCGGCAGGTCCAGGGGTCCCCGAAGGATGGACGGAGTCGGCGAGAGAGAGAGAGAGAGAGAGACAGAGAGACAGAGAGACAGAGAGAGAGAGTGCTCCGAGATTCTTTTTGATCACCAGGCAGGCATCTCTGCTCTGTCGGTTTTGGCATCTTTATTTAAAGGTTCAGCAACAACATGAAGTCAGAGAAAGGAATTTCTTACAACGAGAGGCTATCAATTGCAGAATCATCCTGACCAAGGAAATAACAGGATGTTCTTAGTGAAAAACAGGATAACATATAGGTTAAATTGTATATAGATATGCTAGGAGTCATTCTGTTTGGCTCTCAAGAGGATGAATGTTTCTGAATTGGTTTGTTTGTGGAAACTACCATGGGGGCCCTAAATGTGTCAGTCTTTGTACCTAGGTTTATGTTTTAGCTACTCTTATCTATCCTCATCCCAGCTGCCAGTGTAAGGGAGGGTGTTTGTGGAATGTAGGCCTTGAGGAAGGGACTGCCATGCTTCACCAATTAGCAAAGATATATGTAGTAACTGTGTTTTGCCCTTGTCTGTACCTTAACTTTAAATTAGGCTCTTTGTCTCAGGCCCAGGCTCAATTGTAACTCTTGTGTTCTTAACCCCCTTTATTATCTAAGTCTTGGATCTGCAAGGTCCACAGGAAGAGCCCCTTGACAATCATCCACAGAGCTTTCATCTAAAAGCAGGAATATGCTTTTCCTTATGAGGTATCTGTGTTCAGAATATGGGTCTGATATGGAATATTGTGAGGCCTGGTCAATACCAGCAGGCTCATTTCCAACATGAGCCAGTAGTAGCAGAAAGAGATACCAGTTTTCGTTTCTCATGGCGAGAGCTGTGCAAACAGTGCCATATCCTTGCTGTGACTGTCATCCAGCGAGGCTAGTGTGGCTCCCGGCACTCCTCCTTATTCCTCAAGTCCCATTAGTCATCCAGACTGGTTTTCCTGTTCCCCAAGTCTCTTCTTTTCATACTACCTGTCTTCACTCCAGGCAAGCTATCATCACGTCTTGCCAGGACTATTGCAGTAGCTTCCTAATTGGCATTCTATAATCCACTCCTGCTCCCCACACACCTACATTTTCTATGTAAAGTCAGAGAGATAGTCTGAACCCCTTAGCCATCTAAGTCCCAAATGACCTGAACTCATTTTCCTCTCCAGTATCATGGTGGCCACTGCTCTCCCTCAGAATTTCCATCTGGAACAGCTTCTTTTAGCTTCTCAAATGGACCAAGGTACTTCCCATTTCATCCTTTAAGACATCGCTCCGTCCTCGCCTCTTTGTCCAGTTAGCAACCACTCATCCCTCAGGTCTCAACTATTAGAAGATGCCATGCACAGAAGCCTCCTGCAATTCCCAGACAGGTTCCCCTCTCACCTTCTCATTGGATACCGTAGTTTTCCTTCATAACACTTACTACTATTTTTATTATTGTGTTTGGGTAAAAAATTTTGCACCTTTTGCACTAGAATATAAGCTCCATAATGACCTGGAATTTAATGCCCCATTCCTAGCATAGTACCTAACATACAGGAAACATTCAATAAATATTTGTTGAATAAATAAGCCTCTAATTCTAATTTATGTGTTTTCTCATTAACATTTTTTATTAAAATATGTGTGTTGGGGCTCCTGGGTGGCTCGGTCAGTTAAGCATCTGACTCTTGGTTTTGGTTCAGTTCTCACCATTCATGGGCTCGAGCTCCACATGCTGTCAGCATGAAGCCTGCTTGTGCACGCACACTCTCTCTCTCTTTCAAAATAAATAAATAGGTTTAAAAATAAAATAAAATATATGTGTTGATAGAAAAAGTAAAAGTAGAGGAAGTTTTTAAAAAAATATTTATTTTTGAGAGAGAAGGCGAGTATGGGAGGGGCAGAGAGAGATGGAGACAGAGAATCCCAAGCAGGCTCCATGCTGTCAGTGCAGATCCTGATGCAGGGCTTGAACTCAAGCTGTGAGATCATGACCTTAGCCAAAATCAAGAGTTGGATGCTTAAGCACACCTAAAGTAGGGGAATGTTTAAACAACAAAAATATACAGAGGCACTCATTCAGATTGCTGTTACTATAATTTGACATTTCAAATATGCCTTCCATATTCATACTATTCATACTACCCAATCAAAAATAAGTAGTTTATAACTGTTGTTATTGTTGATCTTGTGACAGACATTCTTCATTTTTTCCTAGTTAACTTTGAGGTGAAATGTCTAAATTGAAAATAAAAAATTGTATTCTCAAAATCCTGAGCTGTAAATTATTACAAGGACATATCTGGAAATGAGGTATGAAACCCTAAGACATGTACACACATATATGAAGAGTCAGCAGTTCCCAAACGATAGGTAGCCTGGATGCAACCTGCATAAAACATAAATTTGAGGCATTTCCTGATATACTAGCCATTTGGACATGCCAATCAGTGTATACAACCCATCAGCACCTCTCTCTGGCCGTGTTTAGCGTAGGACATTTTTGGGGAAGCTGGAATATGCTTTGGTATAAGACATGAGTTATCCAGAGATGGGTTTTGGATTGGGAGGGCCCATGCTCTTGAATCGCAGCACAGAAGAGCACCCAAAGTGCATCTAGGTGAGATCATATTACAATACAGCCTCATGGATTAAATCCCTCTCCCATCACACCTCTCAATAGCCTACAGGTTATCAGAGATGCTGTGATTGGGATGAAATGCTGACCTTATAGCACCAGCTCATATTATCTATCCAGATGCTGTACTGTTCTAAAATCTTGATTTTTTTTTTTCCACTGGCTTTTACACCTAGAGGAAAAACAGAGCTATTTACTGCCTACCAGAGCACCATATGTTTGCTTCATTCAATAGCTAGACAAGGAAATCCATCTAATCAAGGATCTTCAGTTGCCTCTGGAGCTGTTCTCCACTCTTGGGATAACAATACTCAAGGCAGGTTTGAACTTGAACTTCGGCAGCATTGACATGTGAGATTTTGCTCTCTACTTTCTCCAAGCTAACGGCACTAGAAAATTCCTTGGCTCTACAGAAATAATAAGAGACAAAGTCCTTGTGTTTCTGAATCTAACATTCTGCCATACATATTATTCTAATTTTACTAGGTCATTTGTTTATTGGAGCCATGTTATTTGAATGGTTTCTTACATACCTTTTGAATAAATGAAATAGTTGCATCATTTTAAATGTGTTCATTTAAAAATTGCTGTGGTGCTGTGATAAGGGTTGTGGTGCAGGGTGCTAATCTGCCTGGCCATCTCAAGTCAGGGGTGCCTGTGTGGCTCAGTTGGTTAAGCATCCAACTCTTGATTTCGGCTTAGGTCAATGTTCTTGCGGTTCATGGGACTGAGTCCTGCATCGGGCTTTGTGCTGACAGCGAGGAACCTGCTTGGGATTCTCTTTCTCCACCCCTCTCTCTCCCTTCCTCTCCCCCTCCTTGGCTCATGCTACCTCTCGCTCTCAAAATAAATAAATAAACTTAAGAAAAAGAGAGAATTTGGGGATGTCAGAACTTGTCCTCTGTTCTCTTACGGGAGATGATGAATGGGATTTTTGAAACCTATAGGCAGGCAAGTGGGAAGACTCAAGCTATCTCATGTGACTTGGAGAAGGTATTCGCTGAAAAGAAGGGCTTGTATAGGTTGGACCACAGGAGATGGTTCATAGGGAGGAAGACACAGGATGTTAGGATTTAAATTTCATTTCTGAATCTCCTGGGCTCAGAAGGGTTGCCTCTAGTGTCTCTGAGGAAGCCTTCACTTTCTAGGCCATGGTTGGCTTTAACTCCCTGTTTGGAAAGACCTTCCATGTTTGATTGTTGGAGAAAGGTTTTCTGTCCTTTCTGGTGTGTATATATTAAAATGAAGTTATGATTTGACACTTGAAAGAAAAATAGATTATTTTGCTAGCAAATTGGTTTTTTGGATCAACAATTTGGAGAAGTGAACACCAGAATTGGCTGCTGGGAGGCACAGCGTCAATCTCCAGAAGCTGAGACTGGTTCTCTGCAAATCGCACCGAGCGTGACGATAGAAGATCACACAACTGTGCATTTTCAATGTGGATCTTTAAAAACAATATCAGATGTGAAATCCACCCATTCCTTGCCTCCACACATAATACTTTTTTCCCCATCTAGACTGTTGTGAGGAGCTCTGGATCTGATGGCTTTAGCATTTGACAGAGCCTATCAAATTTGTATTAAAATCCCCAGAGTTGGAAACAATGAAGAGCAGTTTGCCCGATTGTGAGCAGATTTTCCTTAAGGGGAAAAATATTCTCAGCATTGTTGCTTCCTGCAAACAATCTCACAGAGTGGGAGCAGCTGTTTGTCAATTATTTTTGTGATGGAGAGATGCCTCAAGTGGGCATGCAAAAATACACATAAACACACTTACATATTCTTCCCAACCTTACTTTGTGGTTTCTCTCTCCATTCCTTACTTCCTTCCCCCACTCCATTCCCTTTTTGATTTGTGCCATGAGGTGACATGGTTTCTGATGCCTGAACTTCTTCCCTCCAGAAGACAGGAGGAAAATCATAGGCGAAAAGACTAATTCCTGTAAAGGGGCCACGGGACAATTCCCTGGCCTTTGAGGATTCCTGGGACTGTGGGCTCCACCAGTTAGAACGGGGAGGAGGGGCGTCCGAGTCACCTGCTGATCGTCCTCCCATGGGTTGCTGCTTCAGCAGAATCTTGGCTGCAAGACTGGGAGCTGAGTTGCTGAGGTCCAAGGCTCAAATGCAGACATTAATTACATAAATCAATGCCAATTTAAAAGGGATTATTTTAACCTTGAAACGTTACTTTATATGTCTCAATACATGGTCCATTATTTAATCTCCAGGAAAGTTTCACTCATGTTCCTTTCTCTCTCCATGCAATGAATTGCAAACTGAAACTGCCTCAGTATCCAAAACAGAGGTAAGTGGGTAAAGTCACTGCTAAATGAAAACATGCATCTAGCTCCTCACGGCACACTTGGCCCTTTCCTTTGCAAAGGTGTAGTAAGGATGGAGTGGTTACCATTCAGAAATACTGGTCAGTTTAAGTACTGAGAAGGTGGGCCCTACCTCCTCCATCCATTCTGATGGGGGCTCATATAACAGCCCTAACTACCCTCAGGGTGAAACCAAGTAAAGTCTTTGGGAAGCTACCTTCCATTAAATTTCAGAAGGGTCTAAAGTCTTTTGATGCTAAGTGGTTATAATGCATCATTTGGGGGAAGAAAAGCTATGGTCTCTCCTCTCTAACTAGGAAGGCTCCAGCTTCACAGTCATGTTTTAAGCACAGGGGGACTAAATACCTGTGAGCTTCAGTCCTGTAAAGGCAATTAGGATACATAGCTGGAGCTATTTGGGGCAAGATAATAGCTAAGTTCAAAGTACTACAAAGTTTGCTACTAGCAAGACTCTCCACTTGCCTGCTTTGGTCAGCCCCCAGTTTTTGGAAATAAAACCTTCAAGTTAAAAAATTTACATTCTCAACTTTAGACCAAAATATAAATGCTTCATATATCTTCATTTAAGGGAAAAACTGACTCATCGGCAAGATAAACTATATATAGAAGTAGTGTCTGTAAAGATATGAGCTTTAAAAGTTTTGCAAGGGATAGCAAATATTTAAGTAGCTGAGTAGCAACTTGGTAAATTTTATACCAAAGGTGATAGTAATAAAGTGTGTTCTTTAAGTTTTTCTAGCTGACATTGTGACATCAGAGCCAACTCATTCTCATTATTTTGAAGCATTTATGATAAATCCTATTTTGTGACAGTAGATGTCATTACAGAAAAGCATTTTACTTTAACTGATTAATCTTAGATACGTTTCACTTTTTTTCCCACTTGTGCCAAGCCCTAATGTTTTGAAAAAGCTGGGATAGATCTATTAAAAAAATGTTTAGTAAAGAATCATAAAATATACCCCAAACATCCTTCCTAGTAGAATACTCCCTGGAAAATCTAAGTAAATGAGAAAATATAAGACAGGGTCACTTAGAAAGTATAACAAGCCTTCCACACTTTCCATAGTCTTTACGTTGAGTGCAATCTGATCAAAGAAGAACTGGGATTTTTAAAAACTAATTAGCTCATCTTTTAATAAACATTTTTTTCTGAGCACTTGCTATCTTCAGGGCCTTTGGTGGCACATAGCATCTCTTTGAGATTTCTAAACAGAAAGAATGATGGTAGTCAGAGGAATTTATAAAAATGGAAAGCAAAAACATAGAGGAGAGACAGAAAGGGGGGTGTCCCTGAATTAGTTTTTGTGTAGAGGCACAATTATTCACCACAAAGTACCAACAATAAGCTATCAAGTATAGAAGGGATCTTAGTCAGTGAACAGAATGCCTCACTTTGAGTGATCAGACCTCAAATACTTGTTATTAAATGAGGAGTCAATCAATGGTTTCACTTAGGTCTCGGGGTCTTATACCATTGCCAGCACCCATTTCCCCCCCCTCTGTTGTGTTTCCTTGGAGACAGAGAGTAAAACTGTCTTGCCTTCTGGTACTCAGGTATCTCCAGGTCAGTATTCCATCTATCCTGATTGTAATTTCAAAACCTTGGGGAATTGGGGCACCTGGGTGACTCAGTCAGTTGAGCGTCTGACTTTGGCTCAGGCCATGATCTCACGGTTCGTGGGTTCGAGCCCCGTGTCGGGCTCTGCGCTGACAGCCAGCTCAGAGCCTGGAGCCTATTTCAGATTCTGTGTCTCCCTGTTTCTCTGACCCTCCCCTGCCCATGCTGTCTCTCTCAGAAATAAATAAAACATTAAAAAAACCTTGGGGAAGTGGCTCCCCTTAAAAGTGGCTCTCCCCTGAAAGTTGGGAGACTCCCAGTCTTGGCCTATGGTATGTAAAAGTTTGCTCAAGGTTTTAGCACAGCAGAGATTAGTTTTGATAAAAAATCCATCACATACTGTGCTCCTCGAGCTTCAAGGCAGCAAGCAATCTATTTCTACCCTGAGAGAAACCGGACATATAGCAGTATCAAGGTGAAACATGGTTTTTGCATTAGTTTTTTACATGACGTTTTGTAAACTTCAAAGTAATTTTTTAATTTATAAAAATAATATACTGGTTTTGTAAAAAGATGCTAAGCAAAATGCATTTTTTTGAAACAGCCTTTCAGCATGGAAAGAGATTAAGTATATGCGATCATGTTTCAAGGTCTGAGCAGTTAGGAATTAAGACTTTTTTTTTTTCAAATACATGATTACATAAAATCTAATAAGGTGTATATAGATGTGACAAAAAGAAGCCATACATACCTTGTTATGATATCCAAGAGTTTGTTGTACTCCTTGTATTCCAGGAGGTCCCTGTATTAGAAATAAATCAAAGATAAATATATAAACACCAGAAGAATGTGAATTTAAACAGTGTATTTAAGAATTCCTGAAATCTTCCAGTTAAAAAAAGGAAGAGTATGTTTAGTCAAATATTCTAATTCATAGAGAATTACAAGGGCATTAGCTTCTCAGGTTCCTAAAGGTATCTCTAGGTTAAATCCTGCATGAATCCAAAGAGGGGTCCTAAGTGGGAACGTGTAACATTTTACCAGAAGGTCAGCCATCAGCACATTCTTTATTAAAAAATATTGCACCCATAAAACTTCTCCAGGTAAGAGGTTGTAGCTTCAGTTTATTTTTGACACTTTTCAAGGGGCTTTGATCAATATATTATAAAATTGGGTGCCCGTGTGTTAACTTAGAAAACAGGGGGAAAATATTTTTTCTATTACTTTATTCTTCTGAATTAGCGGAGTAAAAATGGCTGCACGTGGACATTCAGGCCAGAAAAAAGAGGTCTGTTCAAAAACCTCAGACTTAAGACATTGAAATGCTTGTAGTTTTCAGCTGACATGGAATGTTCACTAAGCACTGTGCTGAGGTTTGGGTAGATGGGGAAGAAGACATCTGTCTGTCCCTAAAAATTCCTGATAGAGAAAAAAAGAAGAGTCTCTGAGTTTTCAGGGATTACATTTTGGGGAGAGAGGGCCATAAGAAAATACAAAGCTTAGCATTATTTTAAATCAAGTGGTTCAAGCCAAGAGAGAGTCAGCAATGTCAAAAAAGAGACTGCATATTTCATTTAGACCTTGAAAACTCCTCAGAGGAGAGAAAATATTACAGAAGCAAAGTTCTTTACATTTTACCTCAGAAGATAACAGAAAGAAAGATTAAGACTGAGCAAATCAAACACCACTGCTGTACAAAAATTATTTTCTTTAAAAAGGAATAAAAACTTAGAAAAGTGAAGTAAACCTTAAGGAACAATTACTAGCTGTACTCACTGATAGAGGTAACACCTTAAGTATATTAAAAAAATTAACATCAGTTAACATTTATGACTGGTACTCCTTATGAACAGCTGTGTCTGAAGGTCTCTTCTAATGTGGAACCTTTGTATTGTGTCACTAAATGCAGAGGACACAAAGATGTAATGATGGATGTCTGGAAGCAGGTTGATATAACTCTTGAGAAAATAATAGGCCTCACGAGTAACGGAGCTGAGTATGATTGGAAAGACAAACGATGCTGTTACCTTGCTGAAATAAAAACAGAGCTAATGTCAGAAAAGAATTCTCATGGCACTATATTTTTTTCACATTCTTTTTCTATCAGCCAGCTTTGTGTATTCTAGGTCAGTTAGATGAAATAATGAGGGAAGGGGAAATTGGGTTGAGAGTTGTAAAGAAGTTTCTAGCCTACAAGATGCAAACTAAACACTCATTCTTGAAAATCAGGAAACATGAGATTCTTTACACATTGATCCTTCTGCAGCAATATAATGAGGCAAGGAGAAATGTGAGCTAGCATATGTAGTAGCATCAACTGGTAACGTATAGGCAAATGCATAGTAGGCATTTGGTGAATGGTGAATGTATGTTGATAATATGGACAATTAAATCAAAGATCAGTGGTGTGATGGGTAAATTTAGCTTCATACACATTCATCCTAGTTGAATGTATTAATAATTAGGGATCCCAAATATAGGAGAATAATACAGTCTCTCAAATGGAGCAGAAGAATCCATCAAATAAGAATAGTAAACATTGATATAGGACTTACTCTGGGCCAGGCATTATACCAGATATTTTATGTGCATTAACTCATTTAATCCCTACAGTGACACTGAAAGGTACATACCATCATTATTTCCGGATATAGGAAATGAGGGTTAGAAATTGTTAACTAGCCCAAGGTCACATCACTGCTAAGTGACAGGGCTTTATATTTAACATAGGCAGCTGGACCCAAACTCAGCTCTCATCTACTCACCTATCTTAACTTGAAAGCGGACTCTCAGTCTAAAATAATTTTGGTAGTAATTTTTTTATTATGTTGATTGGGCCCCAGAGTACATGGGTGATCACTCTTCTACGTTCTACTTAATAAATTGAAATAGGAAAAAAAAAAATCAACAGAACTTGTACTTAGCACTTCTCATGAGCCCGCACTGTGATTAGTGCAGGAGGGGAAGACAGAAGCACTTTGTTTTTAGATATAGTCCCACTATTTAGATGAAGGAGGCCCCTCTAACTATTCTTTGCATCTCCCATCTATCTTGATACATTCTTGCAACCGATGGTAGGGATATTATGCTTAAATATTCCCCCAAATTCCTCTCAACCCACAGGTATTATCAAAATGCATCTGATCTTTGTTTGTAGAGGTTGGGAGAGGGGGTAGTCAAAGGATATAAGAAGTAGGGGCCTTCAAAAAGGAGGCTCTAGGGGCGCCTGGATGGCTCAGTTGGTTAAGCATCCGACTTCGGCTCAGGTCATTATCTCACAGTCAGTGGGTTCGAGCCCCCCATCGGGCTCTGTGCGGACCGCTAGCTCAGAGCCTGGAGCCTGTTTCGGATTCTGTGTCTCCCTCTTTCTCTGACCCTTTCCTGCTCATGCTGTCTCTATCAGAAAAAAATAAAAAACATTAATTAAAAAAGGGGGGCTCTAGAAGACAAAAATAAGGAAGGAAAAATAGGAGAGCGGATTGCATGGTAGGGGTTACATGGCACAGAACAGGTAGCAGCATGGATGAGAATAGTAAAAATAATAGGATGAAAAAAATTGGGTGAGGGGACACCTGGGTGGCCCGGTGGGATAAGCGTCCGACTTTGGCTCAGGTCATGATCTTGCAGTTCGTTTGAGCCTTGCACTGGGCTCTGCACTAAAAGCTCAGAGCCTGGAGCCTGCTTGGATTCTGTGTTTCCCTCTCTCTCTGACCCTCTCCCACTCATGCTCCGTGTGTGTGTGTGTGTGTGTGTGTGTGTGTGTGTCTCAAAAATAAATAGACATTAAAAATTTTTAAAAAAGAAAAGAAAAAAATGGATGAGAATTAGGTATGATCTTTTACAGCCTGGCTATCTCCTCACAGTGTATAGCTGTATTACATAAACCCAGAACATATTCCTTATCCAGGATCCTGATCTTGCTGTTGAGCACACCACTAGGGGCAAGGCAGGAGGGCTCCACACTGCTCCTCCCTCTTAAAACAAAATCAAGAGCACAACTCATTGAACAGAGACTCTGGCCCATAGAAAAGTTTGAACAATATAATTCAGATATACACAGGATTAATTAGCCTATAAAAGTTGCTTCCACATTTATATATGTTGTATTCTTGCCATAAAATGTCATATCCACAAAGTAGTGCTCCAAATGTGGTCAACCTAAAGTTTTAGGCTCTACTACCTTATCTGCTGATGAGCATTTATGGTGACATTTTCTTTCTTGTTCTTTTAGTCAGTAGGATACACTGGGTATCACAGATTCCAGGTTTAATGTAACAGAGATTTACAGCTAACAGTCTACGCTGAAGGCAATACTTTACACAAATTCTCCCTGAGGGCTAAAGAAACCTTGAGGTGACTGAAAGAAGACTCCAGCATAGAGTCCTCAGGCAGTCTACCTCTGCCCTGACTGCAGTCAAATGGCAACATCTAACTGGGTTGTTCTGAAACTGGCAAAAAAAAAAAAAAAAACCCACCTCAATGTGGGGATAGTGACCACAGAAAAACACTATGCATATAAATGTGGAGAGCAACTCTCTGTTTACTTTGGAAGACCAATAGAAACCCTGATGTCTTGGAATTGGCTGTTCTGGAGCCACATCCCCAAGAGATATGCTATTTTCCTATTTTCTATTCTGGTACAATGCATGGCTGGTGAAGATCCAACAAGCCGTTGGTTTCCAAGTTTAGTAAGAGCTCTCAGTCTTACAGACTATCAATCAACTCTGAGGAAGAAGTTAAAGACTTATGGTAAGTGACAGTTCTCCTGGCACCACATGGTGTTAGTAGATGCTTCAGGGCACTTGAGAGGTCAATTTCTCTGAGGTCTGTATTTATGAGGACTCATCAAGGAGTTGCTTAGATGACCCAGGCCCAGTGGAGAATGGAGGCTAGCTATGGAGGGCACATTAGCCTTAGCTAACACTCTCAGCAACTCCACTAGGAAAAACAGTTGAAGGATTATGGAAAGAAAAATGTCCCAATATCTTGCTCATGATAGTGGCGTACATGTAGACACACAGAAATCACACCTATACGATGTCTGTCTATCTTTTAGGCAGCTCTGCTTCACTCTACCTGTATTGGGTTGGGAGACATAGGACATCTTGGTTAATGTGATGAGTATACAATTACAAAGCATCTTTAAAGTGCTCATGAGCTCCAAGGAGATACACTTGTTCAGAACCCAACTGGGCTCTTGTGTAATTATCTGAGAGGTCTATAAACCTGGTATGGGTAGAGATCCTGATGTTTCCTATTGCAAAGAACCATACCTGGTGTGAAGTGAATTGATGCTGCATTCAGTTTGGGAGTATATACTCTCAGCAATAGTTTATACCATTTAGAGTTTTATTTTGTTTTGTTTACTAAAATCTTGCTAGAGGTGGAAAACAGAGATGTATTATGAAGCATCATGATGTCTGACACCAGTGTCATCAAATGCATAGTGTGAAAATGATGAGCTATTTGCATTATCATCACTTTTGTTGATTTCAGTTTTGGCTACAGAAGCCCAAAGTTTAAAAGACAGGAAGAGTACTGTGTTAAAGACCACACTCTTCAGTCTTGGTCTTGGCTGTACTTTTACTTTTCAGTTCATATAGTACACAGAGCTCAAAGAACTCTACTTTTGTGCCCCCCCTCCACCCCCCACGGCCTCCTCTTCTCTGGTCTCTGGTGTGAACTCTCTATGCAAGTCAGGGCTAGGACCTTTTGATTCAGCTTTATCACATCCTAGTATTCTGAATCAAAATCTCCATGATTCCATAGTTACTCTGCCTCCTCTCCACTCCTCCCTCCTGAACCATTTCCCTTTTTTCCTTTTCTCTAAAGGCATCCCTTAGTTTTTCCTGACTGCTGACTAAGCCTTCTTGAGCCATCTGGGTGCCACTTATCTTCATGCATCATCGCTGTTCAATCTTTTATTAGGGACTCCTTTCACGATTCACAAATATATATATTCAGATTATATACAACTGCCTTCTGGCCCTGTGGGTTTCCAATTAATTTCAGTTACAATCTTTGAAATACCAAAACCTCTGTGAAGAAAGTTGTACTAATCAACTCGCTTCAAAACATGCTAAAATATAGCTTTGCAGTAAGAACAGATAGAAGGTTTGTTATTGAAAGTCATTGGGGCTAATTTTCAAGAAAAATTTTCAGTTTCTAATGGCTGGTAGAAAAATCAGAAAACAGTAATTATTTTCTCCTTGGTTTAAAAAAATATATCATTAAGAAGCCTAAAATCATTCATAGGAATGGTAAGATGAAGCATATTTTAATATATAGTAGTTGCTAAAAAGCTAATGGTTTCTCTTATATAGTTCCATCTATAATATCACACATAGCTTAGTATATGTAAAGCATATTTATACTGATTATGTGGGCTTGGGTATCTCTGTCTTTCCAGTTGGAGTGAAACAGAGAATTTTAATCTTTTTTTAAATCTGATTATAGCTCAGGGTGTGATATATAATACCTTTCCCCTCTCCACCGAGGTTTACCTAATTCAGTAGAATTATTATTTCTACAAGAGAGGTGCCTGGGTGTCTCAGTCGGGTGAGTGCCTGACTTGATTTTGGTTCAGGAATGATCCCAGGGTCCTGGAATCAAGCCTCACGTTGGGAACCATTCTGAGTGTGGAGCCTGTTTAAGATTCCCTCTCTCCCCCTCCCTCTGCCCCTTCTCTGTGCGTGCATGCACTTTCTCTCTCAAGTAAAATTTTAAGAAGATACAAAAAAAGAATCGTTATTTCTACAAGAAAAAATTTGAGGGGAAAGCCAACTTCTTGCTTGTCGGTTTTGGTTTCAGAAATGGTAGTGAAACTAGCAGAAGTCTGCTGCTTCCAAACTCCTAGAAGACAGGGCCAACAGATTTAGATTAATCTAAGAATCTGGCTAAATAATTGAAAACAAAGCTGCAGTGAGCTCTAGTTAAGTAGAAAAAAAGTTATGGATGGATTTTTGACCCAAATTACAACATAGAAAGTTGTATTCTAACTCTGAGAGAAAAATCAATAATACTCTTTAGATAGAAAATATTTGGGAAATCAATTCCTCTTTCTTTTAAACACAGAACCTTTTATTTACCTTAAATATTTGCTCTAAATGAAATTTTTTTCACTGTCTCTCAGGATTTAATTATGTAAGTTACACAGTTGTAATTTTATAATGGATTAGTTTTCTGAGAATGCTATGTTTCTGCTACAAATTTAGTGACTAAGGAAATAGCAATACTCCCAGCCCCCACCCCTCAAAATTATCGAAAACTCTCAAATTACAAAATAATGGTTTCTGAAGCCAGGAGAAGATTCATTGAGTGTTAATAATATGCTTACATTTCAACATAGATACCTCAAGTTCTCTTCTTTGGGATTATAATGGGAATGTAGCCAGACAGTATGTAGTAGGTAAAATTCAAGGTCCTGGAGAGGAGCTCTTATTGTGAAAATATGTCACCTTCTTCTGGTTTATGCCTAAAACTTCATAGAGAAAGTTCGATTTATTTTATTAAAAAATGTTTTAGTATTTATTTTTGAGAGAGAGAGACAAAGGGTGAGTGGGGGAGGGGCAGAGAGAGGAGACACAGAATCTGAAGCAGGCTCCAGGCTCTGAACTATCCGCACAGCAGGGCTCAAACTCACAAGCTGTGAGATCATGACCTAATCCAGAGTTGGACACTTAACCAACTGGGCCACCCAGGTTCCCCTGAAAGTTTGATTTACTTTTCTTGGATTTTATCACCAGCTCAAATGCAAATGTTTCTGGGAGACATAATCCTAATGTTTCATATATATCCAACTGTTTATAATTCTACTTTTAAAGTGTATTTATTTGTTTTGAGAGAGAGAGAGAGATTAAGAGATCATGAGCAGGGCAGGGGCAGAGAGGAGAGAGGGAATACCAAACAGGCTCTGCACTATCAGTACAGCCTGACACAGGGCTCAAACTCACAAACTGTGAGATCGTGACATGCCCTGAAACCCAGAGCCAGATGCTTAACAGATTGAGCCACCCAGGCACCCCCAACTCTGTATAATTCTAAATTTGTTTTCATGTATTTTCTTGGATGGCAGGGTAATGTGGTTGCAAAACACACTATCTTATTTGATTTTTATAACTGAAGTGGGTATTATTATTTTTTCATAAGATGAAAAAACTGAGAGATTTCCCTCTATATCACACAATTAGCAAATGGTAGAACCAAGTCTAAGAGTTGTTCCATTCTAACATATTCTTATGAATCATTTGTTAAATATTTCTTGAGAGCATGTTGAATGGGGCAGAGTAGGGGAGGAGTGAGGGGACAGTACCTGGAGAGTAGGCACAGGAGAAGACAGCACCATGAAAAGGAGGGCAGAAAAGGGAGGATGAAGGTCCTGAAGGCCAATTCTTTGGTTATACCACTATCAGTCCAGGGCACATGGTTTCTGACACATGGCTCTGAGAAATGGAGTTACTTCTCTTGGATTAAGAGTTAGGGTTAACTTTGATTATAAGAGGTGATGACTCAGTGAGAATAAGCCTAGGTAAAACTCTTGTTTCATGCTAAGCAGGATATATATCATTTGTTTGGCCAATACACAAAAAGACACAATCATGAAATTGAAAGTGTCCTCATCCTTAAATAGATGTTTTCATCCCCATTGAATATTGAATATACTGAGTTTTTTTTCTGGATGATGAATATGTCAGTGACTATACTTAGGTTAACATTCTTAAATGAAGTTTACTCTGTAAAGACCTGAACAGAGAAAAATAGGAGAGGAGCAAAGCAGATAGAAGAAAACATTACATGAGAATGATAATGCATGAATTGGGGAAAGTATCAACACTTTCACTTCAGAAATGGTAGGAGCTGGGCGATATCCAGGGAAAGAAAGATGAAATAATAATCAGATGGCAGAGAAAGAGAAAATGAACTAATAATAATAATGCTAATCAATAAAAATAGTTATGCTTTGAAAGTAGTAACTGTGTGGCTGGTACACATATTATTGCATTTTGTTCTTACAACAATCCAGTGAGACAGGCATTATCCTTATTTTACATATGCGAAAAGTTAATTATCTAACCCAAGATCACACACCTAGGAGATAAGAGCAGGCTCCAGGTCACCCTGACCTCATAGCTTTGATATTTTAACTGTTTATCTGTTTCACAGTGAGAGGGACGCCAAATAGGAAAATAAGTATCAATTATCTTAAAGCTGGTTAAAAGAATCAAGTAGGGATTTCAATGATAAAACATCACAAAATCCCTTAATGAGATACAGAATCAGTAAGCACCAAGCAAACAGAACTCTGAGATGCTGTAGACACACATTTTCAAAGATCTGGATGACAAGAAGACATCAAGAGGAAAGTGACCAGACTGGAAGAAGGGTAAGGAGGAGAGGAACCACATGCAGACACAAGAACTGTTAAAATCATGGAGGGCTGGGGCGCCTGGGTGGCTCAGTCGGTTAAGCGTCTGACTTTGGCTCAGGTCATGATCTCATGGTTTGTGAGTTTGAGCCCCAGTTGGGCTCTGTGCTGGCAGCTAGCTCAGAGCCTGGAGCTTGTCTTCAGATTCTGTGTCTCCCTCTCTCTCTGACCCTCCCCTGCTCACACTGCCTCTCTGTCTCTCTCTCTCAGAAATAAATAAAACATTAAGAAAAATTAAAATCACGGAGGGCTTAGATTAGAGAGAGAGAAAGAGAGGGTGATTTCTGGGCGGGGGTGCGAGTTGGTAATGGTAATCAGCATCTTAAGTAACTTTTTTTTAAGGCTTATTTATTTATTTTAGAAGAGCATAAGTGTGAGCAGGGGAGGGGCAGATAAAGAGGGAGAGAGAGAGTCCCAAGAGAGTCAGAGCCTGACAGCGACTGGAGGCTCAATCTCAAGAACGATGAGATCATGTCCTGAGCTGAAATGGAGATCACGACCTGAACTGAAATCCAGTCAGAAGCTTAAGCACCGAGCCATCTAGGCACTCCTTAAATAACTTTTGAAATTCAAACAATACCAAATGAGGGGTAAAGAGTCCTAGTATTCATGAGATGATAGAAGAAAAGGAAAAATAAAAAATGGTTGTAGTTAGTGGAAAAAAGACCAACCAGGACAGTAATACTGCTTGGGAATGATTTTGATAGGCTGAAATTCTTATGAGCGTGAAATTGCACTGGAGAACAGTCATGGGAAAGTTGTCACACTTAGTAGAGAAAACTGAAATACCCTTCAAATAAGAACTACAATAGCACTATTGTATTTATCGTGGAAGAGCATTATTAGCATTCTCGAAATCTAAAGGATTTAAGTGAAAACAATACACTTCATCAAGGATATCTTTTGGGGACCTCCTCTAATAAAAGTAATACTTCTGTTAGAAGCCAGCAGCCACACGTTCATTCTTGGTGAATCTCTGGAAATTCTGAACAACACTGTGATCCATGATCTCTTGCCTCAGCCGTTTCCCTCACCACAGTGGCAGATACCTACACCATACTTTGAAAGATCAATAGCTCTTAAGTGTCTCAATCTAAGCTATTGTGGCATCCCTGGTTCAGAAGTTCAGAGGCAGTGTGATTAACAGGTGAGGAATTGCAGCAAAAGCAGCTTCTGGATCTTGAATGGGAATTTTTCACATCTGCCACTTTGGACATTTTTCAAACTCATTCCTCTGTGTATTCCAGGAAGTGCTCACTTGAGCTGGGCTTGTCTCTTCTGGCCTGCATACTGAGCTGTGTAATTGAGGGAACTCAAGCATAGGCAGTTTATGGTTGTATGAATAAGCAAAATACTCAATATGTGACCTGATTGTTTTCCAAAATTGCACAGTCCTGGTTTTACTTGTCATTTTGGAACAAGAGTGGGAGGGTGAGACTGTGACAGTGAATGCGCTCAATGGGTATAATTAACCCATTTCATAAAAGCAGATTTTCTAAATTATGCTATGAAGCTCATAAGTTTTTAACACTTTATTTTCCAAGGGAGACAAAAATCATTTTCAAAAGAGCTTATTTTTCTTGATACCGTGAAACAAATCAATCTAATTGATATAAAGCCCGCTGCATTGTTGACAGTATGGAACATTTTTGACTGATTTGCGTGGCATGATGGTTAGAAAAATAATGATTCCTCCCCTAACACTGCTATTCTGCTTATCCATCCATAAAATGCTTCATACTCATCTCTCCACAGTATGTCCTGCAAAAGGAAAAATATCATTTGTCAGCTCCCTGCAATATCAGGAGCAGCAGGAATCTTGAAAGTGGCTTGCCACCCCACAGGAACAACATCACTGACCCAGTGCAAGGTGATAAAAACCACAGGGGTATGAAAACTAGTAAGAATGGAGGTGTGTGAAACAAATTATTTATATCCAGTAGCGTCCCCCAAAGCTCACCACCAACGAAAACCACATCTGGAGAACAAGTGTGCCTCCACCCCTTTGTGTGACCTCAGGAGTCTCCCTGTATGCCCCCAAACCAGAAAGGAAGCTGGCGTACACAGCCTGCACCTATCAATGCTTTGAGTTTTCGTTTACTGTAATTAAGTGATAACATTTACTCTCTTTAAAAATGCTGGTAAAATGACAACACTTCCTGTGCAGAGAAAATGTGATTTCCAAGGCTAACTGCTGGGACTTAAGATAACCAGGCTGATGGCACTGGCTTCTACACTGCCAAGTTACACAGAGGCCAAGAGGTTGTGCAAAATTCGAATAGTTGGGGACATTCTGGATAGTCTGAAGCACAATGAACTATCTGTAGGTTCCATTTTGGCATGACTGTAGTCTCTAATTTCAACTCAAATGTGTGACATCACGGATTTCTCTCTGATATATGGGTTGTAGTAATGATAAATCTGCAAATGATGATTTTTGGCTTAACTGAACCCCATGGTTACAAAGGGTACATTCAGTGAAGTTCTAGGGAAAAAAAACCTTGATTTTATTTTTAAAACAGCGCCTCCAAAGGATTTCAGGCAAAAGAGGAGATGCTGACACTTGAGGCCAGGGAAGTTACTGGTGATATTACCCTGACATTAACCTAGCCCATAGGATGGTTTTCCTATTTCTTACAATAAACCTGAGATATTTGAAGTGTGCTGAAAAATATAGAAAATAATCTGATAAATTCCCTTTAATTCACAATCCAATGTCATCAAATCCTAACCATTTGCTGAATTTGCTTTAGATCTTTTTACTTTTTAATGAAATTACAGATATAGCTGAGGGTCCTTCAAGTCTGATTTTCTATTTCCTTTCAGGTTTCAGGTCCCCCAGATAAATAATGAAAATTTGTTGCTTCTCTAATCACAGTTGATCCAAACAGTTTTCTACTGGTAGTAGCTGTGCAGAGAAAACTGACTGCATGGAGTTAGGTAAGCCCCTATTTCCCAAGGCCTAGAGTTTTATTGTTATAATGGAGATAATCTTTTTTGCCTACCTCACAGAGTTATACAGAGGTAAAATTAAAGAACTTTATGGAGATGATTTTTGGAAAGGATATCATCAAATACAAACTATAAGATTATTCAGGAAACAAGCCTCCCATTTTGAATTATTTCTCAATAGACAATCAGATTTATTAAAACCTTACTTTTTATCCACCACAAAGAAATGGTGCCTAATCCATGTACTGGCCCAACTAATAGCCAGTGTAGTGACCATATATCAAGGATATCATGTATTTTGTCCCACCATTGCAATACATAAAGCCTGTCAATTCAGAAGTCTTAATAATTGGTTTCAATAACATGATCCAAGATGAGAAAAGGCAGTGGCTATAAGTAGATAAAATCCTTTTCTTCCAGAGTGTAGGTGTCATTGGTAAAAAACTTAGGAAGTCAGGAAGTGTCTAATAATATCCTACTGCTGCTGTTGATATGGACAGAAAAAAAGAAGTAATTGGGGGATTGAACCCAAGTGCTAGTTTTCAAATTCTCAACCTGAAACCCCCAGCTGCCTCACATGCAAGTCTATGTAATCTGTGGCCATACAAGGTGACATTGGAATTCCAGCAATGTGGCAACAGCTGTTTTGTCTGGGACCATGACCCCATGGGGGACAAGTGGTAATAAAAATGATTAACTGGCCATGTCTGTCTCCATTTTATAGGTGTTATGTGTCTTTATTTTTAAATCTGAGGAAGTCATTTTATTTTTATTAAGAAGTGAAATTACTATTCCCATTGACTAAAATAAGTGGTTAGGTTCATTTTCTCTGAAGAGATTATCATTATAGTACATGGCCTTTAGCCATTTAATAGACTAAAGAGACTGAGGTTCTTTGCTGAAAGGAAAACTGAGACACATGATAAAACCCTGATCAGTTCAAGGTTTCTTAAAGGGATGTTAAGAATATGAACTGGATTCCCATTTAGACATGATGAGCCTCAAAATGTATATAGTTATGTATAGAATGTTTTAACCAGAAATCAAATGTTTTAAATCAGATATTTCTTATCACCCACTTTATTCAGTAGTCCAGAATTTGGGGTACTGATACATTTTAGAGGTGGGTCTTGCTATATGATGAAAACAATAACCTTGCACCTTGAGTTCTTGGTACATAATAAAGTTGGAGATGGAAGATATAAATATTGGGGGTAGTGATGGATAATGGGATACAGGTGCAGAAAGCCATTAGGAACATGATGTTTTGAGGGCATATATTTTCATTGCTGTGATTACTCATCTGCCTCAAACCAAAAACTACCATAAAAAAAAGCATCAGGTCTAGCTGTGGAGAAAAAGAAAGACTGACTTGAATGCAAAGAAAGTCTCTATCTTTAATGAAAAATATGATATCTACTGGATTCAGGCAAGACTGAAATTAAATGGGCTACTGTGAAGTTGGTCAGTTTTCTTGTGTTTTCTCAGCAAACAACTCTGTTCCCAGGCTATGCAACGACTAAAAATGATGTGCTAAAAATGATGCTACCTCTAGAATTATCAGTAGGAAAGGTAATTTTATCAGATTCAAATAATAATATCATCACCTCAAATAAATCTGCACATTCCAAGACTTACAAAAGGGAGATGTTACTGGTTGACTATTTTCCTTGACTCTCATGACTACTTCTATCCCACCTACCTGCTTCTACCCTCACAAGGCCCTATATGCTAAAAGTCATTCAGCTCCAAAACCTTTTCTGGCACTATTCTTCTTTTAACTCCTTTATTTTTATTAAATACATCAAGCTCTCTCCCACCTTTGAACTCCTGATCTTTCTAGTTGGATAGCTCTTGCTCTGACCCTCAAATGGGATACTTCTTCTCAAGTAACATCATCTAAATGCTCAGAGATGACACCTTGACCATTTTAACTAGAATAACAATTTTCTCCCAAATCGCTCTCATATTGCCCAGTTTGTTCCCCTGTATCACCTCATACTAAACTGCAATGGTTTTGTCTATCTGTTGACTTGCTTGTTAACCATAGCTACCCCCAACACACAACAGAGTGTAACTTACTGAAGGGAGAGCTTTTCTGCAGCTTGTTGGTTTGCTGCTATGTATTTTTTTTATTAATTTTTAAATGTTTATTTATTTTTGAGATAGAGAGAGACAGAGTGCAAGTGGGGGAGGGGCAGAGAGAAGGAGACAGAATCCAAAACAGGCTCTAGGCTCTGAGCTGTCAGCACAGAGCCTGATGTGGGACTCGAACTCACGAACTATGAGATCATGCACTGAGCCAAAGTTGGATGTTTAATCTACTGAGCCACCCAGGAGCCCTACTATGTATTTTTTTTAAACTACTGTATGCTCAATATTTATAATAGTGACTCAAACATGATAGATGATCAGTAAGTATTTGTTAAGTAAATGAATTAAATATTACACCCTAATTTGCACTTCTAACTCTGTATAAGTTGGTATAATCATAACCTTCAAACTATGCAATGACCCATGCTTTCAAGGTAAAAGAATTTCTTCTATGCTGAAGTTTAAAAGTAAAACAGAAATAACATGGTTGTATTTGTTTTAAATCATATTGTTTTACAAAAGAAGCATGAATTTCATTGAAGTCAGCTTCCACAAAATGATCACTGTAGAGTGATTTAATCAGCATTTTACAATAGATGGACATTTTAAATATCCACGAGCTAAGGGTTTTCACTTCAAGAGTGTCAAGTTCATATTGAAAATATGGATAAAATAGCATTTGTATTTAAAGTCTAGGATAAGCATAAATTGCAAAATAAATACTTTAAAGTAATTTTGAAAATGATGTAGATTTATATTAAAGCCTCAAACACAAAAAATTCCATAGCTTGGACATCCTTTAAGGGCTATGAAGTGCCTTTCTTTGCTTAGAGCTTTTCTAGCAGAAACAGTAGAGGGAGCTGCTGCCCCACGTTACAAATTCCCTGAATTTCTGTTTTCAACATAAATTGCTATGCACTGAAATGTGACATATTTGAGCCCACTGCTCAATTCTCATACTGCAATAATGAAACAATGCACAAAAACAATGGCAGGAAAAAAAATGAAAGGGAATGAAGAGCCCTGCCTGTAACAGAAAGAAATAATAACACATTTTAAAATTAATGTGGTTTTTAATAAACACTTTTACAGTTATGATGAATGAGAAGCAAAGTTAATGTCAAATGGGTGGGCTAATACATACTTCCTTTAATGGCTCATTAGTTAAATTCTCCTGCTTTCCCTCCTGCTCCGCCTCATTTCCAGCTGCTTTCCTCTCTTTTCTAAAGGAACTAAAAACCAGAATACTTTGAAAAAATGAAGGCATTTCAAGTCTTGTGACTTTCCAAGTCTCATTATCATAACACAAGGCCACTATTTTCCACTGCTTATGCTATGCAGATAACAGACTTTAAAGAATATGAGAAATTTTTATTAGAGTGTGAGGGATAGTAATTGAGACTTAGAGAACATCATGACTAATAAAATGCAACAACTCAGATCATGGATGAACAAGTCCCACCAGCAAAGAAGAGGCTGTAAATCAGAAAGGAAAAAACACCACTGAATACTTAGACCCTGTTGTTACTATTGCCTGACTGTGAGTAACTTTCATATCTATCTATTTATGAGTATTTTTACATATGCAGAATAAGCATTCCATATGTATGCAGAGCACACAATCTTTTATCTTAGCAAGTCAGTGAAAGAAATTCACATTTTTGTAAACTGGATTTTGGGAAATTTGTAAAAAGGAAAAATGTGTTGGTTCAATTGCAGATTCAATATAATCTCTTCAGGGGTGCCTGGGTGGCTCCGTCTGTTAAGTGTCTGACTTTGGCTCAGGTCATGATCTCGTGGTTTGTGAGTTTGAGCCCTGCTCTGTGCTGACAGCTCAGAGCCTGGAGCCTGCTTCTGATTCTGTGTCTCCCTCTCTCTCTGCCCCTCCCCTGCTTACACTCTGTCTCTGTCTCTCAAAAATGAATAAATGTTAAAAAAAAAAACAATTTTAAAAAAAGATAATCTCTTCAATCTACAATACTATAGGTGTGAATGGATATTCAGTATAATAGGAATGGATCTCAGTTACACATAGCTAGAGCTTTTCATTTACAAGAAAGATCTTCACATATATAGCACTGCTTTTCTTCGAGCAACTGTGAGAAGTTGATGAGGCAGGTGCCATCATTCAAATTTACAGAAAAGGAAACTGAGACATGGAAATGGTAAGTGAATTGCCTGAGGACACACTAGTGAGAAGGGCTAGGTTCGTCACTATCTTCTTATACTATCCTGCTGTCCTGAGGCACTGTAGTACTGTGAATTACCAGAAGAAAATCAAACCATGTTCTGGGTATAAAGTTTAAGTAAAGCTGATCCTAGTCAAAGTGTAAACTAGAAGGTTGTCTTTCACGTCTGTGATCCAGTGAAATAAAGGAGGGTTTAGATACCAGCTCCTGGGTTTCACTTCTGGCTCCCCCACTTAGTCTTGTGTGATGTTGGCTACATTACTGGATATTTCTAAGCATCCTTTATCCTATTATAAAATGGGACAGTTTCTACATCTCACCATAGTTGTGAGGATTATATATGGCATTGGCAGTGGAGTACCTAATGCAGAGCAAGTGTGATATAATAAACTCTCCTGATCCATCCCTCTTTTTTGAACCTGTTTCCTCAGGAGAGAGTGTTATGTCCTTCAGGAGATACTTAATGCTCTCATGCTTCTCTGAAAAACTGCTCTCAAGCATAGTATATTTGCAGATATTATCAATCTAAGACATGTCTACTTAATGGTTTGCTTCCAATGAGTAGTAGTCATTGAAAACAAGATGGTGGAAGTTACTTGTGGGAATTTGAGAACTTTTCCTTTGTATAGGTAAGATCGGCTCTGCCTATCCACAGAAAATTGGACTAATTTTACTAAAAAAATATTCCTCTTGTGGCTAGCTCTGTTAACCAGTTTAGCTGCTCCTCAATGACAAGCATTTTGATTAAGAATAATTTTATTATAGGCAGATTACATGTGTGTAAATTTCAACTAAATCTTCCCCAAAGAGAGTAACAATTACTTTAAAATTGGGGAACTAAATTGGAGCAATATATATGACTTTGATGAAACACTAATTCATAAACACAATTTAATAACAGTAGTTCAACAGATCTACTTATAGTAAATATTCCATTATTACAGTTTTTTTCCCCTAGGAAATATACTCTTTGAGGGCAAAAATGGTTGCCCTTTATATGCTGAATGGAAAGTTGTGGGAAATTATTCTTTGTAAACAACTTATCTTTCTGGTACAAATGCTTCTTAAGAAAGTGAGAAAATACAAATTTGGCTTCAAAACAAAAAATTGCAAGTAGAAGGACTGGTAAAATGTTTTAATTATTTGAGTTGCTTCAGGCCATTAGAGATTTTTCTCAGTTCTATTTTTTTAAATCTTCATTGACATTCCTTTAAATACCAACACTACCTTTGATTTTGGGAACATCTCTCAAACCCCGAAGGGAAAAACATTTTCTTGAAGAAACTGAGCAAAGTATGCTTGTTATCAAAGGATCCATGCCTCTGTGGTTCTTTTTAGACAATCAAACTGATCAGAGTAGTTTTTCCTGCCTAACTTTTCTAAAGCCTAATTGCTCACATATATATGCTAAAATTGCCTACTAGGTGTGCACGTGAGGAATATTACATAGTATTTGCTTATTGTTGATAAGAGAGATAAAATTAATATTTAAAAAATTTTTCACATTGTCATGAGAAATTCTAACACGTGCTTTAGAAGCCTCACGTACAAGCCACTAGGGTGAGTCATACACCATCTCCTAACCCCAATTAGAAACATTTTAGTCTTGACCAACCTTTCCTTCTTTCTCTATTACCTTCCTTCCTGCTGTGAAGGAGAGCTCATTTCACATAGGGCACAATGTTGTTAATGACAAATAAATGAAAAACAACATCTTGATCTAAATATGTCCATAAATAAATGGGGATATCTCTCAAGCTATATATAAATTGTAATAAAATACAAATAGCTCCATGGGACATCCTAACAGAGATAAAAAAAAATTCTGCTGATAATTTAAAAATAGTAAATATTATGATAGCCACAGTGAATCTTGTGGAAGCTCACCAACCCAAACCTGCCACGCCTGATCCCTCAAAGGGACCTATCAATGAAATCTGGTCACAGGATTCCCCACTTAGAACTCCTCATGAATTTTCGTAGCTTCCTGTAAGGTTCACCAGGACCCTGCCAGGGCCTGACCTGACAGTGCTGGCCTAGTGCACCGGGTCTCAGAGTGTGTGGCCTGCCCGCCCGGCTGATTTCCTCTGCCAACAATACTCAGTTTGCTCTCTTCTCTCCCTCTATTTGTTTTCCTGGACAATCCTTGTCAACTCTTTTTTCCAAAAATTTTATTGACATATAATGGATATATAAAGAACTGAACATAGTGAAAGTGTACAATTTAATAAGGTTGGACAAATGAAAACACCTGTGATACTATCAATTGTGTGATACAACAATCAAGGCAATCAAGGAAACTTCCCAGAGTTTCCTTGTGTCCCTTAGGTCCTTTTGTTTGTTTGTTTGTTTGTTGTTGTTGTTTTTGTGGTAGGAACATCGACCATGAGATCTACACCCTTTACAAACTTCTCAATGTACAGTACTGTGCGTGGATGCTGTACAGCAGATCTCTAGAACTTATTCATCTTCTATACGGAAGTTTTATACCCATTGAATAACAACTCCCTTTCCCCCCAAACCCCCGCAACCACTGTTGTGTTCTCTGCTGCTCCAAGCTTGACTATTTTAAGTATCTTATATAAGTGGAATGGTGCAGTCTTTGCCCTTTGGTGACTGGCTTATTTCACTTAGCATAACGTCCTCCGGGTTCATTCATGTCGTAACTGGCAGGAATTCCTTCTTTCGATTAAGGCTTGATTTTTATGCTCCAGTTGTCAATTCCTAAAGGAAACCGTCTCTACCATTATCTTTTCTAATTCTCTCCCTTTGTTCACATTTCTGTAAGCGAAACTTGAATCTCCAGAGGGCAAGGACAATACAGTATTCCAGTCTGCAAGCCCAGCTCTGAACAGAGTATTAGGTCCATGGAAGGTGTTAAATAATGTTTGTGAATTTGTGAAACAATGAAAATTAGGGGCAAGTTGCTTTTTTTGTAAGCTTGTTTTCTTAAGATATGAATTAATATAATCTTGAAAGGACTGCTTTTGAAGAACTCTGGTCATTTCTAACTATTTGGGAAACAATTAGCCCTCTTCCTAAACTCCACTCTTGTTCAGAAAAATTAAATATGAAGGTAGCATAGAAATATGTAGGGAGCCTATTACTTTACCTTCCTTTTCAATGCTGCCTTTGGCTAAGTTCTTTAAGTATGAGTAGATGCCTCGTGAGGTTTTCTGCAGCTTGTATGCAGGTCATCCATTCAAACTATCATCTGAACAACTTCAAAAAAATCCAAAAGGTGAAACAAACTGTACCTCCATGTAAAGTTTTGATAATACTTGTATTAAAGAAAAGATATTTTAGTCAACTGGAAGAGTTTTCCCAGAATCAAAAAGACAAAGAATTTCCATAAACCACCATTCTTAAACAGAAAATGAGCTGTGTCACACTTTTTCTTTTAAAACAAAGGCTGATATAAATAAAACCCTTTTCTCATAGTTGGTACTCTGCAGTATTTTATAATAATCAGTATTTTGTCATATTACAAAAGATAATAAGCCACTTTTAAATAGCTGTGTACTCAGGAGTTAACAAACACAGTATCAGACTCATAGCTGAGTTTAAATTCTAAATCCAATACTTGAAATGAAAGAAGTACCTCTCTTCCCCAAACACTCTGGCAATAAACTAAAACTGGTGAAATTGAATATTAAAAATTCTTTTATATAGTCACATATTTCTTAATCTTCTAAATTCTTTAGTAAACTCAGTTGATCTATAGTTGAGAACTCATTCCAGGACTTGGGGTAATCTTCTTTCCTAGACAGTTGGCAGGCTTGTCACAAAAGCCTTCATCATTCAAATTCCTCCTCTGAGACAACAATTGCCCAATTTTAAAAGCAGTATCATATGTTTACAAAGCTACATGAAGGTCTAATCTTGCCTGTTAGCATTCACCAGCTTTTCTTCTTCAGAGCACAAGACAATTATTGCGAATCTCATGATGCGTTCTCTGTTTTGCCAGAAAATTTGGAATAAAAATCAACAAAGCTAATTCCTTTAAAGACTGGATTCCCAGCTTCCAATTTATGTCTCTTTTCTTCTCCCCACTTGCTTTTATAATCAGGGACACCAGTACACTTCTACTAGAACAATGCACTTGAATGGCTTAAGTGAAGAAATGAAATCAATGACAGGACAGCAATCATGTTCATTTTTGGGCACAGCCACCCATGACCACATCCTAGGAAATTCCTAAGGTGCTAGGTATGGAGCCCTCTAGTGGTGGTGAGGGTGGTTCTCGTCTTTAAAAAGCCACTTCTGTTCTGGTTTTTTTTTTCCTACATACAAAATATATCCATTTATTTACTCATTCATTAAACAATTAATAATAATTAATAATCACATGCTACATGAATGAAACTGTGCTAGGCAGTGGTGATAAAATAGAGGTTGAAAAACCTGCAGTGCAGCAGGCAGACAGACAAATAAAATAACAGTAGGAAGCAATGTGCCATGTGCTCCCTGAGTGCAGGAAGTATATAATTACAAGGATCGTGGAAAGGATACTGCACATACTGAGAGCACTGACAGAGGCCATGCAGGAAAGCTGACGTTGACATGAGTCATGAAGACACAGGGAAGCGTACTTAAGGCTCCAGGAGAACCTGCACAAAGCATGGCATTTGTGAGATAGTAAGGGAAGATTACACAATGGTTACAGATGGATGAAGGGCACAGAGGAGGACAAGCAAAGAGAGGAAAAGGGAAAACTAAGAAGGACCCAAAATGATATGAGAAGATGCAGAAAACATCTCGAAGGAGAAGGAAGCTATTAGAATTTCAAGCCAAAGAGTTACAGAGTCTGAATTTGCATCTAGCGATATTATTCCTTCGAATAATATCTATTCGATATTATTGTCGAAGGTAGAGGCAAAGAGCTCCGCTCTGAGATGGTTACAAAAATATAGATACAAACCAACAAAGGCCTAAACTAAGACAGTGGAAATGAGGAAAGAAAAGAGGAAATGGGTTCATGAGCTACTGGGATATAGAATTGACATGATTTAAGAACCGTTTGGATATGGAGGATGAGGGAGAGAAAAAAAAAAACAACATAACCCTGAATTATTTCTAGAGTTTAGTTTGGGACATGCCACTTCTGTAATACGTGGGAGACCTCCAAGTGGAGCAAGTTGGAATGTATGAGCCTGGAACTCAGGAGGAATGTCTGGGTTGAAATAAAAAACGAGGGTTTTTTAACACAAGCAACATACAGATAGGAGAGGAGGGAACGTGGTTAATGAAGGAGACAAAACAGGATGGTCTGAGAGGAAGGAGAAAAAAAATCAGTGTCACTAAACCAAGAGGACCGGGAGTTTCCTGAAGAGAGCCGTCACAGGCATAAATTCCTATATAGCAGTGAAATAAGATGAAGCCTGCTAAGTGCCCAGGGACTCTCATGCCCCAGAAATTATTGGTGACTACAGAGGGTGTCGGTGGAGTTGGACACAAATCAGATTCTAATGGGTCGAAGAGTTGGCAGAACCACAAGAAACAGAATACAATTTCTAGAGGTTTGGGATAAAGAAAAATATTTGCTAATTGGCTGGAAGATCTTGATAGTTTTCTTCTACAAAATTCTACTAAGAAAGCAGTTGTATCAAGGGAAGAGGACATGCTTCCCCAGATATCTAAGTTACTCCTAACCTGGATGTTAAGAAGCTGAGGAGATGGAGCCAGGTAGATTCCAATCAGGATTTATCTTGGAGACTTGGCTTAGGGTGCTCACGCACGCAGTACAACTGTTCCTGACTGTGTAATAAAGAAGTAAGTGGGGTGTAGCGACAGCCGCCTCCCTTACCTCATGGTTTGTGTGGTGGTAGGAGGTGTATGGAGGATAACCATTTTAAGCAGGAGAAAGATAGAAATGAGCTACAGGGGAGTAAAATAACCCACAGATAAACACACAGAAATAAAGAGGGGCATGCCTTAGGAACAGTCATGCTACTGTTTACTCACGGGTGGTCCGGGGGGACCTGGTTTTCCTGGAGGACCTGTTTTTCCTCGTCTTCCCTGGAAACCAAAGAGAAACAGATAATAAATACCTGTGATTCCTTTGTATTTTAAGATGAGGCAACATTAAATGGCAACTTTAAAGACAGTAAAAATCAACTTAGAGTTAAAAAAATAATTTCAAGTCCACGTCACCTTTAAACATCAACAAAATCTAAAAGCTATGGGCGAAATCTTAATGACCAAGATGAGAAAAGTAGTGCTTGGAATGAATAAACTTTAACTTATTAGCAGTCCTTTAAATGCTGTCTACCTTGTTACTCTTGTCAAGTAATATAAAGTATCTGAAAGATGGCCTAAGATTGGCATTTTATCTGATGCTTCTGTGGTTTCAGATGCAACAAAACCTGCATTTGTCATGGTAAATTGGTGTTCCTCAAAGAATGGTCTGAATTGTAATTAAAAAATTTTTTTTAATGTTTATTTTTGAGAGAGAGAGAGAGAAAGTGACTTTCTCTCTTTTTTTTTTTTTTGAGAAAAAAAATGTTTTTTAATGTTTATTTTCGAGAGAGAGAGAGAGAAAGGGGAGGGGGAGGGACAGAGAGAGGAAGACAGAGTCTAAAGCAGGCTCCAGGCTCTGAGCTGTCAGCAGAGACACGGGGCTCGAACCCACAAACCGCAAGATCAGGACCTGAGCCAACTATGGACTGAGCCATCCTTGTGCCCTTCTCAAGTGTAATCCTATAGGAGTAACCTGAGGGTGAGATTGGGTGTTACAAATGTATATTACGGAGCTCCACCCTAGATTTAGAGGTTCATGGCTTAGAATCTCTGGGGAAGGAAGCCATGAATCTGCATTTTAAAACACATCAGGTCATTCTTATGCTCAATGAAGTATGAAAAGCACTACCAGAAGCCATACCATAATCCTATGTAGTGTATAAAGCACATTAACTAGCTCTTCTATTCCTTTTGGATGGTTAAGCTATTTTTAAGTAAACTAAAAAAAGACCCCTTGTTTATTAATCATTATCATAATGTAATGTTAACTTTGCCACGTTCACAACTAGCTAAATTCCAACTGCAAGAGTTAGAAAAATAAGATTGGGCTAATATCTCTAGGTAACTGTGTATCTAATATCACTGAAAAAATGATTTTTATAAATTTTTAAATTTTTTTCCCTTTCTAATAGAAGGAAGTAAGCTTAGGTATTAAAGCATATATTTTGAATGAGAAGCATTTCTGAGCATATTTTATAAATATGGCCACTACTTCATTGTCCTGATTATTTTATTGTCATATTGGTAACATATTAATACGCTTAAGACTTGTTGCTACTGAAAAAGTAAAAGTATTGTATTAATCTTTCAAGTTTGGAGGTGGTTGGAGGGAGAACTGTAAACATAAACACAGAAGGCCTATTTCATTCACTAATTTTCTTGGCTTGAAAGTGTCAGGCAAAGTAGTTTTCTCTCTCTGGTTTTCATTCAGGCTTGGAGTGGGGTAGGAAGTCAATGCCAGTTAAACCAGCAGAGTAAGTTTTGGGAGGTAAGTAAGCACAAACCACACTGTGACTGGGCAGGAAATGCCTGTGCTGCTGTTGAAAGTGGATTAAATGCACAGCATCAGGAGTTTATATAAAAACAGCTGTTTTTATAAACAATCCTAGTTAAAGTCTACGGAACAGAAATATAATCAGTGGTGTTTTCACATTTATGTTTCACGTTTCTGTTTCAGAGTTGTGAATTGGGAGTTCCTTTGGGGAACTGTAACATTGGAACGAACATATAATTTAATAGTCTGTATACTTAATAAAAGTTATACACATGTACACCATTCTGGTCTTGTAGTTTACGCATTCTGAAAATCAATATATTGGGTCTTTTAGTAAATGTAAGTCAATTAGACCCTGAGGACTAATCAATGATAAAAAGTTTACTTAGAAAATGGAAGCACTGTAATTTATTTATTCACAAGAGCACAAAGAAACAAAAATCAATGGCATCGAAGTGGGTGATTGGTTCTTTCTTTTAGGTTGAGATAAGTTAAAACCATAGGATCAACTTCTGTGTGCATTCTCCTTTCGTTAAAGGAGGCATGTATATTGATCGGGGCAGGAAGTAGGGAAAATGAGGCTGACTATTCATCAACTTTTATCACAGAGTTAATGGTTAAGGTAAACCAAATGTCAGATATTGTAACATAACATTGGCATGTCTCAGGTTGAAGAGTGAAAACATTCACGATTCAGTATGGTATGGGCAAGCGTCCAAATTCTTGCATATCACTGCTGGTTTATGTGATCATTCAAGTCAGCCTTGCAATTGTCAGAGTGCACTGATGTGCATTCTGGAAGAGTGCAGGGGAATCCTGCTTTTGTTCCCGCATGCTTGCTGAGAGTGGAGATGCAGGTAAAATATTTTTCAGGGCTGTTAAATTACTGGAACACACCGTGTGCAGAAGATAACTTCAGATGACATGTATTTTCAGCTTAAATGTGATTTGTAGTCTTGAGTTTCTAGAACACCATAATACAGATTTGAATACTTTTTAAAGATTTTCTTTACAAAGAAGCACAGGCCCCATTTGTTAGCCATACAGCTAAATAAGCCTTAAATATATTTGGACCTAGGACTTTAGCTTAAGTCTTGAGTTTCAGTGACCTGTAGGAGGGGTCTGACAGGACAGAGCGGGCGAGGGGGAGGTGAGTAGATGAAAACCTGGTAGAAGCTCCAGAAGATGATGTCTCGAAGCGGTCTTGAACTATTGGATTGACAGATTGTGGCCCTACTCCCAGACATCATGTTTCTTCTCTCCAAGGAGCTCCATGAATTAACTCCTTTGTCTTCTTTATCCCCATTCAAGGCCTCCAACAGCATGGAACAGTCTCCCATTCTCCCATTCCTCCAAAACATCTTTTGTCTTTTCCCTTAAAAACATTAGGGAAAGGCAAAAGCCTACCTAAGACATAACAGTAGATTTTTGGTAGGGTGCATTTTATTGTGTAACCTGAATAATTCGGGGAATATTTTATTATTTATAATGTATGCCAAGACAGCAGGCATAAGCCACAATTCTCATCCTAGAACTAAAATCAGATTCATCCAGTTTTTCTGAGGAAAGTGTAATCTATGAATCTCTGGTTTTTCTTTACAGGACTCCAGGGGACTGTGTGGGGACACCTGGGGCCAGTGGATGCCTGGGGCCAGGGCTGAGGGCTGCTGGTGGTGGGGGTGACGTGATGGAAGGAATGGTGGCCTCATGTTTGTTCCCACTTCTGCCTCCTTCTATGTCAGTGCCTTCACTGCAGGGCTTACTTTAGAACCCACTGCAAAGTTAAGACAAAAAGTGGGGACTTGGATGAGGGTGGGGATGCAAATCCTAGCAGATAACAGACAAATGCTGACCTGGGGTAACCTTCCTGGTTAGGATGCCTACTCCCAGGTGGCCATTTGTTCAGAAGCAATTTTGATAAATTGCAGTCTGGCTGAATCTCCAGTTGGATGGGGACCTACTGTTCTAGCATAATCACAATCAGGCTAATCCAACACTTTTCTGAAAAGTGGAGCATAAAGCACAAAACACAGATTCACCATATCAGGTTGCCCTGGAAACCTCAAAGTGCTCAACATGTAAGTTTCCTGTTTGGTAATAGTGGAAAGGTTATTAGACAGCAGTTTAGATATTTGTCTAATGATTTAAGCCCAGTGGTGTTCCAACCTGATTGTGCCTCAGCATCATCAGGAGGACTAGTTACAACAGATCAATTCTGAGGAAAGGGAACCCTTGTGCACTGTTGGTGGACATGTACACCGGTGCAGCCACTATGGAAAACAGTATGGAGTCCTTCAAAAAAGTAAAAATAGAAATACCATACTGATTCCACATTCCTTATTTATTTACGGAAAAAACACTAATCTGAAGAGATATATGCACCCGTATATTTATTGCAGCATTATTCACAATAGCCAAGGTATGGAAGAAACCTAAGTGTCCATCAACAGATGAAGGATAAAGAAGCAACTACAGGGGCATATGGGTGGCTCAGTCGGTTAAGCATCTGACTTCGGCTCAGGTCACAATCTTGCAGTTTGTGAGTTCGAGCTCTGCATTGGGCTCTCGGAGTCTGTGTCTCATTCTCTCTCTGCCCCTCCCTCACTTGTGCTCTGTCTTTCAAAAATAAATAAATGTAAAAAAAGTTAAAAAAAGAAGATATTACACACACACACACACACACACACACACACACACACACTGAAATATTAGGAATAAAAAGAATGAAATCTTGCCATTTGCAACAACATGGATAGAACTAGAGGGTATTATGCTAAGTGAAAGAAGTTACAGAAAGACAAATACCATGTGATCTCCCTGATATGTGGAATCTAAAAATCAAAACAAATAAACAAACAAAACAAAACAGAAAACATACTCCGAAATACAGAGAATAAACTGGTGGTTGCCAGAGGGGAGGGGCGTGGGAGAATGGGTGAAATAGATGAAGGAGATTGAGAGGTATAAAGTAAAGAAGTCATGGGGATGTAAAGTACAGCAAAGAGAGAAAGTTGATAGAATTGTAGTAATATTGTATGGTAACAGATGGTGGCTAGACTTATTGTGGTGATTATTTTGTAATGTGTATAAATGTTGAACCACTATGTTGCATACCTGAAATGACTGTAATATTGTATGTCAACTATACTTAAAAAAAACAACAGCAGATTTGTGTCCCCACTTCCAGAGTTTTTGATTCACTAGGTCTGGGGCAGGGCCTGAGAATTCACATTTCTAACAAGTTCCCAGTGATGTTGATGCTGCTGGCCTCAAGACCATGCTTTGAGAACTCCTACTCTAAGCCTCAAGTTCTTATTCATATTTAAAGTTAGGAAATCATTGGAGTGCCTAGGGACTCAGTCAGTTAAGCATCTGACTTGGGCTCAGGCCATGATCTAGCAGTTTGTGAGTTCAAGCCCTACCTCAGGCTCTGTGCTGACAGCTCAGAGCCTGGAGCCTGCTTCAGATTCTGTGTCCCCCCCTATTTCTGCCCCTCCCCTTCTCACTCTCTGTCTCTCTCTCTCTGTTTCTTTCAAAAATAAATAAACATTAAAAAATAAAATAAAGTTAGGCAATTATGTAGAGCCCCTAATGTCTTATAAATCTTGTAGCTTAGAACAAAAGAGCTTAATTGGTTTTGTGATTATGTGAAACTTTGAGGATAAAAAGACCATTGTCAAATTCAAGAGCACTTGGACTGGAATCATGGCTTTTTCTTTACGGAATTTTTTTTGGTGTGCATCCAGATTTCATTGCCTATACTTTGCAACAGGTTTGATAAGCATTAAAAAAAATCTCATGTAAATTCCTACCATATATACACCCATTAGGATGGCTTTCTTTCAAAACACAGAAAATACATATTAGCAGGGATGTGGAAAAATTGGAACACTTATTTACTCTTGGTGAGATGGAAAATTTTGTTAACTGCTATGGAAAACACTATGCAGATTCTTTAAAAAATTATAAGCAGGACTACCATATGATCTAGAAATCCCACTTCTGGGAATATATCCAAAAGAATTGAAAGCAAGGTCTTGAAGAGATATTTGCACACCCATGTTCATAGCAGCACTATTCAGCATAACCATGAGGTGGAACCAATTCAAATGTCCACTAACAGATGAATGGATAAACAAAATGTGCTTTATATACATACAATGGAATATTATTTAGTCTTAAAAAGGAAGGAAATTCTGACACAGGCTACAACATGAATGAACCTTGATGACATTATGTTAATTGAAAGAATCATAGTCAAATAAGTCATGAAACAAAAATACTATATGATTACTGTATATACCACTTCTATGAGGTACGTAGGTAGTCAAATTTATAGAAACAGAAAGCAGAGTGGTGGTTACCAGGGGCTGGGGGAAGAGAATAGAGGGGAGTTGTTGTTTAATGAATACAGAGTTTTAGTTTGCAAGATAAAAAAGTTCTGGAAATCTATTTCACAACAGTGTGAATATATTTAACATTACAGAACTGTACACTTGAAAATGGTTAAGATGGCAAATTTTATGTGATATGTATTTTCCCACAATTAAAAACAACAATACTCGACATCCAATACATGGTTGTAATAACATTAGTTCCTTTACTTCCTGCCCTTCTGCCATCTTCTGTGCAATTCTCTACTTCTTCCTCATTTAAAAATGTTTGATAATATAGAGTATCAAGCAAACATTCTAAAACATGTATTGAGCATGAATTAAAAATTGTAACCAATTCTTAACTATGTGTATGGTATTTTTTCATCTAAAATAACAATCAAGTTGTGCCCAATAAGCATAGAAATATAAGCATTAAATTGTGAGGTATTCATACAATGGAATACTATATAGCACATATGGAATACAAGTACATGCAACTACAAGTGACTTGCAAACACGAAAGGAATAAATGCAATCAAAATGAAACCATGCTGTTAGAAGTTATAATGGGTTGCTGCTGTGGGAGCCGGGAGTGACTGAAAGAGAGCATTAGAAGGATTTTTACAGTGTTAGTGATGCTTATGTTCTATTTCTTGACGCTGTGTGCTGGTTACATGGGTGTGCTCATTTAAAAAATTTTTTTTTAATGTTTTAATTTATTTTTGAGAGAGAGACAGCATGAGCAGGGGAGTGGCAGAGACAGAGAGGGAAACAGAGGATCTGAAGTGGAATCGGCACTGACAGCAGAGAGCCCAACGTGAAGCTCAAACCCACCAGCCATGAGATCATGACCTGAGCCGAAGTTGGATGCTTAGCAGACCAAGATACCCCGGAGCCATGGGTGTGCTCAATTTTTGCAAAATCATCAAGTTGTGTACCTGTGTGATACATATATTTTTCTGAATGTATGTTACAATAATTTACAAAAATGAAACCAGGAGATTTCAACAACAGAATGATTTCATTTGAATTATATAATGACTTCAACCATCTGCATTTGCCATGTGCAAGGCCACAGAGGGTCATTATTTTCAGGAAGAAAACAAGGCTACTTAAACAAATGACATGTACAAATTTCAACAGTTAAAAATAACCTGATGCTTCCAGGATGACTTGCAGTATGAGAGCACGTGTATCTTAAATTAGTCACTTGATTTATAAACACTTGGCCCTGCAGAAGCATTACTAAGAGAAAGAATGCAAATAATGGACTACTGGTACTTATCTGACAGATGGTTTTTGCTGTGGATGAGGAGGATGATGATGAAGACAAGGTTAGAGCAGTAATCGGACTTAAATAAAGGATGGTATGCAGGCCTCAAGCCCACAGAGGAGACATATGTGAAAGCAGTCTCTCTAAATTGCCAGATCTTGCTAATACAGCTGGCTCCTCTCAAATATTTCCCTGTCCCATGTGTGTATTTAGCACACTCTTAGGCATCAGCTCAGCCTGAACAAGGTATCAAGGAAATGTCAAGGAAGAGGAGACAGGGCCTTGACTGGCATCCGCAACTGTGAATGAGGTGTTAATTACACAGGAAAACATTACAGACTATTTGGGAAGTTTAGTTTTCTTTTTTTACATTGTGAGCGGAAATAAGATTTATGACTGATGTAAAAAGTTACCACATTTTGAAATCAATGATATGTGAAAAAAGGGGGATTGGGATACTTATGTGAGCAATGCATAATACCCTAAATGCATTTTATTTCTTAACAGATATTTAAAAATATATCTATGACAGCAATAACCCTACTCATAAAGGTCTCATTATTTCAGGGATTAGACAAGTGGCTCTTATAAGGACATGGGAAGAGGACGTAGTTCAGCATGGACAAACTATTTGAAATAGGTTCAGAGCTCAGGAAAGATGAGTACATACTATGTTGCCATTCTCAATATTGCCTTTCTCCTTTAAGGTGGGATCTCAAATTTCTAAATCATTCCACAATTTCCCCATCTTTCTGTTCCCTGTACATTCTCTGAGTAACTCCAGTGGCTTTTCAAAACAAGTTAGAAATATGACAATATTATCTAACCTCCCTTAGCTATAAGTGAATAAGTGATAATCTAAATGAATGATAACACTTCATCAAAGCACTGGGCTGAGCCAAAGGGTCTAGTCTGTCAGTAATGTCTATAGTCACTGTTTAGTATTCCTATTAAGTTATAGTGTTGTTACTAATTTGGTCATGAAGGATAAATATAGTCAAGATCTGACCGCTTAACCTCCTTCTGTTTGAATGTACTAACAATCAGCTTTCCCTTCTGTGCCCTGAGCTATCCACGTCATAAAAAAAAAAATCTTAAGTCTATGACTAATAATTATTAAAATGGTTACCATTTATCAAGTACTTGCCACGGTCAGAGACTTAAGCAATGACTTAATATTAGTTTGCTTAACCTCTTCAAAACTACTGTGGGTGGGTGGTACTATTCCCATTTTACAGAGACAGAAAGGTTAAACATCTCGCTCCAAATCACTCTCCTCTTAATTAGTGAAGCAAAAATTTAAAGGCAAGTGTATCTGATCTTAAAACCCATAATCCTCAGGATTAAGGCTTCCTTGGTTGGTATCCCAATCATTCACAATTTAGGTTACTTTGCTGTTGTAATTGTTGAGGTTCTCTTATTTTCTCACAACCAGTCAGATTTTTTTAATGTCCCAATTGCTTATCACCTCTGTCCTTTGAAATTTGGGTGTCCTGGGCTCTTGCTCTTGCCTTAGAATCTACCCTGACTTCTGCAGACCTTCCAATATGCTAACCACAACCTGGACTCCTGATTGCCTTAATGCCTGCCATTGCCAGTCTCTTTCAAGGCACTTGATTCATCTTAGTATCATGGATGGGGCAACAGTAGGGTGTGGCTAAAACAACTTCCTGAACATGTGGTGAATATATTTTAACATCTCTGTGCTGGAAGCACACTGTAAAATGTTCCTTTCCTCCAAAATTGTAAATTCAAGGCAGGCATGTTCACAGAAGGGAAAAGGGGAATCAGACCTTGTACACAGCCTTCCTTGTTTGAAGATGATGTCTCTGGTCTTCCACATCTCTAAGCACTTTCATAATGCCTCACAAAGGCAGAATTTTCTCTTTCACTTTTGTTAAGAGAAACTGTTATGTTTTTAATTTAGAGTAGAAAGAACATGTAGAAGAAAAACAATGCACATAAACTGTCATGTCTACTTTCATAGAAATATTAAAATGAAAGCAATGTGCTGAGCTTCCCCAATAAGCTTCAGAGAGGTCAGAGTCTGAGCCAGTAAAACAAGAACACAACTAGCCTCAAGAGCCAGCACTAGGACAAAGAAATCATCAATGACATTTTATATCTTGATTTCAATTAACATGAAGTTATAAAGGGTATAATTTCAGCATTTTTGAGTTGCCTACTTTAAAAGATGAAATGTATCCTCAAGGGTGGAATTTTAGAACTGTATTTTGAATGTGAAGGATTGATTAACCAGCACCAAATAAATTCATGGGAATACATTTTTCAGTTATCCAATAACTTCCTGGTAAATGAAGAGAATTGCAGAGGATCCATAAGGTGATCTATAAAGGTCACCTGATTTTTGAAAGAGAACTTTTAGTGCATAATTCTCAATGCATAAATTTGAATTTAATAGGTAAAATTGCATTTGGATATTTAAATGCTGACTTCAGAATCAAACCCTAACCAAAAGATGGGTAAATTTATTTAAGAAAAGTGTACTGTCTGTGTTTTATACACTGTATGAGGGGGAAACACATTAAGATGACTAAGACCTGGATCTTGCCTTCAAAGTAGAAGACAAAGGACAGTTATTCATAACAACTATTTGGATAGACTTGCTCATTTGGTTATGGGTAAGCTTAGGAATTCTGGGGAGGGAAAGGAAGAATTAAGTTCTTTCCCATACTGATTATGGGTTACTCTTCAATAACTCTCTTCAGCCTTCTCTTTGAGTGGGAAGCAAGGGAAGTAGGGTTATCGGCATGGGAGTGAGATGTGGGGAGAAAGTCATCAGTACGCCCTCAGCAACAAGATGGGGTACCAAACCCTAAAATGTCTTCTCAAATAGGGACAGCTTTTCCTGGGTGCTTCTGCACTGACACAGATGTGTGTATCTTCTTTGGTCCTTTTCTGCTCTGATACTTAACACCAACCTTTTGATCAAGTGTGTTCAGAAGGTATTTCCCAGCCCATCATTCCTTTTTTTGATCCTTGATTGATCCAAGTATTGGGAAATGTATTGATGACCTTCAATTACTGAACACTTGAAAACACACCATTATACAAATACTGGGTATATTTGTTCTTGATTTGAATACTACTTAACATTTCCTTAAACTTCACATCCAGGGTCACTTGAAACTATGAGTAAAAGTAATCTGGAGTTTAGCTTCATCAATCTGTCTCTCTAGAGAGTCTCTTTCTCCTTTAGCTCCAACCTGTTCCCAGAAAAAGGTAAGGATTTCCTGGGAAAGCCAGTGTTCCATTTGGTCCTTGCAGTTCTCGTTGTGGGTCATTTGCTGGATGCTTTTCATGTCCTCCTTTGATTTTTCCATCCTCTTTAGGGAGCTATCCTAGAGATAGAAGTCCCAGCAACATCTTGTTCCCAGCCTCCTTCCTACATGTAGTACATACATATATACATACCTATATACATATGGATTCACTCATAAAACCTACCTAATTCAGCTTTCTCAACTACATAAAACTTCCACTACAACTTTTAAACTTCATTTGTTCATCTGCCACCTCTTCGTTGTGTCTACATAGGACATTTTTTTCCCACTTTCAGTCAGCACATGCCCAGATTCATTCATTCATTCATTCACTCAATAAACATTTACTGAGCCCTAATATCTCCAGATCCCTTTCTATGCTTTGGAAATATCTTCAATCTTGTCCTTTCACAGGGAACAATAATAGTAGTGGATATCATATGGTCTTTATTCTCTGCCATGCACCATCTTACACAATTTACATCTATTTATTCATTACATCTTCAAAATACCTTTGTGGTATCTCTGCTCTACAGATGAGGCAACTGAGTGACAAGCAACTTGCCTATGATCACATGGCTAGTAAGCAGCAAAGTTGGAAATCCAGGCAACTTGGCTGTCTCATCTCTGATCATTACCACTATGTTATACTTACTGCATATCTGGTAACTAAACAAAGAAAGATATGAATTTTGGATAACAATAAGAATTATAAAAAAATAAAGCAGGTAAACTGCATAAAGCTATATAGGAAGGTGTGCAGTTTCAGACAGAAAAGTCAGACAGCTGAACCAAGTGAATCCCTGGTCCATGCAAGGTCTGAGAAAGAAAATCCAGTAGAGGGAACAGCAAGAAGTAAACCCAGAGTATGGCTTGTTCAAGGAACATCAAGAAACACTGGCGGCTAGAGAGGAGCAAGCTACTGGATGGGTGGTAGACAGGCCAGATTATGATGGACCTCATTATATATTATGATGAGGGGCTCCAAGTTTTATTACTTTGATTATGAAGGGAAGCTACTGGGATTTTGTCTTAAAAAATCACAAAATAGAGTTGATCTAAGTACCTGCCTATCCAGATAATATGCTTGAAGGTAAAACTAATATAAAGTTATCATTTAATATGGAGGCTGAACAGAACTGATTTTAGGTTATCTGACTTAGATTGCTTGTGGCAACATTTCCTTCCATTTGTGCAGATAACCGGGAGTCAATTATCTATACAGTATCTTGTGATGGTTAATTCTATGTGTCAGCTTGACTGGGCCATGGTGTCGGTGTATTTGGTGAAACTTTATTCTGGGTGTTTTTTGTAAAGGTATTTTTTTGGTGAGATTAACATTTAAATCAGTGGACTTTGAATAAAGCAGATTGTCTCCCATAATGTGAATGAGACTTATCCAATCAGTTGAAGGTCTGAATAGAACAAAGACTGATCTCTTCCAAGCCAGAAGGAGTTCTGCCACCAGACTGCCTTTGGACCTGAACTGCAACTCTTCACTGGGTGTCCAGCCTGTCTGCCTACTCCACAGACTTTGGATTTAGTAAGCCTTCATAACTGTGTGAGCCAATTCCTTAAAATAACTCTATTTATACACATCCTGTTGGTTTTGTTTCTCTGGAGAGCCTGACTAATACACATTTCCATTTACATGTACAAACTATTTATTATCTTCCATTAACATTTTATGTTACTGAATATAATATCTATTATTCTCTGATATTTACCCAATCCATTGTTTTTGACTGGAAAAGAAGACATATGAGGAAGTGAGATCTATTTTACCTTTCACTGTGAACTACAGTTTTACAATAGAGAAAGCTGCATTGTGTAAGTAATCCTGGAAGACTTATACAAGGATATTAATAATTTAATGAACTCGTACTCAAGGGGAAAAAATGTTCTCGAAACATGTCAGGATGAATTTTCAAGGGAAAGACCTAATTAGCAGTGTCTGAAGCATATGTCATCACATTTAGAAAACAAGAACTAGTCCCTGTGGACAGAATGGTATGTTGGATTTTAAAGCTTTAACTACTCCAGTTAATATGTATGATTAATGAGCAATATGTCAGTTAGGTGGCCTAACTCAAGTGAAAGACCTTATGGGGAAAAAATAGAGGATATTTAAACTAATACCCAGAAATATGCAAATGTAATTTATAATCTCTTTTATATTATGATCAACCAATAATTTAGAGTCCCTACTGGGAAATAATGTCATAGTTTGCACAGCTTTTAAAATATAGAATCAAAGCTTCAAAGATGCCCTGAAGTAACAGATGACCAAAGGTTCTAATGACTTTACAAATGAATCCTGAGAGGCTATATGAAAGACAAAAATTGATTGGGGAAACAAAGCTCAGGAAACAAAGTATAAATTTAAGTGGTTATGTCATTATCTTTTTCTTATATATAATAAAATATTTTTATCTGGTTAGATAAAATCATAATGAAGAAATGGGAGTTAAGTCCATTCAAAGGAAAGAACAAAAGAAAACCCTTCATAAGTATTCTGAAATTATTTTGCTGAGAATTTTAAAAAAGTAGATATATAACAAGAGTAGTGTAACAAATGATTACTTTTTATCCCATAATATAGAATTAACATCTGGTAATATTCTGTAATAATTTCTTTAAATGTTTTAAAAAATAAACAAAATGTTACAGATTAACATTAAATGTATGTACTTTTAGATCACCTCTAGTCCTGTTTCCCTCATTACTCCCAAGGTGAGTTTGATGTATACTTCTTGTCCATGTATTATTTAAAATATGCATACATGTGTGTGTATATATATATTATATATAGTATCATATTTTGAAATTTGTAAAAATTATTTTTTGTATGTATCTTTTAACAATATTTTTGTAATGTTTTTAAGATCTATCTTTATAGGAGTGTGTGTCTGTTATAGGCATGTATATAGATAATATTTCTAAAGGAAAATATTTCCAAAGTAGTTAAATATAGAAGTACAAAAAGTACAAAGCTGTTTATTATATTATAAGGCAAAATCTTCAGTTTTCTTCAGGTTTCGTATATTGGAGTCTAATGTTGCTCTAAGTCTTTCATCCAAGAAGAGAACTAATGGCCCAAGGAATTCAGGAATTTAGCACCATTTTACTTTTATCTACTAGAAAAACTTTATCCTGTAAAATGTCAATTCAGTTATTAACATATGGGAAGTGTTGTAATAGTAGAACCCACTATCAATATTTCAATTCATGCAGCCAAATTTTAAAACACCTAATTGGGGATCATAAGGAACTTGCAGTTACACGAAACATTAGTAGTCCCTCTAATAACAAAATAATGGCAAATATTTTGAAATGGAGTTTAAAATGTAAACTGAGCAAGAAGAAATTCAATCTGAGTCTACTGATCCAAAGTATCAGTTTCTTAGAGCTTTGAAACAGGGTATCCGTGTTCAATAACCTAGATATATGGTGACCTTAAAAAACCCTCCAGTCATATTTTATAACAGCCAGGAATGGAAAGAGAAATAATGAAGAATCCTTACGAAACATCTGCTGTCCATAAAACATTTCAGAAAATACTTTGTCAATCTATGCTATAAATAGTTTCGTCCTGATTTCCTTAATTTTACATGTGTCTGTATGATGACAAAGAGAAGAACGTCCCAAAACAGTTCTATAATACTATTAGAAGTACAAATGTTTTGGGGGGAGCCAATTACAGTAAAAGTTTATTCATCGAGAGCTTTATTAAATGGAAAAATCCACCAGAGATGGCACTTCCAAGCTCCCAGAGGAGAGTGCTGACTGACTTTGATGACCCAGGAGACAGGGCCACCAGTTAGCCGGTATGGTACTCTTGTGCTCATGAGAGCAAGACACCGTTCCTCCTGGTGGCTCACATAAAAACACAAAGACGGGGGCACACAGTTGGTTACTGGGGCACAGGCTGGATTTCAGCCCCCAAACACCTGTTGACTGGTTGTACTTCTTCAGGGCAACTGTGGTAGGTGACAAATCCACAAAAGCCTCTGGGATGCTAAAAAAACTACTAAATCATTTCCATGTTTTAATACGAACAGATGTCTTTGTGCTCAAATACTTGGAAATTAAATTTATAAGTATGATATCACAATTGGCAGTTATGGAGAACCTGCCATGACAGGCTCTGTACTGGCCATGTTCCTTACACATTTTTCTAATCATCGCTTCAGGTTAGGCAGTGTCATTTCCACTGTGTAGCTAAAGAAACTGAGTCTTGGAGAGGATGGATAACAATCCTTGGGTCACAGAATCGGGACTCACCCAAAAGTCTGCATGACTCCAGGACCCATGATCTTGAGGGTTTGTGTTGCTGAAGTGATGCAGAAGTTAACATTTTATTAATAAAAAGTTCAAGCAGCCATATCTCCATATAAGGTATGAACCCATCAGATGATGAATGGCCCTCCTTCCGCTGACAGTCTGTAAGCTGCTTTGGCTACATCACCAAGGCCATTCCACGGCTGAAGGAGCACTTTTCCCCACCAGCTAGCATTCAGGTGCACAAGTTGTAGGTCAGGGAAGAGAAGGAAAGTTGAAGGTATTAGTAGGGAAATAAATGAAGACAGCCCCAGACAGAGGCCTGGGCAGAGACAAAGAGGCAGAGAAGCTTTTGTACTAGTATCAGGTACAAAATCAGTATCATCTGAAGTCATTCATTTTCCATTACACTGGATAAACCATTTTGTATATTCTGTTGAATTTTATTTCTTTGTAAAAAAAATTATGTTCTATTAAGCTGATTTCTGACCTGCTAATGGATCATAACACACAGTATGAAAAACATGGAGATTATGGAACAGAATTTGGCAATGGACTTCGGTTAGAACCCAGCTCTACCAAGTTCTTGCTCAGTGACTCTTTAACTTGCTCTTTAACTTCTTTTAAGCCTCAGTGTCCTTTTCTGAAAACTGGAGAAAATAAACATGAACAGAAAAGGATGTTGTAACCAGGATAAAATAGAATTAGTATGCATATTATTTTTATTCCTGTAATATTGCATACATATATTATTGGTGTAACATAGCACCAATAACTGATGAAATGGCCCAAAATTCTGTACTTCTGTGAACAAGTCAGGTGTAGCCATGCCCAAATTAGGCATGTTCATCTTATCTAAAGAAAACTGGCTAGCACGAACCTAAGCTCAGCTACAAAGCTAGTTATCTTTCTAAATCCTTACCTGGATACCTTTAATGGTATCGTGCTTGCCTTTCCATGCACCTAAATCCAATACATAATTGCCTTTTAGCTGAGCTCTAGGGTGTTTAAATCCTTTGTGTAAAATGGATCCTCATATCTTACAAAAGTAAGTCAGACTATTGTTCACACCTCACCCATTCATTCCATTTTATTTTCTTCTTCCCAAGGAGAAAACCAAAAATGAGTAAGGAGTGTCCTCCTTCCTCTTAGAAAACTTTTTCAGATATTCCATTCACAAAAATTAACTTCCATTTAGCTCCCCTGCTTGTCTTGATCTTCATATAGATTCCAGAAGAATTAACATAGGTAGCCAGGAATAAAGCAGAGCAAGGTGTAAAACACATTAACCCAGCTAAGTGCACATTTCTCTTAATTATTACAAGGCTAAACTATTTTAAATACTTGCTTAGCAATACTTGAATAAAAAGGAATTTTTCTGCTGGTGATAAGGTTTTTGTTACAGTTTTAGCCTAAAGTCAATGTAACTCACTAAATCAGTGCCTCTCTAAGTCTACGGTGGAAACTTCCAATTTGTTATAGACTGGTACTTTTATAAAATGTAATAAAACCAAATTACTAGAAAAAAGTGAAATAAGGACATGTTTACTATTGGATTCAAAAGACATAAAATACTTTGATAAATATAATCAAACAAACTTAACAGAGAAAAAAAGAAAACATTTATAAAACTGTACACATTGTTGAAAGTGTGTATATATGCTGATAATAATGATTCATGCTTATGCTTGGCACTTTTAGTCCTTTGCAATTATGATGAAACAAAAGTTATGAGTGAAACAGTAATTCCCTATGCTAAGTGCCTATGAACTCTCTTTTAAAGCAAACTATTATATCAGTATTTAAAGTTTTAGTGTAAAAACTTTATACTAAAGCTTGCTTCTTGTTTGTTATCATATTTAATCTAACTTGAACTGGCAATGCTACTCATAGGGCATAACTTATCTAAAGAGCTTCATTGTTTTATTTTACTGATACTCAGTATAGAAATAAGTTTAACAGAGGTAATGAAATAAGAGATTCCAAACTGGCTTCAGCAAACTCAGAAAAATATTCTTTACGACTTTGATTAAAAACATGAAGTGATGCTGCTTTTTCAAAATTCATCTTTAATCTTCCATCAATAACCAGGTCCAGCGATCTGTCCTATAAATTTTTGTTTAATTCAAATTATTTTTCAATGAAAGAAATGAATTTGGCATCAATTTTGGTATATACGAATATTAATTTCTTATATGAATCTTCTGATGGAAAATAAAATTCAAAACCTTCTATCAAATGTTAAAAATATTTGATGGCAAGTTTCACTGATGTAGAATAGCATTTCTCATTTCTTTAGTAATGGTTGTAAAACTATGAGAACATATTGGAACATTCTGTAGAAACTTCAGTTTCTCCTCTTCAGTTTTCTTCTGCCATTGGAAAATACACTGCATTCTTCCTCTGCATGGAAGTACTGATATTACTAAAAATACTGAAGGGGCGCCTGGGTAGCTCAGTTAGTTGACCATCAGACTCCTGATTTTGATTCAGGTCATGATCTCATTATTTGTGGGTTAGAGCCCCATTCAGGCTCTGAGCTAACTGTGGAGCCCACTTGGGATTCTCTGTCTCTCTCTGTCTCTCTCTCTTTCTCTCTCTCTCCCTCTCTCTCTCTCTCTCTCTCCCTCTGTTCTCCCCTCTCAAAATACATTCATAAACTTAAAAAAATACTGAAGATAGGCAAATAAGCAAGTTTCTAAAATTGCCCAAATTACATTTTTTAAAGGTGAGAAATAACTGGTTTCTTCTTTTTCCTTGTAAATACCCTACCTACTCCCACAGTCCCTGGTAACCACCATTATAGTTTGTTTCTGTGTGGTTAGCTTTTTCAGATTCCACATATAAGTCATATCATATAGTATTTATCTTTTCTCTGTGGCAACTTATTTCACCTAGCATAATGCCCTGAAGGTCCATCCATGTTGTCCTAAATAGAGAATCCTCCTTTCTCGTGGCTGACAAATATTTCCTTGTATATATACACTACATCTTCTTATCCGTTCATTTGTTGATGGACCCTTAGGTTGTTTCTGTATCTTGGCTGTTGTGAATAATGCAACAATGAACATGGCAGTGTAGTAGGTACCTTTTCAATATACTGTTTTCATTTCCTGTGGATATGCCCGGAAGTGGGATTGCTGGCTCATATGGTAGTTCTATTTTTAATTTTTTGAGGCACCTACGATGGTTGTACCAATATACATTCCCACAAATAATGTGTAAGCGTTCACTTTTCTCAGTATCCTCATCAACACTTGTTATCTCTCTGTCTTTTTAAAAATTTTTAAACATTTATTTATTTTTGAGTGACAGAGAGAGACAGAACATGAGTAGGGGAGGGGCAGAGAGAGATGGAGACACAGAATCTGAAGCAGCTTCAGGCTCCAAGCTGTCAGCACAGTGCCCGATGTGGGGCTTGAACTCACAAACTGCAAAATCATGACCTGAGCTGAAGTTGGACGCTTAACTGACTGAACCACCCAGATGCCCCCCTCTCTCTCTCTTTTGATGAAAGTCATTTTTAATAGGTGTGAGGTGCTGTCTCATTGTGATTTTGATTTGCATTTCCCTGATAAGTGATATTGAGCAATTGGTTTCTTAACTTGCAGTAACAGTCAACTGATTCTACAAGTCTAACCTACTTGACAATCTTTTTCTCCTCAATAACCATAACTAAGCATGCAAGAATAGTGGTTTTGACCATTTTCCATGCTATATCAAAATTTTCAAAAGTCTCAAATTTAACATATTAATCTTTACAAATTAACAGTCTTTACCATGTTGTTAGGCCTATTGTTTCGTTTAACTGATATTTGTTTGTTAACAAGATTTTCCTGATGAAGGAAGCAATGTGCTGGTTTACATTCTAGCATAAGCTCCCTAATCAGGGTAACCGCTCCGGAATACTCCCTATCACTGCAGCTGTGTTGTCAAAATATACTCCTGAACAAAAATTGAACTCTAGACCATATTTGTTGACAGTGTCATCCTTCATATTTTTCTACAGCTCAGAAGCAAAGAAGCTGAAGAAAAAGGTTCTTCCTTCTATCACCATCATCTACAATTATACATATTCCAAAAGAACTGCCATGTGAGCATTACTTATGCATTTGTCAAGACGTAGTAAAAATATTTTGCTAGCTTTATTTGTTCTTTGAATTGATATTAGCTAGTTTAAAAAAAAAAACATGTCAAGCCATGTAATCTATTTCCAAGCAAATGTCTTTGATGTCATTTTTCACTGATGCCTTAGCAAGTCTATGTTTATTTTTGTCTCAGCAATCTAAAGTACTCCTTTATAAGACATCTTCAAAGCACTAATGTTTAAATATCAAGTATTGAACATTTGCTTCACTTGGCTTTTTATATCAAAGTTCATTCTTCCCCAATTCTTTTGCTTTTGAACTTATTTATGTTTTATGTGTAAATGTTGCTACATTTTGATGATTTCATTGCTTCATTAGACAGTTCATCCCTGCAAATAACATGATATGCTTAAAACTTCACCATCAATGAGCTGAACTGAATATATGAATGATCTATCATATTTCCTAGTAAAACTAATATCAATTCTTTTGATCTCTATTTCTTTGCAGTCACTTTCATGGTCATCAGTTAGTTTATCTCTGATTAAAAGATGTGTCAAAAACTCCTATGAAGCTTGTTTTGCCATTAGTTAGTTGAGGTTAAAAACAAATAATATAAATTTTACTTCCCTAACTTGACTAAAACTTAAAATAATTAAAAATAATAATCTATGAAAATAAATGATTATGTTTTCTTAGATATTTTGTGAATTACCGTTGAGAAACTAACCTCAAAATGTCACATGTTTTGCTGTTGCCCTGCTTTTATGACTGGTAGGCAGTTAGCACCCTTGTGAATCCATGTGGTTCAACAACACACAACTCACATCTAGCCTCCTGGATGAGTATGATAATCACTGGAATATACAGCCATATTGAATTGTTACAAAAGTTTCTGAATATGTATTTTCAATTTCTGTACTTATCATGGTCCAGTATCAATTATCTGAATACCAGACTTGAATAGCATTACACAGCACCTACAGTTTATTAACTCCTATCTCTTTTATGGGGACAATCCTCTCAATCTTGACTTCCTTTTAAATTCTTTTGACTAGGTGAACAATGGTCTAGGCTTTAAAAGAAAGCAAATACACGGGTGCCTGGGTGGCTCAGTCAGTTAAGCATCCGACTCTGGGTTTTGGCTCAGGTCATGATCTCAAAGTTTGTGAGTTTGAGTCCCCCATTGGGCTCCATGAGGACAGTGTGGAGTATGCTTGGAATTCTCTCCCTCCCTCTCTTTCTGCCCCTCCCCTGCCCATTCTATTTCTCTCAAAAAATAAAGTTAAAAGAAAAAGAAAAAGAAAGCAAATAGAGGGGTGCCTGGGTGGCTCAGTTGGTTAAGCATCCGACTCTTGCTTTCAGCTCAGGTCATGATCTCACGGTTTGTGAGTTTGAGTCCTGCATCAGGCTCCATGCTGACACCATGGAGCCTGCTTGGGATTCTCTCTCTCTCTCTCTCTGCCCATCCCCTGCTTGTTCTATCTCTCTCTTAAATGAATAAATAAATAAATAAATAAATATTTTAAAAAAAAGCAAATATGGGGTTAGTTATGAGGAAAATCCAGATAGAGCAGGGTCTATTTTCTCTGAACTTGTCCCTTTTTCCTCTTTCTCCATCACATCGTTCTCCCATGTGAGGATGTTGTAAGCACATTATCAATGGCAGTCTTGTTTCATTGGCTGAGACTTCCCCACCCAATTAATCATTCATCTTAGTGTTGGTTTAGCTCATTCCAATGTCTCCAGAGAGTGATGATGCTGACATTTTTGTAAGAGAATCAAAATGAGAATAAATAAAACTTAATCAATTATAAGTCATAGAACATTTTCCAAGAACGTTCTAATTCGATTTTTCAAGGGAAGTCTACAAGACTTTCAAAATCTGAACAGGAAGAGTAGTAGGATTTGAGAAAGGTCCACAGATTTGTTTATCTTTGTAATCCTGTTATTGTTAGAAAATGTGTCTAACTGTTAAAAATAATGTGGCAGAAAAAGAAAGCAAATTGTTTGTTTTTAAGAAAACCCATTACAGGTAGACTTGAAGTTAAAAAGCAAGATATGTAGGAGTATGGAGGTGGAGCATGAGAGAGATCATTAGGATTGTTGTTAAGTCTTGAGAATAAAAGATTAAAAATGAAAATGTCATCCCATGTGGGGTGTGAGGAATTTACCTATTTCATTCTTTGCTTCAGTTTTTCTCATATGAGAAATTATCTAATGAAAGTGTATTAGACACACTCAAGCCATGCAATTTTGACAAAACAAGAAAGGGACTAGTGCACCATTCTCAATATTAAGTTAGAAGCATAACTTCTTTTGAATTAGTAATTTTTCTGCCATCCCCGTTTTACTTTGAAAGGGTTTTTATCTCTATGGCAACAACTGCAAAGAAATACATTATATTCATTTCCATCAGTTCCCACTGAAAATTATTTTAAGCCCATAGTAAGTTAGCAGTATAGTACACAAATATTTATAACCATAACCCCAAGGATGTATTGATAAAAAGCCAGAGGCAGGACTACTTATATAGTAAATCAGTCCCTTGACATTTCCTAGCTTGGGAATTATACTTAGTTAGCATGTTTCAGAAATTTTATATCATTCGAGAAAAAAATAAGTGACACTTTACAGAATGTGTACAAAGATATAAAAAGTGAAAACTTGTCAAAAGAAATAAAAATAAGAACAATTTAATTTTGGCAGTATTTTACTCTGACATCATTTCCTTTATACCAATAAAGCAAAATTTTCTAAGAAGTTAGAATTGTATTCTCACAAAATGGATTTCTAAAACAAAGTTAATTCAAACAAATGGCTGACAACAGAAGCTCTTGTAAGATACCATGGGTAATTTACAAAGGAAAAGAGGCACGGATAGAAAGGGTAAACGAAATGACTACACTTCACCAGATGCTTAAGAATCTAGCAAAATTCTGAAATTACAATAATAGATCTTTTTTTTTTTCCCAATGCCCTGCCTCCCTTCCACCTTTTTAGTTTGGCTTCCTCTATTTCTATCTTTCTCATTGCTTTTACTTGAGTGACTTGGGCCTGCTGTCCTAGTAGTTATAAATTTTACTCGCCTGAAAACATAAACCATCTTGAGACCAACGCCACTTATGTGTTATTAAGTCATATGTATGCTGAAAAATTCTTTCTGTATGAGATAAACATACATAGTTCCTTGACTCCTACTCTGTACCTGAAAGAAGCATCCATGCCCCTCCTGTTTTTATTCATTATTTATTATTGTTTCATGTTGCTTGCAACTTCAGTTTCTCCCTATTTGTTGACTTCTTTGCCTCGGTTTGTAACTGTACTGAATTAGTAAATAAAACTCAACAAAATGACAAAAAAAAGCTTTTCCTTGACCTCTCCAGATGTGATCTTAAGCCATCTCTCTTTATACCTTAGCTTCTGAAAAAGAATAGTCAATAATTCCCTAACTTTCTCAATAACTACTATACTTTCAAGACCTGTAAAATGTCTTATCTGCCTCTGCACAGCATAGTTACTCTTAAAGCCAGCCTTGTTCCAGATCACCAAAGGCTTTTGCTCAGACCCCTTCCTCCCTGATGTCTCTGAAGCATTTCTAATCAGTTGACTATCCCCTTCTTTTCAAAACTTTTCTCTTATTCCATTTCTCTATACAGTTGACCCTTGAACAACTCAGTGGTTAGGGCTGCTGACCCCTGCACAGTTGAAATCTGTGTATCTTTTGATTCCCCCAAAACGTAACTACTAGTAGCCTCCTACTGACTAAAAGGCTTATTGATAACATTAGTAGTCAATTAACATATTTTATATGTCTTATATACTATATTCTTATAATAAAACCAGAGAAAAGAAAATATTATTAAGAAAATCATAAGGAAGAGAAAATATATCCACAGGACCGTGTTTATCAAAAATCTACATAATTAAGTGAACCCGCACAGTTCAAACCCATGTTGTTCAAGGGTCAAGTGTACTTTTAACTTATTTGCCTCCTACTCACCCCTATATATAAGTTTACCTTAATTTCAAGGTTCTGTCCTCAGTTCTTTTCTTCCTACAATCTCTCCCTTGGCCATACTGTCTAGTCTGGTGACTTAATTATCACCTATGAACTTATGATTTCTTAACAGAAAACACTGTCTTCCTTATTATCTCAATCCAGGTTTTAAGGAGCTGGTACATTTCCATTTGCAGATCCTTTTGGCTACTCTAATGCTATAGGCTGGACACTGACTCATCTCCCAAAGAATATCCTCCTTTGAATTTTCTACTTTGGTTAAAGGCACTATCACCATTTCAGATTTGATACTTTAGTCACCACTTTTGACACTTAAGTCTATTGCCTTGTCTCTGCTCAATCTGTATCTTTGATATCTGTTCCATATGGTCATTTCACATTATTTTTATAAGTATCACCAGAGTTTAGCCTTTTATTACTTATTGATGAGACTAAAAAATAGTTCTCCCACTTGCTTCAATATAAAACACACACATTCACACCCTATTTGTCTTTCTCTCATGATGAGGTAATTATTCATCAGCATTTTCATCATGTCTTCCCTTCTCCTCAAAAACCATGAAGGGCCCTGCACTGGTAATGTTAAGGATGATGTTTATTCCTTCTCTGGGTACAGACGTTGGTGGTGGCATACTTGGTGCCCTGCTACCATGAGTGTTGGCTGCCAGTGCAGTCTGTGCTCTTCTCCAGAGGTTTGCCTTAGTCGACAGGAACTGCATTGCCTGGAGATACCTCAGAAGTTCCTACCCTTCAACCCACCCAGTGTGGTCGGTGGGTATTCAAGTCTCACCCCATACTCCAACGTAGGGATAAATTCTCTGGGCTCCAGGGGACCTGGTGGGGTCTGGGTAAGAGTAGACTTCTGAAACCACATTTTTGCCTGTGGCCTTCCTCTTCCTTTTTCTGCTTCCCTCACTCATACAGGTCTCTTCTGAAAATCAGGTACACAAGAACTCCATCTTAGATTCTCCGTTTAGGGAAACCTGACTAAAGTCAACTGCCATGGTACTTCACATAAAACAGGCACTCAAATGTTTCTTGAGCAAATAAAATAGGCTTTCAGATTTCTCAGAGAGGTTTTCATTCAAAATGCAGTTGCTTCTCTCAAAATAGGCATTCTCACTTATTTTCTTCCTTTTCCAACTTTTTATTCATTAGCTCTTGTCTTTTTCTCTCAGTGTATGGATTTTGGTTAGGCTGTATTTATGAGATCTTCAAATTCTTTTAAAGATAAACTATAAACATTATTGAATAAGTACACAATTGAAATGCTCAATTTAAATTTAGACACGATTTAAATGCATGCTATTAAAGCATCTTTTTTGCAAGAGATGTGGAACATTGTAGAAAACACATGGCCAATGGAGAGTGTGTAGTGACAGGCTTTAGTACAGCAGAAAGTATGGCACTATTTCCTTCAGTAGTATTTTGCTCTTTTCATGATATTTTCTGGGGTTAATGCTCTTTAGGATTTTTAAAAGTTTTTTTAAAAAATTTATTTATTTTAAGAGAGAGAAAGAGAGAGTGAGTGTGTGCAGGGAAGGGGCAGAGAGACAGACAGAGAGAATCCCAAGCAGGCTCCACGCTGTCTATGCAGAGCCTGATGTAGGGTTCAGTTCCACAAATCGTGAGATCATGACCTGAGCTGAAATCCAGAGTCAGACACATAACTGACTGAGCCACCCAGGCACCCCAGAGTTAATGTTCTTAAGTAGCATTATTAATGAATAAAATATTATTATTATTGAATTCATGTAAATGGTATGTGTTTATATTATTGAATTTTATGTGCATATGAGGCAATAAATCTACTTTTAGATATTCTTTTTCATGGTCCCTTAAGATTCCTGACATTGCAAATACAAATAACAATCCTTGCTAGTGTTCAGGTGTGCATAGTTTAGTTATTTTAGAATTACAAATGACAAATGACAGGGGCACCTGGGTGGCTCAGTCGGTTAAGTGTCCGACTTCAGCTCAGGTCATGATCTCACGGTTTGTGGGTTCGAGCCCCGCTTTGGGCTCTGTGCTGAAAGCTCGCTCAGAGTCTGGAGTCTGTTTCGGATTCCGTGTCTCCCTCTTTCTCTGACCCTCCCCTGCTCACGTTGTCTCTCTTTGACTCTCAAAAATAAATAAAAAACATTTAAAAAATTAAAAAAAAAGAATTACAAATTACAAATAACATAGTGGTCACAGCATATGTTGTGTACTGTTATGAATTTTAAAAGTACAATAAAAACACAGATATATACATGTATATGTATGTACGTGATCTGCTAAACATGTTAAAAATGTCAAATGCATCTATAACTATTCATGAAAAAAATATCCAAGTGCAAGTTTACCTGGTTTTTAAGGAAAATTAGGAAAAGCCAGTTCTAAGCTATTTCTGGAAAATTCAAGAACTACTCTGAATACTATTATGCCAAATATTTAGATATAAGAGTACTGTACCCTTTACTTATATTCCATAAAGGAGAAATTTCCAACTTGCTAAGAATTGCTGCATCGCATTTATTTTGCGATGGTTCTACTGACCCCCTGAAAAGTGAAATACAACATACTGAGAAAACTAAAGCAGTATAAAATTAAGCTTGCTTTCAGAATCTGTGCTATCACCTAAGGTATTAGTATAGTATAGTATAGTATAGTATAGTATAGTATAGTATAGTATAGTATAGTATAAGTATAGTATAGTATACTACAAAAAATAGTATTTTGAGTTTTACAAACTTGAGGTCTTGTATTGTTTATTATAAACATAATGTTGGCTTGCAAAGTCATTAGGCCATAAAAATGTTTCATGTTCCAAGTGTTTTTCCTTTTTGAGACTTATATGTTTATATTTCCCAAACTGATTAATGACTTGTGATTAATTCTTGGTTTTGGCAGCTGCCTTCATATATATTCACTGCATTCCAAATGGATAAATAACTCTGTACTTGACATTCCCAATGGTAAATGTACCAAATAGCTACTAATGTATTCAGTGTGATGTTCTGAACAATACTGATGCAGGAATATTAGCATACTGTCACTTTGGAGGAAAGTGCTTTCTACTTTTCCATTCTCTTTAAGTGTTTCTATGACTAAGTAGTTAATATTTATAAGATTCTTTCATAGAACACCTGTTACCAGACTGCATTCAAAGTGCTCCTGACTTAATCTCAGAACATACCTGAGGGCTAAGTTGTGATGAAACAGATAAATTTAGATTAGAATCTTGAATGATTTGCCGGAAGTCAGTGAATCCAGTCTCACAGCTGGAAACAGAAGAGCTCTGTTCCTCAGATCCCCACTGACCAGCCAATGCTTGTTCTCAGTTGTTGGTTTAGGATAAACAGGACATGGATACAGAACAGGAACTCTTTAGAGTGTTTGGAGACCACAAAAGGACCAATTTCCCTCTCTACAGTTGCCCCTTATAATGTGTGGCCTTTGATATAAATATTGTGATATTTATATTGATAAATGATTAAAAATATTGGCTTTGGTCAAATTCTCATAGTCTCCATTTTAAAGACATGGAAATCTGGGTTTTGGAATGGAACCACTAAACCACAGTAAGGGCTTCTTCTTATACAGAATAAAGAGATTCATGGCCTGAAGACTAGAAGAACTGTTGAATGTTTCTGGACATCAGTTTCATTATTTGGTGGACAGGAATGACACCACTGCTGCCTTTCAGTTCTAAAATCTGACAACTGGATGTCCCTGAAATGGCCCCCAAGACCGTTCTCTGAAGCAGTTCCCTGTCCCTCTGGGCCCCCTGGATGATGTGTCTCCAGTTTAAAGGAGGCCACATAAGATGTTGTGCTTCTTACACAGCAGAGACCAGTTTTGGGTCCATTCACATAAATAAATAAGCCATTCGGAATCAGCATTCTGTTTACAAAATATGAAATCTTTCTCTTTATTAATCCAAATAACAGATAGCTGTTAAAGCTATTCTGTTACAATACAAATGGTGTCATTTGACCCTTTATTTAAATACATAAGAACCTCAGCTTGTTGTGGTTTAACGACAATATGAGTATTACTGGAATTAAACCATTGGTTACAATCTCTGTTTCTTGTTACAGCCTTCCCAGGGCACTTTGTGAAATCTTCTGCTTTAAGTGCTCTACAGAGACTCACTAATTAGAGTGAAGTTTACCACAATGGACCACAGGCACACTGTCATTAAGTAGCTGTGATAATGATCTAAGGGGTGGCCTGTTTTCATAATGCCTGGGCCACATCTCATACTATGTCTTTTTTCACCTGTTCCTAATTAGACTGAGCTAGAAGTCTCCCAAAGTCTTGTTCCTTTATCTTTTGCACTAGTCAGAGTGTGAGTCAAAGTAGAGGAGTCCTTGCTACACAACTACTCCTTTGTGAACATTTGTTTGACATGAACATATATTAGCCTCTTTCCCTTCTTCCTGCCTTACTCCATTGCTTCAGCAATTATATTTGATGCAGCTTTCTTTGGTGGACACCAAACCAAGCTGGAGTAAGCAAGAGTATCTGGGTGGCAGGACACTAGGAGAAAATTGTGAAGTACAAATTTTAAGATAAAACAGACCAATGTCATTCCTTGAACTTCTTTATCAAATTTCTCTGAAATTCTGATTCTGTATCTTGAGGAGCATCTAACGGACAATATTAGAAGCACTAAATCATACCTTATTATATGACCAGTTGATGAAGTCACATGCTTAATAATGAATCACATGCTACTGGGACTTCATCAGTTAGAACAAGCAGAGGAAACTAATATGCAAAGTAATGAATGATACACTTTTGCTACTAGAAATGTATCATATAATAAAGGTAAGAAGACTACTATATTATTCTTATATTCTATACTGATTTCCCGCTTAATCTCTGAAATAGGGTATAAGATGATGAAAGCATTCAGATGACTTTTATATTTACTTTTTTATACACACATGTAACATATAACACCCAAAGCACATAAGAAAGAATTGAATAAAGTCAGATTACAAATGTACAAAATCTGTACATGAGATATATAAAGATACAGATACTTATAATGTTTGAATGCTTTATATTCCTGGTAGAAATGGTACTTCATACCAAAAGAATATAAATGCAAACTAAACCATCATATGCTTTTTATATGGTAGAATTTGTATTACAGTATATTTTTTTCTCATACAGTGACTACTTTACTCAGCAAGAGTTTTCTTAGTTATATAATATTGACCTTCTATAAATATTAATTTTAATAGACTTATTGGTAAACAGGACAACTAGATAATTTTATTTTATTTATTTATTTTTTTTAATATTTTTTTTTATTTATTTCTAGGAGAGAGAGAGAGACAGCGTGAGCAGGGGAGGGTCAGAGAGAGAGGGAGATACAGACTCTGAAATAGGCTCCAGGCTCTGAGCTGGCAGTCAGCACAGAGCCCGATGCGGGGCTCGAACCCACGAACCACGAGATCATGACCTAAGCGAAAGTCGGACGCTTAACCGACTAAGCCACCCAGGCGCCCCCAACTAGATAATTTTAAATGGTAAGTGAGTTTCTAGAAAGACAGGAAATAAAGACAAAGAGTAATATCATGTACTGAAACAGTAAAGGTTCCCCAAAGTCTGCTATGGAGCTCTGCAAAGAAAAACACAGGGATAAGGTTGCCTGGGTGGCTCAGTTGATTAAGCATCTGACTCCTGCTTTTGGCTCAGGTTGTGATCTCATGGTCAATAAGCATGGTTTTAGAGCATGTCATGAGTTCAAACCCTGCATTGGGCTCTGTGCTGACAGTGTGGAGACCTGTTGGGATTTACACTGTCTCTCCATCCACCCACCCCCACTGCCCCTGCTACCATTTTCTCTAGAATTTCAAAATAAATAAATAAACTTAAATATAAGAAATTCAAGGATAAATAAATTTGATCATTTTTATCCTCTGAGTTTCATGTTTGGTTTTGTACATTTGAGTAAGATGTTGCGGAAATCTGCATAGCCCTTGGAACCCTTCAGAACACAACTTCCCAGTTACCCATCTAAAAATGTTATATAGGATCTAAAAGGATATTTCTTGGAAACTCTCAAGGTAATTCTTAAGGAGATATCCTTAAGAAATTTCATAGGAAGTAAATGGAAAAAGAGGTCATCTGTATGCCAGGAAGTTTGAAACATGTGCAATAAACATGAAACATTAGTTGTAGAATACAGAACCTCTAAGATGTTATTTATAATACGTATATTTACATATTTATATATGGATCCAAACCAAAAAAGGTAATGTCCTCCCTATATTTATATTCTACCTAGGACCAGAATTAAAACCATTGTTAAAAAAAAAAAAAGTTGACTTTTTCCTTTTAGCAATTCAAATTCTTGGTACAAGGATACCAGCTATAGCATTAGTAAGTGAGCAGAATTATGGATACATTCACTATGCATTTTAAAGGTCAGAGTCACTTTCAATGCACAGAGATAAGAAGAGAATCTTCTATTTCTCTCTCATCTTCATGTGCCACTACTTTCTGAAGCCAAATATTCAACATTACTCATTCTTTTCTTTATAAGGCTCCTCCCTAAAATTCAAGCCCATGTGCAATAATTTAATCTCAACTACAGACAATTGTTAGTGGTTTCTACCAGGCCCTGAACTCACTTCATTGGAACTATGAGGTAATTCTATGACTCTGAAATTAGCACTGTGGAGTAAGCTACCCTAAAAAAAAAATTTTTCACCATAAAATTTCTGTTCAGGATCAAAATTAGAACCCAGCAATACAAAATGCAAGAGTGAGATTATCATCTTGGTCCAATCAGACAACCTTTATTTGGGGCAGTAACTAGGTGGCTCACCAACAAAATGTTTTTTTTTTCCAGAGACTGGAGTGATTTCTTTAAAAAAGTCCATAGTGGTTTCATGCCAACCTTGAGACTACTCAGACATGCACTTAAAGTGACAAAAATGGAAAAATCCAAGGTTACATTAAAACAGTAATTTTTTTACATTTTGGGAGGTGCTATTAAGAATATTAGGAAACCTTATAGGAATCTACGTCTTGGAATTTTTATAAATGCCAGTTCTTTTGAGATATTTCATGTAAGCTTCTATAAACATGCTTAGCTGTCTGAATAACTCCTCACTGAGGTACTTTTCTAGGCTTCCATTCAGTTCCTGTCCTTATCACTCTACCAGATTCCCCACTGGTGCCTCTCCTTCCTCAAAATTCACCCCCTAATTTACATCTTTCTTGTAATTTTCATTTCTTTTTTATATAATTCTTTTTTTTTACTTTTTTAAATGTTTGTTTATTTTTGAGAGAGAAAGAGAGCAAGTGAGAGCACAGGGGAGGGGCAGAGAGAGAGGGAGACAGAGAATCTGAAGCAGACTCTAGGCTCAGAGGTGACAGCACAGAGCCTGACACGGGGCTTGAACTCACAAACTGTGAGATCATGACCTGAGCCGAAGTCGGACTCTTAACCAACTGAGCCACCCAGGTGCCCTCAATTTTCATTTCTAATGCTCTCTCAATTATTCAACTGAAACTTCTCTCTCATTTGGCACCAATTCCATCCGCCTCTTCTTTTATCCAACATCTTTCCTCTGACTTTGTTCCAAAATTTAATCCTGTTCAACCCTCCATGCATCCTGAAATGCTCTTCTGTTGACTTTTTGGCCCTGCAGTGTCCTGGTTCCCTATCCTGGCCCTTCTCTGATCTCATCATGGGCTGAACATCCTCTTGGCCCGCATGCTGTACTCCCTCCCCGATATACTCTCATTTTAGGCTTAGGGTCCATGCTAAACATTATCTGAATTTTTAAAATTGTGTTAATCTATAAAGGACGTGAGACTTAAAAATGTGACAGCTGAATGTTTTACTACTAGGACTTCATAAAGATTACAAAGTAAAAAATAGATATATAATGGCATATGACAGATTCAAAGAAGGAACTCAGGAGGCTAATAAAAAACCCACAAATCCCAGATATATATATATTGCCAGCAAACATTGTTGGGGTTAAGAGAAGCTTTTAGGTACAAGAAGCATCCTGTTACTATATTTTATTAAATGAAAACTTTATAATCTAAGATTTAGCATCTTAAAAGACGGTGAAAAGAATAAAATGAATTTATTAATTCGAAACAGAATTTTGGTGTGGTACTTGGAGAGAAATTAGGGTTCGTATTGTGCTTACATTAAACTGTACACAAAGGGTTAAAGAGGAAAAAAAGGAATTTATCAATCAGAATCTGTATGGCTTAATAAAAATAATAATAGTAATATTACCATGTTTCAATGATGTTTGATATTTTTCAAAGTATGTGACACCTATATTTGAAACTAACCATAACTATGAGATACTGGTAGAGTAGAAGCTATTAGGTATTGAACCATTGAGGAAAACCAACAAGTTAATGATGTGTTTAAAATTAAATGTTCTGCTTTCATTAAAAACATTTGTGCCCAAAAGTAAAGTATTTAAGATTTGCCACATATTTTATATGTCATTGCAATTAACTTAAAGATAGTTAATTCCTTTCTGATCAAACACCTGTAATCAAAATATAAGTTTTATTGACAATGCATCATCAAAAAATAATTTTAAATTCATATATTTTTCTGTTGTTTTCTGTTGCAAGATTCAGTGAAATGGGAAACTAGTATTCGTTTATAGTACAAGTGTATGTAAGTACGTGTGTATGTATACACACACATATACACATACAAGTACATTAATATGTTTAAAAGAGCTGAGTGCTACCTAACTCTTGAGCAGAGAAGAAATGGTAGCACTAAGATGGACCTAACTGCAAATATGTAAAATGATCATTTCTTTAATTTGCTTCCCTTTTAAGTAGCTTAAAAGTAGAGTAAGTCATGGAGTGTATTTGAAAATAATAATTTATAAATGTGGATAATGCCAATAATATCTGTTCCAGCTACTTTCCTCAATAAATACAGCACGTGTAAAAGGCAGCAGTAATAATAACAAGCCATGCCTAACGGTATCTATAAAATTCTATTACATTCTTTAGTTTCTGACACTTGTGTTACTCTTGATAGAAGATAAAAGTAATATCAAATTATTGACACTATACATATTTATAAATGGAATAAATTTGCATAAGGTAGTGCCTGAACTTTATCATTTGAATATGTTCCTTCATAATTATCACAAAGAATACAAAAGTTTAATTTATTCTTTAACCCACCTTCCTCTGAAATGCAAGCTTTGATATGGTACAATTTTAATTTGAAGCGTTATTATTTTTACAGCCTCATTTGAATATTTTTTTTCATTTCAGTGAGTATCTGACAAAGGCTCTCATAATTATCTTACAAACCAAATTAAGAATTGTGGGTGGGAAAGAGGTAGAGTTCAATGTATTTGTACACAATTTAATTATCATGCCACAAGAACATCAATTCCAATCAAGATGGCAGTCTTTGCTGGTGTTATATGAACTTGTCAGCTTCTGTTCTGTTCAGGATTTATTAAAGATTTGCATGAAGACTTAGAGGAGGGGCTTATCAAATTTTAAGGTGACATAAAGCTGGGAGCTATTTCATTGGAAAAGAAAACTAATAGAATGATATTAGGGACCAAAATTCAGAAGACAAAATTTAACAAGGACAAGGATCAATTCCTACTCCGTGATTCAAAAAGGCAACTGGACAACAACAGGATGGATGAAGATCTGACTTGGCAGAAGTTTTCGTTAAAATAAAAGAGAGGGAACATCAAATTGATCACATGTTGGTACATATGAAAAGTGAGATATTACTGTTCATTTAAAACTTTAAGAGGATGGATCTCATGTCAAATGTTCTTGCCATGCACACAAACAACTCTCCCATGGGAAGAATAATTCAGACAAAATGACTTTGACCTCACCTCACCCACCTAGCTCCATAATTTCCATCTCAAACCACCTACAGAGTATATGTTTTTGGTCATTGAACTAAATCTGTTTATTACTTTTTCTACTTTATTGAGTTACAGTTGGCAAAAATTATATATATATAAGGTATACAACTTGAGAATTTGAATATACATTGTAAACTATTTACTGCAATTAAGCTAATTGACATATCCATCACTTCACAATTACCCTTTTTTGTTCTTGTGAAAACACATAAGATCTGCCTTTTTACCAAATTTCAAGTATACAATATTATTTATAGCCTTGTCATTGTATATTAGATCTCTAGAACTTATCTTGTATAACTAAAACTATACACCTTGCCCAACAACTCCCCTAGTCTCCTCAGCCCCTGGTAATCACCATTCTACCTCTGTTTCTATGAATTTGGCATTTTGGATTTAGACATTTAAGTGAGACCATGCAGTATTTGTCTTTCTGTGTATCTGACTTATCTCACTTAGCATAATGTCCTCCATATTTACCCATGTTGTCACAAATGACAGGATTTCCTCCTTTTTAAAGACTGAATAATATTCTATTGTGTGGATTTGTGTGTGTGTGTGTGTGTAATCACATTTTATTTATCTATTCATCTCTCAACATATGTTTAAGTTGTTTGCATATCATGGGAATGCAGGTATTTCCTTGAAATGCTGATTTCATTTCCTTTGGTACCCAAAAGTGTTAATTGCTGGGTCGTAGGTAGTTCTATTTTTAATTTTTAGTATATGTGCTGCCGAAGCGAGCACTCTATTTTTAATTTTTAAAGAAACTTCCATGCTCTTTTCCACAGTGGCTGTCCCAATTTACATTCCTACCAACAGTACACCAGGGCTCTCTTTTCTCTGTGTCCTTATCAACACTTGTTAATCTCTTGTCTTTCTGATAATAGCCATTTTAACAAGTGTGAAATGATAGCTCATTATGGTTTTGATTTGCATTCCTTGATGATTAGTGATATTTAGCACCTTTTAATGTCCCTGTTGACCATTTGTATATCTTCTTTTGAGAAATGTCTCTTCAGGTTCTTTGCTCATTTTTAAATTGAGTGATTGACGGTTTGCTATTGAGGTGCATGAGTTCCTGCATATTCTGGATATTAATTAGGGGGGTATAATTTATCACTCAGTTTCCAGGAAAGGAGCGTTATTAAAAGGAAAATGTCCCCTGGATGCTGAACATAGAAAATAACTCAGAAACATGATCCTAGATGCAGTTAGACATCTTGGTCATCATTGTGAGAAAACAAAAAAAGAAGCTTGGAAATTAACTTCCCAAGGAGATCATTTCATCTAGCCCTCAGTCCCCAGTGGTTTAAACGCTTAAGGCAGACTCAAAAGCCCAGAACTAGAGTAGTTTTTTATTTTTCTCCCTAGGACTACTTAAAACTTTGATCAGGTGGATTAATGAACGCCTGAATAGAGAGGGGCTTCAGAGCCAAAGGGGAAGCTGTAATTGTACATACAGGTGTTAGTAGAACTCAAGTATACTTGTGAGTACTACTTTATAAATAATTTTAAAATATCAACATAATTCCACTTATTAGCCATGTGTCTTATCTGATTTGTTTAAAAACCTTAGTTTCTCTATAAGGATGGTAGTATTTTATATTTCTTAGAGCTATTATGAGAAATAAATAATGAAATAATAAAATGAAGCATTTAGCACATTATAGGTAACCCATAAATCTTAGTCATTATTTACAAAAGTTTTCCTTTTATTTTCTTAGCCATCAAAATTTATTAATAAGCCTTTTTCTGCTTACTAAACTAGCCATTGGGCATAAAAAGTAGACACATAATTTTTTAATTTTTAATTTTGATATTTCCCAAATCAAATCTTAATTGTCCCACCAGAAACCATAAGAAACAAAAACAAAGAAACAAAGCCACTTTAGTAGAACAAGTTAGTTTAAAAAAATATGCAGAAGCATCGTCTCAATCTTAAGCTCCAGTTGAAGTATATGGTCCATAGTGTTGGGCATACTTGCAACATTTTGCTCTGCCCTAAATAAGACCACACATATTCAGTCCCATTCCTGATACCTCCAGAAAGTCCATGAGTATTTTCTGGGAAATACTATCAGTGTGTTAGAAGTCAGGAATCCACATAAGTGAAAGAGTTAAGACAAATGGGATTTTATTAACCTGATAAAAGCTAAACCATGGTAAAATACATTACCAGTTCCCAAATATTTGAAGGACTCTGATATACTTGAGGCAAACTTATTTGTCAGAGGGCAGAATGGGAATAACAAATAAAAAATAACTAAAAAAGAGGTCTGGGGTTAATATACTGGAACAGTAAAACAGAACATGGGATTTAGAATCAAAAGCCCCCAAATCCAGTCCTGGCCTACTTTTTATTAGCTCTTTGACTTTTGGCAAGTCACCTAAACTCTGAGTCATACAATCCTCATAACTAAGGTAACAAAAGTTAGTAATAATAATCATGTGAATAGCCACACATAAAATGTTTTGAGACTTTAAAATGATTTGAAAATAGTAACAACAAGCCATAAGAAAGGGGTACCCCATTGCTAAAAATATTCAAGTGAGGCTGACCCATTATCACCGCAGGGGGTCCCTTTACTGGAAGAAGATAAGACTAACAATTTTTTCACTTACTACATATTTTATCTCTAAGGCAGTAAACAGTAATGAAAGAAGAATTACAATACATCACTAATGTCAATAATTTAATTCGGCTAAAGACTGTAGTTAATATCCACAATCTTTTCAGAGTTCATGAACAGGCTAGAACTCCACAAAGATACTCATCCACTTAACTCTGCAAAGATCAGCTTAACTCAAAACTCCAAAGTATGACCAATTTGTCCTAGATCAAATTACAGTTAATTCATTTCACCTAAAATATGTCTTTACATTTGTGCTGCCAATCTTAAAGATAGAACTTTCTGGATTGTGAAAGCTCCGTCAAAATCTCAAATTTCAGCCTTTGGATAGTTAATACTGTCCTTATGCCCATCTGCTTGCTGTATTTTAGGTTTATTATTATTAATGTTCGAAAATAAGTGAGCCTGAGACAGTAATGGCTGCCAGTTGTTCCAAGTTTACTTACCCTCTGACCTTCTTTTCCAGGTGGGCCTTGTGGGCCCTGTATCCGCAGGGAGCCCTGGTGTGGGTGGGAGTGAAGGACACATGTTAGTAGACTGTTTCAAGCATACCTGCCTCACAATGAATGTTGTGAAAATTAATGCCTACTTTACTGATTAAGCAAAACTTTCTAAAGTTATTTGCGCTCTTCCAAAGTTAGACTCCATAATACATTAAAAATGGTAAACTGTTCTTCTATGACTGGCTTATCTTTAGAGTTAACTTCAGAAAAGAAAAAAAAAGGCAATTCCAAATCAGGGGTGAAGCCAGTGTTCACTTCAGTGAAGACTCTCATATGGTCAGACTCCCTTATGTTTCACCAAACTACCATAAATAAGTAGTAACAATATTTGCAAGCAGGGGGAAGAAAAAGGCTCTTTCTATATTTGAATTCTATAAACACAGCCACACTTTTGGTTGTGAGTAGCTCTGTAAGTAGCCTCTGAGAAAACACATGGTTATGACTTTGGCTTCAACATATGTCTCTTCATAACATTTAATTTTTAGTATCACAGACGTTATTTAACACTTTCTCACTTTATCAATAGGCAGAAATATAATCGTTTTTTTTCAGATAGTAAAAAAGGCCCAGGAAAAACCAGGTGCTATTGATCTGTAAGTCAAGACTCCTGATCATCAGTTACTTTTATACTGGAATTCTTACTCAACACGAAACTCAAAATGATCATATAGCAATTTTTTAAACTGTCAGTAATTATTGCCTCTTTGAAAGTTTCTTCTTAGCTCTTCTGATGCTTCTTCCTTCCCTATTCAATCCTTTAAAGTTTAGACTTATTTTCTTCTCAGTGCTCATTCCCTCACCATGATTTCATGTACTGAGGCCTTTGAATATTCTAGTTCAGTGACTCCAAGATTTATAACCCAGGTTATTTGTGAGCTGCATATCCACATATCCAATTACCTGCTTTCGATACTCTAATATCTCACAGGCATCTGAAACTTAGCAAATCAGACACTGAAGTTAGGACCCTCTCTCCCAAACTGGATTCTCTTACAGCATTCCTCAACTCAGTAAATCCACACAACATTCTGCTAGTGTTCATGCCAGAAATCTAGAGCTCACCCTCCATCCACACTTTCCACTCAAACCTCTGTTTCGCATCTAATTACCAAGTCTTGTTGGTGCATCCCCAAAGTATATTTGGAACCATTTATTTCTTTACATTACAGCAGCTCCAATCATCTCTTCTTGCTTGCCCATCTGTAAGAACTTCCCAGTTGAACCACACACCAACCACCCCATTCTCCACATCACAGCCAAACTCATCTTAACAAAACACCTGACCTTCCCTGACTTTCCACAGGAAGGGATGAATGTCTTGGTTCATCAGTCCTAAAATGCCTTGTACTTGTCCTTTAAACTACTTATCATACGTTCATTTAAATGATTGCTCAGGTAATGATTCACCAAGCTCTAAGGATAACAAGTAGAATCTGTGTCTTAGTTAACACTATGTGCCTATTAATGTCTGAGTGAAAAAATTTATAGTGGGAAATCAATACACTTTACTAAGTTTTTGGGTAAATTCAATAATTTTCAAAGGGTTTTACAATTATTAATGATTAACTTATCATATATTAAATGCATAAATGGTTTGGAATAAATGAGAAATCTAGTAATTCATATTCAAACAAATCTGAATTTACCACCATTCAGGAAGAAACCTAATTTGTTACCCAATTTTAAAAAACTTATAATACATTTTTACATTATGACCTTCTTTCTTTAAAAGTTGTGGTTACTTTTAAACTAAAACAGGAAGGGCACCTGGGTGGCTCAGTCAGTTAAGCATCCGGTTAAGTGCCCGACTTCAGCTCAGGTCCTGATCTCACGGTTCATAGGTTCGAGCCCTGTGTCAGGCTCTGTGCTGACAGCCAGCTCAGAGCCTGGAGCCTGCTTCGGATTCTGTATCTCCCTCTCTCTGACCCTCCCCTGCTCACGCTGTGTGTGTGTCTCTCTCTCTCGGAAACAAATAAAACATTAAAAAAAATTCTTATGGGTGCCTGGGTGGTTCAGTCGGTTAAGCGTCTGACTTCGGCTCAGGTCATGATCTCACCGTTCCTGAGTTCGAGCCCCGCGTCGGGCTCTGTGCTGACAGCCAGCTCAGAGCCTGGATCCTGCTTCAGATTCTGTGTCTCCCTCTCTCTCTGACCCTCCCCTGCTCATGCTGTCTCTCTCCCTCTCTCAGAAATAAATAAAACGTTAAAAAAATAAAAAAAATTTAAATAAAAAATAAATAAAACATCATGCTTGTGATGACCTATAATTATTTATTATGTATATATTCATTTTTTGTTTTTTATAGAAGAAACTTAAGTTTTAATGAATATCATAACATGCATAATTTCACCATCTAATTTTATTTTGAATAAAAAAGGTATTAACATGTTGTAATTTTTCATTCAGATAGCTTTCGTTTGATTAAAGTTGTCAGTATTTAATATAAATTAGTGTAACTCATTTTCAAAAAACATTAATACAAAGAACTCTGCATGTATCACAAGTCCTCAGTGTTTCCTCAAATCTTTCTGATTCCTTCCAAATAAAACACTAGTAAAATATATATATTTATTACTTTCATTTCTTTTATTTATCCTTAGAACAATTTAATGTCATAGGGGCATATAAAGCCTATGTTTTATTGATATAGGCAGGAATAAAAAACAAGGAATGAAAAAAGTCATCAGTTCTATTTGATTTCTTACAAAAAAAACACCTGCCAAATGATATATAACAGAGGAAAGTTGGCTAATTAGGCCAACTTAAGGATGGTAAATTTATAATGTGCATAAGAAAAACAACTTTTGAAATCCAAACATACCAACTATTAATTACAATATAATTACAGGGAGTTGTGTCATTTTTTTTATAAGACTGACACAATTTTGGCTTTAGATTAAACTCCTTGCTTTTACCCTTAGGATAGATTAAACTCCTTCCTTTCATCCTTAGTAAACTATTATAATTTCATGAATAGTCAAACTTATAAACAAAATTTTTGATATCTATCCAAATGCTGACAGCTCTTTCATTGTTTTTAAACATGAGACACTAAAACATACACACACCAAATATTCATCAAGGAAGTACAATTAAGTCTGAGCCATATATAACCAAAATTGCATTCCCTTTACTAGTTCAAGAAATTCTATAACAAAAGCCTACAAAACTGCAAAAATATTAAACTTGATGTGGAATGGATTCAATAGATTCTAAATATTTATAAGAACTTTTGGTGTGCAAAGTCCAAATGTACACTCACACACATAAACTCACTAATAAGCCTCCTGAATGTTCATGATTCTGAATCCTATACCCCACCCCCACCTCATTTTGCCAAGTCTAGAACCCAGATAGATTTTTGATGAAATGTTAGGGAATTATTTTTAATCTCCAAAGGATTACTAACTATTTGAATTATCCATGACCAATTTTTAATCCTAACAACACTGCATTAATATTCAGAATATTTTTGGGCTGTTGTTATTGAATATTAGTTGACATTTATGAAGAAAAATGATATCAATACTGTCAGTAGCAAAACATGTCCATCAACTATAAAAAAATCATATTTCTTTCCAAAATAAGAAATTAAAATTTGGGGATGACTCATTATTTACAATTATCCAGCTTACTGCTCCTTTCATTTAGTAAAATCAGTGAATTTGCTGATCAGTTACTACTGAAAATTATAGATTAAGTAAGCTACAGCCTACTTAAACTTGGGTGGAGCTCACCATTTGTCTCAGACCCTTCGCCCAATTCTTTATTTCTCTGGCCTTATAAATGCCATTATTGTGTGTATTTTACTTACCCTTTTATTTGACGACAAGTCCTAGAGGACAGAGCATCATTTGTTTTCTATCCTCTATCACACTTATAGATGAGACTCAAGATATACTTAGTAAATTGGAGCATAAGGAAGAAAACACCAGGATGGAATACTGGGGGTACTGGGAGGTGGTGATAGGAAACAGATTTCTGGTTGATAGCTAATCATAATTATTTTCAAAGCTCGGACTTAAACACATTGGAGAACTTTCTGTCTTGTCTGTATTTCTCATCTAAAGTAATTCAATTATCTGATGTCTAAGAGTAAAACTGTCTTACAATTCATTTAAGAATTACTCTTCTGATTACTCATCTCCATTATGGAACTTATTTAAATCTTCAACCACTATTTGATATTTTATAACTTAAATGACTTTTAAATTAGAGAATTGATATTTTATGTATCTTTGTGCACATGGCATATTTGTATAATCTGTGCATTGTTTTCTTAATTGATTTAATTTGCTGAAGAGTAATGCCTATTTACTTTTTTCTACTTTTTTCATCTTAGTCTGCTCTGAAAATAACTGTAAACCAGATTATTCCTAAAATTTCACCAACATAAAGATTTCTTTCTTTTCTGAAAGAGAAGTATAAGAATGTATTTAGGATATTCATGATGTAAATTTCTGAATATGTTTACATAGGCATTCATTCCCTTTTTTAAAAATTTTCATTTTACATTTATTTATTTTTGAGAGACAGAGAGAGACAGAGCACAAGTGGGGAAGGGGCAGAGAGAGAATGAGACACAGGATCCGAAGCAGGCTCAAGGCTTTGAGCTGACAGCACAGAACCCATTGTGGGGCTTGAACTCACAAACTGTAAGATCATGACCTGAGCCAAAGTTGGACATTTAACCGACTGAGACACCCAGGGACCTCAATTTTTTTTTTAAGCGAAATTCTGGACATTAAAAATGTAGACAGGGAAAGGCTGTTACCTCTTTTGGCTAGACTAAAACTATGTAAAAAATAGTCCAAGCCAGCTAAATCATTTTAAGTTGCAGTGGACAGCTATTATAGTGTGTTACATTTCACATAGCTCTCTCTGGACAATCTGCTATTTAAGACAGCCTAGAGCTTATCATTATAGAAGCCCATGTAAATATTTAACTGAGAAATTACTTAGAATTAACTGGTTCAGAACAGAATTTTGAAGTGTTTAACAAATACAGCAGATGTTTAGAAGAGTTAATAGGGTAGATTAATTGCATTTAAACACATTTTCATTTGTGAAAAGAGGCAAGATATATTCATAACTTCTTAATCAAAGAAAGAAGCTGAAGTAAAAGAGGGAAGTTTCATTTTGAAATATTATTTGCACTCCCTTGCCAAGGATGTTGCAGAATACATGATACCTAAAATCTTCTTCAACAAAAATGTTATGTAAGTAAGTGTATTCTAACTGTTATGATTATTGCTTTAGGATATGCTTCATAGACTTAAAACATAAGATTAAGCAGAATCTTCCTAGATTCTTAAAATACCATGAGAGCATATTCTGTCTTTTAAATAGAGTGTATAAAATTAAAATGGAAAACAGAGTTTATCTGCCTTAACAGAAAATTTCATGCCTTTAATATGAAAACAATGGGAACAAATTTTAGAAGTTGGAAACATCTGAACAAAAAATCAAAAAGCAAATTAGTATAAATATAACAGATATACAGTCCAGTCATGGGAAGTGGTTTCCTCATATTAGTTCTGAGAAGCAGAATTCAAGAAGTTTATGTTAATAAATTAAAGGAGTGACCAGTTTTACATCATTTAATAGAACTGTCATGAACAAGGAAGAATTTCCCTAAGGGTGTGTAGGTATTCAGAAAAGGAATTCTATGTTATATATAAAAAGCCTAACATTTTATAATAAACAGTTGTCAGTGCACACTAGGAAACAGATTCTTTGTATTTCTTTGAAATACAAAAGAACCACACAAAAAACAAAAAACCATAGAATCCCTTTCATACACTAAAACAAAACAAAACAAAACAAAAATCCCTGACAAACCTTTCCAATAATACTGACAAGAGAAGAATAAGAAGAGCTGTCACTAGAAAAAAAAACTATAAAATATTTGTATGGACAAGAATGTTTCCATCATCGAATGGATCAAGAAGATGTGGTTTATCTATACCATGGAATACTACATGGCAATGAGAAACAATGAAATCTGGCCATGTGTAGCAACATGGATGGACCTTGAGGGTGTTATGCTGAGCGAAATAAGTCAGGCAGAGAAGGACAAATATCATATGTTTGCACGTATAGGAGGATTAGGAGGACCTTGACGGAGGAACAAGGGGGAGAAGAAGGGCAGAAATGGTGGGGGAAAGGGAGAGAGGCAAACCATGAGAGACTCTTGAATGCTGACAAAAACTGAGGACTGATGGATGTGGGGGGGAAGGAGGGATGGGCATGGAGGAGGACACTTGTGGGGATGAGCACTGGGTGTTATGTGGAAACTAATTTGACAATAAACTACATGAAAAAAAAAGAATGTTTCCATTATTATCAGTTACAGTAAACAGATTCCATAACTGGATGGACAATTTTATCCCACCTTCAACAATTTAAAAAATAGAGATCATTTGTAGTGCTTTCAAAATTTAACAATTTCATCTGAAAGTCTTGCCAGAATTTTGGACATGATACATAATGAATTATGATTGTTCCATGTAGTCACAGAGATAAATCTTTTATTTTTTATTTTTTTAAATATTCTTGATTTGATTTTTGTTTATATTTTTAAGTTTATCTATTTATTTTATTTTATTTTTTAAATTTTTATTTATTTCTAGGAGAGAGAGAGAGAGAGAGACAGCGTGAGCAGGGGACGGTCAGAGAGAGAGGGAGACACAGACTCTGAAATAGGCTCCAGGCTCTGAGCTGGCAGTCAGCACAGAGCCCGACGCGGGGCTTGAACCCACGAACCGCGAGATCATGACCTAAGCGAAAGCTGGACGCCCAACCGACTAAGCCACCCGGACGCCCAACCGACTAAGCCACCCAGGCGCCCCGAGATAAATCTTTTAATAGTAATCTTTTTCTATGTTTTCTGAACTCTGAAATCACATCTCCTTTTATTTTTTTAAAATATTTATTTTGAGAGAGAGAGAGAGAAAGAGAGAGAGAGAGAGAGGAGAGAGAGAGAATGAGAGCAGGGAAGAGGCACAGAGAGAGAGAGAATCCCAAGCAGGCTCCAGGCTGTCAGTGCAGAGCCTGTTGGAGGGATCAATCTCACGAAGTGTGAACCAAATCAAGACCTGAGCCAAAATCAAGAGTTCAACACTCAACCAACTGAATCATCTAGAGACAGAAAGCAAACAGGGGAGGGCAGAGAAAGAGGGAGACACAGAATCCAAAGCAGGCTCCAGGCTCTGAAATGTCAACAGATGCAGGGCTCAAACTCTAGGACCACAGTATCATGACCTGAGCCAAAGCTGAATGAATGCTCAGCTGACTGACCCACCCAGGCACCCTTCACATCTCTATTTATATGTAGATTTTAAAATAGCAGGTTTTTAGTAACTTGATTCAGCCATTAACACTAGAAATAGAAATCAAATAACGGAAAGCATAGTGTGTGAATTTGGAACGTTGTGGGACATTTGTACTACCCACAAACTTTCCTTTAACAATGATTTTTGCTCCTATTATGAGATTCTACTTTGTAAATTGTATACATTCTCAGTTCCTTTGAATATTATATAGCACAATGAATTGCCTTTAGTAGGCACTGAATGGCTGAATGACTGCAAAGATTCTGATTCTTGACACTTTTCTTGACACTTCTGCTGAGGTGAGAATATTAATTACCATAGCTACCAAAATTCAAATTAAAATATTTATATTCTTCATCCACAAATCCCACTTGATAGCAAAATAATCCAAGTTATTTTTTTATGTTAATTTATTTTTGAGAGAGAGAGAACACAAGTGGGGAAGGGGCAGAAAAAGAGGGAGACACAGTATCTGAAGCAGGTTCCAGGTTCTGAGCCATCAGCACAAAGCCTGACGTGGGGTTCAAACTCACAAACCATTAGATCATGACCTGAGCCGAAGTTGGACACTTAATCGAAACACCCAGACGCCCCAATCCAAGTTATTTTTAATTCTTATGTAGTAAACTTGCTAAATAGATGCTCTTCTTCTATTTGGAGGAGCTGCCCTTCATTAGAGAAAGAAATATAAGTTGTATTAATTTATCTCACATTGATGAGGATTAAGTACTTACTTTTTGAAAAAACAACATGAATTGAACAGATTAAAGTATCTACACAACCACTAATTAGTAAGAAATAGAACAAATCAAATTATTTAAAACGCTTATGTCATTCAAAATAATGTAGTTTCAGGGCACCTGGGTGGCTCAGTTGATGAAGCATCTGACTCTTGATTTCTGCTCAGGATATGACCTCACGGTTTGTGGGATTGAACCGCACCTCAGGTTTCATGCTGATAGCAAGGAGCCTGCTTGGAATTTTCTCTCTCCTTTCTCTGCTCCTCCCTTGCTCAGTCACTTGCTCTCTCTCTCTCAAAATAAATAAACTTTAAAAATAAAATAATGTTTCATATTTGGTAATTACTCTTGATTCACTTTAATTGACTTGTCACAAATATTTTCATATTTTGTTAATTTCATTTTTTTTAGATTTATTGACTATGAAAATCTTTATGTAAATTTGCTTTATTTTAGCCCTAACCCTGTAATGAAATGATTTGATTTCAGTTAACTCAAGGTTATGTTGACAAGTAAGCCGATGGTCTGTCAAACCCATTTGTATCATATGTCTTAATGATTTATGTAAGGGAGAATATGATTGATTCAATGTTAATGATGAATTGGATCATAATAACAATCTGTATTTTTGGATTGGCTTTGTCAGAGTTCACTGGCCGCATAGAGACACAGTTCCACTGTGGAAAGAGGGAAAAATCTACACATTAGTTGTTTTTAAATATCTTTGGTAACTTCTGAGAATGGATAACATCATACAAACATAATTTGAAATTTATTATCATGAATAACTTTTGCATCTGGGCAATACAACATAAAGGACAAGACTGAAGGAAACTGAATCTAGTAATTTTGGGATTAAAACATAAATCAGCATAGAGATATTTATACACCACATAAAAGACCTAGGAATTTAATGCAGATAACTGTGAAGATGGCTAATACAATATCAGACTAAGTAAGTGATACTGATTAAGGTGGTAAACACCAAGCTTTTACAAGGGGAAAATGCTCTATAGTGTAGAAAGAAGTTTTAGAAACATATTAAAAACATATACTGAAGACTTTTCTCTTTTTAATTTCATTCCACTGTCCTTCCTCCTTTCTGCCAAGAGCATCCATTTCCCTCAGGATGATTAAGATCATAATAGCTTAAGTGTAAAGACAATGGAAGAGTCAATGTTCAACTTTTGATAACTAAGAGTTTATATAAGACAATAGTCTGGAAGCTATGCTGTATTAATAATGGAAGACTGTCAAGTACTGTCAAGTACCTCATCACCATACATCAAGGGATATTCTCATAGATCATTTTAAATAAATTTTAACCATGAATCACATGGCACAGAGGAAGGAGAAGACAGAGGCTGTTTCTACCCAACCAGAAAGAGAATTGAAAACGTCCTTCCCTTCTGTTTCCTAATTATTTGCTTGAAGATGTGTTCACATAATGAAAGAGTAAACCAAGAAAGGAGATGATGAGGAAAAGAAGATTTGGAATCAACCCAGAGAAAATTAAATAAAAGGAGTCACAGAATGAGAATTTGTGTTTTCATGGAAAGCTAGTAGCCAAGAATGGAGTAAAAGGTCTGAATGGGACACCCCCAGAATAAAAGACTCAGTGAGAGAATTTGAAAAAAATGGAGGTTAAGGGCGCTAGGGTGGCTCAGTTGGTTAAGCAACCGACTTGGGTTCAGGTCATGACTTCAGGGATTGTGAGTTCAAGCCCTGCGCTGGGCTGTGTGCTGCAGAGCCTAGAGCCTGTTTCAGAATCTGTCTCAATCTCTTTCTTCCCCTTCCCTGCTCATGACTATCTCTCTTTCTCTCCTATATATAAAAATAAAATATAAAAAGTAAACATTAAATATAAATATATTTATATTTATATATAATATAAAAAGTAAACATTAAAGAAAAGAACAAATATGGAGGGTTGTTACACGGATAACAGATCATTAGAAACAACAGAAAACAAAATAAAACAACAACAACAACAACAACAACAAAACTATTCAATAAAAGTACACCACATGGCTCCACAAATACTAATATGTACATACTCATAAAATTGTGAACACTTTATATTGTGCAAATAAAAGCAATACTATAACTCTATTAACCAATCACTTGAGTTAGGCATCTAGATTGTTCCATTATTTTACTATTTCAAACAATGCTGAAACAAATAGCCTTATACACACATTAATTTCATAAATGAATGAGACTAACTGTAGTCAAAATTTGAAGTTTTGATAAACAGCATCAAATTTTCCTCTAAGAGACTGTATCCACATATACTTCCCTCAGAATGTATGTGTTTTTCCACCTTATTGCCCACATACTGTACTACCAAACTTTTGACATTTGCCAATCTTTTTATTGTGGTAAGAATACTTATTTATTTATAAACGTTTATTTACTTATTTTTGAGAGACAGAGCACATGCAAGGGAGGGGCAGAGAGAGAGAAGGAGACACAGAATCTGAAGCAGGCTCCAGACTCTGAGCTGGTAAGAATATTTAACATGAGGTCTATTCTGTTAACAAAATTTTAAGTGCATAATACAGTATTGTTGACTATAGGCACAATATTGTACAGTGGATCCATAGAACTTATTAATTTTGTATATGTGAAACTTTACACTAATTGAACAACAGCTATGCAATCTCTCCCCCCAGTACCTGGCAATTATCACTCCACTCTTTGCTTTTGAGTTTGACTATGTTAGATACCACATATAAGCATATAAGTGATATCATACAGTATTTGCCCTTCTGTAACTGGCTTATTTCACTTAGCTAATACCCTTCAGTTTCTTTCATGTTGTTGCAAAGGGCAAGATATCCTTCTTTTAAAGGATCAATAATATTTCACTGTATATATACACCACATTTTTGTCCATTTGTCCATCAATCAACATTAGGTTGTTTCCATATATTGGCTATTTGTTATAGGCATATGAACGTTAGAGATGTTCAACATCAGTAATCATCAGGGAAATGCAAATTAAAACCACAATGAAATACCATTTCACACCTGTTAGGATGGCTACTTAAAAAAAAAAGATAAATGTTGGCAAGGATGTGGAAAAATTGCAACCCTTGTACACTGTGAGTGGGATTATAAAATGGGGCAGTGGCTATAAAAAACAGTATGGAGGTTACTAGAAAAATAAAAACCTGTAACTACCATATGATCCAGATATCCCATTCTGGGTATATCCAAAGAAATTGAGACCACTGCCAATATTGTAAGAGATAACTAATATCTCAGAGGCATTTTGATTTATATTTCTCTTATTATGAGTGAATTTAGATGAATTTTTATGTTTAAGAGTCATTTATACAAACTCTGTTCACATTCTTACCTAATTTTTAAAAACTAGATTCACATATATATATGAATTTCAATATCGGAATAGTTTGTGTGGCCACATTTACTATTTTTTTCACGTTTTTCTGGAATTTTTATGTTTAAAAAGTCATTCTTTAGTAACTTTTAAATTTCTATATTTTCCATAGGACCTCTCTGGTCTAGTTTTTACTTTTATTTTTTAAATTTTTTAATTTATAAATTTTTTAAATATTTTATTTATTTCTGAGAGAGAGAGACAGCGTGAGCAGGGGAGGGTGAGAGAGAGGAGGAGACACAGAATCTGAAGCAGGGTCCAGGCTTTGAGCTGGCTGTCAGCACAGAGCACGACACAGCGCTCGAACCCATGAACCATGAGATCATGACCTGAGCTGAAGTTGGACACTTAACCGTCTGAGCCACCCAGGTGCCCCTAGTTTTTACTTTCAAAATTTTGATCCACCTGATATTTTTATTGGTATGGGAGTAATGAAGGTAACCAACTTTATGTTTTTCCCAATGATATATAATAGTCCCTAATCTATTTACTGAAATATATTTATTATTTGACCCTTCATTTTTAACTATGTAAATATACTATTTTGAAGAGTATTAAATTCTCAAAGTTCATTTGCATACAGTTGCAAATTTAACATTCAAAACAGCAAGGAATTGCTCTAATTTTTATATCCAGCAACTTATCCTAAAGTACACAGCAGATCATTACATAAGTGGTCTCAAACTGCAATAATTTGCCACCAATTTAGTTAACACAATGGTAATTATTATCATGTAAAATATTTTTTTAATAATCGCCTTGTCTCTAGATTCAACTTGTAATTATTGGTGGCAGAAATAAGGAGATGGCCTTTATAGACTAAACAAGCCTTGTTAATTCTGTAGAACATGTGGGAAATGCCAGAGTGGCTGCTTAAATATTAAATGATTAATTCCTAATTCACAAAATCAGTGATAACTCCCTATGAATTAAGAATTAACTATATGGGTGGAGCGGGCAAGATGGCCGAGAAGGGAGCTCCGTGCATTTCGCTTGCACCCATCTCTCAAACAGAGAAGGCCTGAGTCATAGGACACTGAGCCACAGGAATTTGGGAAGAGAAAGAGACAGAATACACTGGGAAGGAAATCTCATAAGTGTGTGAGTGGGAACTGGGGAAGATAAAAGTGGGACGGGACCTAAGGGAAGGGAGGGAGCCTGGCTTGTATGCAGCTGTGGTGAGTGATAAACCAGCGAGCGGTGGTGAGCTGCCACGAATCCAGGGGAAAGGAAAGGGAAACTGAGATTGCTCATAGAACCGACCCTGGAGAAGAGAAAAAAACGCGGCTTGGAAAGAGAGTGTTTTTTAGCTCTGGCTGGGGTGCTAACTTTAAACTAGGTGCCCTGGTCCCAAAAGGTGCCAGGAAAAACTACCCTGCTGCACGCCCTGCTCCATCCCTGGTGGTGGTGGCCCAGTGAAGCGGTGGCGCCACTGCACTGGGGGCAGTAGCGCCAGTGGGCAGTGGCGCGCAAACTCTTCGGACCTGAAGTTGCTACCTTCCCTAACACACTCGGGTTGTACTGCTGCTTGACCCCAACGGATCTGAGGCTGCGACACTTCCCCCATCCCCCACTCAACCCCGGGCAGCAGGGAAGCAGAGATCTGCAGGACTGTTCAGGGCTGTATAAACAAAGCCTGGGACTGGAAACTGGAAATGAGGCGGGGTGTGGGACATAGAATTCAGCCCACCTTGACTACATCCTCAGCACAGGGAGATGGGACTTGAAGAAGTGATTTGCAGTGCTTGGTTGAGAAGGGACTGGGGTGATACCAATCTTCTCCCACAACCACCAAGGCGGGGCCTCAGGGAGTGGCCAGCGGACACAGTGGAGGCAAGACCTGCCTACACCAAACCATGCCCATCCCTGCCAGAGAGCTGTTTTGTTGTTGCTGTTTTTACCTGAGCCTGGGTTTGCATGTTTATTGGTTTTGTCTGTGCGTTTGTGTACCTTTGTTCCCTCTGTGATTGTCTGTTTTCTTTTTCTAGGGCTGCCTCAAGAAACAAGCCACACTACACATGGTAGAGAGTCACAAATACCATTATGAGTAGGGAAACAAAATAACCAAACGCTCACAAGAGACACCATTCAAAGAACACTTCCTGAACAGTCAAAAGAGCCCTCTCTAATACAGCAGAACTCGGAGGGGCAGAGTGTACAACAAGCTTTTAAAATTAACAAGAAATAGAAAGCTAACCAAAATAATGAAATGGAAGAACTCTCCTCCAAAGAAATTCCAGGAAGAAATGACAGCTAAAGAACTTCTCAAAACAAATATAAGCAACATAACTGAACAAGAATTTAAATCAATAATCATAAAATTAATCGCTGGGCTTGAAAAAAGCATGGAGGACATCAGAGAAACTATGGCTACAAACAATATGGAGCTTAAAAATAGTTATGATGAATTAAAAAATGCGATAATTGAGATACATAATAAACTGGAGGCGTCCAATGCACGGATTGAAGAGGCATAAAGGAGAATAAGTGATTTAGAAGACATTATTATAGAAAAAGAAGAAACTGAGAAAAAGAGATATAAACTGATCCATTAACATGAAAGAAGAGTTCGAGAGCTCAGCGATACAATCAAACTGAACAATATCCATATCATAGGAATTCCAGAAGAGGAAGAGAGAGGGAAAGGTGCTGAAGGAGTCCTGGAACAAAGTATAGCAGAGAACTTCCCTAACCTGGGGAGGGAAGTAGATGTGAAAATTCAAGAGGCACAGAGAACTCCCCTCAGACGTAACTAGAATTGATCTTCTGCATGACATATCATAGTGAAACTGGAAAAATATAAGGACAAAGAGAGAATTTTGAAAGCCGCTTGGGAGAAAAGGGCCCTAACATACAAAGAGAAACCTATCAGAATGGTGACAGACTTATCTACTGAAACTTGGCAGGCCAGAAAGGAATGGCAGGAGATCTTCAATATGATGAATGGAAAAAATATGTAGCCAAGAATCCTCTATCCAGCAAGCTTGTCATTCAGAATAGAAGGAGAGATAAAAGTCTTTCCAAATAAACAAAAATTGAAAGAATCTGTCACCACTAAACCAGCCGTACAAGAAATCCTGAGGGGGACTCTCTGAGGGAAATGTAGCAAGGAACACAAGATACTAGAGACACTACTACAAGCATGAATCCCACAAATGACACAATAACTCTAAACCCATATATTTCAATAATAACACTAAATGTAAATGGGCTGAATGCTTCAATCAAAAGACATAAGGTAGGGGGTGCCTGGGTGGCTCAGTCAGTTAGGCGTCTGACTTCGGCTCAGGTCATGATCTTACTGTTCATTCGTGGGTTTGAGCCCCATGTTGGGCTCTGTGCTGATAGCTAGCTCAAAGCCTAGAGCCTGTTTCAGATTCTGTGTCTCCCTCTCTCTCTGACCCTCCCCCGTTTGTGCTGGCTCTCTCTCTCTCTCTCTCTCAGAAATAAATAAAAAACTTTTTGAAAAAAAAAAAGACATATGGTAGCAGAATGGATTAAAAAAACAAAATCCATCTATTTGTTGTCTACAAGAAACCCATTTTAGACTGGAAGATACCTTCAGATTAAAAGTAAGGGGATGGAGAAATATATATCATGCTACTGGAAGTCAAAAGAAAGCTGGAGTAGCTATACTTTTATCAGACAAACAGGACTTTAAATTAAACACAGTAACAAGGGATGAAGAACGGCATTATATAATAATTACAGGATCTATCCATCAGGAAGAACTAACAATTATAAATGTCTACGCACCAAATATGGGAGCACCTAAATATTTAAAACAATCAAAAACAGAAACAATCTTATAGATAAGAATATGCTAATAGCAAGGGACTTTAATACTCCACTTACAGCAATGGATAGATCAACCAGACAGAAAATCACTAAAGAAACAATGGACTTGACTGACACATTGGACCAGATGGATCTGACAGATATATTCTGAAGTCTACATCCTGAGGTCATGGATTTCACTTTCTTCTCAAGTGCGCATGGCACGTTCTCCAAGATAGATCACATACTGGGACTTAAAGCAGCCCTCAATAAATATAAAAGAATTGAGATCATACCATGCACACTTTCAGATCACAATGCTATGAAACTTGAAATCAATCACAGGAAGAAGTCTGGAAAACCTCCAAAAACAGGGAGGTTAAAGAATACCCTACTAAAGAATGAATGGGCCAATCAAGCAATTAGAGAAGAAATTTAAAAAATATATGGGAACAAATGAAAATGAAAATACAACAATCCAAACTCCATGGGACGCAGCGATAGAAGTCCTAAGAAGAAAGTACATTGCACTCCAGGCCTATTTCAAGAAATTAGAAAAAGCACAAGTGCAAAATCTAACAGCTCACCTAAAGGAACTAGAGGGATTAAAACAAGAGCACCCCAAGCCCATTAGAAGAAGAGAAATAGTGAAAATCAGAGCAGAAATAAACAGCATAGAAACCAAAGAAACAGTTGAACAGATCAATGAAACAAAGAGTTGGTTTTTTGAAAAAATAAACAAAATTGACAAACCTCTAGCCAGGCTTCTCAAAAAGAAAAGAGACAGCACTCAAATAGACAAAATCATGAATGAAAATGGAGTTATTACAACCAACCCCTCAGAAATACAAGCAATTATCACGGAATTCTATGAAAAATTATATGCCAACAAACTAGACAACTTAGAAGAAATGGATAAATTCCTAAACACACACTCACTACCAAAATTCACACGTGAAGAGATAGAAAATCTGAAGAGATCCATAACTAGTGAAGAAATCAAATCAGTTTTCAAAAAACTCCCAACAAAGAAGAGCCCTGGACCTGATGGCTTCCCTGGGGAATTCTACCAGACATTTAAAACAGAATTAATGCCCATTCTTCTCAAGCTATTCCAAAAAATAGAAATCGAGGGAAAACTTCCAGACTCATTTTATGAAGCCTGCATCACTGATTCCCAAGCCAGACAGAGATCCAGTAAAAAAAGAGAACGACAGGCCAATATCCTTGATGAATTTGGATGCAAAAATCCTCAACAAGATACTTGCAAATCGAGTTCAATAGCACATAAGAAGAATTATCCACCATGATCAAGTGGAATTCATTCCTGGGTTACAGGGCTGATTCAATATTCGCAAATCAATCAATGTGATATATTACATCAACAAAAGAAAAGATAAAAACCATACGATCCTGTTGATAGATGCAGAAAAAGCATCTGACAAAAAACAGCATCCTTCTTAATAAGGAGCCTCGAGAAAGTCAGGGTAGAAGGAACTTACTTAAAGATCATAAAAGCCATCTATGAGAAGCCCTCAGCTAATATCATCCTCAATGGGGAAAAACTGAGAGCTTTCCCCCTGAGATCAGGAACACGACAGGGATATCCACTCTCACCACTGTTGTTTCACATAGTGCTGGAAGCCCTCATATCAGCAATCAGACAACAAAAGGAAATAAAAGGCAGTAGAATTAGCAAAGAAGAAGTCAAACTTTCACTTTTCGCAGATGACATAATACTCTACGTAGAAAACCCAGACAGACTCCACCAAAAGCCTACTAGAGCTGATCTATGAATTTAGCAAAGTTGCAGGGTACAAAATCAATGTACAGAAATTGGTTGCATTTTTATACACCAACAATGAAGCAACAGAAAGAGAAATCAAGAAACTGATCCCATTCACAATTGCACAAACAAATAAAATACCTAGGAATAAATCTAACAAAGGATACAAGAGATCTGTATTATGAAAACTATAGAAAACTTATGAAGGAAATTGAAGAAGACACACACAAAAAAGGAAAAACATTCCATGCTCATGGATTGGAAGAATAAATATAGTTAAGATGTCATTACTACCAAAAGCAATCTACACATTCAATGCAATCCCAATTAAAAGAACGCACCAGCATTCTTCTCAAAACTAGAACAAACTATCCTAAAATTTGTATGGAACCACAAAAGACCCCGGATAGCTAAAGTCATATTGAAGAAGAAAACCAAAACGGGAGGCATCACCATCCCAGACTTTAGCCTCTACTACAAAGCTGTCATCATCAAGGCAGTATGGTATTGGCACAAAACAGACACATAGACCAATGGAATAGAATTGAGAACTCAGATTTGGACCCAAAAGTGTACAGCCAACTGATCTTTGACAACGCAGAAAGAGTATCCATGGAAAAGAGACAGCCTCTTTAACAGATGGTGCTGGGAGAACTGAACAGCAACATGCAGAAGAATGAAACTAGATCATTTTCTCACACCATGCACAAAAATAAACTCAAAATGGATAAAGGACCTGAATGTGAGACAGGAAACCATCAAAACCCTAGAGGAGAAAGCCGGAAACAACCTCCTTAACCTCCACCGCAGCAATTTCTTACTTGACACATCCCCAAAAGCAAGGGAATCAAGAGCAAAAATAAACGATTGGGACCTCATCAAGATTAAAAGCTTCTGCACGGCAAAGGAAACAATCCATAAAACTAATAGACAACTGACGGAATGGGAAAAGATAGTAGCAAATGACATATCAGATAAAGGGTTAATATCCAAAATCTATAAGGAACTCACCAAACTCCACACCCAAAAAACAAACAATCCAGTGAAAAAATGGGCAGATGACATGAACAGACACTTCTCCAAAGAGGACATCCAGATGGCCAACAGACACATGAAACGATGCTCAGCGTCCCTCCTCATCAGGGAAATACAAATCAAAACCACACTGAGATACCACCTCACACCAGTCAGAGTGGCTAAAATGAGCAAATCAGAGGACTTTACATGCTGGTGAGGATGTGGAGAAACGGGCACCCTCCTACACTGTTGGTAGGAATGTAAACTGGTGCAGCCCCTCTGGAAAACGGTGTGGAGGTTCCTCAACAAATTAACAATAGAACTCCCCTATGACCCAGCAATAGTGCTGCTAGGAATTTACCCAAGGGATACAGAAATGCTGATGCATAGGAGCACATGGACCCCAATGTTCATAGCAACACTCTCAACAATAGCTAAAACATGGAAAGAGCCTAAGTGTCCATCAACGGACGAATGGATCAAGAAGTTGTGGTTCATCTATACAACGGAATACTACATGGCAAGGAGAAAGAATGAAATCTGGCCATGTGTAGCAACATGGAGGGAGCTTGAGGGTGTTATGCTGAGCTAAATAAGTCAGGCAGAGAAGGACAGACATCATATGTTCGCACATACAGGAGGATTAGGAGAAACTTAACGAAGGACCATGGGGAGAAGAAGGGGAAAAATAGTAGGGGAGAGGGAGGGAGGCAAACCATGAGAAACTTGAATGCTGAGAACAAACTGAGGGCTGATCAGGGTGGGGGCAGGGGGAGGGGGTGGTGGCATGGAGGAGAGAACTTGTGGGGATGAGCACTGGGTGTTATATGAAACCAACTTGACAATATACTATTTAAAATTCAAAAAAAGAATTAACTATATGGGTGCACTTTGGTAATTTGTACACTAACCAATGGGTAAAGTATCTGCACTGTCTACTCACTGGCGTTTTATAGATGTTAAATGAGATGAAGTGTGTTGGCAGTTTTTATATTGACAAAAAAGGCATCCTTGAAAATATTAAAATTCCACCACTTAAGTGTATCTAAAAGCTAACTCAATTTTGTGGAAGTTATATAGCAGGTCAATGAAGTCAAGCTATAAACAAATATTTGTTTAAATGCAACCTTTTAGATATGGGGTCAAACATTTACTCTACATAATCATATCTATTTTATATACTGAATAAGTTAAGGCTGTGTCAGTGTAAGTTCAATTCAGTGCAAGAAGCATTAATAAGATTAGTCATGATGTATTACATAGACCTCCTCCCCCCAGGATATTATTCCCATGTCACTTTTCAATCTGCTGAGTTTGTAATACTATGTGTTTTTCAAGTTAACAAAACTGTGATGTTCTCAAAGCCAGGAAAAAATGCCTTAATTTTCAAACTACTAATCAAACAACAAAAAGTTGTCATGAAGGTAAATTACAATTAATGTTTTCTTAATATTTCAATGAAATGGTGCAATCAGAAAGTTATTTCTGAGTTACTAAAGAAAGAGTAGTGTATCATGTGAAGAAATCAATATAATTTGAGAGTCAATGTACTAATATAAAGCTATAACAAACAAGCAAATAATAGTGAATAAAAGGACAATGCAAACAACAGAAAAATCTCTATTTGCACAGAGCCAAGTGGTAGAAGCCCTAAGGCAACACTTTACCAACATTTCAACAAATCTTTTGATGACCTCCACACACTCACAACAAAAAATTAGGAAAAGAATGGAGAATTGACATTTACTGAGTACCTGCTCTTGTGTCAGGAATTCCACTAGAGTCTTTACATAAGTAACTCAATTTAATTCTAACAATTCTACAAAAAGAATTTTTCCTTCTTATAGATGAGAAAACAAACTTCCTAAAGGTAACATTGCAACTAAGTAGGAAACCTGAGATTTAAACTCAAATATATCTGACCTCAAAATTCAATTCTACTTTTAATTCTACTTCCAAAGAAATATTTGGAGGATAAGATTTATTTAAGTATGCATCATGTTAGTCTATGAATGGGGTTTCAGGTCATCTTATCAGATTATTGGATCTGATAGGATCACACTTGACATTTTGATATATGAAGATGTTAAACTTTCTAGAATATATTTTATTAGGAAACTAAGAAGTGGTTGTAAAACAGAATAGCATTTTATAAGAAATGGAATGAAAAATCAACAGCATAGACTGAAGGGAAGTAAGAATGGCAATGCCTCAGAAGGCATCCAAGGATCAGAATTGGTCAGAGGCTGAATGAAGTAGCAGTACTGTCAGCAGTGGTGTGGTAAATAAAAGAGCAATGATTTGCTAGGATTTGTTAAAAAAAGGGATGCAATGCACATTGCTGGAGGCAATTCTCCATGACTAGTTGGCATTTCTGCTTGTCTTATGAGTGAGGCATTAACTGTTCTATGTTCTAAGCTGTCTTTTCACCCACCAACCTAGCTAAAAGGGAATCTAGAAAATTCAAACCTAATGATGACTCAGCCACCTACATGCTCTTGTTAGCTTGATGTGTTCCTAGATACTTAGTTAATTGACTGAACACACTGCTCACTCAGCACCCTATGGTAGCCCACTAACCTAAAGCGGGGGACAGAACAGGTTTCTGTAAGTTTTGTTTAAAATGTATATTTCCTTATCGATATACTGGATTAATACTTCAGGTAAAGGGGAAAGATCAGTTCAGAAACTTAAGGAGCAAATCATCTGGTTTTCTAAGGTAGATTTGGATGATTTATGGGATTCGTTCAGCTGGTTGGGTCTGGGATCTAGGGGAACATGGTTGAAATCAACACTCTAGGGTGGTCTCATCTACATGCTTAGAGTCCTATTAATAACAGCCCTCATTGAATGGTACATGAGACAAATTAAACAGTTCTGGTTTCAGCCTCTTTTGGTAAGGTTATTAAGAGTGGCTGATGAAGTGGCATATTCAAAGGAAAATTTGCCCAGGAGCCAAGACATATAAAAAGGAGGGGTGGATAGTGTTGGGAGACAATGGATCTTTCCATGGGTCATTCATGCCTCTGCATGTCTTGTGAGGGAGGTACTAATTGCTCTTTTGTACTTCTTTATTTTCTTTTTAAGGATGCTTATACAGAAAAGTAAAGGGAATATTTGCTTACTGTTCATAATTTTAAGGATAATGTCTCCCTCATGGACAAAGCACTGTTTTTTGTTTGTTTGTTTGTTTTGTAGTCTATTAAAAAAGATTTGGGTTCCCTAAACTTGGAGTTTCTCAGTTGTGACACAAATCCATTTTATGTGCAGCATGTACCTGGGTTATTCCTGAGGTTTGGTCGTCAGGGCAACAGCATGAAGCTCATGCTGCCTGCTGCCATGAGTAACAATAACTTTGTCTCTAACTCAGTATTTCAAGTCTTCTGCTAGGATCCATTAAACTGTGGATTAGAGTCCTATTAATAACAGCCCTCATTGAATGGTACAGGTTGAACTATTACCTTGCAAGTAGGGTAAAATTTCATACCTTTCACAGTTCTTGACACTGTAAGTCAAATTCTTCCTTTATAAAATTGCAAATATGTCTACCTTAACTACTTTTTATATTTAATCTCTATCCTTTTAAAATAATATTACAAAAGATAGGTTTTTTAAAGCTATTATTAAAGGGATAGGTATTAGATCATATGTAGCTAAATGAAGTAGAATTCCTTAGGATTTAAAAGGTGAAATAATAGAATTTCAGAATTCAAAACAGCCATTAAAACCTTGTGTTGTGACTACTATTAGTCAGTGTATACTGACTACTATATTAGTCAGTGGCATGCCCAAAATAAATAAAAAGTTGCACATTTCAGGATAGACTTCAGTTACTTGGCCTTTCACCTAGTATTTATTTATCAAAAGAAACTTTAATAATGAATTAAAACATATAAAGCATCTATTCATGTCTGCAGTATATTAAACAGAAGGCAGGATTCTTCAACTAAGGAGATAATTCAAGTTGCCCATAAACAACATGTCTCTTAAACTGACAAAAATAAATCAGGGACAGTAAGTGACATCAGAATTGCCACTGTTGAAAATAATAAAATGAGATAAGGGGACTATCTGCCCTAAATTAATTACTTTAAGTTGGAAGGAGGGCATTTGTTCTTCACTATAATGTTCAAGCCAGTGATTTTATATTTTCCTATAGGTATTTTAACTGGAGGATTTTAATGGTAGGATTTGGTGATATTTTACTTTGACAATATGTTTGTCAGTGAAAAATATCTATTTCTTCTGCCTATGAAGAAGAAATTTTTATTGAGTACCTACTCTGCTCTAAGTACTTTCAGTCTCTTGGGATGCATAAGAGAAAATATTGCTATGTTCATAGAGATTATGCCAGAGGTAAAAAAGAAAATATTTCAATTCAGCTTATTGTTAATAACTTTCTTAAGAATAAAGAATTCTACCTATAAAGACACTGTAGTTATACAAAAATTCTCTTTTAATACTTCCAAGAAATTACTTTATAAAGGCCTCATTCCTATTGACATTCTTACCGATATTTGGCCACTGAATATTAGCGTGATAATAATGAGAACACTAGCTAAAAGTTAAATAGTACTTACCAGGAGTCAGTCATTATTTAAAAAATTTTACATATGCCAGTTAATTTAATAATCACTTCAACACTATGCAGTAAGAAATATTATTATTCCATTTTATAGATGCTGAAACTAGGGCACAGAAAATTCAAGTAACATGGTCAGGTTCAAACCCTGGATGAAGGGACTGGCTAACTCCTAAGCTGTAATGCACGAGTTCTTGGTTTGTTAAAACCAGTGGAAAAGTTAAAGTGCAATAAATATAATTCTAATTCCTTTAGAGAGAAATCAGCTTTAAATTCCATTTTATAGATTACTAAAATTCTTACCAAAAAATTTTATATACTTAGAGTGGAACTGAATTTAACCAATTTCTCCATTTATTTGACTTAAATACACGTTCTGCATATAATTTTTCAAAGGGCTTATCCATTTTATGTTTTCTAATAGCATCTGAGATATATTTCAATTTACTTTTCTAGATTGTTAACTATCTCCACTTGAAAAAACATTCCTTCATAAAATTCCTAAGCTGCCAATGTATAGCACTTTTAGGAAAGAAAGTTTTATTATTGAGCTTTAAAATACATAACTTAGAATTGTGATGAAAACAATTTGAAATGTCTTTTGAAACAGAAGCAAAGTATAAACAGAAAGGTAGAAGGAGCTATTCTCAAATCATTTATCTAATGAAAGATATATAAATCACCTCCTGTCAAATGAGCTGATGGTACATTTTTCCAAAACATAAATCTTATCTGAGGCTGAACATAAATCTTTCTAAGGCCTTAAGCATCAACTCCCCTATATTTCTGTCCAGAGTCAATAATCATAGTTTTGTAGCATAGAAACACCTTCTATTTTAAACCAATAATTCATTTATATAAGTCTTTGGTCCACAAATTAAAAAAATTGGTATTTTAAAAAATATTTGAATTGCCTTCTTTCTTCTGGCTCACTGTTTCCCTAAAAGTCTCAATATTGAGCTAGATCATCAGTTTCAGAAAGTTAAGAGTGAATTAAATATGAGCTATGCAACTTTTTAAGACAAAATTCAAATTCAGGCAATTCATAGAAAGATCATATAAACAATTCAGGTTTTGATATGTAATGAATTTTAAATAATCTTAAACTGAATTGCTTACTTATTAATAAAGTACTTATTAATTGATATTAATAAATATCAATATATTGTACTTATTAATAATTAAATATTAATATTAATAAGTACAATATATTTATATGTACATATAAAAGTGTATAGTACATATACGCTATACAGCATATATTTATTCAAGTCAGAACTGAAAGAAATTGTGTTCTAGGGATATTTAACAAGTACTTTTCGATTTCATTCATTCTATTTCATTCTATATTCATTCATAAAACCAAAAAAGAGATGGTTATATAGTTCCTTAGGAATTTTAGTAAGAAAACATTATTTAGTAGTTGAGTCTGATTTAAATATATTTAAATTAAATACTGCTTAAATTACAGCATAAAAATTTTAGTAAAAATTATTTTCTCTTAAATAATTAAATGTTTTGTGTAATATCAACATTACTACAGTTGTACAAAACTTGTAGACTGTTTATATGCTAACTGCAAACGATCAGTTTGCAGATGATCAATTTTAAACAACCGCTTGCTTTTTCATAAACCACACAGGTTCTGAGAAGGCAACAACAGGTGTTGTTTCTGTGTTCCCAGTACCTAGCATAGTATCTGACACATGGCTGGCATTCAGCTAAGTGGGTAGATCAAAGGAAGGAGAAAGAGTGGAAATGGGCCACATCATCTGCTGAAGTGATCATTTTTAGATCTTCAACACATTAATTTTGGGGAAAAAACACTATTTCAAGGCTTCCCTTATGCGAATAATATATGGTCTTTTGTTTATTGGGGCCATCTGTTAATTTATGTGCCATTTGATTTATAAATGACCAGCTGAGATTTTCTCTTGGTTGCTTATGATATTTAAGGTAGTTTCATAGGGTGAAATCTGTGCTCCTTCTCTGTGCCTATTTTTCACTTATGGTAGATTTATCCAGGTCCCTAGGGATTGGCATTTAAAGTAGCATTTAGTAAGCATGTCTAAGACACTTCTGCTGTTGACTGACTTAACCTTTGGCTTCTGTGTAAACATTTGGTGCCATCTGGATAAGTATTTAATAACTCCCCAAAGGGCCAGGGCCAGAGTAACAGTCATTTTCCTGGGAACTAAAATTAGTGGATGTATTCCATGAAATAGCACTGTTCTACCCTCCTTCACCTGTTTCTTCTGAAATGACAAGCAAAGGCCAAAAAAGGAAAAGAGGGAAGTAGGCAGAGTTTTTAGCCAACTGCCTTATTTCCTTATTAGTCTCTGCCTCGCTTCTGAAGCTTCACTTAGAGATTCTGGCAAAACTTCAGTGTAAAAACAGCAGCATATTTTTTAGTTTAGGAGTATCTGTTAATAGTGAGTAACAGTAAGACTTCAGAACATATATAACAATTTTACGAAGTTATATATAAAGACACAAAGTTATATATGAAGAGTTACATATAATGTTATTGACAACAAATGACAAAGAACTTAAAATCTGCAGTTTTACTTGCACATTTAAATGTAAGGATCTATATTTAATATTGAAATGTAAAGTAGTATTGGCAAGGATCCAGAGAAAAAACCCTCCTACACTGTTCGTGGGAATGCAAACTGGTGCAGCCACTCCGGAAAACAGTATGGACGGTCTGCAAAAAGTTAAAAATAGAACTACCATATGATTCAGCAATTATGCTACTAGGTATTTACCCAAAGGATACAAAAATACTGATTTGAAGGGATACATGCACCCTGATGTTTATGGCAGCATTATCAACAATAGCCAAATTCTGGGGAAAGCCCAAATGTCCACCAACTGATGAATGGATAAAGAAGATGTATATACATATACATATACATATACATACATACACACACACACACACACACACACACACACACACACCCTGTAATATTACCCAACCATCAAAAAGAATAAAATCTTTCCATTTGCAATGACTAGGATGAAGCTAGAGTGTATTATGCTAAATTAAATATATCAGTCCAAAAAAAGACAAATAATCATATAATTTCGCTCAAATGTGGAATTTAAGAAACAAAACAGTGAACACAGGGGGACAAAAAGACAGAGGCAAGCCATAAAACAGACTCTGATGGTTACCAGATTCATGATTTCAGCATAATTTATTAGAGCCTACCTTAAAATAAATTTGCATTTATGTCCTTAGATAAATTATATTTTGATCAAAGAAATTTGAAAGTCTATCCATGTTGTTGCTAAGGGCAGGATTTCCTTCTTTTTATGGCTGAATAGTTATACACACACATACACACACACACACACACACACATACACACACACACACTGCATATTCTTTATCCATTCACCTGTTGAAGGATACTTAGGTTTGTTTCCCTGTCCTGGCAACTGTGAATCTATGAGCCTCACCCATGAGCTTCATGAATTCAGGTATCCAAATATCTCCCCAGCTTTGGGAATTTCTCAACCACTATTTCTTTAAATAAGTTTTCTAACCATTTCTCCTCTCTTCTCTTTTTAGTAACCCAATAATGCATAGATTGTTTCTGTTAATGATATCCCATAGTTCATGTAGGCTTTCTTTACCATTTTTCATTCTGCCTTCTACCTGACAGATTCTTTCTTCTGGTTGATCCAGTCTGTTTACACACTCTACTGCATTCTCTTCTTATTTCATTTATTGCATTCTTCAGCTCCAGAATTTATCTGATTCATTTTTATGATTTCTTGTGGTTAGGATTTGGCACTCTCATTTTTATGATTTCTCTGTGAAACTTCTCATTTTATTCACGTATTATTCTCCTGATTTATATGAACTTTCTTGTAGCTCACTGAGCTTCCTAAAAAACAACTATTTTGAATTCTTCATCAGGCAAATCGCAGATCTCCATTCCTTTAGGGTCTGTTATTGCAAAATTATTGTGTTCTTTGTTGATGTCATGTTTCCTTGATTTTTAATGTTTCTCAAAGTCTTGTGTTGCTGTCTTTATATCTGAAAAAGCAGTTACTTCTTTCGGTCTTTAATGACTAACTTTGGGAGAAAAATACCTTACATCAACCTTGTTAGGGATTCTAAGGTTTTGTTGGACCATTTACTCAGATATGCCCACTCCAAGCTTCTTGTTTCTTCTTTGGGGGGAATTCTTAAGGTTTAATGCCTTCTCTCAATACTACATAGTCAGGATTATGCTGACTATGGTGCATTTCTTAGGGCAGTGATGAACGCTGAATTTTGTGTTGTTTCTCCCAGTCCCACAGAGTGGAGCCAGCTTCCACAGGTGCTGGGCGGTCCTCTGCAAAGGCTCATTCTTGCTGCCATAGGGAGTAAGAGCTGGCCCTGAGGCAGATGTGTGTGGAGGAGAGGCATGAAAAGCCTTGATTGAGGTGCCCCTGGGCCACTGGGGAGAAAATAAAAAATGAGGAATGCCCTGCAGCTTGTGGGTGGGTTTCCTAGTGGGTCTGTGTGTACACACTCTGTAGGATTCACATCCATTTGGTGCCTCTGAGCTCTATCTGCTATTCTCTCAACACTACCCACCGCATCACACAAGACACCTCAGTATTCTGGCTGAGGTAAGAAGGAAGTGGGTTTTTTTGGCAGCATCCTGCACAGCTGGGGCAGGTGAATTCTCACTCATATGGTCTCATTTTCCCCAGCAGGAGAAATCATGGGCTGAGAAAGTCTGAGCACTGAGCTAAAAATGCCTTGGGAGGGGTGTGATGACTGTAAATTCAAACTGTTACTCTTATCTTTTTAATTTCTTTGCTTTAATGGTGTGCTGGAACTTCTCCACTAGACTCTTTCCTGGACTTTTTTTTTTTTTTTAATTTTTAAAAATTATGTTTACTTTTTTGAGAGAGAGAGACAGAGAGACAGAGTGCAAGTGAGAGGGGCGGGCAGAGAGAGAGGGAGACACAGAATCTAAAGCAGGCTCCAGGCTCTGAGCTGTCAGCACAGAGCCAGATGCAGGGCTCAAACTCATGAGTGTGAGATCATGACCTGAGCCAAAGTCAGACACTTAACTGACTGAGCCGCCCAGGCACCCGTCCTTCCTGGACTTCTACAAGGATATCTTATCTATGGGTGGCTGTCTAAACTGATGTTCTTTAGGAGGAATATAGTAGAAAACTCCTATTATACTATGATGATGATGTGCAGTAAATCACTTGTTAAGTGTCATTGTGACATTCATTCCAGGTATGGTTGCAATCAAGTAAGTTTTGAAACTGTGATTTGATGACATTTTAAAAACTGGAATATGCAAAATGTATGTATAAGGGGGAATTATTCTTTTGTTTTTAATAAGTACTTGCTTAGAGAATTTCAGGAATCATGGTACAATTTGATTTTATTTGGCTTCATTTGTGCTACTGAAAGCAAAAAGTCCCAAATTATAGTGATATATTTAATATTTTTATGGTTTAGATGCTGAATTTTATATTCTAGGAGTTAAAGTGCTGACAAATAAATAATAAATCAGGCAGGATAAGGTAAAACCTAAAACTGTGAATCAAAGACTTTTATTTCAATTTGTATTTTCGTGTCAAAATCAAGTAATAGGAACCACAGATTTATTCTATTTGGCTAGCACTCTGCTTTAAAAAAATAAATGTTAAACAATTTTATGGAAAACTGACTTAAGAAAACTTCAATAAACAAATGACCTTAAAACAATAAAAACAGAATAAGCACTACAAAAATTTTGTAAGGAAGAAAACATGAGTCCAAATGATTTTTATCAACATCATTATATAAGAGCTGATCCTTATTTTATAAAAACTATCTAAGAGAAAGAAGATTAATAAATGGAATTAATGAGGCTAAAAAGCAAAGAGTAAAATATTTACAAAGATAATATTCATTAAATATAATTTTTTCTTCAGGGCATAGTATGTGCCAAACTCTTTTCTGTATGCTTAGTCTTCAACAATGAACAAAACTCACACACAACCTTTGCCCCTCATGGGATTAATAGTCAAAGGTACAGGAATATTGACAACAAACAATATAGTATGTAGGCATTTTAAATGATATGTTAGAAAGTGATAAGTGCCATGGAGAAAATGATAAAAATGGAGTGCTAATGGGGATTAGAAATACCATGTGTGTAAGTATAATTTTAAATATTGTTTTTTAAAACAATTGTTAAAACTTGAAGTAACTATGCATATAGTTGGAGCAGGCAGAGGAAACAGCAAATGCAAACCTTCTCATGTACCAGACATGCTTGAAGAACTGCAAGGCCATTGTCGTGGAATAAAGTTAGCAGAAGAGAGAAGAATAAGAAATGAAGTAAGAAATGCAAGGAGAGTTGAGTTCTGTAAGACTCTGTAGGCCACTGTATAGAATTTGGCTTTTACTCTGAATCAAACGGAGACACATTGGAGATTTTGAACAGAAGCATGACAAGGAACCTTCTTGGCCTCTTTCTTTTTTGTAAAACTCAAGGAGGTCAAGGGAACAAATGGGGAAAGGACCCAGTTAATGGGTCCTGAAATAATCCAGAGATGATGGTATCTCGAACCAGGTAGTAATAGTAGAAATGTGAGGATCAGTCAGATTCAAATAGATATTTAAGCTGAGGCCAATAGAATAAATAATTTGTAAGGCTAACTCACTTATATTTACAGTTATAAAATTTCTAAATAAATTAGAAGTAATTCAACTTTGATAAAAAAAAAATATATCATTGACTTCCAGGAAGGCCTAGTAGTTCCTATTGAATTAACATACTCACAGATAACAACTATAAACTTCAATATAAAAGCAACTATGTGAAGGGGCGCCTGAGTTGTTCAGTTGGTTAAGCTTTGGCTCAGGTCATGATCTTGCGGTTCGTGGGTTTCAGCCTTGCGTCGGGCTCTGTGCTGTCAGCTCAGAGCCTGGAGCTTGCTTCTGATTCGGTATCTCCCTCTCTCTCTGCCCCTCCCCCACTCACAGTCTGTCTTTCTCAAAAATAAACTTTACAAAAAAACATTTTAAAAATACCCACAACTACCTGAAGACACTGGAAAATCAACAAAAGCCGGTAGAGGGACACCTGAGTGGCTCAGTCAGTTAAGCATCTGACTCTTGGTTCTGGCTCAGGTCAAAAACTGAGCCCAGCATTGGGCTACATGCTGGTGACACAGATGCTGAATCCTTGTTTGGGATTCTCTCTTTCCCTCTCTCTCTACCCTCTCATGTATGTAGATGTGCACACTCTCTCCCTGAAAATAAACTTAAAACAAAACAAAACAAAACAAAACAACAACAACCCCAAAGCAGGCAGGTACTGGAGAGGAGTCAACATGTGGAAAAAAAAAAAAAAAACAGCATGTGGTCAGTTTCCTGTTTCTAAAATGTTTTCATAGGAGGCAGGCCACATCCTGGGTCATAGGATAGCTAAATGGAGAGTCTGCGGTCTTGCTGGCTTGAGGATTAGAGGACAGAATATTGAGCAAATGTACATACTAGAAAGTAAAGAAAGGTGTGGTTTGCAAAATTCTGTAGAGAGAAAGGCAGTTCCAAATTTTGTTTATAAACTCTGCTCAGACCTTTGGCTGACCTCTAACCATACATGTGCTGTACACACTCCAAGAAGCTCAGGTTAGGCTAAAAGAATAAAACCATGATTTCTACTGTTGTCAAATACAGGGAAGACACTTTACAATGTGTGTCCAACTAATTTAACTCCTTGCTTTAAAAACATATTAATATTCAGGGCACCACGGTAGCTCAGTCAGTTAAGCATCAAACTCCTGATTTCAACTCAGGTATGATCTCTTAGATTGTGGGTTTGAGCCCCACATCAAGCTCCACATTGACAGTGCAGACCCTGCTTGGGATTCTCTCTCTCCTCCCCTATCTCTACCCCACCCTTGCTTGCACTCTTTTCTCTCACAAAATAAATTTTTAAAAAAAAGCCATATTAATGTTATTCAGAGAAATATGAGTTCAGAGTTCCAGTATCATTCATGGTGCCTAAAATTTAGTCCAAAATTATTTGACATAGATATTAGCATTAAAACATTACCCATTCTAAGGGTGCCTGGGTGGCTCAGTCGGTTAAGTGGCCAACGTTGGCTCAGGTCATGATCTCACCATTTGTAAATTCAAGCCCCACATCCAGCTCTGTGCTGACAGCTTAGACCCTGGAGCCTGCTTCAGATTGTGGGGTGTGTGTGTGTGTGTGTGTGTGTGTGTGCGCCCATCCCCTGCTTGCTCTCTATCTTTCAAAAAAATGAATAAACTTTTAAAAATTAAAAAAAAAAAAACACATTACCCATTCTAAAGACAAAAGGCAGTCAACAATGACCAACTTAACATTACTCAGATGATGGAATTTAAGACAAAGATGTTAAAGCATCTATTAAAACTATTCTCAAGGACATGAATGAAAATATGGCTCCCACGGAATGACAAGATATTAAATAGATATTAAATTTTTAAGAAAACAAATGGAACTTCACTGACTTAAAAATATAGTATCTAAAATGAAAAATTCAAAGGATGGTCTCAACAGAATGGAGATGACCAAAAATGAGTAAGCTTGAAAAGAGTTCACTAGAAATGATCCATTCTAAAGAGGAGAGAATTAGATGGAAAACAAAGGAACATGTGGGAAAATATTTTATGTAATTGTATATAATAGGAGTCTCAGAAGGAGAAGAAAAAGATAATGAACAGAAAATAAATTTGATGAAATAATAGACAAAAATTTCCCAAATTAGGTGAAATACATAAATTTACAGATCAAAGAAGCTCAGGAAAAATTTAAAGAAAAACACCTCTAGATCAAGTGATCTGTGTACATCTAGTGTACAGTATGGAGAGGGAATCACTAATCTATGCAATGAGGCAGCAAGTCTGCAGCAGAGCTGGGACTTGAGTGCTAAGTCCTGTGATTCAACGTGCAGTCTGAGGACAAGTAGCATCTGCGTCCTCCAGTTAGAGATGTAGAATCTCAGGGTGTATGGCTGGTTCAATCAGTTAAGCATCCGACTCTTGATTTTGGCTCAGATCATGATCTCACAGTTTGTGAGATCCATCCCAGGGTCAGGCTCTGTGCTGACAGCCTGTCTCTCTGTCTCTCTCTCTCTCTGGCCCTCCCCTGCTTGTTCTCTCATTCACTCACTCTCTGACAATAAATAAATACACATTTAAAAACAAAACAAAACAAGAAATGTAGATGCTCACACCCCACCTCAGATTATGAAATAAAATATGCCTTTGAACAAGACCCCTGAATGTTTCTGTGCGCATTAAATTCTGAGAAGCATTAAGGCACTTGGGCTCACTGGGGTCCTTGAATGGCTGGGTTAAGGCTTTAATTAAAGGTACCCTCCTAGCCTTAACCTCCTCCACTTAACCAAGAAGTAAAACTAAATTAAGGTTTACTAGTACACCTCCCTAATAGAAAGAGACATTTCTTTATTACCATGCATTAAGTTGGATTTCAAGTGAAAGCCAGACTTCTTCAAAAGTCTGAAAGAAGTTTCTGAATAGGAAGAAAGCTTGTCTCATTATAGTGCTCATATACAATGGCTTTGGATTCCAGCTGTATATTTAGAATTACTCAGGGAGCTTGAAAATATACTGGTCCACACCACGTCTACTGAATTATAATTTCTGGGGTGGAGCCACAGATTGTTATGTTTTAAAGCTCTCTAGTGGATTTAGTGTGCAACTAGCTTTGAGAACCACTATGGATGAATTCTCAGTTTATTAACTTATATAGTAGAACTTCCCTTAATGTAAATATAATGGAGTCAGTATAGCTTCCAAGTTTAGCTTTCTTGAAAACTGTTACCAATCATTTCATTAAAATGTATTAATCTGCACTATAAGATCAATTAATTGTTTAGTACATGGTAATGCAGTATACATTTCAGTTCATTCCTATTTCATAGTTAACATTTGATTATGTGTTTGAAAAAATTTTAAGGTATATATGTACATATGTATGTATTTATTTATTCATTTTCTTTCCAGTTTTTATTTAAATTCCAGTTAACAGTGTAATATTAGTTTAAGGTGTAGAATTTAGTGATTCATCACTTATCTACAATATTTGGTGCTCATACAAGTGCCCTCCTTAATCCCCATCACCCATTTAGCCAAATCTCCCCAGCCATCTCCCCTCTGACAACCCTCAGTTTGCTCTCCATAGTTAAGTCTATTTCTTGATTTCCCACAACCTTTTTCTCCTACGTTCCTCTGTTTAGTTTCTTACATTTCACATATGAGCTAAATCATATGGGATTTATCTTTCTTTCACTGACTTATTTCACTTAGCATAATACTCTTTAGCTCCATCCATGTAGCTCAAATGGCAACATTCCATACTTTTTTTGTGGCTGACTAATCTTCCATCGTGTGTGTGTGTGTGTGTGTGTGTGTGTGTGTGTGTGTACTACAATTTCTTTTTTCATTCATCAGCTGATGGATATTTAGTTTCTTTTCATAATTTGGCTATTGTTGATAATGCTGCTATAAACATGAGGGTGCACGTATCCTTTCAAAACAATATTTTGTATCCTTTGGGTAAATACTAGTAGTGAAATTGATGGATTATAGGGTAGTTCTATTTTTAACTTTTCGAGTAATTTCTATGCTGTTTTCCAGAATGGCAGCATCAGTCTGCTTTCCCACCAACACTGTAAGCAGGTTCTTATTTCTCTGCATCCTTGTCAACACTTGTTTCTTGTGTTGTTGATTTTAGGCATTCTGACTAGTGTGAGATGATATCTCATCATGGTTTTGATTCGTATTTCCCTGAAGATGAATGATATGTCTATTGACCAACTGTGTGTCTTCTTTGGAAAAATGTCTATTCATGTCTATTGCCTGTTTTTTAACAGTAGATTATGTTAATAAAGTAATGACAAGGATATAACTAAAAATACCCATATAATACTAATATTTAACTTTATGAAATAAACATTTCACTTCACAGCAGTTTTGCCTTGTCATATCTTTATGTAACTATAAAAATTAGCTTGTACTCCCTCAATGCCTGCCAGCTAAATAGTGCCGGAACATCTATAGGGTGCTACTTGGTGGGAATGCATTAGCTATCATTAAAAATCCACAGAATAGATCTATTCCAATACAATTTTCTGGGCCAGGGGCCAAAACTGCATTTTCAGGTGAAATGATAAACACTTCACTCTTCAAACACAAGTTGGAAATGACTAGGAAATCAGATAGCTAAATAGAGTGGGTGAGCATATAACTTAGTTGAACAAAAGCAAGCATCTGACTTAAGTAAAATGAGCAGTCTTAAGCCTAAATTACTCACTGCCAAATAATTTTAAAAATAAACTCCACAAAGTGTAAAAAAGCTGAATAATATGCAGTTAAAGTCACCTCTCAAATATATAGCTTTATTTCCATCTTGAAAATGAAATCTTCAAGTACAGAATTCCATGGCAAATTGAATTTGGTTATCCCTAAGTCATCCATTTGATTCCTTAGATTTCTCATTTATGAAGAAATATCGGTTCTTTAAGTAAGAATTTCAAAAATTATTTGTGTAAGATATTATTCACATATTGTTTAGAATATGACATTTTCAAGTACAAAGATAAACATAAATGTTATCAAAGCCACACAGTCGTGGAGATTACCGTTCTGCCTTGTTGGGAAGAGCTCAACACAGATGCTAGAAGATTTCTTTTAAGCCTGACCTTCTACAGTCAGAACAGGTCCGAAAACTGGTAATTTAAATTCTTAATTTATGTCATTAGGTAGTATCAACATAAAATACAAGAGACCTCTGGCTACAAATGATCATATTTAAGAAAGTTTCCTCTTTTCTATTAGGATTAGAGTCAGTGTTAGACCAAATCTTTAAGTTAAATGAGAGTCCTTAATGGCCTATGAAGAAAATCTATAATAGTAAATTATATCTAAACATAAAATCATTATACATTTATGATTAAATGCTTAATAAATGATGAACCATTTAATTGAGAACAATCTCATTATGAGCACTTTAGGAGCTTTTCTCATAAATCTGTTCCTGAAATATTGCCATTTTATCATTTGTGAATCTTAGAAGCAAATCATATAGGAAAAAACAATGGTCTTGGACAGGTTTTGAGGAATGTAACAATCATTTTAAATAGGTAGCTGTTTTTACCCACTGGGCAATTATAGTTTATTTTGTTCTTTTATAGTTTTTAGAGTAAGTAGAACTGTCTTTGCTTCCATTAACATTAAATGTCATGTTAACAACGTATAATCAAACATTCAAGGGGCATGATTATGAACCATATGGAGAGTAGAGAAAATTGCTCAGCACTGGTACTGGCTGCAGACTTTTCTAGTAACTTTCTGTACGACCTCAGGTTAAGTACTTCACTGATATGGGCAGATGTTCCATCTTCAAAATCTGGAGGTTTAACTAGATCTACTCTAAGGTCACTCTCAGTTCCCAAAATTCTAGTTTAGTCATGATGTAGTGTGAAAAATAAACAGGGCATTTCAATTTTGAATTCTGATTTCAAGAATACTTACAGTTAAGGCTGGTGGTCCTGGAGGTCCTGTATCTCCCTAAAATAGGTGAAAGAATACTTGCAGTTACCAATAATCCTTTACTGCACATTTTGTTTTAAGGTTTTCTGAATGGATAGAAGCGATATATATATATATATATATATATATAAAGTATATATATATATACACTTTGAAGGAAAAAATAGAATTTCATCTTGATAAATTCTCCACACAGTGACAAATGCATCATGTGCTTTTAGCTCTCATGATATAAATACCACCTTATGCACCCCCATACTTTCTGCAGCAACAGAACTTGTTTTGAAAAGCTAAAATAATCTAATTTTCTATTCTTTTGTCTACAAATCCAAAATTAGAAAGAATATCTCTTCAAATATGGTTGTTTGCCAGTGGAGCAGCTGGGGAGTGTCACAACGACAGATAATTTTTCTGACAAAGTTAGTATGAGGATCAGCAGAAATAATAAATGGATCTCCCCACTTCATGCCTCCCAGCTGCAAGAAGCAGTCCTATTGCCTCTTACAAAGCTCTGCTAAATTGACATTGCACTTGCCATAAATTTTAAGAGGCTTTGCCTATATTTATGTATTCTTAAATACTAAAAATGCTTTGCTGACTTAAGTGAATACAAATTAACAAGTGGATATATTGAGAACCTTTTCAAAATCTTTAAGAAATGGCGCATCTAAAAGTTTACTATTTTCTGATTTATATGCCACCTGTATACTTTATTTATCAGGACCCTGATTTATTTCATAAGAACTCTTAATCATTAAGATCAAGCATCATTGCTATAATGCTCTTTAGGAGGTCATTATAGAGAATTTATACTGTGTGGTATGAAGTGCCGAGATGTGTTCTCATATTGAGAGTATCTCTATAATTTTTTCTTTTCTCATCTGACAAAGTCATCTCAAAAGTTAAGACCTAGCAATGAGTAATCATTACTTTTTTGGAACAATTGAATAAAAGTAGTCAATACTTGTTAAGGAACATCCACATAGCTTAAATCACCCACTGAAGACTGATTTGCAAGATCAACTTTAACGCAGAGGTAAATATTGAAGAGAGACAAGGATTTCCAAATGTGCTAAGAATGGAGAAAAAATTATAGTATAAAACCCCCACAATACAATTCTCTACAAATTGGGGTCATCCAATGACGTTATTCTATGACTCTTGTTTTTAGTATTTCTAAATCCCTTTACAAGGTCACTGCCAATATATCATTTTAAAATGGCATGTGAGAGAAAGTGGCAGGAAATGAAGCATTCAGACTAAGACTGAGTTAGTAAGTTAACCTCCTTCCCCTAAAGGCCACCTGCTTCAGCATTATGGTAGCAGTTCAGTGCTATTGGCAAAGTTCCCTGACACAAGACACAGTTGCTAATTTGGCAATGGAATAGCTAATGCCATTAAGTGAGGGAGAGAAAGTGAAATCTTATAAACACAAATTAATGTCAACTAGTAGTTGTGCATTTAGTTTCTTCAAACTAATTAAATGAACCAAAAGGCTTTTCTTCAGATGCTTTTAACATACAGCCTTTGGTTAATTTTAACAAAATTAACTTCTGGCAGTTAAATGGTATCAGTGAAAAGTCACTGCATGTGTTCTCAGAGTTTTCTTAAGCAAAACAGACATTCTTCTGGGTGAATACGATACCTTTTCTCCTTTTGGGCCAGGTGGACCCCGAGGACCCAAGTCACCTTTCAAACCCTGCAGGAAGAATACAACCAATGTGATTTCTGTATGTAATTCACAGAAAGCTGGAATTTCTAACAAGTCATTAGTCACAAAATAAATCATAATTTACTGAACTCCCAAATCTCATTCTTTAGTTTGTAGTATAGAGAGAAAGAGAGACAACTGGCACTAAAATGATAAGCAACATCTGCGTTGTGGTGAGTACAGATACATTAAATCAGCGTGAGTCCTGAATACTGCGTATTTGTGCAACTTTGCTTCCTGCTAAATTTACATTAATTCACCATCTGGGAGAACATCATTTAGATCTATATGAGCTTTTAAGTATCCACTTTGGATTAAATTTGTGGATGTTGTAAATACCTTTGATTTAGCATTGATTTGGCCTTTATAAAGCTTGCCAAAAAAATCAAGAATTAAATAAAAAACCATTTTTATGTCTCTATCAAGTAATCTAATTGTGGGAGAAAATAAATGAAAGACATATTCTTTGCCTATCTCTCACAAGCTGAAGCTACAATGTGGTCTCTTTCCTGTTTTAAAGTATATTTTAGTTCTCTAATTCCTAATTTTTTTAACTTGAATTTATAAAGATATTAAATGAAACCATATAAGATATAGAGTATCAGATAAATTTATTCATGAATCTTCTGGCCTCTTGGGTGCCTGAGTGGGTATTTAGTTGATCAGTCCCAGAAATGACAGATCCCAGGAATACCACAATAGATTTCACTGGAGGGAATCAGTTCTATAGCCCAAGATACCCACAGTGTAAACAGAAAGAAAGTTAGATCGACATCTTGACTGTGCGGTAAATAGAAAAAAATATATTCCTTCATTATTGATTTAATACATTGGATGAGGGAAGAACAATAATGGAAACAAGAAATAATTCTGAAGTCACAGAATGCATAGTATATCTACACATCTTACTTTTCCTGGCTAAGTGATCCATCCATCACTGCTCTGACATTTTGTAGTCAATAAACAATGCCAAATGCCATCACCTGCGATGACTCAATACAGAAGCCAATGATGAATTTAAACAAATGAAAGAAAACTGGATGCTTAAAATAATCTTGTTGCAGAGATTATGTGAAAACTGTAATCTTAACACTTTAAGAAAAAAAAATCTAATGGATGAAAATAGCAACCAATAGGCCAAAAAACAAAACAGAACAAAACAAAACAAAAAAACCCCAAAAAACCTAAACCACTCCACAACTGTAGAAATACATTTCAGGATAAAATTCATAGCTACAATCTTCCATTGTTACCTTGGAGTAGTTTATTTATAGAAAATGGATGAGTGAAAAAGTAAATCATATTTGAGATGTGTGATATTCTCTTATGTGAAATATCTATTCTTTCCCAAATAAGCAAAATGGGGCTAGTCTGAATTGAAAATTTCTGTGAGTGTAAAACGTTGGGTTTTTAATATTAATTACCAAAAAATGCAAAATAGCTCATTAATAATTTTATATTTATTATATACCAAAATAATATTTTGTATACTTTAAATTTAATATATTTTTAAATTAGTTCCATCTGTTTCTTTTTATTTTTCTTAATGTGGCTGCTGGAAAATATATTTATCTTTGTCTTGATTAGAATATCATATTTAGAAATATACTATATAATTATATAATATATTAAACATATTATATTTCTATTGGATTTCTACATAGAAATTGACAAAGACTCCTTGACCAAACTTCAATCAGACTCCTCTGAGTCCTCTTCTTGACTAGACCTCAACCTTGACCTCTGTCCTGTTCGGTCTTCAGCCTGCTGAGCCCAGTTTCAGCAAAAAATCTTGCTCAATCAGTTTACATAGAATCCCCCACCCGTGATAGCAGAGCAAGTTCCTCATCCCCCAGCTCTGTGTAAGGCTTTGGCCCGCCTTTAGCAAGAATCCTATAAGTCAGTTTATCAAGAATCCTCCTACCCTCAATGTCTGCTCTTAGTAATTTTCCATTCATTGATCCTATCACTCTGTTGGCTATAAATCCCCACCCATCCTCATTGTATTTGGAGATGAGCTCAATTTTTAATGCCCCTATTCCAATAGGCTTGAACAAAAAGTCCTCCTTACCATCTTAATAAGTGTGAGAATAATTTTTTCCCTAATAGGGTCAAGATTCCTGCCTTCATGGAACTCAGGTTATAAGAGGAGAGTAACTGATGGTAAACAGTTCAATAGGCTAAATGTGATCTGCGTGAAAGGGAGAGAGCTGGTGTTTCAGCTCTGGTCATCAAAAACAGTTTCTGTGCGGAGGTGACATTTGTTGTTTCAGGGGATCCCGCCATGCAGTGATCCAGGGGGAAAGTATTGAGGTTAGAAGGCACAGCAAGCACCAAAGCCCCCAAGGTGAAAAGAGTGTCATGAGCATGCAGACAGGGAGCAAAAGATCAAGTTTAGGGGTCAAAGCATATAGTGAACTGCAGGTCATGGTAAGGAGGATGGATTTTTGTACGTGTTTTAAGCAGAGAAATGACATGATGTGACTCTGCTTCAAAAAATCACTTTGACTACAATGTAAAAATAGATTGTAGGCAGCAAGAGTGGAAGCAGAAAAGGGGCTGCCACAGCTTCTGAGGCAGAGCAGGGTGGCTGGTATAGGGTGGTGACACTGGAGATGGAGAGGAGAGGTCAGAGACTGCACATACTGGGAAGTACAACATGCAGATATGTTGGAAGAGGGGGAAGAGAAAAGGAAGTGTCAAGGCTTAAGTAGGTGATAGGAGGTTATACCATTTACTCAGCTAAGAAAATTACCGAAAAGTTTTCTTTCGGCTTCCTGGTATAACACTATCCAGAGAAAAGACAAGTATGAAGAAGAAATGGCTGTGAGAGCCACCAGGTATCCATTTATCCAACAAATGTTATTGACCATCTACAAACATAGAAGAGTAAGCTCTGTATTCTATGACCATATGAATATGAAAATGCTGTTGAAAAAAGGAAACATTAAATAAAACACTCAGAAAAATGGTTAACTGAAGTGAGGCACAGGGTTACAGTGAATTCTGGGCATAGTACTATTCCAGTTATTACTATGATTCATAATCATCACACATTACCTGTTAAAAATTATTTTAGGCATAAACTAATACATTAAAACATTTTCACTATTACTGCCTGAAAAACTAACCCTAACTGCAACCTCTGGAAGGGATTTATTGGTAAATGAATCAGCTAACCATCCCTATTTCAATCAACTATGGTCAGGAGTGGTTGGAGAAATACAACTAACTACAAGCTCATGTGAATATTGAATACTATTATGGAAGTATACAGCAAGCATGAAGGGAACAGCTCACAGAGAGGCCTAATTCTACTGGAGGTACTCAAGATTCAAAGATATGGAGTTCAGGAGAGTGAGGAAAAGAGTGGCATTGTATGTATAATCCTAAATTATTTAAGCTTCCCTATAAAATAGGTATAAATAATAGTTATCTTGAAGGGTTGTTCTGAGAATCATAGGTTATAAAAAATATTTAATACATGGCAGGTACTTAATAAATGTTGCTTTTACCTTTTAAGTCCAAGTTTAAAGGATAATTAATAGTTCATTCTGTTCAGTTTTGTACTCAGTTTGATGGATATGAAACAAGTATGCTCTAACTCACATCGGATAAAGTGCAATTGAGAACTACTGCTTCATCAAGCTTCTACTTTTACAGCCATTGAAATTGGGCCCATGTAACTCATGTCCTCTTGTGACAAAGTGCAATGTTTTTAAGGCATGGCATCATAATAGGCTCTGAGAAACAGATCAGTAATGCTTTCTCAAGTGCAATTTTTCTTCTCATGTCACACTGGTGCTACTGTCAATGGTTATGGAGTACTGGAGAGAAAAAGATGCAGCACTTACCATAAAGCATAAAGAATCAAATGGAACAGTCTATGAATTCAACACTGAGTAATATGGGAGTCTATTATCAAGGTTCTCAATAAAATCCACCTATATAAAGATTCTCAAAAGCACAGTAGTGACTCTGGATGTTATGTGGAGACAAGAACTCTTATCTAATGGCAAGAAGTTAAGTGTAAGAACAGTATTATATCTAGAATTACAAAAGCAAGCAGACAATAAAATTAACTTTATTGAAAGATCTACTACTCATGGTATATAGCATCTTTAAAAATCAGATGATACATAATATTTCTTAAAAAATTTACCCCATCAGTTAGTTCTTGCCTTATCTTCCCACTGACTGTATCTTGTTCCAAAGCAATGGAACCAGCTGTTGCCAGCTGATATCTCAGCTTTGTGATTTCAATATTTTTGCATTTAATAGTACAGATTGCATTGGGATAAGGAGATTAACATGATTATTTTAGAAACATCATGTACTGTAATTCTGACAAAGCATGTTTGAAAGACAGTAAGAAAGGTGCAGAAGAGTCTAAACTCAATGACTGAAATAGACGTTTCTAAGATTATGTAACCCCACAAAAACAAATAAATGAAGTTATATTTCTATTAAAGATAAATGTGTTTTATTTAACCCAGTTTCAAATAATAGCAAATATTTATGTGTTTATATAGCTCTTACTGTACACAAGACACATGTATGATAATGCATAGATGCATGATAACCCCATTCACCCTCAAAAACAAACAAACAAAAGAAGCCTTGAAGCAAGTGCTATTAATATTATTATCCTATTGTGCAAATGAAAAAAGTGAGGCACAGAGGGAATAAGTAATGTTCCAAGTAGTATGCCAGTTAGCCAGTGGCAGAGCTGGGACCGGAGCCCAGGAAGTCTGGCTTTAAAGGTTACATTAACAACTTTATGAGACTCCCTCTCAAGTCTGTTCTAAGATGCAATTGTTGAATATGTATCATAGTAGGTCACAATCAAAATCATTTAAGAATGTGTGTAAAGCTGAGGTCTTGTTTTTTAAAGGCTAAATTCAAGCAACTCAAATTTTTGAGAATTTTATTATGTTTGGTATGCATTATTTAAACTATAAGGGCTATATAAGCAGGTATTTAATTCAATAACTTTAATCCAATACTCCAGTACCTTGGAGATCAATCCAAAGTTTACATACACTTATACTACCAAGGATGCATTTAGAAAGACATCAGAGAAATTTGTTTTGTCCTAATGATTAAGAGCTGCTATCTTAGTTGGTGAGCCTTAGTTGGATTCTCCTCTTGCAAGACACTCCCACAAGACAAAGAATTGTCCTATCCAAAATGCCAATAGTGTCCCACTAAGAAGGACTGAACTGCTGAATAATTCCCTCTGTATCAGGTTCATATTTTCCAAAGTGAGCTTGCCCACTTTTGGGGATAGCTAGCACAGAAGAAATTATTAAAAGCTACATTTACATCAGGATATTTGTTATATGCAAGAATAAAGACCATTACTTTGGCCTTTTGAGTTCATTTAGTAGCAATATTAAATTCTTTCAATTTTCTTTGACTTGGAAAGTAGCTGAAGTGAGCTTGGCCCACTGGGTTTATTCACTCTGCATTCTAACAGAATGTTTCTCAAGTTAGAATCCCCATCATGGCTTGACTTTAATTCAAATTGAAATCGCTAATATAATGCCCTTCATTCCCTAAGAACGTGTACCTGTACGTATTGAAAGTAGAAGTGAACTGTCATAAATGCTGAATAATTTTAATTTGCACAGTTTATTTTAGCATTGAAAAATAAGTAACGACAAGTGTGGCATGATTTAGTGGGAAAATAAGAGAATTTTCAGTCAAACATGTAGGGTTAAAAGCTGATTTTACCATTTTCTTTAAAAAAAAAGTTGCTTAATTTCCCAGACCTTTATTTCTTGCCTCTGAAAATGGGGAAAGGATGCTATCACCGTTGCTCTAGCTAGCCCATAAACCTAGAGTAAGGATAAAATTTCAGATTCCTTGTGAAAATAGTTTATGAATGATAACACATTATTAACAATACCACCACTAATGATGTAATAGCAGAGCACTGAATTCTTTATTCCTAGGGAGAGTAGAGGGGAGAAAAGGATAATTTTCATTACTTTTTCTTATTTCTCCTTAATCATGACTCCTGAATATCTTTGGCAAAATTGAGGAAAGAAAAAATAGTATCATCTACATATTAATTAAGTAACCAAGTGAGAAAAGTTAATGTGCTTTGTCCTGCTTTATGATGCACCTAATGAGCTACATTAAACAATTATGGTGCTAAAGAAATGGCACCCCTGTGATTGGGGGCATGCAAAGAACTCTTCCAAGATCCTTCTCAAAGAGGAAAGGTCATACTGCCCACTATGTTATGTGCTCTCTTAACAGGTTTGTCTTATTCAGCTTTGGAAATCCTATAACGGCTGCACAGGCACGTAGCAGGCACTCAAAATATATATGTTTTTCAATTGATTACATCTGCAAAGCCAAATCACCTTACTTGCAGACACTGTAAGAAAAATTTTCAAATTTCTAAGTTAATGTAAATAGATTTCAGATTCCAACCCCTCAAATCTCCAGTTTTATTCCAGTGTTTGGATAGATCCCTCTCTATTTCAATTCCATTGTTATCTTAATGAACTTCTAAAAATCTTTGTTTTGTTCCTCTATCTCAGAGAGTCCAGAGGCTTGCAGCGTGGTTATCTTTCATAACACTACCATTAATTTATTTCAACACTCCTCCAATTTTCACAAGGTAATACCCTTCCCATAATGAATGGTCAAAATTTTTAACTGTTTTTGAGTTTTCAGTGATGTCAAGTGCCAAACTGAATATATTTTACCACTGCAATATCAACCTCTGTTATCTTACTTTAGGCTCTAATTACTTATGTTTTAGACTATTATAATACATTCTCAGTTTTTAAAATTAAAACTTGGAAAGTAATTCTTGAGTACATAACTGCAAATATTGACTAAGTACTGGGGATTCCAAGAAATGGTCTTTGATCTCATTAAGAAAAAAAACAGACAAAGACCCCAACTAATCTTCATTTAAACACAGCTCAGATGACATCTCCCTTCTGTTCAGAGGAGGAAGGGCAAACATCCTTATATACAGCACTTTCCATACTCTTCCAACTATATTCTGTTTTGTTATCCCTACATCTCCTCACATGCAGCATGAACTCCAAAAACCTGAATGAATGCTTCAACATTCATCATGCTTTTCAAGTTTATAATCTTAATAATCTCTTTGTATAAAATTACAGGACATCATATTGATGGGGACTTTAGGATCTATTCTAAACCCATCCTTTACAGATGGAGAAGTGATTTTCTCAGCCAGTGGCTCCAACTGGGACACAGTAGGTTCTGGCTTTCCACTCCTGAACTCTCACCCTAATACCAGGTACCCCCACTAGTAGGGGAGGGAGGTGAATAAGATGTTCTTTTAAATGTACGGGCCAACAGCTGTAACGTCCAATGTCTTGATGTACTGTAAGGAACCAGAGAGGATGGAGAGATGACTCCAGCTACAAGTCCTAGGTACCAGTTGCCCTTCTCTCATATGGAAAAATCACTTCAAAGGGGAGAAGAATAAGGGTAATATGGGGCGCCTGGGTGGCTTAGTCGGTTAAGCGTCCGACTTTCGCTTAGGTCATGATCTCGCGGTTCGTGGGTTCGAGCCCCACTTCAGGCTCTGTGCTGACTGCCAGCTCAGAGCCTCGAGCCTGTTTCAGAGTCTGTGACTCCTTCTCTCTCTGACCCTCCCCTGCTCACGCTCTCTCTCTCTCTCTCTCTCCTAGAAATAAATAAAACATTTTAAAAAATTAAAAAAAACAAAAGAATGAGGGTAATATGAAATATGTGAATGGGGTTTCTCAAGATGTAAATAAGAGAGTAAAGCTGTGGGAGTCAGAACCTCAACCCAGTGTTGACTATAGGGTTAATTCCTGAGGTATTCATCTTTTGGAGAAACCTTCTTCCCACACTCAGGCATCCCTCTTATTCGTCCACAAGTCCCAGGGACTTTTAATGACCAGCTTCCCTTCCCACTGTAGCAATCTACTACACATAAGATAGTTTCATAATACTTCTAGGACATTAGGGGGCCAAATATAGCTCATTTTTCTTTGTCCACAAAGCAAGTAGTGTAGCCTTCTAGAACTTTTCTAAAATATTTTTATGCAAGTGAAAAAGGAAACTGTAGGAAAAACTAATTCTCACTGTAGTCATTTCCCCCAGTAAAGTTAGAATATCTATAGTAAATGCTGATTTTGATGACCAGAAGATTATTCTATATTTTAGAGAAAACCCATATTTGGGAAAATCTTCAGATTTCATCGTAAGAATCAAAGTAAAGCTCAGGGGATGTGGGTGGGATGGGGGTGGATTGTCATGTTAAGGAAAGGAGGAGGGGGTGCAAGGACTTCTAGGTGTTACAGGCAATAGTAGTCTGAGGCTGGTGCAGTGGAGGGGGAGGAACACGTATACACAAGTCTCCCTCTCTTTCTCCCCTTCTTTTCATTATTTCAATCCTACCCATGCAGATGCTTGGATAGAGCTTTAGTGTAAGATGAAGAGTGACTGTGGGTAATGACATGGGCCATATGAAAATGTATATAGGAAAAGAAAAGATAGAGAAAGGAAGACTAGAAAAAAGGCAACCTAGAAACAGCAAAAGAGAAAGCACTGTTAAGGATGTCACAGTATGAAACAAAGAGGCAAGGAGCCACCCATAACAACACTAAAAACACAGAGCTTTTACTGAGCCATGTAAAAAACTGTCTTGATTCTTGATTTTGCCTTGATTGTGGTTAGTACAGGTCACTGTGATCAAATAAGGTGGTTCACCAGAAAACAAGTCATTTACTTTATTATCATTGTTACCAAATCCTTCTATAAAATCCTTGCCATTTCACTGGCAAAATGTAAACAAGAGTATTAGAAGAAAAAAAAGTTTGGCTTACATTTTGTCCATTAATGCCAGCCAGACCTGGATCTCCTTTTTCTCCTGGTTCACCCTAGAAAGAAATCATTTATACAATGAAAAATGTTATATCCTGAGATCCTTTACTAAGAAAAAGCAAGAGAGTTGCATTGTTTGGGTATTTATAACAATGTGATTACTTTGTTAATCCCTTGAAAGAAACATTTATTAAAAAACAATTCTGAGTCCTACAACCAAAGAGAAGTTTAAAGGTTCAAAGAAAGGCTGCATAAAAATGAATAAAGGGTAGAAATAGAACAAGGATTATTTATTTTCATCTATAAGCAACAAAGAACTTTCTGGAGCGCAACTTGGCAATATATATCAAGAATTATAAATCTGTTCATTTAATTTGGCCCAGTAATTTTGCTTCTAAGAATATATCCTAGGGAAAAATTCAGAAATGAAAAGTTTTAAGCACTAAACTGTAGAGTGCAATGCTATTTATAGTAGTAAAAAAAAAAAAAGAAAGAAAAACATCCTAAATGTGTAATAATTGGAAACTGTTACATTATGGTATATAGATACAATGGGATACAATGCAGTCATTAAAATCATATTTGTGAATTTTACTTTATACTATTAGGAAATTCTTATGATATAAAAATTAAGACACAATTAAGGGATTGACAAATTCAGTGAATACATGTTAACAAATACCTATTCTTGTTACTTTAAAATTACAAATGTTCAAAATGGCCACTAATACCATTGTTTTTGATGCATAACCATAGTGACACATATTTTTGTTTTATTATCATCTGAAGAATAGATACACTTAACTCGCAAATGCTGCACATTTGTAGCATATCTTTTCTAAAAAATTAAATGCCTAAATATCTACCTTTCTATCTGCTTACTTGCTTACCAAAATGTGTATCCACCTACCATGGAATTTAGAAACAATATCGGAAAAAGACAAATCAGAACACTATACGTAGTTAATCTATGGATTTTGTGATTATGGGTGATTTTTTTTCCTTCACCATACTCTTGGTTTTCAAATATTTTAAAACAATAAACATGTATTATCTGTATAATCAGTAAAAATGTCTAAAAACAAAAGAATACGTTATGCATATAAAGAACTCATTCAAGTCACCAGGTCTATCACACTGTGTGTGTGTATGTGTGCGTGTGTGTGTAGTAGTAGTAGTAGTAGTAGTAGTAGTAGTAGTAACTTTGTGCCACTAGGATGATTTTTATTCTCTATTTATTCTTTTGTTCTTCTTCCTTCATTGTTTTCTTACAATGAAGACTATTATTTTTATCTGAAAAAAAACTAAAAGAAAGCACCTGACTTTACAAGATAATACATTATACACTCCACAAACAGAAATACACATGTATAGTCCCAATTATCTAAAACTATCTGTTACTACTATATTTAAAACACAGGACATGAAGTAAAAGTACATTGATTACTGGATTATAAGAAATATATATAATATATAGGATAAACAAAAGTATACACAAACACACTGGGTGAAATAAATTCAAGTTAGAATAAAGCTGAAAATTCTAAACTGAAAATGGAAGGGTAAGGAAATGCTCAGAACTGTGCTGTTCAATGTGGTAGCCATTAGCCCAGGTGGTGATTTATATTTAAATTAATTAAGATTAAATGAAATTTAAAACTCTGTTCTTCAGTTGCCCTGGCCACTTTCAAGTGCTCAGTGGTATCTACATGATTGGACTATGGACATTAGAATTTTTTTTTTTCTTAAATAGTTTATTGTCAGGTTGGTTTACATATAACACCCAGTGCTCATCCCAACAAGTGCCCTCCTCCATGCCCATCATCCCCTTTCCCCCTTCATTACAGAAAATTCCACTGAACAGTGCTGTTCTAGAAGATGTCATATATGACAGAAAGCAAAATAGGAATTAAGAAACTCAGAAATACACAGAAGAGAGTATCTATCTAGTAAGGGTATAAGAGACAACACGGTGTCTATATGGCAACATAAAATGTGTTCAGCACATGTTAATAAAATGAATTGAAATTTCTGACACAGGGAGATAAGTATAATTCCAAAGATTCACCATTAACTTTCAGAATGTAACTCAGAATGAATATAGTCTTTATTCAAAATTAATGGTTTTCACAGGAGGAAAAAATAAACAACTCTACATATGAAAGAGATATGTGCCTATAAGGAAATCTGCAAGCTTGATGCAAGTAATAATAGTTAAATAATAATCAGAAAGGGAACTGAGTTGATAATCTGATGGGATTTATGCTGCACGGCAAGAGGATAAGAACTGTGGCAGAAGGGTAAAGAAGATACATGCTGCTGCAATTTGATCACTGGCAAAAGTCTACAATGGATTTTAAAATGTATAATTACATCAAAAGCAAGAACAAGGGCGCCTGCATGGCTTTGTCAGTTGAGCATCCAACTCTTGATTTTGGCTCTGGTCATGATCCCAGGGTGGTAGGATCAAGGCTCCACACTGAGGACTAAGCCTCCTTAAGATTCTTTCTCTCTCTGCCCCTCCCCCACCCCAACCCCCATCTCATGAACTCTCTCTCTCTCTTAAATAAAATAATAATTTTAAAAAAGCAAGTACAGGTCACTGTGATCAAATAAGGTGGTTCACAAGAAACAAGTCATTTACTTTATTATCATTGTTACCAAATCCTTCTATAATGTTTACTACACATCAAGCATTGCTTTAAGTATCTTATAATTTTGTGGCAATACAGCATGAGGATGTGACTATTACTGTCACTTTACAGATGAGGAAACTGAAGACAGAGAGGTTAAGTAACTTGCTCAAGGTCACACAACTAATAAGAGGTAGAACTTGCCTCAGCTTAGCCAGCATGGCTCCAGGGTCTGTGCTCTAAAACTGTCCAGCTCATTTGTTTTTGAAACTGTCCAGGGATGATTAAAAATGCAGTGTACATCTGGATTTCTACAAAGCAGGAGGCAAAATCTCTTCAAGAGCTCCTCAGAATAGGAAACAGAAATACAGCCCAGGTAATACTACTATTGGAGTATGTAACTGGGAGAAAAATGTTACCCAATGGATCTCTCCTCCTTCATCTGTATTAAGGTCTCTTCATCTTGGCATTGTCGACAATTCTTTGCTGCAAAGGCTATCCTGTGCATTGTAGGATATTTAACCTCATCCCCAGTCTCTACTTACTAAAGGCCAGTAGTCAGTCTCTCCCCCAGGCCTGTCTATCCTCAATCTTGACAAATAAAAATGTCTCTAAATATTGCCAAACTTATACCACAGAAGGTGAAATTGCCTCTAGTTGAGAACCACTGATACATTATACATTATGAATATGTATGCAACAGATTCAAGACATGAAATGTTACAAGAGACTGAAACAACATGCTATAATAAACAATACAAACTTCATTGAGAATAAATGTCCAAGCATGCATTTAATTAATGATTTAATTAATTTAAATAAATAATTAATAAATAATTTTAAATTAATAAAGTGAACATAGCTCAGAGCTTACAGTGAGTAAGGTGCTTCTAAGTATAGAACCAAAAGAAGAAAGTCATAATAGAAAAATATATTTGACAAAATAATAATTATAAACTTGTAAGAAAAAAATATAAACTAAATTAAAAGGCAAATGACAAGATGAGAAAAAGTATCATATGGTGGATTAATAGTTAACTTTATTAATATGCAGAGAGTTTTTATCATTATAAGAAAAAGAATAATATCCAACTGGTAATTGAGCATAGAACAAATCAGGCAATTTATCATGAGGAATCCAAAAGAAATGTTAGTCAACAATTCATATTTTAACCAGGATTAATCCTATCAGGTTATATGTTGGCACTAGATGAGTTCTAAAGCTTCTCCATTATAGATCAGAAGAACAATATTGTTAAAATGTCTATACTACCAAAACACTCTACATATGTAATGAAATCTCTATCAAAATTCCATTAGTGTTTTTCACAGAGCTAGAACAAACAATTCTAAAATTTGTATGGAACCACAAAAGAGCCCAAATAGCCAAAAAAAAAAAAAATCTTTAAAAAGAGAAGCAAAGGTGAAGGCATCACAATTCTGGACTTCAAGTTATATTACAAAGCTGTGTGATCAATGCATGGCACTGGTACAAAACCAGACACATAGATCAGTGTAATAGAATAAAGAACCCAGAAATGGATCCACAACTGTATGGTCAACTAATCTTCAACAAAGCAGAAAAGAATATCGAATGGAAAAAAGACAGTCTCTTCAACGAATGGTCTTGGGAAAACTGGACAGTTCTATGCAAAAGAATGAAACTGGACAACTTTCTTACACCACACACAAAAATAAATTTAAAATGGATGGAAGACCTAAATGTGAGACAGGAAATCATCAAAATTCTAGGGAGGAACATAGGTAGCAACCTCTTTGACATCAGCTATAGCAACTTCTTACTAGATACATCTCCAGAGGCAAGGGAAACACAAGCAAAAATGAACTGTTGAGACTTCTTTCAAGATAAAAAGCTTATGCACAGCAAAGGAAATAATCAACAAAACTAAAGGGCAACTTTCAGAATGGGAACAGATACTTGCAAATGAAATATCTGATAAATATTTGGTTAGTAATCAAAATCAATAAAGAACTGATCAAACTCAGCACCCAAAAAACAAATAATTCAATGAAGAAATGGGCAGAAGACATGAATAGATATTTTTTCCAAAAAAGATATACAGATCGCCAACAGATACAGGAATAGATGCTCAACATCACTCATCATCAGGGAAATACAAATCAAAACTACAATGAAATATCACCTCACACCTGTCAGAATGGCTAAAATTAACAGCACAGGAAACAACAAGTGTTGGTGAGGATGTGGAGAAACTGGAACTCTTTTACACTGTTGGTGGGAATGCAAACTGGTGATGACACTATAGAAAACAGTATGAAGTTTCCTCAAAAAGTTAAAAATAGAACTACCCTATGATCCAGCAAATGCACTAGTAGATATTTACCCAAAGGATATAAAAATACTGAACTGAAGGGACACATGCACCCTGATATTTATAGGAGCATTATTAACAATAGCAAAATTATAGAAAGAGGCTAAATGTCCTTTGACTGATGAATGGATAAAGAAATATGGTATAGATATACCATGGAACATAACTCAGCTATAAAAAAGAAGAAACCTTGCCATTTGCAACAACAGGCATAGAGCTAGAGTGTATTATGCTAAGCAAAACAACTCAGAGAAAGACAAATACCATACGATTTCATTCATATGTGGTTTTAAGAAACAAAACAGATGAACATGGTGGAGGGAAAGAGATAGAAAAACCATAAAACAGACTCTTAACTATAAAGAACTGAGGTTTGCGAAAGGAGAGGTGGGTGAGGAGATAGGTTAAATGGGTGATTGTTATTAAGGAGGACATTTGTGATGAGCACTGGATGCTGCAAGTAAGTGATGAATCACAAAATGCTACTACTGAAACTAATATTATATGTGAACTATAAATAAAAACTTAAAAAAGAAATAAAAGCTTCTTCATTGTAAATTCTACCATCCTTCAGAAAAAAAGTAGTGGGAGTTGTACATGCAAACAGGAAAAAGAAAGATATTCAAGGGTTGCATACTTAATAAATCCCAAACAAAAGAAATCTGACAATAGTAACCAGCTGTTCTCTTTTTCTCCATTGAGAAGAAATTGAGTAAAAACAAAACTGTAGCATTAAAGATTTAAATCAGAATTAAAGAAAACTCATTTGACATTGGAGGTTGTTAGAAAGTAAATGCATTCAGATTGTTTCTCAGTGTTTGGATAAATTCAAAAGCAAAAAAGATTGAAAAACAAAGCCAACAGAACATCTCTAAAGTTTCTTTGAAAATACAATAAATCATTCTAGTCTGATGCAAACTTAAATGAATTCTCAACCAAATTAGAAATTAGATCACATTTAAGATTTTTTAAATACCCATTCTTTGGTGAAACTTCAAAAACTATACCAAAAGTTAATGTTCTTCCAAAGAAAATTGTAGAGCTCTTGTATTCAAAATACTACATTAGGTAAGTAGTGAAACCCTTTTATAGAGTTTAAATTAATTAATCCATCATTGTCCACAATGCAGGTAGGTAATAACATTACTAATATTTCAATAGTCTCAATAATATATAATAATTAGCTTCTATTCAACTTATATATGTCAGACTCTGTGCCAAGTGCTGTACATAGTAAGGGCTCACTTGAATTCTAGCAATAGCCTCAGGAGGTGGGTATTGTCATCCTCATATATTTATCATCATAAATCACCAAATCAGAGGACATATGTGACTTCCACGGGGTCAAAGGACTCTTCCTATTATCTTAGGTTATTTGCTCCATTACTTTGATCTCATAGGGATTTGATAAACTCTAATATATCAACTTTTTCTTTTGTGAATTCTCTTTTTAGTGTCATTTCTGAGTTTATAAATAAATTTAGTTATTTATCAATAGATAAATGTAAATGGATAAATGTAAATATATGGATAATGTGGGAGATATGGATTAAAATTATTTACATGAATATCTAATTGTTCCAGGAGTTTGTTGAAAAGAACTATGGATTATCTGATGAATTGTTTTGTATGTCTGTTGAAAATAAACTGTAGTATATATGTGGAATTATTTCTGGATTCTATTCTTTTCCATTGGTCTATGTGTCTATACTTACATGAACACTAACTTGTTCTTGATTATGATAAATGTTGAAAACAGATAACATTAGTCCCTCAGGTTTTGTTTGGTTGTTTGTGTTCAGAGTTACTTTGGCTACACCAGGTGATTTGTATTTCCATATGACGTTAAGATAACATTTTAACATAATTTTTGGAATAGTGGATATCCATGTAAAAAGGAACTTTGGTCCATAAATCACCCCCATGTGAAATTAACTTGGATGGATTTTAGACTCAAATGTAAAATGCAAAACTAAAAAACTGTAGAGCATAGAAGAAATTCTTTGTGACATTGATTAGACAGATTTTCTACTTTGTTAACTAATTTCTGTATGTCTCATCTTTTTCATTCCTTTGTTCTTTCTTTACTGCCTTCATTTTGTTCACAAAATATTTTAGCATACTATTTTAGTTTTCTCTTAGTATTTAAGCCTTTTAAGAGGATTTTTAAAAAGTAATTGCTCTAGCACTTACAATTTGCATCTTTAACTTATCACAATCTATTCTAGTGAACAATGGTTTCATTTCAATAAACTATGGCAACTTTGCCCCAATTCAGCTCCATTTTCTTTCCCTTTCTGTGTATTATTGCTGTCATATACATTGTATATGATATATGTTGTATTCGTATGTTATAAACCTAATGACACAGTGTTGAAGTTTTGCTTTAAAAATAGGCTTTTAGGGAGCCTGGGTGGCTCAGTTGGTTAAGCATCCAACTTTAGCTCAGGTCATGATCTTGCAGTCAGGAGTTTAAGCCCTGCATTGGGCTCTATGTTGACAGTGCAGAGTCTGGAGCCTGCTACAGATTCTGTGTCTCCTTTTCTTTCTGCCCTTATCCTACTCACACTCTGCATCTCTCTCTCAAAAATAAATAAATATTAAAAAATATTTTAAAAAATTAAAAAATAAAAACAGGCTTTTAAAGAAATTAATAGAGAATATAATCTATATATTATACAAACACATGTTAATATCTATCAGGGTCATTTACATTGACATACATATTTATACTTTCCAGTGTTTTTCATTCCTTCCTCTGGGTTTTCAGTGTGAAAGACTTCTTTTAGTAACTCATGTGGATTATGTCTACTAAAAAAATAAGTCATTTTATTTTTTTATTTGGAAATGTCTTTATTATTGCCTTCATACATGAAAGATAGTTTCACTGGATATAGAGTTCTTAATTGACAATTTCTTTTTCAGTATGTCATTCTATTGCCTTCTGGTCTTCATGGTTTCTAAAGAGACATTAGCCATTGTTCTCATTGTGGTTCCATATATATAATGAATTGTTTTTTCTCCTGGTGCTTTCATAATTTACTGTTTGTTTTTGTTTTTCAAGCAGTTTGACTAAAATGTGTCTATAATTGGTTCTCTTTATGACTATCCTATCTGGGATCTACTGAGCTCCTTGGATTGATATACTAATGATTTTCATCAAACTTGGGAAGTTTTTGGCTCTTATTTCTGTCTTGTTTATCTCTCTTCTGTCCTCCTGTGACCCTCATACATTGTATATAAACTGGCTTCCTTAGGATCACTCATGTGCCTGAATGAATAACTTAGTCATCATCCTGGGCTTTGGGTAGAAGTTGTGTTCTATACCTCAAATGCATAGGGCTTCTACCCTTTTCTGATCAACCTGTGGGAAGGACAGAGTATGCATTTATTGTTGCAGCCTTTCTCATTTTCTTCTGCTGGGATTATTTAGAATTTGCCTATATATGCATGTAGCTTACCAACTATCCTTCTACCCTATATGTGTATTTTATGTTATATATATATGTCATATATATAATACTGACTACATATATAATATACATGTCAATGTAAACTTTTAACAAATTAAATTTAGTGTGGAAACTATCCGATTTGTGTTATTCTCTGGTTTATTGGTATGAAAGTAAATCTACTTGATATAGATCAGAAACAATTTAAACACATTTCTTTTGTAAATTATAAAAATTTAAAGATTTCACATAAATTTACAACATAGTTTTTCAGTGATTTAAACCATTAAAATGTCTTGTTTTCTACTCACTGTTAAGAACCAGTAAGTTAAGAAATATCATTTTAAGCAAAGCCCCTTTGCCTAAATGTTGTAAACTTGAAGATCACATATATACATACACACACACACATATATATATTCCTAATCCATATATGTATATTAACTTATGAAAGGAAGTTATAAAACAGAACTTTTCTGAATAAAAAATCCTTTTCTAACTTAAAGGATAGTTGTGATTAAGATTTACCATTTTCATATATCTTACAATAGATATTAACTTAATGCTTTGTTATTATTGATGATGATAATGACACAGAAATGCCTGATTATGTTTCTGGAAGCTAAATATAGACTGAGAAACATGATAGATTTTCAAAAACTGCCAAGCCAGAGCTTAAGGTTCTAATTGTGATCTAGGGAACAGAGTCTGGTGCTTGGAAACAGGAGGCTTGAGTCTAATCATACATTTGTCTTTACAACTGTGTGGATCTACATAGGTCTTTGCCATTATTTGCCTTTTGAGTTTTTAACTGATGATAGTAAATAACTTCTGGGGCACCTGAGTGGCTCAGTTGGTTAAATGTCCGACTTCGGCTCAGGTCATGATCTTACGGTTCGTGGGTTCGAGCCCCGCATCCGGCTCTGTGCTGACAGCTAGCTCAGAGCCTGGAGCCTGTTTCAGATTCTGTATCTCCCTCTCTCTCTGACCCTCCCCTGCTCACATTGTCTCTCTCTCTCTTTTTCTCAGAAATAAATTAAACATAAAAAAATAGAGTAAATAACTTCTAACCTACCCTAATTAGTATTGTTGCACCACCGAGATAAAAGAATTTATATGTAAGGTTCATTCATCCAGGTTCTTTTAAAATCAAACTTCATAAGGCCAGTAGGATGAACAGATGAAGGCTGACAACTTTGTGTTGAGACCCAGTGCTCCTGCTTTAAAAGTCTCAAAGAGACTGTCTTGATAAACGTATTTATGTCTCAAGTTGTTCACAATTCTTTTATCTAAATGGATTAAATTCAAGATTACTCACCTAATTGTATTTGTGACATAAATCTTATTAAGTTATCTCTCCAAGGGGGAGAAAAAACTTAATCTAGCAAAGTAACTCCTACAAAATCAGCTTGTATCAATTTCCTTTAGTAACTAAAAATACAGATAGATTAATAATGATAGATTATGAGTTTGATTTGGTTTGTATTTCATATATGAAGAGCAAATTCTCTCTCAAGAAACACTGTTACTGATGTATCACAAACCATTTCTAAGATCTTCTTATTGTCCATTACTTAGAATAGTCGTAGGCACAAAATGTTAGTATACTTAAAGAATTTAGAAGATCCTTAGAGCTCAAAATAGCAAGAAGTGATCTTATCTTTGATTTTATTACTAGTCAATAGCATAATTCTGATTAAACTAACAGATAGTTTTGCATAAATTCAAGTCATCCATTATTAAGTTTCCCTAGTCTTGCCTCCTCAGTTAACTTGGCTAATTGCTGCCAGGAAAGTCACCCATTTGACATTTATATAGTCTAGAATTCAAGACTCTCTAGTAGAAAGTGAGACCTTTGGAAAATATACTATTAAGCAGTGGTCTTTCATGTTTGTTAACGTAGTGTCAGAACTTCAGGTTTCACAGAAATTGATTTTCTGATAGAGGGACAAAGGAAACATTCAGCATACTATTACGAGTTCTATCTATACTAACAAATAACAGTACACTAATGCATCCACTGCAATGGTCCTGATGTACTATGCTGGCAAGATGGTATGCCACAGCCCACCCTTCCCACTTCACTTAAAGTTGTGGTCACTACATTATGAATGACAAACAATAAGACATAGGTTCTTTTCAGATTATCTGAGAAGGGAAAGAGGTAGAGGGAGAACATTTGATTTGATTTTTCCCTCACTTTTATTTTATTTTATAATGTTTTAAATGTTTATTTATTTTGAGGGAGGGGGGGAGAGAGAGAGAGAGAGAGACCAAGTGCGAGCAGGGAAGGGGCAGAGAAAGAGGGAGTCACAGAATTGGAAGCAGTCTCCAGGTCTGAGCTGTCTGTACAGAGCCCAATGCGGGGCTCAAACTCGCAAATCATGAGATCATGACCTGCGCTGAAGTCAGACGCTTAACCAACTGAGCCACCCAGGTGCCCCTATAAATTTTTATTTTAATTCCAGATAGTTAACATACAGTGTTATATTAGTTTCAGGTGTACAGTATAGTGATTTAATAATTCCATGCATCACCTGGTACTCATCAAAAGTACCTTCCCTAATCCCCATCACCTATTCAGCCCATCACCCCTCTTCCCCAACCATCAGTTTGTTCTCTACAATTAAAAGTCTGTTTCTTCCTTTCTCTCTCACTCTCTTTTCCATTTGTTTGTTTCTTAAACTCCACATATGTGTGAAATCATTATAGTATTCAATGGACCTAGAGGGTATAAGGTTAAGGGAAGGAAGTCAGTCAGAGAAAGAGAACATTTGATTTTAAAAAGGAAAGAGGCAACATAGCAGGAATAAATCCTGGGTAATATGATATATCAAGAGGATGCCTCCTCGCGGAAGCCAGGCCGAAGGTGATATCTGAGGAGGTGGAAAAAGCATGGGCAGGGCATGAGAACGGGCAGGATGTAAGATATGCTAATATAGGCCCATTCCTCCAAATCATTTCACTGGTCTGCTGATTCTCAGATGTACACAGGCAGAAACAAACAGTGGTTCTCCCACAAATGTCTTGTGAATGAAATATCATCAGGAGGAATTCTGAGTAAAATAATGGCATTTTAATGACAGTTTCTCTTGCTGATTTGGAACTGGTGCCCCATCTAGAATGAATTATCAAAACTGCCAAATCATCTGTGTCCTAGTGTAAAATTTTCCAAATTATAGCAATGTTTGCAATAATATTTCAGGCCCTTTTCAAAATGCGCCATTTCATTTCATTTTGCTGATGAGGCAAGGAGATGAAACTTTAGTCTCATCTGGGAGAGACAATTCAGTCTGTTGCAGCTGCTGCCTAGAATCCAGGAAGAATTACAGATCTAGGAGGAAACTCCACAATCATCGCAGGCAAATCTCAACTCTAGGTCCAGTGACTCACTGGTCCAATGGCAGTCTCCAACTTGTTCTTTTTCTGACTAGGATTCATGGACAAGAGAGGTTTCTTCTTTGTTTGTTTTGGTATGAAATCTTCTATAAACTTTACTAGTTCTTAATTAGAGTTAACAAAATATAAAGAGCAAAAAATTTACTACTGACACAGCTAATAAGTGGCAAAGCTAGGGTTTGATCCAGGCAGTCACGTTCTAAAGCTCAGGTTCTTAAACTTTCGTGTGTATTTAATCTGGACTTAATTATTAGCAAGATAATTATTGGGATGTCTTAGGCAAGATCTAGGTCAAAAGAAATGGGAGAGGCAATTTCAGAATAAGACAAAGGTAAAAGTAAAAAGGCACAATTTTAAGGACCAGTAAGTTAGTTGGTTTGGGTAAAACACAGGATTCTGAACAAGAGAAGTGCTATGAAATGACACCGGAAAGTCACACAAGATTAGGTTGTGAAATACCATGAAGGGCAAGTTAGGGATGTCAAGACATCCTCCTGTAGCCACTAGTAAGCCCCGGATTCTTTCTGAGCAGAAACAGACACTGTGACTTTGGAGATTAATGGAGCTGGACATGCAGTGCAGGTTACTGGGACAGGAGAGATCAGAGGCAGGGACTCCGGTACATGGGGACAAAGGATAGAAGTCTGGAGCTTAGGTTAATAGCGCGGCAACACAAAAGAAGGGCAGCTATGAGAAATGGCATGGGACAGATGCAAGAGATAAGAGAGAAACAAGAGAACAAAAATTACAAATTTGGGGTTTGGGCAAAGCTTGAGAGGACAGTGATGTCTTCACAAGTAGCAAAGAGCAAATGCAGGAAGAGAAGCAGACATGAGAGGAAAGCAGGGTTTTGCTTTGGACATACTGAATCAAAGGAAAAAAGAAGACATCTGGGATGATTGGTCCAGGAGGTCGCTGGGTAAAGTAGCCAAACTCCAGAAAAGAAGTCAGGTGCAGGATACAGAGTTGAGAATTGTCCCCCTGAGAGAGGAGAGTCAAACTACGACAAATCAAGACTGCCAAGGGAAACAGGGGAAGTAATTTGGTTTGAATCTCCAACAGTATTAGGACTCTCTTAAGACATGATGTTGTTTTCTATTTTTTAAAATTCCTCCAGAGCATCTAGCACAGAACTCAGGAAACACTCTTGTCTGATTTATGAAGAGATACAAGAAATGCTAGAAGTCTTTTCATAAGCAGTGTTTGGGTGTCCCAAAACATTGCCAGTACAACATTTATCTACCAGTAGTGAGAATGGTTTGTTTTTAATTTTTTTAATAGTTTATTTATTTTTTGAGAGACAGAACAGGAGGGGGGCAGAAAGACGGGGGTGGGGGTCGGGGATCGAGAGAGAGAACACCAAGCAGGCTCTTCACTATCAGTGAAGAACCCGATGTGAGGCTCGAATTCACAACCGTGAGATCATCACCTGAACTGAAATCAAGAGCTGGATGCTTGGGGCGCCTGGGTGGCTTAGTCGGTTAAGCGTCCGACTTTCGCTTAGGTCATGATCTCGCGGTTCGTGGGTTCGGGCCCCGCGTCGGGCTCTGTGCTGACTGCCAGCTCAGAGCCTGGAGCCTGTTTCAGTCTGTGACTCCCTCTCTCTCTGACCCTCCCCTGCTCACGCTGTCTCTCTCTCTCTCTCTCTCCTAGAAATAAAAAAACCTTAAAAAAAAAAAAAAAAAGAGTTGGATGCTTAACCGACTAACCACTCAGGTGCCCCTGTTTTCTTACTCTCTTATCCAGGAAGCAACTAATAGGGAAAAGCCAAATCTCTAAAACAAACTTGGAGTGGAGGACAGAAGACCATTCTCAGATAAATCAGACATAGAATCCCACTTTAGACTATGCTATCCTTATCTTCTGGCCTATAGTACTCAGATAGTGATAGAGTCATGATTCACTATTGAATGGTTAGTCAGGTCTAGCCAGTATGAGAAACAGAGGAGGTAACAGGTAAGTTTTTACCTGCCTCTAATGTAATAAATCACCGATAAGTAAGGCTACAGCTAATTGGGAATGAAACTACAGGAATGGGGAAAGAAAAGTGCAAGAATGCTGCACTTCTGCACATTTAAATAATTTCTTTTTTTAAAAAAATGTTTATTCATTTTTTTTTTTCAGAGAGAGAGAGAGAGCACAAGTGGAGTAAGGGCAGAGAGGGAGACACAGCATCCAAAGCAGGCTCCAGGCTCTGAGATGCCAAGACAAAGCCTGACATGGGGCTCAAACTTGTGAACCTCAAGATCATGTGAGTCAAAGTGAATGTCCAACCCACTGAACCACCCAGGCACCCCATATTTAAATCATTTTTAAGTTTAAAAACTTCTCCAAAAACTAAAATAAAGATCTGTTTCTTTATTCTTAATTTACTTTTCAAGGCTAATAGCAAACCATTTCCGAGTGTCTTTCCCAGAACCTGTATGAATCAGATTATTTAGTTTAAGCTTTAAGCTTTAAGGATCCAAGCAATTATCTTTTTTTACTGATTCGGTTTATTCCTCCCATGTCAGATTATTTAGTTTAAGCTTTAAGCTTTAAGGATCCAAACAATTATCTTTTTTTACTGATTCGGTTTATTCCTCCCATGTCAGAACCTGATGTTCGTACTTCATTTTAAACTTTTCACATTTTCCATTTACTGCAACCTTGGGCTGAGGAAGCCCACTACTTGCCTAGATTTTATAGGGCACTTTTATGGTATTAACAACTCTATTCCAGTAGGGGTTCTCTACAGAGGAAGGAGGACTATTAGTCAGAAGGGCTCCTGAGCAAGCACAGCTGGGGATCCTTATCAACAATCAAAAACTAACCACACAAGGCAGTTAAGCACAGCTGGGAGGCATTTTGTTAGCTCCAAGTCTTAGAAGCCAGTGAATACAGGACCTGTGGTGCGAATGGCACAGCTTATGTCTCTAACTTTTAGAAAACCTTACAAGCACATAAAAGCACTTCTAGATGACTGTGTGGTTTTTTTAAAAAGCTTTTAAATGTTTTTATTTATTTATTTTTGAGAGAGAGAGAGAGAAGGAGTGAGAGAATGAAAGGGGGTGAGTCAGAGAGAGAAGGAGAGAGAATCCCAAGCAGGCTTTGCACTATCACTCTAACAAGGTATAGTCCCACCTGGCACTCAGTCCCATGAACTGAGATCACGACCTAAGCCGAAATCAAGAGCAGGATGCTTAACCAGTTGAGCCACCCAGGCTCCCCCAGGTGACTGTGGTACAACCACTTTTCTGTTCTTGAAACTAGTAACTGGGCAATCCTTTCAAGGACTTTAAGTCATCAGTATGGCATTTGTTTTAAATTTATCTCGGCCATCAAAGTTAATGCTTCTCAGTAGCAAATGAGTTTCCCTTCAGCATAAGCCTTGAGTCTGGGCTACAGAGAAGTGTAATTTTCCCTGGCTCATGAGATTATTATTTGCATTTCGAAAATGAGGGTAAGTGGTGAAAACTAATTTAGAAATATGTTTATTACTTAATAATATAATTCCATTTTTTTATACTTCCATTTTAGATGAAGACTATAGAATAAAAGAACATGATAGAGGGTTTTTGTTTTGTTGTGTTTTGTGTTGATGTAGCCAGGGGTGTGCTGGAGATAACAATTGGTTATAATTGTTGAACATCCATAGGCCTTGAATGTTGAATGGACACCTCTGGGCTGGCGACTTTCGATTCTGAACTGTCAAAATGTTTTTTTCTCAATGCCCAAAGTCCTAGCTGTGGAGAGAATGTCTAATGGACAACTGCATGCAAATCTCTATATTAATTTTCTGGCTTCTCTTACTGAGAGTTCAGTGACTTGGTGTTGGTGGCTTCTTACAGAAGTCCAAAGTGGGTAGTGCACACAAGAACTGGTTTCCAAAGAAATATTCCCAGAAGAATGTTTAAGGAGTTCAGACTGAATAGCCAGATTTCAGTCCAGATGGGACTCTAGGTGTTATTACCTTAAGTGGATAGATTTATAGATTGAGATAACCACTGCTCTCAAGTTTTACTTATTGTGCAAGAATCTCTGAGGAGTTGATTAAAATACAAACTCCAAAGGCACATGTCTAGACTTCTGATCCAGTAAATCTATGATGGGACTCAGGAGCAGGCATATTAAACACCCATGAGATTCTGATGTAGGCAGCCTGAGACAACACTATGAAAAACACTGGATATGTTTTATACTAGATGTTTTTCATTAAAGTATATGCATTGGTAAGTAACAATAACTGCATCTTAAACTGAAACACATATACCCTCACACACCCTTTCTGACATATAAAAGGAGGGTTTTTTTTATACATAGAATTCTGTGTCAATAAAAACTTCTACTGGCAGCTATTACTTTTAATTGACACTTTTTTTATATGTGATATTTGGAATGAAAAACAATGTAATTAATTGTAAAATTTGCTTTCTGCCTGACTATGTTGCTGGAAAAAAATCTAGTTTTCAATTTTTATTTTTCTTAACTAAACAAGACAAACATAACCGAGCTCTAGGCTACTAGAGCAAATTCCCTATAAGTAGAATATCACATGAAGAGAATATATGTTTTAAAAAGACCCTGAACTGTGTTTTCCAAAGACCCAAATGGGCCCACTGGAGTTGTTATAATCTATTAAATTCAATTTATGAAGTTAGAAAGTCCTTGAATATGCATTTTATGATAATATGATTTTTAAGACGTCCCTTGATGTATATTATACACACTGTTAGACCATAATGGCTATTAACTCAAGAAAATTAATAATATACATTTTTAAATGGCCTAAACTTTCAAAGGCTTCCAGAAGAGACTTTTTTAGGTGAAGTTTTTGAAATAAGGGAAATTTTTACAATTTTGCAGAAAAAGAAATAAATGTTTAAGGAACTTTCAGAGATGTTCAGTAATGATGAAGGGAAGGGAAGATTCCATGTCTCTACTTTCCAATCCCCATCATTTTCAAGGGTCCTAATTTTCCAAATAAGCTATCTCTCTAATAGATCTAAATGCAAAATCTGAATCTTCTCTTATCTTCTGTCTCCTTTTTTAACAGTGCTGAATTCACACTGGACCATGGAAACATGAATGTCAAAAAGGCTGTTTCTATTCAGAGGAAGGAGTAAAGAAATTATTATAATACCTCCATGCTGGCATCAGTCAATCTCCATTGATTTACTGAGAATCTCTTCCACTGATAGAACCTGGCTACAAGTGGACTCACTAAGCTAAAGATGCCAAAACCATCCCACACACAAGAATGAGGCTAAACAACCTTCAACTGTGTACTATCACAATTCTAAAAGTGAGGAATTTAAGTATTATATTGCCCAAGAAATAATTATCTATCTAAAAGACATCTTTTGAGGTATGTTTTCTGTTTTGACCCCAAATCCTTAGGTATGGAGACTTTTTATACATACTCAAATTGAATTCAAACAAATACTGCCTTCAAATGCTAACAGTTCCTTTTTAAATTTTTTTAAGTTTATTTATTTATGTTGAGAGAGAAATAGAGAGAGAGAGCATGCACAGGCGAGGGAGGAGCAGAGAGAAGGAGAGACAGAATCCCAAGCAAGCTCTGGACCATAAACACAGAGCCCAATTCAGGGCTCGAACTCACAAACTGTGAGATCATGACCTGAGCCGAGACCAAATGTCAGACACTTAACCGACTGCACCACTCAGACGCCCCTAAATGCTACCAGTTCTTATATGAAACTAGTATTACACATTTGATTATTATATTCACATTAATTTCTTTTTTAAAGTGAAGAGAATTATCAGTCTCCTATGGAAAAGGTTTTAGGCTGATCTCAGATAATTCCACAGCAACATTCAATATTCAATTACAGTATACCAATGGCTAAAATGTGCCTGAGAAAACAGTAATGTCCCAAGAACTATAAACCCAACCAAACTGTCATTAAAGTATCAAGTAAAATAAAATTTGGGGGATCTCCACATACTCTGCATGTATGTTTTTCATGAACTTTTTGAGAAGAAACATCAGCCAACCAACAGAATACAGAAACTGTAGGTAAAGAGATGAAATGAACACAAATTCCATTTAGCCCTATGACTAAAATAAAAAAAAATTAGAGGTTATGTTTAAACAACAAAACAAATATAAATACTGAAAAAATTTGAAATTGTATATCAAAAAAATTAGAAGGGAGAGAAAAAAAGGAGTGGCAATCTGGGTATAAGAACTCCTTTTCTGTCTGTTAAGTAACAGAGAAGGATATCAGGAATACCAAGGTAAAAACTAAAAAATATTTATATTTATATATAATTTATTATTTTTATATTTATGTTAAAATATATTTATATATTAAAGTCAGTGGCAGGGATGAAAACGGAAATGTATTAACTTTGTCATTCCAGAAAAGAAAGTCAATAGATACTGAGTGGAAAAATAAAGAATTAGTTTGTTTTATAAATACAAGCACGGGATTAAAGTTTTCTAAATTTTGAGATAAAACACAAAACAAAGCAATTAAAAAAGACAAAGTAATTTAACCCATAATTTAACTTCTTTCACAAAGAAACCTCCAGCCCCTGTTGGCTTTTCTGTGAATTCTTAGGAACACTTCAGAAGAATTAATACAAATATTATACATATACCTTCACAGAACAGAAAAAAAGGTCATAGTTTTCAACTGATTTTATGAGGTCAAAATTTGATAAGGAAATTACAAGAAAGGAATACCTCAAGGTTTTCATAAGCATGGATAGAAAAATCCTAAATAAAAGAAATTAGCTAATTGAATCCGGTGATGTACAGAAAGAAATCATATCTCACAAAGAAATTAGTTTTATTCTAAGAATCTGAGCCTAATTTAACATTTAAAAATCAATCAATTTAATTATCACATTAACAGAAAACAATGAAAGTCATATCATCTCACCACTTCTAGAAAAAGCATTTTTAAAATTAAACATCTAAATGGGTATTTAAGGAAAACTCAGAAAACTCTACATTCTTAACATTATTATTTTGATAAAGTTTTTCTACAAAATTTTAAAGCTAGTTAATGATAAAATATTGAATTCTTTCTCCTTGAATTTGTAAAAAAGATAAAGATGTCTATTATAACCATTTTTATTCAATATTGTACCTAGCCAGTGCATTATGACAAGAAAAAGAAAACCTTGGAAGAAGAATTAAAAAGGAAGAATTATAACTATTTATTCACATATGATATGGTAATCTACAAACTATTAAAATTAATTAATTAAGCAAGGTTGCTGGATACAAGGTCAATCAAAAAATTCAATGTATTTCATTGAATTGCTCATATTCTATAAGCAAACAATTGTAAGTTAAAGTCTAAAATTATCTAAAATATTAGTAAAAACATCAGATATCTATTAATAAATCTAATAAAAACTATGTAATAATTCTACACTGAAAATTATATTTCTAAGAGATAATAAAACAGACCTAAATATATATACTATGGATTGGATAACTATAATACCACAAGTAAATTCCCTCCCAACTATCTATAGATTGAAAGAAAACTCATTCAAAATCTTAGCAGGTTACATGTGTATCAGTGTGGAAACTGACATGATTTAAAAATTAATATGGAGATACCAAGGTCTAGGGTATAAAAGAGTCTTAATGTGCAATACTGAAGGACTTTTCCTACAATGCTCTCAGAATAATACCTAGTATAAAATAAAATAAGAGAAGTAGAGAGGGAATCCCAAGTAGGCTCTTTGCTGTCAGCACAGAGCCTGACTTAGGGCTCCATCCCACGAACTGTGAGATCACGACCTGAGCTGAAACCAAAAGTCAGATGCTTAACCAACTGAGCCACCCAAGTGCCCCCTCCCCCCAGTTCAATTTTATTTATGTATAATTAAAGAAGTCATCTAGATGTTTTTCCTATCTCTAATCCATCTCTCTTGAGCTTGTTTTTTAAAAGTAAAGTTACCTAAAACATAATTTTATGTAATATCCTAAAAGTGATCACATAAAATATATACTTTGTACAGATGTTAAAATGTTTGCTTATGAAATATTTGATATACATTCAAGAATATATGAATATATATCTGTGAATTTATGTAATATAATATATATGAATATATATACATGTTTTATGAATATAAAATTTATAAATAAAAATAAATATAGCATTTATAAATATTAAATATATTATAGATATAAATTTTTAATATAAAGAACATATAAATGTAAATTGAGGTATAACAATAAAACATACTATTCTTCCCTTACTTTTTTGTTTATACACCTTCTCCAGATACCAGACCTTTATTATCAACTTGAAGGTATCCTTCTAAATTTTTTCTCCAAACACATATAATCATAACTGGAGATAGACACACACATACACACAGTATGGATTCTTACTTTTTGCTTTAAAAACAGGTTATATTATATACACTTTATGCATTTTTATTTTCTACTTCAACATCACCTTCTATAAATCCATTTAGATTATCCAGTATGGTCCTAATTTATTTTGTTCAATCATTCCTTAATACTCTATGATAGATGTACCATAATTTATTCAAGTGTCATCCTGTTAATGACTGTTCATTCTCTCTCCAGTTTTCTGCCACTATAAATAAGTCTGCAATAAACACCATTATATGCATGTGATATACTTTATACAGATCATAATATCAAGAAGGGGACTGCTAGGTAAAGGGATTATGCATTTAAAAATTTTTTAATGACGATGACAGCTTTGTAGTAGAGGCTAAAGTCTGGGATTATGATACCTCCCGTTTTGGTTTTATTTTTCAGTATTACTTTGGCTATTCAGGGTCTTTTGTGGTTCAATACAAATTTTAGGATAGTTTGTTCTAGTTTTGAGAAGTATGCTGGTGCAATTTTGATTGGAATTGCATTGAATGTGTAGATTGCGGGGGAGGGGGGAGGGGACAGAGGGGGGCGCTTGTGGGGATGAGCACTGGGTGTTATATGGAAACCAACTTGTCAATAAACTATTTGTAAAAAAAAATAATAAAATAAAATTCATTTCTCAAAAACATTTTTTAAATAAATTTAAAAAATAATAAAAATAAAAAATTTTTAAATAGATGTCAAATTGCTTTCCAAAACGGGCTGTTGTTCTAAACATTCCACCAGCCACCAGCAATGTATGGGAATGCCTTTGTCCTTGAATCACATCCAGCAACAGGTGCCAGGGTGATGGATGTAAAGTCATAGCTCATAATTGCTTTACATTTCATATCACTGACTATGAGTGCATCTAAGACTTTTATATGCCTGTTAGTATTTTGGGCTTGCTCTTTAGTGAAACTACATAGCCACACATTTTGTTCACTTTAAAAAATTGAATTGTTCATCTTTTCTGATCAATTGTCAAAAGCTCTCTGCAAAGTATCAATTAGTTAATTACATTATAATATTACCAGAACCATCATTCTGATCTTGATTATGATCCTTTTCAATTGAAACATTTAACTTTCATACAGCTGTCTTTTGCTTTAGAAACCCCAACAGTTTACAATTTTGGTTCGATATATCCTTGTCCCTAGACTGTGCAAATACAAAATATCTGCTGCTTTGTTTTTATTTTTACACAAATCCTTTGTCTTTCAGGAATTTATTTTTGTATAGGATGTTAAATATATTTCATATGAATAGAGTTAGTTTTGCCAGCAAATTTATGGAATAATCCACCCTTTCCCACTGAAGTGAAATATAAAATTTATTAAACTAAATTCTTGTAAATTCAGGGACCTATTTCTAGATCCTCAATTTTGCCCCACCTATCTTTAAACTACATGCCAAAATATTTATGGTTATTATGGTGACTTTATAGAATGTTATGATTTCTGGTAAAGTATATCCACCCTTACTATTGTTCTTTCTCAAAAACATTTTTTTAATACTTCAAGCTATTTATTTATCTATATAAACCTTAATCAATTTTATCCAACTTGAAAGCAAAGTTTAAAACATATCAGCATTCTCATTTGTAATGCATTAAATTTACATACTAATTTTGAATTACTGAACTTATAAAATTATAACTTTTAAGAAAATGGTATTTATTTTCATTTAGATCTTGCTTTCTATGTTTTTTCTTTGTATATATCATATTCCTTTCTTATCCAAATTCTCCCAAAATTCTTATTGCTTTTACACTTATATGAATATATTCCCTATTTAAATTTCTGGATGTTTAAGACAAAAATAAAGGAAACTATTGTATTATTAATATATATCTGATATCTAACCAATTACCTGAGTTCTTTTATCAGCTAAACATCTTTTCCTATCAAAGTCTCTAACATTTTCTGTCTATACAATCCATACTTTAGTGAAAAGGGATAGATTTATCTCCTGTCTTCCAATGCATGTAACTTATTTTTCTTGTGATGCAAAGTAATGGCAATTTTACCTCCGTAGATCCTAATATTCCTTAGTTTCTAATCTAGTTTTTCCCTTTTGAAAACATAATATTCACTGCTGGATTTTAGTAAAAATGTTTCATTAATTCCTATTTACTTGAAGATTTTTTATTAAGAATGATTATTGCAAAATCATATAGGAAGACAAACCATAAGAGACTCTTAAAAACAGAAAACAAACTGAGGGTTGATGGAAAGGAGGTGGGTGGGAGATGGGCTATGGGCTAAATGGGTGATGGGCATTAAGGAGGGCACTTGTTGGGATGAGCCCTGTGTGTTATATGTAAGTGATGAATCACTAGGTTCTACTCCTGAAACACTATTTGTTAACTAACTTGAATTTTTATAAATAAATTTTTTAATAAAATAATAATAAAAAACATAAAAAAGAATAATTATTGCATATTATCAAAAGTTTCATCTATTGATATAATCATAAGCTTTTACATTTCAATTGGTTGTATTCTGTTGATATAATTCCTTAAGTTGAATCAACCCTAGACTTTCTAGATTTATACTACTTGATCTACCTTTTGGTGAATTATTGAATTCTATTAGCTAATATTTTATATGTTAATGAATATAGCTATATGCATAAATATACATGAATATAGCTATATATATAAACAATATTTATAATTTATTTTTTAGCTGGTATTAAATTATTGCTGAACTCATGAAAACTGCCCATTTTTAAACACTGGTTAGATGAAATCCTGCTGAAAAACCCAGTTAGTCTTGATCTTTATTCAGTGGTTGATCTTGAATCACCTCCTCACAGTAATTTCTTCTACAATAATTAATGTAGTCATATTTTGCAGTTATACTTGGTCAATTTTTTACATTCTTTTGGAGGAAATTATCCACATTTCTGTGTTATTAAATTTGCTTCTTCTTTAGAATTATACATAGTAATCTTCCAGACTAATACTAATCTTACACTGTCTGTGGTCAAATTTGTTTCTAAATTTCTTTCTTATTTCTATTTTGTCTTATTTCTATTTTCCATTGTATGCTTTCCTAACTGAATTTTATTTATTTATTTTACGGTCATTTTATTAAACCAGCTTTTGAGTTTATCTTTTGTTTAAAAATTTTCTGTTTCATCAATTTTAGTGATTATATTATTTTTTTTCTATTTTATTTTGTTTTACTTATTGCTCCTTTTATTATTATGTAAGATGAAACATTTTTTTTTACTTTTATATTTCCTCTTTTATAATAAATACATTTTTTACTATATGTTTTCATCTTCATTATAGCTTTCTTATGGTTCACATGTTTTTTTATGTTTCATATGTTTTAGTATAGTTTTTATATTGATTGATTTCTAAGAATTTCTGTTTTCATTTACTCTTTTGTTCAAATGTTATATTTAGGAGTGTTTTTCTATACCCGTGATTTCTTTATTATTGCCTACATTCAGGAATATGTCTTGCAAAATGTCTGCTTTTTGAACTTGATTTTTTTCTGCCAAGGAATCACCATATTTTCTAAATATTCCATGAACAAACAAAATAATTATCTATTGGATAAATGATTCTCTCTCTCTCTCTGTTCTTCTCCTCTCTCTCTGTCCTTCTGTCTATGTCTTTCTGTTTTTCTCTCTCTTTTTATATATATACACACATACACATATATAAAACTAGTAATCAACCTGAATGAATGGAGATATAGAAAATGCTGTAGGTGCCAGCTCAAATTTTGCCTAAAATTTCTTATTCCTCTTCTCAAGAACCAAAAGAGGGAATGATGGGTAGCAAGGTCTACTTCTCACCCATGCTGATCAGAGGTAACATGTAGATTCTTGTGACAATTTGAGGAGGGAGATCACAAGAAAAGACTGGACATCTAGCTAGTAAATTATTGGAATTTAGATCAGTAAATTTCTGCAATCAAAGAAAGAAAAGAATATTTAGATGAAGTTGCTTTAGGACTTTACCTAGAAGAAAAAACCAAAACTAAAGGCCAAATCCATTTTCCCTATTAGACTAAAATTTTCAGTTTCTATAAACTGCAAGAACAAAGAGAATAGAGAGTTTCCTGGGAAATGCTAAGCAAAAAGTAACCAGTCTTATTTACGCCAGCCTGAGTCCTTCAAAGGGATGTTAGCCTCTCTAATCTTTTGTCTGGAGACTTCCGATAGGTCTTTTAGTGGGATGATTGTTCCAGAAATATCAAGGTTCCCTACTATACTGATTGCTTACTTGAGTGTCAGATGGTTCCCGTACTAGGGAAGAGTAAGTTAAACATGTCAACTGAATGCTTAAAGGGAACCTCTTTATGTTGTTTCCTGGCAATTCTTCTGGTTGAGTGCTCGGCCCCAAGCTGCACTTCAGTTAGTATTTAAAAAGTTATTTTCCTTTTTTTATCCTTCTGGTGGTCCCTGTTTTTTCATTTTGTTACATAATACACTCCATCACTTCTCTATACATCTTGTACTTTATCCCCTCTGTGCCTTTAAATGAACGATTATCTTTGCCTCTTGCTTATTCTGGAGAAATCCTAACTGCTTCAAGCTTCACTAATGAATCCTTACCTAACTCACTTCCCCCTGCCAGGTAGAGTTATGCTTTCTCTCAATTTCCTTCCTATAGCATCCTTATAATCCATCAAATACTTCAAATATATTCTTTGAAAGAGTGTTTGTCACTTTCATCTCTGTTATCCTAGTGCTGAACATAGTATCTGGTACAGAGTAGGTTGTAAATGATCAAATACATGAGTTCCTGAACAAACAAATGTGTCCCCAAACCCAGTATGTGCTTTGAAGGAAATTTCAATTTCATGTTACATTATAGTTGGCATCATACTACTTTGTAAATAAATTGAAGATCTTTTAATTCACTGATTCTGGCTAACTATTCTTGAGACCAAGACAGACATTAAGATAGGAGAGGACAGATAAAGGACAGATAATAATTAAGAGTTCATGAAAATTAGTTACTGACTGGATTTCTCAGAATCTTGGAGAGGGAAAGGTCCAGATCCAATAATGTTTCCTCATTTAAAAAATATACATGAGTGGGGCACCTGGGTGACTCAGTCAGTTAAGTGTCCAACTTCAGCTCATGTCATGATCTCACAGCTTGTGAGTTCAAGTTCTGCATCAGGTTCTGTGCTGACAGCTGCTTCAGATTCTGTCTCCATCTCTCTCCGCCCCTCCCCTTCTCACACTTTCTCTCTCTCTCAAATATAAATAAACATTAAAATTTTTTTTAATATACATGAGTAATGAGTAAGTTGGATATTGATTCCTAGCAAGATTCTAGAGTTAATTATTAAACAAATTGGTTTTGAGTTATTAGTAAAGAATAAGATGATTATCAAGAAGGTATATCATGTCAAAAACCAAAAATCACTCAAATATTATGGGTTTGGCTTACTTTAATTCAGTAAGAAATTTAACAAAAGTTCTCAGGATGTCTTGGATAAATGTGAGTTAAATTGTAATGAGATAAGTGAATAAGTAGTTAAATATACTAATTTTATCTACATTTATATTTAGTTGTTACCTAGAAAGAATACTCCAATGTTGTAGGACAGAGATGTGCTTCAGGCCTTGTCTTATTCAATATTTATGAGTTACTCAAAGACCCACAATCTATGTATACAAAATTCATGACTGCTATAAAACTGAAAAAAAGTGACTATTGTAATAGATGTCAGAATCAAGAGTTAGAAATTGACAAGTAGGAACACCAAGCTAAAAACCACAAAATAAAAGTCGGCACATATAAATGGAAGTGCTTACATTCTGATTCAAGAAAAAACTGCCTGACATTAGTACTGACCTTTTATAGTTTGAGATCCATTCTAGCTCTAAACATTTGTGATTCCAGAAGTAATCTAGTTTAGTCCCCTCCTTTTATAGATAAAGACTCTGAAGCAGCCATGCAGTCAGCTAAAGAATTCAGGGAGCCAAGAGCTAGGATTAGGGATCAGCTCTACTAAATACAAATTCCTTCAGTCTACTACACTGCCTGCCTTATTCAGTGCTCAAAACATGCTAGAACTTGTCTACTTGTGAACATCACACTCACTGACAAGCCACGACATCACAAGATGAAGTCGTGAGGAACAGAAACCAGAAGTGACCTAGAAACCAGAATCCACAAAGCACAACAGAAAAACCTGAAATAACAACATAGTTCAAGAGAACATACTGGCTATCTTCAATTCTCCAAAAAGTTGTCAGTCACTTGGAAGAAGGAATAATCTGAGAATGCATTTTTCCCCCAGAAGGCTAGAACTAGAATAAATTGGTCAGAATAATAGGGAATAGATCTGAGCTTAAACTAAAGAACTTGTAATTATCTTATTAGCATTAATGAGAAGAGCCTGGATAACCACCTGTGAAAATCCAAATAACAGATAAGAGTCAATGTAGATGACTCCTAAGTTCCAAAAGGAGGAACCCTCGATTTGACCTCTATCTATGGGGTGCTATTGTGTGACTCAGCCCTGTGATTTTTACCAAGACGTCAACTCTGTAAACCATCTGTATATACGAGTAAACCTTAAGTGACAGGCAGGATCACTACCAGTGAGCCCCTGGAATACAGCCAGCGGGTGAAACCATCTGCGTTGTCACACTCCTTCCCAGGGCTGGACAAGTGCAGGTACTTAAAATAACATTCCCCAAAATGCTTGACCAAAGCATTAATGTGTTAGCATTTTGTCTTTATTTTTGATCTCATGGTATGATTATCCGCAATACATGAAGAACAAGGAAAAATGTAGAAAAAAACAAAGCAAATGTTAATTGTTTCCTGTATCTTGTCTCATTTATCCTCAACTGCAATTAGAACAGATCATTGATAGGGAGTTACTTATACGGCTTAAAGGGGATTGTGAAGATTAGCAAGGAAAAATAAGAACCAAAAATAATTTCTGTAAGTTATTAAACTAAGAAGTAATAGATGATCATAAGCCCAGACAATAACCTGTCATACAGTTAATGTACAACATCCACTTAGAACAGCAGCTGCACTAACACCTCTGTTTTCTGAGCAGTGGAATTCTGTTATTTAAGTCTGATGGGACACACTTGTTCAGCAACTACCATACAGTGAATTGCTTTTACATTGAATGTGAAAGTTCACATGCCAGTGGCTTCTAAATAAAAATAACGCACCTGTCATCTAATATTTGGTGACACTGAATTAATTATTCTCCCACCATCTGGAATCATTTCCATCAAAGAGATTTGATTAATAATGTATATTTATTAACTGAGATTTAGTGAAAACAGAAATGATGAATATTTGACGATTATGTTAAGCAGAAGCAATAGCTAGATTAATTTTTAAATCCATCCCAGGGAAAAGTATTTCTTAAACCACATATTTTTTATTTGCTAAAAACTATGTCACCAAACTTAAGGTACCCTTTAGTCTTAATTTAAAATGCAATCTCATTAGGGAATGCTCAGGTGTGAGGGAGAACTGTGTAATAGATGTTTTCCTTGTTTTTGAGTACAAAAAATATCCTAGAGTCACCTGTTCATGAATTCATATGTTTATATTAAAAATCCTCTTCCCTGGGGCGCCTGGGTGGCTTAGTCGGCTAAGCGTCTGACTTTCGCTTAGGTCATGATCTCACGGTTCGTGGGTTCAAGCCCCGCGTCGGGCTCTGTGCTGACTGCCAGCTCAGAGCCTGGAGCCTATTTCAGAGTCTGTATCTCCCTCTCTCTCTGACCCTCCCCTGCTCACGCTGTCTCTCTCTCTCTCCTAGAAATAAAAAATATTAAAAAAAAAAATCCTCTTCCCTTCTCAGAGTCTCTGAAATAAAAATGGAAAGAGAATAACTTAAAAGGGGACTCAGCCTTGGATGGGATGAAAGGAAACAGGTGGGGAAAAAAAGGCACCAAGGTTCACAAGAAGCTAAGGAAAGGGGAGCATGGGGAACAGTAAAAGAGTCTAAGGCATAGGCAGACCCTGGGGAAGGGAGTTAAAACCTAGGAGTAGAAAGCTAAGACAACACCAGAGCCTGGAGTGAAGAAATAGGATAATTGGAATAAAGGTCAAAATAAAAGCAAAATCGAGACAAATTGTAAACCACCCTTTTGGAATACTCAAGCACCCTTTTAGAAACTATCAAAAGTCACATTGTCTTGGGGCGCCTGGGTGGTTCAGTCGGTTGGGTGGCCGACTTCGGCTTAGGTCATGATCTCACTGTTCATGGGTTTGAGCCCCGCGTAGGGCTCTCTGCTGGCGCTAGCTCAGAGCCTGGAGCCTGTTTCAGATTCTATGTCTCCCTCTCTCTCTGACCCTCCTCTTCTCATGCTGTCTCTCTCTCTCTCAGAAATCAACAAAACATTAAAAAAAATTTTTTTAAGTCACATCTTAATCATTATATAAATGAGGATCATGCCTTTTCTACTTATCTTTCATTATGTTCCCCTGAATTTCCATATTTCTTTGTCCTTAAATTACATGAAATAGTTATTGAATAAATTTCTTTAACAAAACCAGCCTAAGGTCACTATGGTCAATAGTTCCGAAGTTCCACTGAAATAGCAAGTAAAAATTATGACACAAGAATCAATAGACAACCATTAACACTACTACTAAAGATAGTGTAATATGTGGTATTAAAAGAACAGTATTATTTTATTTTACAGAATATGCAACTAAATAGTACTTGCCAAAGGCAATGTGCTTCACAAATATTGAAAAATAGAAATACATGGCCAATTTCTTCCCTGCACATTTTAGTATAATATTAAATATATTAATGTTTTATATATTGTCTTTCTTGAAATACAATTCCAAGGGTCATACATGTAAAATGAATTTTGAAAAAAACTTGTTAAATCTTTATTTATTTTTGAAAGAGAGAGAGAGAGAGAGAGAGAGAGAGAAAGCGTGTGAGCAGGGGAGGGGCAGAGAGAGGAAAGCATAATCCACGTGGGCTCTAGGCTCCAGTCTGTCAGTACAGAGTCCAACATTCAAACTTACAAAGAGATCATGACCTGAGCTGAAGTCGGATGCTCAACCGACTGAGTCACCCAGGTGCTCTTGTGTAAAATGAATTTTGATATTTAACTCTACCTCATGAACTCAATAGCAGGAATCTGAAAAATTAGGGTGGATACTCTGAATGGAGGCTGAATTAAATGAATCAAAACCATAATAATCAAATACTTCAGGAGGCTGAAAAGAAACACAACTTAAACCTGTTTTCACTCATCTCCTCTAGTATTAAATTAACTAATTGAATTCTTTCATGTGCTAAGCATTGTTGGTGTTGGAGATAAAGACATAGATGGATATGGTTCCCACTTTCATAAACTTCTACTCTACTGGGGGAAATGAAAAAATAAAACCCTTATGTCAGTAAATTTATAATTCTCAATTGTGATAAGTGCTATAAAGGTGAAGTGTAGTGTTCAAAGTATAATGAGAAATTATAGCAAACGGAGCTGATTTTGAGTGGAGCATCAAGGAAGCCTCCTTTGAGAAAATGACTTTCCAGATGTACTAGAGATTAGCCAAATGAAGAGAAAAGTAGTCTAAGCAGTGAGCATGCCTATGGACAGCTCTGAGGCAGAGGAGGGGTTGCAAGTTCAAAGAACTGAATAAGACTGCTATGGCTAGAGCAGGAGGGAACGAAGTGGCGGGGGGGGGGGGGGGGGGGCTGAATTCAGAGAGGCAAATAGAGGCCACAATGAAGGACTTTGTAGGATGCTAGGGACTTTGGATTTTAACTTAATAAAAAACAACTAAATATTTTATTTTTTATTTTTGTTGGGAGAGAGAGAGAGTGAGAGAGAGAGCATGTGAGTGGGGGAGAGGGCAGAGGGAGAGAGATTTTTTTTAAGTTTATTTACTTATTTTGAAGGGGCAGAGAGAGTGAGAGAGAGAGGGAGAGAGAGAATCCCAAGTAGTCTCTGTACTATCAGCACAGAGTCCAGCATGGAGCCTGATGTGGGGCTCATACTCGTGAACTGTGAGATCATGACCAGCCAAAGTTGGACGCTTAACCTACTGAGCCACCAAGGTGTTTCAAGACAGAGAGAGAGAGACAGAGAGAGACAAAGAGAATCTTAAGTAGGCTCTACACTCAGAGCCAAGCCGAACATGGGGCTCAATCCCACGCCCCTGGGATCATGACCTGAGCCAAAATCAACAGTCTGACACTCAAATGACTGAGCCACCCAGGTCCCCAACAACTAAATATTTTAAACACAAGACTCACATGATTCTCTATAATTTAGAGAAGGGGTGAAAGAAGAACAAGGTTGAAGAAAAGAAGATTAGTTAAGAGTTAACTCATAAAAGATTATGACTTGGTGGTATTGGGGGATACAAAGAGAAATGGATAGATTTAAACTATAATTTGGAAATTAAAATTGGTATTGGCCAGAAATTTCAGAATATTGTTAAACAGTAATGGTGATACCTCTGTCTTATTCTTACTTTTAGTGATAATTCTCTAATTATTATATTATTATTGGCATAAGTCTGATATTCCTTAGGAAGTATAAGACATTTGCAACTCTCTGCGTTAAGTGAGCTGTATTTGTACATTTCTTTCCGATCTTCTCTTGATCAATAATAGTTTCCTATCAAGAACTCATGCTTTCTTTGGATATCGGTGCATTAAGGTTTTCTTCTTCAATAATCCACACCCTTTCTAGCTACTGCCTTATTGCTGTTGTCCCCTGCACAGCCAAGTCTTGACAGGGTTTTCTGCATGCTCTTTACTTTGTCACCTGCAATTTACAATTCAGCAAACTCTAACATGGTATTTACCCCTATTATTCCACCATAATTACCTTTGGAGACAATTGACCTATGGGGTCAATTTTACATGCTCATCTAGGGAGGCAGCAAGTTAGAGCTCTGGTATTTCTTTTCAACTTTTCACCTTTTGCATTTGTTTCTTCATCTACAGAATGGAGATAATAATAGCAGGAGGTTGTTGGGAAAATTAAATGAGGTAATTTATATAAGCTAAGGGAATAAAAATGCCTGCATGTAGTCAATGTTAGGTAAACATTAGCTGCTGATATTGTACCTTATTTGGCTTCTAAACAACATTTTGAAGATTTAAACACCCACTTTCTTAAACACTTTCCTCTACTTGGCAACACATTCTACTGATTTTCCATGCATTTCTCTGGATGCATATTTTCCATATTCTTCTTCCTCTACTTAACTCAGTGTTTATGTTTCTCAGCTTCTGGTCCCAGGACTTCTTCTACTTCTGATCTCCCACCTATGTAATCTCACCCACTCGCATTGCTGTGTACTGACTACCCCCTCCACCCATTTGTCACATAATACAGACTTTTTTTCTGAACTCCAGGCTCAGATTTAATTAGATGCTGTACAGGCATCTCAAATGTGTGGTATAAACTCCAATCCAAATTTTTTCCTTATGATGTATGATGTCCAGAAATAAGACAATAAACTGTATCAGCACCTTCTCATCAGTTGATGCTACGTGCAAGTTATAGCTCAGATCTATCCACTCCTTTCCATTTCCACCGAACTAGCAAATTACAATCATCTCTTGCTTGCCTACTGCAGAGATCTCCTAAGTAGGGACCGTCCATTTACCCTTTCTATCCTGCATCTTTCACCAATGTGAAACAAACAGCAAGTTGTGAAACATGAAGAGAATTAAAACAATTAGAAGGGAGAAATGAAATCACTATGTGCATTTCCTATAACACTATCATATAGCTCCATTGCTTTCAATGGGAAAACGAATACAATTAATAAAATTAGCAATTGGAATCAATACAGAATTGGGCAAAGTGAACAAGCTCTAAATAAAAATATAAAAACCAAGAGCTTTCCCACATACTCACAGTCCTATTATTTCCTTCTCACCCCATACTCCTTCTTAAAAATCCCATATATCCTCTTTAAGTCAGCTGAATTGGCTTCAGAGCTTTCCAGACACAGATGATAGAACCAGAGGTGAGTAAACCAGATTCTCTATACTCAAAGTGTGGGTATGAGACCTATTCATTGCAGTTTGTTATTAGCACTGGGCTTATGAAAGAATGCAACCCAGGGGACACTAAGTATTTTTTTGCTATTTAATATAAAGCTATTCTTGCTATTTAATATTTTAGTAGTGTTTTGCTATTTAATATTAAGTTACCAGTGCACAAGCAGAGTCAGGCTATAAGACAGTCAAGAGAACAGAGCAGTTTCACAGAAAGAGACATCATGTAGCCAGAGACAAAAAGAAAATGCAGAAAGAAGTATCTTGATTCTTGATGGCTTTTTAGTTCTTGATTCTAAACCTTCTGCTATATCCCAAATCAACATGTATATTTAACAAAAAACCAATCAAAATACCAAAGATGTTTGTATTTTGTTTTTTTTTAAATTTTTTTAAGCTTTTATTTATTTATTTATTTATTTATTTATTCATTCATTCATTCATTCATTCATTTCATAGTTTATTGTCAAGTTGGCTGCCATATAACAACCAGTGCTCACCCCAACAAGTGCCCTCCTCCATGCCCATCACCTTCCTTCCCCTCTCCCCCACCCCCATCAGCCCTCAGTTTGTTTTGGAACTAAGAGAATTGATACTAAATTCATAAGGAAGACAAAAAAGCAAACACTCTGTCAGCATCTTATTATGTACAAGGCACTAGTCAGAATCCTTTGAATGATGATATCATTTAAGTTTCACACAAACACAATAAATAAGGAATTATATTATTCCCAGTTCAAGGATGAAGAAATCAAAGTTAAAGAGGTTACTATCCAAATTTAAATATCTAGTAAGTAGCACCATAAAGGGGTAGGACATACAAGGAAATATTTAAAAAGAAGGGCAATGAAGCTATATTTCCAGTGCTAGATATTAAAATATATAACTAAAATAATTAAAATGTGGTAGTAATATAGTAATTAACAGACAGAATAATACGTCTTATTATAAAATGATCTTATATGAATTAGTACATGATAAAGAAAATATCATGAGCAAATATGTAAGGAAATTATTAGCAGGCATGGTACTGAGGGAAAAGTTGAGTTTAATCTTCATATTATAATAGTCACTAATATAAATATTATGTAGAAGAAAGGCTTACAATATGTAAAGGCAAAACTAGAAGAAAATATGAGTGTACATTTAACTGATTTCTTGAAAGTACAAAATTTCAAAACATAGAAGTAATTAGAGAAATCAGGAAAGAAAGGCCAATTGTCAATCAAAAAATTTACATTTTCTATATATCAATATACAATAAACATTAAAGGCAAACCTTAAAATGAGAATAATATTTTATAACATATGACATAGATTTGCTATCATGTGTGTGAATGTTTAATGTGATGTAGTTAAAGTACAAGGAATAAAGAAATAGAAATTTAAAGTGAAAAAGTATTTATTGATTAAAAATTTTTAACATTTGGAAAAATGTAATACTTAACGCTAGTGAGGGTAGAATAAGTCAGGCAGAGAAGGACAAATATCATATGTTTGCACGTATAGGAGGATTAGGAGGAACTTGACGGAGGAACAAGGGGGAGAAGAAGGGCGGAAATGGTGGGGGAAAGGGAGAGAGGCAAACCATGAGAGACTCTTGAATGCTGACAAAAACTGAGGACTGATGGATGTGGGGAGGAGGGGGGATGGGCATGGAGGAGGGCACTTTGGGGATGAGCACTGAGTGTTATGTAGAAACTAATTTGACAATAAACTATTTGTAAAAAAAAAAAAAAAAAAAAAAAAAATAAAGATGCAACCACTATTTTGGAATGTTTAAACTGATTTAAAAAAACAAACTTTCAGAAAAGTAATGTGATATATATATTAAGAACCATAAAAACTTCCATACTCATCAACCCATTAATTCTATTTCCAGAAATCTCATCTAAATGAAGAATAAGAGATATGTTCAAAGATGCTTGCCAAAGCATGCTAATTCTGCATTACATGTACCAGCTAAAACACATTTAAAAGAAAGCTGGAACAAAAAAAAATTTAAAAGGCTTAAATTTCCAACAACAAGGGAATAGTCAAATAAACTATTGTATCTCCATATAAAGAAATATTATGCAATCATTAAGAGTAATACTTTAAAAGACTAATATTCGTGAAATATTGAACCCTTTGATGGTTTTTCTCTTTTTATGTCTCTTTTTTTTTTTGACATTTCACTTTCTCTATAACCACTATTAAAGGATGTGGCAATAGAGGGTTAAACATATTCCACGTAATCTAGTTATTCACTAGCACTGTGAAAAATCAAGAAAATGACACACAATCAGCAACGACTAACATTAAGCCTCTAGCTTGGCTGTGGGATTACCCTTACACTTCCCAATTGCCTGCTACCATAGCTAATTGTAAGTTGGCATGGTTACTCCCATACCAATTGGCATTGGCCACAGATAAATTGCTGTGATTTTTTAAATTATAGTTATTATTCTACTCCATCTGTTCTCTTCATTTTTTGAGTCAGCTGTCAAATCAGACACATAAATCCTTCCTAAAAGTTTTAGAAGTTTTACATGTTACCAGAGTAAATACAATAATTGCATAACACACTGATATTCAGTAGAATTTTACAAGGCGAACCAAGAGAGAATAAACAGGAAGTAAGGTGACATGTCAACAGTTGTTTTTGTGATGATGGGAAAGTGCTATATTTATAATAACAGTATTTAACATTCTTGTCTTACTTTTAAATACTAGGTATAATTGCCAAGAAAGTTTTAATAATGAAATTCTAAATATACATTTCAACTCTGACCTGTTTTTTCCAGTTGTTCTGGTCTCAATTTTATTTTAGCTAAAATTAATAAACACTTGAGACCATGTAAAAGTACCTAGTAATTCCTTGGTTTAATGATTTGATATATTGTATTTCTCTATTCCCATTCTAATTAAGAGTTTTATAATATTTTCCTCTTACACATAAAGCATCTCTATCATTTCAAATGTAAGAATATCTTTTGACACAGACTCTAAATCCCACTGTATAAACACAATTTTAACAATTATACTGTAGGTCATTGGAGAAGGAGAATAAAGTTGCTAAATCTATTCAACCTTTTTACTCTGAAGTAGAGTTTTACTGTTATATTAAAATACAAAATTTTATCTTATTTGTGTTCAATTTATTACAAAAATGGTCCCATTTTACCCCTCCATATATTCATACCTCTTGCAATATAACTTTGCATCTTGTATTATTAAGAAGTGGCATCTATTTTCCCAGCCCTTGAATCTGTGCTGGGTTTGGGACTTGCTTTGGCCAATATAATGTGGCAGAAGTGATGGCCTGCTAGTTCTGAGCTAGAGGCCTTAAAAGGACTTATATGCTTCTGCTTGCTCTCTTTGGAACCCTGCCTTAACTTTGAGAGCAAGATTGGGATAATTGTTGGAAGGTGAGAGAGTATGTGGAGTAGTCTACTAGAGCCCAACCTAGACCGGCCACCCTCAGCCAACCTGCCAGCTGAAAAGAGATATATGAAGAAACTTAGACAAGATCAGCTGACACCAAAGAATCACTAAGCTAAGCCCAGCCTAAACTGCTAAACCACAGAGTCATGAACTAAATAAATGAATGTTGTTTTGAGCCACTAAGTTTTGGGTGATTTGTTACACACCAGCAGCTAACTAATATATCTTCTTGTCTTTGTTTAATTATTTAGAAGGAAGATTAGGAAGTAGTATGAGGCAAATAAAAAATAGACTTAATAATTATATCAAATCTATTTTTCTCAAAATATCAATATTTTAATTTTTTCATATTTTGGCTGTTGAGCATATTAACTTTTATCAAGCACCTTTTATTTAGTAAGCACTCATTTCACTCCTACAATAATTTTATAAAGCAGGAATTATCTTTATTTTATAGAAGAGAAGAAGATTAGAAAGAAAGCAAGAGACATGGCCAGATTCATACAGCTGGCAAGGCAGAGTTGGACTCAAAGATGGAACATAAGAAATGGGAATCCATTTTTTTCTATAATGGGTCACAATCATTTCCATAACAAAGTGTTGAGTCTATCCTCTCTTTGGAGTGGTACTCCAAAACCTAGGAATGTGTGTTTTCTGCTGAATGACTGACATGCTACTATGCCCAGAATGTTCTGAAAAATAGTTTATGCATATTACATAGGCTTATTTACTTGGGATTTTTCTCATTCTCTAACAAGTTTTAAATGGTTAAAATATCACAGCCAACTTTCTGAGTTATCAACTCAAGTTCAATGTGCAATTACCATACCAACAATTGAATGAAAATTTACCAATATAAAGAAAAATATCTTGCAGTATAAAAGGTCTAGATTTATTTGAAGCCATAATTGTTGTTTGTAGTAGCAAGTGATTACTAGTGATTGCCTGATTGACCATAATCTCATGATACTTAATGCTAGAAGTCAGTATTTTGGTTGTTTACTGGTAGGAAAAATAATTTATTTATGGTACTAGTATAAAAATACTTCTAACTTCTAACCTTGGTTGTTATGAGTTGAGTATGAAGTTTAAATCAATCTATGAAAAATAAAGCAGTAACATGCTACTGAATAAACTGTCCATCATTCTCACTAGCCTAGCATTTATGTATCAGGCCTACATACTATATATCACAGGTGCTAAAACATTTTTAACACTGAAAACAAAAACCAACAGAATAACAGGAAATGAATTCAGTGCCTCTGCTCTTTAACATTTACTTGACTATAAACCAAAACATGCAGATTAAGCTATGAAATAGGTAAGTAAAGACATTCTCTAGTAAGCATTTTGCATGTCTCCTATCACATCTTTAAAAGCATCCATCAAAGGCAAAAGACTTTATATCATACATAAAATCAACACTAAGTCTAAATATATATTTTATTTTAGGCTGCACTATGAAAATTTGAGTTATGTCATCTGAAAATTACCTGATGTTAATTGCTGATAGAAGAAATATAAATGATTAGATGCATGGTTTAATTATAAATAACCCCAGGTAGTTTTGGGGTAGTTAAGTATAGTCATACTCTACCTTACATTATAACAGACATTTTAAGAGCTTTATTCATTTGAATATCACATTTTAGACAGTATTCTACAACAATATGTTGTTAAATAAACCAACTAAAAATAGGGATCAGTTGGATGTTTTTCCAGTGGATTCTGTCAGAAAATATTTGCAACAGCTATAAAACCAGAGTAATAAATATATAAACATAATTTTCCAATTTAAATAACATTTTATGTCACATAGTATTTCAGGACTGAGATAACATTCTGGTAACAACAAGACAATAAAAATCACAAGTCACTCAAAATTTATAGCAACCAGTTTCCCAAAGTTTTAAGAGCTGAATTAAAGCAGGAACCATATGCATTTGTTAATTTTGTGGTTGCATTTATTATTATCAGTTTAACTCAGAGTGGATGAAAAGCTCAGTAATCAAGATGATCAAAGTAGGTGATGGTCATGCATTTAAATAACAGCAAGTCAGAACCTGCTTACCCGTGAACACTCTTGGCTACAGAATGTCAAACGTTGGATACTGTCCACATCTCCCTGAGCCAGATGGTTTATCAGGAAAAGAGCATTTGATTGTCCTTTTTCTTTTCACTAAACTTAAGAAATCTTTAAGGATAAGACCATTTCAATTCATCAAATGGAAAAGTTCCACATTAGCTGAAACATCTTAGTTCTTGTAAGGATTTGCTACATATGTACCTACGTTAACTTAAATGTCATTCTGAATGAACAAAATTGACTACATTTTAGCTAGAAAATACAGAGAAAATGTCAGGAAAATTGTGCCATGAGCAGCAGTTACCCGACTGGATGTTTCTCTCTCATAATCAAATGATACTTAGCAATAAAGATTGGCAGAATCGAACTTAACAATGAAAAAATCAATTTTTAAACTAAGTCTGGGGCTCCTGGGTGGCTCAGTCAGTTAAGGATCTCTTTTCTTTTTAAATTCTTTTTAATGTTTCTTTATTTTGAGAGACAGAGTGTGAGTGGGGGAGGGGCAGAGAGAGAGGGAGACACAGAATCTAAACCAGGCTGTAGGCCTAAGCTGTCAGCACAGAGCCCAATGCGGGGCTCAAACTCATGAACCATGAGATCATGACCTGAACTGAAGTCGGATGCTTAACTGACTAAGCCACCCATGTGACCCAAGTATCTGACTCTTGATTTCGACTCAGGTCATGATAACGGTTGTGAGATTGGGCTCCATGTCAGGCTCCATGCCTAGCATGCCTGGCATGGAGCCTGCTTAAGATTCTCTCTCTCCCTCTCCCTTTGCGCCTCCTACCCTGCTTATGCTCTCTCTCAAAGACCAAAAAAAAATTTAAATTAAATTAAACTAAACAAAAAATTATGTTAGGGTTTGAATGACAATATAAAAGAATGGTTAAAAGCAAGATACATCACATGATTTGAAGCAATTACTTAAAAATATTGAATACTATAATGAAGCAGATGTTTACATTTGCTTTTCTTTTTGCTTCTTCTTTTCATAAATGTAACCTAATAATATCTCTACTTTGACAAAGGCCTAAAGTAAAAACCTAGGCTCAGGGTTTAGGTTTATATAAAACCTAATAATCTTCAATAAAATGAAGATCACTTTAATCTTCTGCTAAGTTGCCTTTTTTCTAATATGATAGTTAGAACTTAGTTCACGTATTTACATTTGGTCATGTATTTACAGTTTGGTTTGTATCACTGCCAGGAAGATTGACACAGTACAGGGATAACTGTCAACTCAAGAGTGCATTCTCCATTTGTTCACTAGAGTAGCCCATACAAAACCTGCAAGCCCTAAAAGAAGGGATGCTTAGGAGCACTCCTAAAGAAACAGAGAAACCAGAACACAGACCCTAGCTGTGGGTATATTCCTCAGTCAGAATATAGACCTCTTCCCTCCTGCCTCATGAGGCATGCTGTTAGCATCAAAGGATACTTGAGTGATGCTCACCTGCCTTTAGCGACAGGCAATGGGGTAGTGGATGGGTTCATTCCTATACATTTAAATGTTAAACCAGAGAATAGTGAACCTGAAAATAGCTGTCTTCAGGGAGAGTCCTGCCAGCGTAAGTAATGTGAGAAAGAACCAGTCCTTCAAATGATTTTCACTTCTGGACTGAATTGTGCTTGCTGAGCTAATACAGGAGTTTCTTTCCTATCATAAGTTGCTATAGACTCATGCATATACTTTCAAATGAGGTCCTCTCTACTTGTTCACATTTCATGAATTCTTCTCTGGACCAAAGATACCACATCAGACATCTTGAGGAAACATTTGATCAGTCTGGCTTAAGAATTAAACTGGCTTGGAGGGTGGTTTTGTAGCCATAAAGGAAAATAGATGATTTATCTACTTTGTTTATACTGGATTATAGAAATACCCCATAGTGAAGGGTGCCTGGGTGGCTTAGTCAGTTAAGCATCCAACTTTGGCTCAGTTGAAGGTTCTTGTGGTCCGTAAGTTCAAGCCCCACACTGGGTTCTGTGCTGACAGCTCAGAGCCTGGAGCCTGCTTCAGATTCTGTGTCTCACTCTCTCTCTCTCTCTGTTCCTCCCCCCACTCATGCTCCGTGTGGGGAGCACACACGTCTCTCTCTGTCTCTCAAAAAATAAACATAAAAAAAAAGAAATACCATATAGTGGTATCACAACTATGAAGATACCTGAAGATCATTACATAGCATTTTCTCTTTGACAGTTGACCAATGTTTTCTTATTCAACTGGTAGACATGTGGCTTTGGTAGGTAAGACATCTCTGAACACCAACAACTTCCTGAATTCTTTTGTTTTACAACTAGTGAATTGTATCATTCAAAACAAATTGTAAACACAGTAAAGGCTACAATAAGGCAGTTAAAGAGGAAAGGTAAGTCTTATTGTAATATAGTCTTCCACAAAGAATTGAAATTCAATTTAAATTGTCTTTTAGGGAGTGGGGGAATGGGCAAAATGGTGTAGGGGAGAGGGAGGTATACGCTTCTGTGGAACAAATAAGTCACAGGATGAAAGGTACAGCATGGAGAATAAAGTCAATGGTATTGTAACAGTGTTGTATGGTGACAGATGGTAGCTACACTTGAGGTGAGCATATCTTGAGGTATAGACTTGTTGAATCACTATGTCATACACCTGAAACTAATATAATACTGCATGTCAACTATACTGTAGAGGCCGCTTTTAGGCCACAGGCTTGAGTAATGGAAACTTGAGCAAGGCAAAGGGCCCACAGTGACTACCCAGCTGAATGCAAACAAGCTCATTAAGGCATAGGTCCTAACCAATCAATGGGCTACTTACAACCAGACACAGTTCCTAAGATTACCAAAATAGGTAAAATTCCCTATGTCTCCATACTCCCCTACCCCACTCTATAACTATAGCCTTTCACTACCTCCACATTGCAGACAGTCTGTTCTTTGCTGTTCTGCCCATTGCTCCTTTGCAGTGTATTCAATAAACTTTTATCTCTTTTGTTCTGCCTTGGATGAGTTCTTTCACCACACCCACCACCTGCCCCCACCCAACTGGGATGCCCACATACACTTCAATAAAGAAATTAAAAACAGATATATAAAGCAGTCTTTGTTCAGAAAACAAATTATGTTGTAAGTAGTACAAGAATTTCATGCTTGTGTCACATGGAAATGAGTGCTTCACATACTTATTTAATAATCTAGAAACAGTTTCTAATCTGGAAGTGAAAAGTTGACATTAATTATTTATCTTATGGAAAAATACATGTGGTCACAGGTCAGAATATGTAACATGCAACACTGAAAAAACTCAAACATATGCTATGAGGCAGAATATATTTTTATTATACAGGTTATTATATTAATTTTATATTTGGTTATTAGCTATTTGAATTATAGTTCTCATTCAAGGTATAGTCTTTTCTATTTGATGCTTTATTTCTTCCTGTTGTCTCCATCATTCTCCATAAATATTTTTTGCAGGCAATTGTTAATAGGTATGAGGAACTAGAAGGGAACTCTAATACATATAACCATATTGGATGGTTTTCTATACTTCATAGCCAGTGAGAATCTATTACTGAGTAATACCAACTATGTTTTTAAAATATCAAAATAACCACTAAGATTTTAGTGAGATGGTGACTTTAAATGACATAGAATTTATCTCTCCTTGCTTATTCTTATTCCTACATGTAAAGTTTCATTAATAAAACAGGAACATGTATAAGTAAAGTATTTATTCAAAGACAATGACTGCCATTCTAAAACAAAAATATTCAAAAGATCCCTAAGAAGAGAGATCCACTTTTTAAAAAATAGTCATTTAATGGAATTCTCCTGAATTATATGATTATTATATGGCTGTCCTTTTACTCACAGTTCTATGAGGAAAAGTAATTAGCAAGTAGCTTACATCATGTATAATTTGTCTTACAATTATTATGGATGCTCATTCTATTTAAAATACTTATGGAAGAAGCAACTGATCACGGCCCAGAAAACTAAATACAGGCAACACTGTCTAATTTGAGATTATCTCTCCCCCTTCCCTTATTCTGGTTGTCCAATTACATGACATTTTATGAAACAAAGGGATGGTACTGTTTTTGTTCTATTTAAAAATAAAACTGGACTTATGAAATGCAAAAGGACTCAAATGATTGTCTGGAGGGAAATTTTGGATGACTAACTAAGGCACTTCTATTCTCTGTACTTTCAGGAGAAGGCTGTAAATTTGTAAAACAAAGACTGAATATCGGGTTAACTGCTTCCCTCAGCATCAATCTGGAGCTCTATCCACAGTTTTATTTGCCTCTGAGTCTGGTAAACTTGCAGAGTTTAAGAAGTTTACTACAACCCAATCTGGGATATTGCACAATCTCTCTGGTTTTTCTACAACTTCCCCTCCCTTTTAAGCCATCCCTTCATGGGCGCCTGAGTACCACAGTTGGTTAAGCAACTGATTCAGGTTAAGCGTCCAATTCTTGCTTCTTAGGTCATAATCACAGTTTGTGAGTTTGAGCCCTTCATTGGGCTCTGCACTAATGGTGTGGAGCCTGCTTGGGATTCTGTAGTTCCTTCTCTCTGCCCCTCCCTCTCTTGTGCTCTCTCAAAATAAATAATAAAAATAAACTTAAAAAAATAAATAAAAATAAACTAGCCCTTTATTTTAACTCTTTCAAACTATTCTATTTTCTTTTTTTTTTATTTTTTTTTTACAAATAGTTTATTGTCAAATTAGTTTCTACATAACACTCAGTGCTCATCCCCAAAGTGCCCTCCTTCATGCCCATTCCCCCCTCCCCCCCACATCCATCAGTCCTCAGTTTTTGTCAGCATTCAAGAGTCTCTCATGGTTTGCCTCTCTCCCTTTCCCCCACCATTTCCGCCCTTCTTCTCCCCCTTGGTCCTCCGTCAAGTTCCTCCTAATCCTCCTATACGTGCAAACATATGGTATTTATATTTTCACATCTTTTTTTCTGTTTGGCCCTATTACAGTTCTTCTTATTCATTTCCTGAGGAAAAATTCCACTGATAAACTAGGCATACATGTAAGCAAAACATTTATTTAAAGACTTAGACATTTAGTGCATCAGGGATGTGACAGCACACAAATATAATGCTTAATAAATGTTTTAATCATTTATATATCAATGAAATGCATTTCGTGAGAAATATCTAGATAAAACTACTGTCCAAACAAGCTTAGAAAGATTTCTGAAAATCACTAATATATCAAGTCTAATTTAAGTGAAATAAATATTTTAAGTTTTTTTTCTACAAAATTACTGAATTCTGGATATAGAAAGTATAAGAGAAGTAAGATATTCCATTTCAAAATATTTTAATGAACACTATTTTTATTGATGCTTATGTAATGAGAGATATTTACCTTTTCACCAATTTCTCCTTTGCTGCCTTCAAAACCTTGCTCTCCCTGTAGAAGAGGAATATGGTATATATAATAATAGGAACACTACTTTTAATATACATAATTATTACAATAATAATAATGTTTCTAATAACTATAAATAAAAACCATTTCTAATACATAAATTTTTAAGCCAGACAAATTTATTAACACAGACAAAATTTAAATATTCCTAAATACTAAAGAGTATAAGCCAGAGCTTCACTATTACATTCAATGCAATGTCATCTCCATAAACCTGAATTTCTCCATATACTGTACCTTTCTCAGAGGTGTTTTGAGATTTGAATTCATCAACATAGTGCCTGGCACTGACTAAGTTAGCCATTACTGTTATTATTACTATTACTATTTATTTCACTAGATCTAGTAGAAAAGCCTTCTAATGTTGACTTCTATGGAATACCATTCCAGTGGGAGCTGTGTGATGAATGAGAGTTCAGGTCTGAACCCTGAGTCCTGGCTCCAGCTCTGACACCTGAGCTGTACACGTTCTTTACCCCCCAGATCTCCTGCCTCTCAGTCACAGAAAGGAGGCTGGCAATTGTAGGACTGCTGGCTTTCAACCACCATAATTATTCCAAAGGTGTAAGTCTCCTATTCCTCAACTAAATCCCTCTCTGAACTGACAAGTTTATTTTCCCACTTAATTCCAAAGATATTTATAGTACTGATGTTTGATTCATATATTCAAACAAATATTCACTGAATGTCAAGTACATGTCAGGCACTCCAGGCAACATAGCCAGCAAGTGAATGCTAGAGACAGGTCATCCTCACCCTTCCACCCACAAGATGCACTCAGTAAACGAAATATTTCCTGAGTGCACACAGACAAGGATGAAGGGTTTCTTATCTCCAGTTTTTTTCTATAGTGCTGCAACAAGGTGACACTTGACACAATTAAAATTCATGTTAGAAGCACACTGCCAGGATTTTACTATAAGTATAGTCTCTGTGTAAAGATTATAAATAACATGTGTAATCAAATATATGTATATGTGTACATGTATATGCACACATACATGTATGATTAAACTATTATTTCTGCTTCATTTGTCCTTAAAAAGGGTACCAGGAAGACAAAAGGTTAGTATTTGGGTATATGTGCCACTGAATGTATGGTCTATCTTTATTCGACCATTTTTCCTACAATATAGACTTTAACTTGATCTGTTAATTCAAGCTGACATCGAAGCTGCTACACCCCCCAGTACATCAGTCACAATGTCAGCATGATGCAGCCACCACAAACAGCTGCTGGAAAGTCCAAAACTATTTCCCAGCAGATAAATCTGCACATCCTTTGGCTTACAACTCAACTCACAGATGCAGCACATGCTACCCACATGCTAATGGGTTTTGTCTAGAGTTGCTGTGAAGAAATTCAGAAGCTTGCCATTTTATCGCTGCCAGTTCAATCTTATTATCTTTATCAAGCCAAGTAAGAGAAGGTTTTTCAAACACCATACCTATAAATAAGTGCACATCTTTTTTTTTTTAATGGTAGTTTTTAGCTACAGAGAAAAACCTAGATGCTATAGTAACTTCTGACATCTTGTTGTTAAGACCTGTAAAACTTCCAGAGCATAGAAATGATATGGTTGGCCTGGGTGGACATCTAATATTACTTTAGTAATGCTCTCCCCTGTGGTGGGATTATCTGAGTGGTATCATGACAGCTGGCCCCACCTGAAGTGGCTCCCCATCCCTCTAGGAAACTGGAATAGACCAGTCTCTGTGCTTCCAGCAATGCTGGTCACACTCCTTTCCAGGAGAAGAAAGAGACCTGCGATAATGAAAGGGTATGAGTGAAGTTCACCTTGGTAAAGAGAGAGATAGTAGGCACAGAAACAAGCAGGCTAGTCAAGGCAAAAATCTTTATTTATTATGAGTTTGTTATTCTGAAAGATATTTTTTGAAGAGATTAGTTTTAGCATCTTTGTAACATTTAATATTCTATGACAGTGTAACTATTATGTTTAGCCAACCTGGGATATACAACAAGAAGATAAGAAAGAATCAAGTACAGTCAAAGGTGGTAAAAATTGTTCCACTCTTCATTTTAGACTCTGATAACAGTGAAAACACATCTAGCGCAGCTCTGTACACTCCACTGGCCCCCAGAAAGCATGATCATTGACGTCTCTGGGGAAGCATGTTGCTAAAGCTCTCTGATAAAGCTCTCTCCTAGAAGGATTCCTTTGAGAAGGGATTATTTCCATGGGTTCTCTTTGAAAGACTGATTAGTGGCTTTCTAAGAGTCTTTCAGAGAATTAAGTTTCATCAAATAAACTTTTTGAGTCTTCACTCTACCATGTGCAGATTCAATTCTTAAGATGTTATATTCTTAACTTATATAAACATTCGAAAACTCTTTACCTTTTGACCAGGTAAGCCTGGAGCTCCATGTAAACCATTTTCACCCTAAAAGATGTATAGAAAAAAATCTTATTAGCTACAAAAAACAAATGAATAAAGACAATTCTGCAGTCTTGAAGAATTAGTTCTAGCATTGTGCGGAAAGGTAGCTTAATACTGAACATCTATCACATTCAGGGACTTTCCATCTATCCCTCCTTATCTTAACAACTATAGAGTTAGTACTTCAATTTTACAAAATAAGAAAATAGTCTTCGGGGGCCTGGGTGGGCTCAGGAAGTTAAGTGTCCAATTCTTGATTTTGGCAAAGGTCATGATCTCATGGTTCGTGAAATTGAGCCCTGCATTGGACTCTATGCTGGCAGCATGGAGCCTGCTTGGGATTCTCTCTCTCTCCACTTCTCTCTCCTCTCTCTCTCTCTCTCTCAAAATAAATAAATAAACCTAAAAAAAGAAAAGAAAGAAAACAGAGTATCTGAGTCATGTTCAGGGTCACCCAACTTGTGGCACTACCTGAAATTCCAATCAGGTCTCTCTAGTTCCACAGCTATTTAGTATCCCTTATTTCATGTTCTCTTTTCAAACATCTGGACATATTATTAAAGTCTGGCATAGGCTTTATATGGGCTATGAATTGTTCTCACAACAAATCTATTGGGTAGATACTGTTATGATCATCTTAGAACAGATGAACACACAATCTTACACATTATAAGAGATAGAAATGGAATTCAAACACATACACTTCAGCTCTGTGCACATAACCACCTCCTTAAACTGGCTCAGGGAAGACTTAATTCTGGCTTGTACATGACCTCATCTAAAAACTGAATATATCTATACATCCATTATAGATATGTATAATATCTATTATAGCTATAGACATACAGATATGTAAACATGTGTATCTGTGTGTATATTTCTATATACACACTCATATCTGTTGATTGCCTTTAAATCAATTTTGAAGACAAACCCAATGCTATTTTACTTGAAACAATTGCTTATAAGAATTTTTAGTTCTTTTCATTCATCTGGTTCCTGTCTTGAGTAAAAAGGTTTTCAGCTGATGCTTATCAGTTCCCATTACTGGAATTCGTGGGTCATTTCTTTGACAAGCTTGGTTTGTAAACGGCACACCAGCTAGAATAAGATATTCATGGAAGGATGTACACATTCTTCATGGAGGCTTAGGAATTTTCCTGTTTATAGGAATTGACTTGACTCCTGAGTTTGCGGGTTTAGGCAGCTCAAAATAATTTTAACGATTCCATTGATCTACTTTATTTCTAGAAAACATTTATAAGTAATTTATAAGACAACAATTTTTCAGCATTACCTAGAATGAGGTTACATATGATTTCTTAGAAAAGATTTAAAAGAAAAAAATCACACCTTCAAAAGTTAAAATAGCATTAATATATTCTAAATATAAAGAGATCATTATTATTTAATTAATACATTTTGAAAAGGCTTAGTCATTTTTAACAGAGTTGTACCACTATATACAGACACACATATTATTTTAAAGCCAAGGGCTGTTCTTAGATTAAGTTATCTAAGTTTTCCACAGTAGAACTGCTATCATCATAAAACATACTAAACAGTAAAGGCAAAATTTTGTTCCTAAGTATAATTAAGTGTTGAAGCATCAATAAAATACAATGTACTTATCTATGTAATAAACGTATTTATATTATTTAAAACATCTTTATAGTTCTAGACCTCAGGGATGATTATACAAATATATTAGAAACTTCTCATTTATTTGATAAAGTGATAGTAAAAGCACATTCAGTATTTGACGCCAGGGAACATACAGTGGAAATCGAGCTTCAGTTACTCATCGCAGAAGTATGTCCACTTGTCCATAAGGAGCAGAATTATTTTCAATGGTTGGTCTAATATAATGTTTTATATCATATTACAAGTTACACTTGATAACAAGATATGGCATGTAATCCAATAAAGTACACTGATACAGTATACACTGCCAAAAATAATTTTTTGGAGGAAAAAAAAGTAGTGACAGTATCTCCTTTTTCTTTGCTCACAGCCCACTGCTATGTACTATGTGCTCCAAGTACTAGCACCTAAATTCCCACTTCTGGCACATGTCAGTTTAGGGTTCCACTCAGAAACACTGATAACTGGATACCAAAAATCACTAAAGCTGTGATATTAAGACTGATGGACACTGATTTCATGATTACTGCAATTAAAATGTTGTATTTTCCTATGGCCAGTGTTCACTGCTCCCCACTCTTTCCTGACTAGGAATTTGTTTTGTAAACGTAATCCTAAATTCCCAGATAACCTCATGGACACCAACTGATTACTCTCCCAGGAAAAAGTCAGCTTCACACACCAGCAGGTACAAGATTTTCAAATTGAATGGAGACTACTGAAGCTTAAAGTTTGCAACACCCTTTTTATTTCCTTGTTGCTGATTTTCTTGAAGTTATCAGAGATGTGCCATTTCAAAACTTTTAATAATTTTAAACCATTTGTCATTTTTTCTAGTTTCTAAGGGACAAATTAGTATATTTGTTTTTGTTCATATCCACCACTCCCCTTTCCCCAAAAAAGGTTTGTTAAGTAGCATAAAAATTAAAGATTATATTCAAAACCTAACACAGCTTAAGGTCAACAGAATTCTACCTGGATGGGTGGACATTAGCTGCTTTTTCTGGACTCTTGCTGTTCCTCTTTCCTCCCCATATCAGCAGAAAAAGAGAAATAAGAAGCTTCTCCTTTGGCTTCTGATCAATATTTTAGTGCATTATTGACAGAAAATTACAATCAATGTTTCTCATAGCTATCAGAATGTTCCAAACTTCTTTCTGAGGCATATACTTTCTATTATAGGTTTTTCCATCAAAGGGCTTGTGTCCTTTTCCTTTTACAAATTCAAGCTACAGAAGGACAAGTGAAAGAATATGTGTGATACAGAGGAGGGCCAAACCTAACATTGCTGCTGATAGCACGGTTGCCGTGTTATTACTGTAATGCATAGCCTATCTTCCAACTTCACAGAGCAATCTAAAGCACCCTTTCCAGAATTCAAAGTAACCTCTTAGGGAAGCTTTTGGAAAAAAACTTAGGTGTGATTTAGGGCCAGCTGGTAGCTTTCTGAAAAACTGATCAAAGGATTTCATTTTACCTTCTTTTTATCACTGCACATTTCCCTGAAGTAAACACAGCTAGGCATAAAAGATAAATTATTAGTTTTCCTGATTCCTTTGACATTGGAATCTATGTCTTTTCTTGTCTGAAGGACACTGGATAAGAAATCACATTCCCCAGGGTTATGGTTTATAAAGCTAGTCCCAAAGAGAACAAACAAAGAAAGGCAGATTAAACAAGTAAATGAAAATTTACTTTTAAATTACTACACCTAATCCCAGAAAATAGAAAGTTATATATTATGTTGTGGTGATTTTTTTCTGTTTTGGTTTGAAGAGTTAGGCATTCACCCTCTGATTTAAAAGTCTGAGATGTGGAGCGCTTGGGTGGCTCAGTCAATTGAACACCTTACTCGGGTTTGGTTCAGGTCATGATCTCACAGTCGTGGGAGCAAGCCCCACAATGAGCACTCTGTGAAGCCCCGTGTTGAGTCCTGTGTAGAGCCTCTCATGGACTCTGTGCTGGCCTTGGAGCCTTCTTGGGAGTCTCTCTCCCCTCTCTGCCCCCTCCCTACTTGCATGCACACACGTACTCTCTTTCTCTCACACAAAAGATTTAAGAAAAAAAAACATTAAAAAAAGAGACTGAGATCCTACTATAATACTGTTTCTATATTTAAAATTTTAATGTGTCCTATTATTTCATTTTACAGTACATTTTCCAGGAACTTAATCTCCTTTACAAATATAATATACACTTGGAAATATATCAGTATTTTCCTACTAATTAACTCATATTCATTAACAGAAAATTTACTTAAATTGAATGTTGAGTGCAATAGCTGGAAGAAACATCTGAAATGGAACGCCAGAATTCTAGCATGAAAACCAATAAAAGAGGCAGATAAAGGTAAATCTAATTTTGATTTTGTGTATCACTAACTTGACCTCTATGTTTCTGACTATATGCTTTACTCAGGATATAATATTCAGAAATTGAATTTTATGGTTCTTAAACTGTTGCCACTCAGCTAAGTATTTCAGGAAATAAAATATATATGTCCTATTTTTTTTTCAGACATCTCATACAATCTAAGTATTTTATTTCAGGGAGGATTATATTTTACTTCTATTTTCTTGGACTTCAATCCAAGAAGTAAATCATCAAGTTAAAAACTGTATACCTTATAGAGTTTAAAACTTCAAACTTTTTGAGTCACTCATATTTATTGGATCCTTAATGCAGCAAACACATGAGGATATATTATCATATTACTGTTCAGGATAAGGCAAATTTATATCATTCTTAACCATAAAATGAGTGAGGTCCTATTATTACTTATTGTTATGGGTCATTTCAAAGAAAGGAAAACCAACCCACTGAAGGTAATATACAGTTGATACATGTCTAAATCATAGTAATGTAAATATGGGGAGTTAGTAGTAGCTGAATCCAACATCTACTGTCTCAAAAACTATTAACTTGAATATAAACGTATTGGGGACACAAGTATATGCAGGTGCACATACCTAGAAAATGAGCAGGATGGGCAGTCTTACATATAGGGGCAAGAATAAATTCATACATTTTTATCCACCACCTCTGTTAAAACATTTGTCAAAGTGCTGAATCTACTGAAAACTTCAGTAGTCAGACACTTTTGCTGTTTAATTTGTATTTTGGAAAGCAGAACAAAAAATTACTATACGTAAATAATGCAATAGTGCTTTCTGAACTCAAATTAACCTTCCCCAAATTTCTGCCCATTTGTCTTTTTTTTAAGTTTATTTATTTCTGAAAGAGAGAGAGAGAAAGATAAAGCATGAGCAGGAGAGGGGTAGAGAGAGAGGGAGACACACAATCCAAAGTAGGCTCCAGACTCCAAGTTGTCAGCACAGAGACTGATGCAGGACTTGAACCTATGAACCACATTATCATGACCTGAGCCGAAGTCAGACACTTAACCAACTGAGCCACCCAGGCGCCCTTCTGACCATTAGTCTTATATTACAAAGGAAAAATATCTAATTGGTCTTATGTATGACATCCCTTTGTGTCGTTATCAAGCCTATTCAATAAATAAATTATTTTTTGAAATGATAGTCTGGAATCCCTTAATATGTTAGCTACTGTTTTCTGGGTGCACACTGGTCAGTCAATATATCTTTTAAAATGTGGAACTCAGAATTCCGCACATCACCCCAGAAATGATCTCACCACACAGAACAGAAATAGGAAGGTCTCTCTCTCTCTCTCTCTCTCTCTCTCTCTCACACACACACACACACACACACACTCCTTGTTCTGGATATTATACAGTACTTATATTAACACAACTTGTTTTTTTTTTTTAAGTTAAATTGCTTATGTATACACTGAGTTTGTAGTCAATTACAACCATTAAGTTTCCTTTCGAGGGACTATATCTTACAATCATTTTATAAATTAATAGAATGAAAATTATACTGAGTTATTCAAATTTAAAAAAACAAGAAAACAAACAATGAAATTATTTGGACAGGTACACAACTCTATCCATATCTAACAAAGTTAGAGAACTAGGCCAATATTGTAGGGCCCACTAAAAATCTGGGCTATGTATCTGTGACAATTTCTTTAAGTGGATTTGTCAAGAACAAGTGTTTTGGCTTCTCACTGTATTGTGAGATGGGTTTTAAAACAGTCTTTAAGTAAACTCAAAGCATCGTAAAAGTACTAGGGAAATAGAAGACATTTAATGTGAATCATGTCCTGAAATATCCGAAGTCTAATAACTGACATCTGAATCAAGTATTCTAACAAGTGAAAGATGATGTAAGATATAAAAAGAAGGAAAGTGTCTTCAGTAAGCCCCTAATTGAGGTCAGTGAAATACTAATAAGTGTAAACCATTTCCTGTCCAAAGTATTCCTCGTGATGAGTAATTTATAGTTCTACTCCATATCAATTACTTCTACTGGAGCTTAAACGCACTCAAGTCATTGGTTATTTATCTTTAGCCTTGAGGTACATGGCTGGGAAGATATGGAGAAAGAACATGCCTTAGCTATGTAGTAAGAAAGTCAGGAGATTATTTTCAAACCTTATTTGGAAAAAAAAAAAAGAGCATGATAACCTCTTCAGGTTTATGCTTGGAAGAGAAAAAAGAACGTAGTTTCTCCAAGAGAAAATGGGAAGCGAATTCTGGAGCTGCACACACTTCTCTCTATTAGATTTCATTCTAGGAAGCAACACTGCAAGCTTTGTTAGGTAGATAAGAGATTCTCCTACCTTCCTATTTCCCTGAAGCATCCTTTTCAGAAAGTACAGAAGACTTGCACTGAAGCACCACTGCCTTTTCCAATTCCCCCTCAGCACAGTTTTCTATCAATCATCTTCAATTTCTTTTCTCTATTGGCCTGGGGCTAAGTTCACTTGAATTCTGAATAAATCAACAAACGATTTTCTAGAATCAATCAGGTGCCAGACACTGGCTCAGGTGCTGGGGTTACAGGAATAAGACCCGTTCTCCTGGATCTCACAGTAGAGACAAAGACACAAGCTATACTGATAATGTAAATAAAGTACTATGTACGCAGAGAGAAGGAGTTGTTAATTAGTCTTGTGCCAATAAGACTTAACAAAAAAGATGTAAGTTTTCTTGAGTTTTGAATATGGTAATCTGTAAAAACACAGTGATGGTGGGAGGGATGAAAGGTACCAATCATCGGTGATCATGTTCTTGAATCCTCTACTTAGTATCTAACAAGTTCATTCGGTACCTTACACTGGCTATGTCTGTCCCTCACTTGGATAGCTAAAATTTTCTTTAGACAGAGACACTTTTAGAAAACTCTAATATCTGAAATTATAGATTTTTTTTATCAAATACCAACTACACCTTTAAATTCATTATTGAGTATCTCAGCAATCTACACCAAGAATAAAATAATTAGCCACTAAACAATGCAGAGAAACAGAGACTGCAATCTTTTCTATGGCAGTATTTTAATATTTAAGTGCTAGATTCTCATAGTGCATTAAACCAAGTAAGAACATCAGCAGACTAAGTTCTCGAAATCTGGCTGTTTAACAAATAAAAGTCAAGTGCCTGAGTACCAGATCCACTGCATGTGTTGAGCTTGTCATCCATCTGTTGTGTTCTCTGCCAACTGCTCTACTTGGGGTGTGAGTGGAAGGCATTACAAGGGAATAAGAAACCATTAAGAAATAAAATCAACTGCAGAGTGAGCAAGTTTCTTTTTCTTTTCCTATCCTTCTATTCCCTCTGTCCTTCTGAGGTTTCTGCTTATTTTACTACTATATTGAACCAAAATAGTGCCTACAAATGAGACAATTAAATGAGAATTATTCCATGTAAAGGCAATAATTTTTCACTGATAAAGTATCATCCTTGTAACTTTAATAAGTGAAGCCAAGAGTAGGTTGACAAAACTGTTTTCATTGTGGCCATTTTTCCTATGAATACTGGTTGTGATACAAAGTCCAATCCTATGTCCAGATTTGACTAGGTTTCATGCACTACAAAATTTTCTGAAATACAGAAGTATATAGATGATTCTCAGTTTAAGAGATATTTTCTCTAGCATGGTTCCTGCTTGTTTTGTAAATCTTGATAAGTTCATAGGAAGGAAATATCCCATTGTTAGAATAAAGGTGAGTTGCCCTTTTCTTTTTTTTTCTCATTTAGTGTTCCGATTCCTACAGTAAATTGTCTCACACAAATAGGTGTTTTAACTATTTTTTAAACTTGGGAAGACCTCTGAAATTAATAGTAATTCTAAATTTCAATGGGAAATAACATGAAACTAGGTAATACAGATAGAAAGCCAAATGGCTTTAAAAAATTCTATAGCTTTTCCAATAAACACCTATAAGTTTCTGAGTCTCTAGGGCATGAATGCTACATCTGGACCAGGGCTGTCTCAGGGTTCATTATAATTCACAATAGCTACTGGCCTTGTCTGCACTTTCATAAATGGTAACAGCATCTGCCTTTATTTCCTGAAGCTGAGGTCTTATAAAATGTCTTTTTAAGGGAAAGATCAAGATTCGGAGATCTCAGTCATTTCATTTTGCAACCCAAAAGGAATCCAAAGGTGGACAGGGAAGAGTGGGTGTGCCCAGCTCAATCTCATCCCACAGCAGCAGACTGGGGGCTCCAGAGTTCATGACAAAAAGATGCCTCACACAAAGTGCTCCAGCATGAATGACAGCCTGGCTGTTTTTAAGTCATGCCACATGGCAACTCTCTCATCACATTATCAGATATACTTCTTAAGTGCTTTAATGCATATGGCTTTTTACCTCTAGAAGTTCAAATTTTTTTTTAATAAACTCATCAGGCTAAGTTAAACACTTTTGTTTTGGACCAAATGAATATATAATAAATATATATATGACCAAAAGTATATTTATATTCTATATACCTATTTAATTAATTACATATCAAAAGCATATATCATAGAGAACATAAAGAGAATTTTCTAGGTTAGGTGTTGAGGTAAGGTAATCTGGAGAGTGTAGCCATGATTTGGTCTGCAGGGGTGGGTGTGCAGGGCAGATAAGGATCTCCAGACAGTCCAAGTATGGGAATTTTAAAAGCTTATTTCAAACATAATTTTAAAGTTGAAAACCAAACAAAATAAAATCATGTTGTCTTCATAATACTTATTTTGGAAGGCAAAGCTAAACAAAATACTTTCATTTGGTGAAAAAAAACATATGATGAAGATTATTTGGTGGACACAACTTTCTTAGGGTGGGAGAGTCAGACTCTCTCTGGTTGGGTAGATTTGAAAAGCGGTCCATGGATGTAAAGAGAAGGAATATAGCCCTCCTTGCAGCAGAATTTAGGGAACTCTCTGCACGGTTCCTTCTCGAGGCTGTAGACAAATGAAGTTAAGATCTAATTCAAAACTGTGCAAAGGAAATCTGGAAACTTGAGGAGATATCAAGATGAAACAATACGGTAAAGGTGTAAGAGCTATGAATTCATATGAGTACGATTTAAATTCTGGCCCTACTACCTGTTAGCTAGGAGGAACTTTGGAGGAAATTTTTACACTTTCATAGTTTCTTAATATGTGAAATACTAACGATAATGAATCTTACCTCAGAGATACTGTGAGAAATGAATAAAACAATGCAAAGAAGTCCCTCAAAAGTGTTTTTACACATAATAATCATTGAGTAAATGGGTGTTATTATTATTGTAAAAGTATATACTCATACATATTTCAGTTAAATAGGAAATTAATTGGTTTGCTAACATGCAAATTTAATTTGTTTTTAGAGGTCAAAATTATCTAAAATATGTGTGACTTTTAACATTTTTCACTAAATGTATTTTGAATAAATAATATAAATTTCTCAAATGAGTTCTCACTTAGTTTCACAGTAAGCCTAAGTTTAGAATAATAGAATCATCAAACTATTTTCTTTTAAAATTATATCTATTTGCCAAATAGATAAACTTTTCCTCTGCCCCCATTATCTGCAGGGAATACCTTCCAAGACCTAAAACCACAAATAGTATCAAACTCTATATATACTGGTTTACCCTATACATTCATATCTATGATAAAGTTTAATTTATAAAATAGGCACAGTAAGAAATTAACAAAATAACTAATAATAAAATAGAACAATTATAACAATATGTGAATATAGTCTCTCTCTCTCTCAAAGTATCCTACTGCACTGTACTCACCCTTCTTATTGTCATGATATGAGATGATAAAACACCTACGTGATGAGATGAAGTAGGTGAATGACATACTGTTAGGCTACTACTGACCTTCTGACCAGGACCATCTGTTCCAGATCACAGTTGACCACTGAGAAGCAGAGACTACTATATTTATAGATCAGGCACTGAGCTGCCACTTTTATGAATAATCTCATTTAATCCTTAAGGCAAAACCAGAAGTAGATACAATATAATGCTTATTTTAAAAAAGAGAAAACTTAGAAGAAACCAAGAGACATGCCCTAAGATTACAGAGTGAGGATTTGAGCTATAATTCAAACATAGGCCTTCTAACTCTGGGTAGTTAGTATCTGCATGGCACAACAGTGATGGCTATCATTTACTGCATCCCTACTCTTTGGGAAAAAATTATTTTCATGAAAGTTTTCTTAGTAAAATAAACATTGTAGGGACAAATTGTAAGTAATTAAGCAGTCAGAAAATTGTTTTTAGCACAGTTAGGCTCTGTATTTATTCAACTTTTACTATCACATTATTAGGATTAAGATGGCTAAAAAATAATTATTCCTAGTTTTAAAAAGTATCCCCACTTCTCAGAAAACATATAGGATATATAACATGTACACATGAAATAGAGAATAAGATAATGTTTTTGAAATATTCAAATAATGAATACAAGAATGCTTTCAGTGGTACATTTGGAGGTAATACTGTGGGAAGGATCTGCTCCCAGGATCTATATCTTCATCTCATTTTCCACTGCATACCATGATGAGTTGTGAATACATGTGTTCATGTGTGTGTGCATGCAGGCATGTATATGTGCCTGCATATGTGTGATCTTTTGCATTAAGTGTTTTACTTATCAATGGAAATTAGACCATGGAAATTAGACAATCCAATTTTGACTAACAGTGGCTTCTGTCCAACCAAGCTCACCAGAAGTCACCAGTGACAAACAACTAATACTACTTGTTATGCTGACATAAATGTATAGGGGACAGTTATTTGTTTGCAGTGTGCTGGCTGTATGGATGTACATATTAGGTTAGAATGTCTAGTGCAATTTTGTATAAGATGATGAGTATTAGAATCACAAAAGAACCTAATTAAATGCTATAGTTCTTCATCTTCCATGACTTGACATATCCCATAAATTGATTTCATAATATAGTGTTGTTTAGTGTACTATTTTTTTCCTGGGCCTCAGAAGAAACCAATAGTTTGTTCAAGGCTTTGACTTAAAAAATTTACTGCTATCACCTAGTCAAACTTCAAAGTGTAGTTCTGTTTTAGAATGATAGGATTTATATGCAAATCAGTTAATTTATTATTGTATCACACTGGATGTAAGTGTAAAGTGTAGCTAATATACAAATTCTATTCTACACTGCCCAGACTATGCTTCATTCCATTAACATAAATCAGCTGTCTAGTTTAAATATTAAACCTTAAAAAAATTAAGAAAGTTTTACTTTGAGAATATTATGCCAGAGATATATGTTCTCTGGCACTTTGCATATATTCTTGTTCCAAGTGAGATAATTCATCCTTTTTTAAAAAAATTTTATCTTTTAACAGAACCCTTTAGCATTTCTACTTCTAAGAATAAGAGCCTGAAAGAACTACAAATGCTGAGAAGAAGAATCAAAGGTAAGCCTGGGGATGCTATATGAGTAGCCTGGGAGATGTGTATGAGTCACATTAAGCCACTTGTTGGAGACAGAGTTCTGAGAATACATAATACTTTAAGAATTAATAATTTTCTTTGGAAATTTACTCAGAAAAATCAATCAAGTTATTTTCATCTTAAAACAATGGAAATATTTTTACTTCAAATATAAGTGCTCATCTTCACAACCATAATTTAAAATTTTTTTAATTTTAAAAATTAGGAAAAATTGAGATATCCTTATTGGAGTCAAATATTTAAAACTTATTAACCATGCCATTAGATAACATAGTAGCTTTCTTGTCATGTCTATTCTGTATGTATTCATTAGAGTTATTTTAAATAAAGGGTAACCTGTGGATTATGGAATTGAGAAAAACAGTCTTCAGATGACATTTCTTCCATCATGAGTGTTGCATCCCTTTAACAGCTAAATTAAGTGACAAGATAGAAGCAGACCTGGTACCACCAATGACTCTGACCTTGAGGATAGGCTATGCTCAAAGAGTCATGATTCTATAGATACTGGTATTAGTCACTGAGGAGGGTCTCTGAGGCCGTATGAAACCAGGATCCAATAGCTAAGTGTGTCTAGATACCATGTTTAGCACCATTGGCAACAGAATGAATTCTCTGTCTGTGAGGCTCTAAGAGCAACTCAAATAAATTAGACGCAAAGCACACTGTTTGTAGAAACATAGAATATTTGCTAGGACAATATGCATTGGTTTTAGAACACCATAGATACAGCTTCCCTTTTATCACATTAGTTTTTTTATTAAGTTTTTAATTTTAATTTCAATATAGTTAACAGTGTTATATTAGTTTCATATATACAATATAGTGATTCAAAAATTCTATATATTACTCACTGCTCATTATGATAAATGTACTCTCCCTTTATCTATTTCTCCCATCCCTCTACTACCTCCCCTCTTATAACCATCTGTTCTCTATAATTAAGAATCCATTTTTTGTGTTGCCTCTCTTTTTTTTTCTTTGTTCATTTATTTTGTTTCTTAAATTCTGCATATGAGTGAAATCATATGGTATTCATCTTTCTCTGACTTAGTTTGCTTAGCTTTATACTCTAGATCTATCCGTGTTGTTGCAAATGGCACAATTCCATTCTTTATTATGACTGACTAATAACGTATATATTACTAATATATATACAAATATATATATTAATATGTATATGTTTACATCTGACACTTCTTTATCCATTCATCACATTAGCTCTTAAGTTCTCTGGAGACAGTGCCTTCACAGACACTGAAGCTCATTGATTTTGTGAGACTCACTCCATCACCATTTTGACCAAATGGATTCCAAGGACTGAGGCTTCCATTTCCCAGAATTACTAGGTCCAACTAGGTTATCAGTAGCTGGCATATTTCTTTGTACTCACTGAAGTTTTACTTCAACTGTAGTATAGATCATCACATTAAATTCTTTCTATAAATTTGAGCTTCTAGGAAAATAAGCAAAGTCTTTAATTTTGAGTAGTGATTGTCTCTGCAACATTACATCTTGCTCCAGTTCTTTCACTCTGCCCAAAATGTCCTCTCTTTTCTAAGAAACTACTTCTTGTAGAGAATTGCTTGACTTGTATATTTAACATTCTGGCCTGTTACTTTCCTACTGTCATAGCCCTTGATTGATATTAATTTGATCCACTTTTGACTGAGTTGAGTCTATTGATTACTTCATCTAGTTCTCGTACTGAATTCTCTGCTGACAGCACCTTTTAGGAGCTGACAGCCTCCTCCACCGCCAATCAGCAGCAATTTACACCTGGTTTTCACTGATAGGATCCAAGAGGTTACTTTGGAGTACTGAAATTAATGGTATTTTAACAAATATTAGTAAATTCTATTCTAAAGTATTTCAGGAGAATGTTATTCTGCTTCCCCATAATTTATTGTTTAAACTGTATAATCTATTTTAATTCTGTCTACATTTTGCTTTAAAAAAGTTCCTATATTCAAAGTAATTTGAAAAATCTCAATGATCTGAAATCCAAACAATCAGATTATTACGACATATTTTGGGAAGAGGTTGCTGGAATAAATGTATAAAGCAAATTTTGATTGTGGGATATCTCCTTAGGAGATAGAAGACTGAGTAGTATTGTATAGGGGAAAAAGCATTTTGAAGGAATTAGGCTTTTGAACAAGTGTTTACTTATGAAGAAGAGTCTGCAATTAATGTCATAAGTAAGATTAATTAAAAAGAGGATAGCAGTGGGGGTGCCTGGGTGGCTCAGTCGGTTAAGCATCTGACTTCATCTCAGGTCATGATCTTTCGGTACATGAGTTCAAGCCCCATGTCAGGCTCTGTGCTGACAGGCTGGAGCCTAGAGCCAGCTTCAGATTCCTTGTATCCCTTTCTCTCTGCCCTTCCCCAGCTTGCTCTCTGTCACTCTCTCTCTCTCTCAAAAAATTAATAAGCATTAAAAATTTTTTAATAAAAAAATTTTAATAAGAGGATAGCATCCCAAATAAATATTAGGTTGCAGCAAGGTATCATTCAACAAAGATTTTACCGAGTCTAACATTTATATTACTATAGGAAGAGTAAGGAAGTTGCATACAGGGCTGAATAATTTCTAAGAGAAAAAAGGAAGGAGCAATGAAGCAGTCAGCAATCAGACACATTTAAGAAGGACTCAAAAACAATCTGATAATTTCTGAACCTCCTACCACTTCAGCTTCGGTTACTCCTGCTACAACCATAGGCTAATAACCACAGGGTCAAGGCCTTCTGGATAATGAGGCACAATGGACTCACTGGATAGTTAGTGCAGCTAAAACAGCTACAGAAACCCATCCTAAACTTATCGTGGTGAAGAAGAACATTTTCTTAGCATCAACATGAGACATTTTAATAATTAAGTAATTTAAGTTGTGTGTGTGTGTATATGCCTACACACACATTTAGAAATTATGAAAAATAAGACAAACTAATTGCAGTTTAATTTACCAATATAATAATTTTCAAAGTTTCTATAAAAACTGGGCAAATATACGGAATGAATAAGTCACAGAAATAAAAAGCACAGCATGGGGGAATAGTCATTATGATGACAGATAGTAGCTACACTTGCAGTGAGCACAGCATAACTTATAGAATTGTTCAATCACTATGTTGTACACTTGAAACTAATGTAACACTACATGTCAATTATACTCAAATAAAAAATGTATAAAACAATATTGAGCTTAAATAAGATGCTGAACTGCCACACTAACTTCTTGTGAGTAAATTCATCACACAGAATTATCTTTACAGTATTAAAAAAGATGATGTGAAAAATCAACCATTTTCTGAGATAAATACTACATTTACAGCATTTTACTGATGGATCGATTATATCTCTTGTATTTTTATTTATAATATCTCGTGTGGTACTATATTTTAAATGTTTACATCTACAGTGAAATATGGATGAAAAGATACTATAGCGTACATAAAATAGTGAAACTAAGAAGCTTTGGGGCTCTTGGAATAATAGGCAATGTTCCAGAGCAGGGGTCAGCAAGTTTTTTCTCCAAAGGACCAGACAGTAAATATGACTTTGCAGGCCATCTGATCTCTACCACACTTACCTAACACTGCCACGTGGCACAAAAGCAGTCTAAGACAATATGAAAACAAACGGGTATGCTTGTGTTCCACTGCAACATTATTTACAAAATCATACAGTGGGAGTTTTGGGCAGCCTGCTACAGGGTCACTGTTTGCTGACCTCTCAACAAGCAGACTTGTTCTGTATATTTTCTCTTCCTATCTGGTATAACCTTTTAAAACAACCATACTATCAACAGCAGCCAAAGTATGGAAAGAGCCCAAATGTCCATCAACTGAGGAACAGAAAAGAAGATGTGGTACATAGATACAATGGAATATTACTCGGTAATGAAAAAGAATGAAATCTTGCCATTTGCAACAATGTGGATGGAACTACAGTGCATTATGCTAAGTGAAATAAGTCAGTCAGAGAAAGACAAATATCACATGCTTTCACTCATATGTGGAATTTAAAAAACAAAACAGATGAACATAGGGTAAGAGAAGCAAAAATAAGATAAAACAGAGAGCGAGATAAACCATAAGAGACTCTTAAATACAGAGAACTAACTGAGGGTTGCTGGTGGGGTGTAGGGTAGGGGAATGGGCTAAATGGGCAATGAGCATTAAGAAGGACACTCGTTAGGAGCACTGAGTGTTATATGCAAGTGATGAATCACCAAATTCTATTCCTGAGATCATCATTATACTATATGTTAATTAACTTGGACTTAAATTAAAGATAATAATAATAATTTTAAAAAATAAAATAGCCACATAGATCAAATAAATCGCAAATCCACATACCTTTTCACCAGGAATTCCAGGAGCACCAAGTTCACCTTTAATACCACCTGAACCCTAAAATAAAGAAATGCTCATTAGGTTTTTTTAAAGGTATATTAATGGCTAATGTAAAAGAGAATCTACCATTTCACAGATAAGTTGCTTCTCCTTGCACCAAAGTTTGTTCCCTGAATTCCTTCTTTGTATCGTCTGCAAGTCAATAAACTATAGTTTTGACAATAAATTATCAACATGTTGGTAAGTAATAAATATCAAAGGGCTAATAAAAACTAAAACTAGACATTCTCTACACAGATACATATAATTCAATTTTGTCATTTCTTTTATATTTATTGAAGGTTAGGAATGATTCAATTGCTTTTATATTAACTAATACTTGATGCTTTCAATTCAAATAAGTCATGAAATTTTAAATGTTTTACTTATTTATTTTTGAGTGTGAGAGAGCATAGGCATAAGAGGGGCAGAGAGAGAGGGAGACAGAATCCCAAGCAGGCACAGAGCCTGACATGGGGCTCAAACTCATGAACCATGAGATCATGACCCGAGCCAAAATCAGGAGTCTGCTGCTTAACTGAGACCCAGCCACCCAAGTCATGAAACTTTAGATTCTAACGTACCCATATATGTTTCATTAATGTGTCTGATCTTCTATTATATCCTCTGGGAAAAATCTCACAGCTGGGTCAATCCAATTGTTAGCTTCCCTGCTCTTCCATTTAAAGTGGAAAAAATAGTCTCAATGAAGCTGATACGTTACCTATATCTGCCTTAATGGCTCTACCACAAATACAGTCTAATAAATATATCCTTGAAATGGTGAAAATAATATAAACTTTTTGAATGAGTTTCTCTATCACTAATGTGTGGCAGAAATTAATATATCAGAATTTTATGAACATGTAATGGCACTATTATACTGATATAGTATGTTAATTTCAGATTTTAGTACACATGCAAATTTTAACTTCAAGTTTCTAGAGATTAGAGGAGATTATATCAGGCTGTGTAAAACTTATATAAAAATGGATACAAAAATTGATACAAAATACATCAAATATGTTCAATACTAGATTAGAAAGGATAAAGAAATATTCCTTATTTCTTATATTGACAGGTTGAAAGTCAAAAATCAATGTTAAATCCTATCTAGGAGAGGCTGCTACTAAGCAACTTTTTTCTTTCAAAATAATTATGAACATATTTTGAGACAATTATTTTTTATTGGTGTGGTGTGGCTATAGTATGAGCATATGGATAATGTCAAATTGAAAAAAATACACATTTTTTTTCAGATTAGGAAGGAATCAATACCAAAGTTTCTGACTCTGGAATCAAGTAAGTTAATTCATATCATTTTAAATTGTTTTGATTTTCTCTAGAAGTATGTCAGCAAAGTAATCATTTAGTAAAAGGTGAAAGATTTATGCTATCTGAAGAGGAACCAGAGTATAGCAAAGTAATCATTTAATACAGTCTATACTTTTTGGGAAATTAACTGAATATGTGGAAGACAGTAATACAAAAATAAACTGGAAAATAATTCCTCAAATAGAACTCAGGTCATACTCCCCCTTAGGTTCTGAGACATTGAAATTGAGCTGCTATTTTATACAATTCTGAGGGAATTTCAACTTTGAAGTGGGTGAGGATATTAACCAGGGTCTTAAAGAACTGACAAAGTAATGTGGTTGCTAAGTAATTAGGTTGCTAACTACATTTGGTAAGAGAAAGGGAATTAAAAAATTCAGAACATTATAACAATCGAATTTGAATGAAAGAAAAGTATTAATTGTTATTTCAAATAATGAGTCACATCTAGAGTTTACTCTTGGACAGATGACATGATTTGATTAAGTGCCCTAATATAGAACACTGATCACATCTAAGTGTTCAAATACAAGCAGCAGTTGAATTTTAAACCATCTTACTCCATGAGAGAGAGTCATTATTTTTATGAAAAGAAAAAACAAGGTAGTAAATCATATTAATGAAGCATGGATCAGAACATAGGCAAGTAAAGATGAACACTAAATTAAGCTCAAACATGTTTGGTTTTTTTTCCAAATATTTCTGATTCTTCATTACTAATTGGCAATATGAAGCTAAAACTAATCAGGTCACTAACTTTTGTTTTTTAAAAGAAAGAGTGTAGTAGAACAATAGTGAATAATGTAACTGTCCTTTATGATTTAGCATACCTAGTTCTTTCTCTGCAAATTGACTCTGTGTGCTTGGCAAAATACCCTAGGCAATTGAGGCACTGAATTTACAGCTGAATTGACAATTTACACTTTCAGGTATGATATTCATTCATTCAATCAACTCTTATTATGTGCTGTTCTATGTATGTTGCTCACAAAACTTCTATTCTAGTGGAGGAAATAAATAGATACATAATGTTAACAAGTTAGGTGACACTAAAATTGCTAAGAAAGAAAATAGAGGTGGGATGAAGGAATGCTTTTTATATTAAGATATCAAAATAGCCTTTTTAATTTTAACATGATTTCTGAGCAAGAACCTAAATGGTGTGAAGGAGAGAGCCAGGTGGATATCTAAAGAAATCCCAGGTATATATAACCTGATGTAAAGATCCTGGAGCAGGAGTGAACAGGGGAGAGGGTAGAAGACAATACAGGGAGTGAAGAGTGGGATAGGGAGAGCTCTACACATTATGCAAAGACTTGTAGCCAAAGCAAGAGCTTCAATGTTGATTCACCTTGAAGGAGAAAGGAAGCCATGGGTGGATTTTGACCCAGGTAGGAAAGGATTTACTGACATGATTATTCATTGTCAAATAATGTTGGGAACAGAAGACACAGATTTGAATGAAATACTTAAATAATTAAGTGATCTTTTTAAGAAATGAATTATCAATAAATTATTAATATTTATATGTAGCATACACAAGCTAGTAGAGATTTTTATATACTAAAATATTTCATCAATTGCAAGTTCCAAGGAATTATTTTACAAATGAAGATTATTTTGTTTTTGACCAAGTCACATAAGAAACTGAACTCAATGGATTATCTCCATCTCTCCTTCAATATGTAAAGATTATACTGTGGATAGGAAAGCAGAAGAAACATAAATTTTTTCAGTACCTATTACGTGTCAGTTTCTGGCACTCAGTATTTTATATACATTTTATTGTATTCCTTCTTCACAATAAAGCACTAACTAGGTATTATTAAGGATCATTTTCAAAGTAAGAGGTAGAGAGGATTGAATCTCAAGTGGTTCAGGTTCCACAGAGGTACGCCTTCTAATACTGTCCTAAATATCCTTTGTCAGTCTTAAAACCAAAAGGAAATCCTTGAGAACATCTAGTTCCCTTAGTAACACTGCACTTCTGATCATTTCACAAAATTAACTATTCAATATGCCTTAGAGAAAAATGACTTTCAATCTTCAAGCTATGCAAGCATTATTTTGTGTACCTACTCTAATAATGAAAATTATGTGCCAGACTTAAACACAGAAGAAAGTCATCTTTATTTACTGCACATTAAAGTTGCAGGATCACACAGTAAAATAAGAACAGGAACAGACTCATCATCAACTGCTTAAAATGAAACAATACATCTATGTTTATTACGAGTGCCAGGAAAGTGAAACACATTCATGGCCTCAGTCATAATTACACAGCAACTACTATGCTGGCTTAATGAAATGCTGATGCTTGTATTGAAAAAAATAAAGGAAGCGTACCAATCAATTATTTGTCTTGTTTTGTAGCTCATCAATTTATTTTGCCTCAGCTGTTTTTACCTGGCTACTAAAATCACCTGCAGTTATGAGTTCTGTGTAATCTGGACACTAAAACCAATGTTAGTATTTTAAAAACCTTAAAAATCTTAAAAATATCTTAAGTGGGAAGTTACATAACACATTGTAACCCTAAGATACATTTTTTCATATTATATATATTTGGAATAAAATCAATTGGCTAATTATTATTTTTACTAATTCTTTCCTAGTTCTTTTCTACTGCTTTTCTTTCCTACAGAGGGAGGAAAGGCTCCTTGAACAAATCAACACTAGATTGTAAACTCAGTGAAAGTAAGCCTATGCTTTCTCACTACTGCTATACTATACTTTTTGTTATAATAATAGGAACTCAATAAATAGTTGGTGATAAATTAATGAATAAAAGAAAAATGAATATTTACATGTTAAAGGAGACATCTACTTATGATTAAAGACTCTGGAGGAAAGAATGAGTCTTTAAAAGATATACGCTGTAACAAGAGAGAGACTCAGCACTTAATCTTTTTAAATAGTATCATTTAAAAGTGATTTAATGATTTTCTTAATATTTACTAAATGTTTTTTAAAAGGGACAGAGATATTGTTAAAGTATTTTATCCCTTCTACAACTGACATGTGGAATTTTTTCCTGTGCTAGTAATCTTAAATTGATAGAATTGGTAAGTCAAAGAATAGGAAAGTCAAGTTAAAAAATGGTAATGTGCATCACATCACAATCACCAGCAAGTAAGCCATATATGCATTTTCAAAGTACTTTGTGTGAATCTTACAATGTAGGTAGAAATGATAGATGATACACCCTCCTTTACAGATGAGGGAAATTAAGCATGAAGAGACTGGGTGGCTTGGCCAACCTCACACTGCTAACCTGAGAAGAGTTGGGATTAATCCAGATATCTCTACTCTACAAGTCCTCTTAATTATGTTGCCCTGGGCACATGATTCTACCAATGTATGGGTTTCTCAGTTGCAAAATGAGGAGAAAAGTACTGGGTTGTCATTCTTTATGAAGTTATAAGGATTAAAATAAGTATTACAAGTAGAAGTACCATGATCAAAGAACACAAATAATATTGAAGAGCTTTTAAAATATAGAGCAACCTTCAAACTGCAAACTGATTAAGAGAAGGACACTGGATTTGACAGGTCTAGGGGTTCAGATCCCAGCTTGACCATGTGGCCTTGGGCACTAATTTAAACTCCTTAAACTTCAGTTTTGCCTTCTATCAAACAGTAATACCAACATTTAACATGAAGAGTTTTAAGGATCAAAAAGATAAGATCTCTAAATCACTCTTCCCAGTGTCTGGTACATGGCAAGTACTCAATAAATACTAGCTATTGCTGTAATATTTATATGTTCAGTTTGATTGAAGTAGTCCTTAGAACTAGATATTGTTTAATGGCATTAGGCAAAGTTATCTCAAGTAATTTGATTTAAAGGGCAAAAATAGATGCTCTATCCTACTTCAAAATTCTCTCTTGAAAAACTGCTAAGGTCCCTAAAGTTTCATGTAAGCTACAATGGGCAGAACTTCCTTTGGTTGTCAAATGCCTATGATTATCTTTGTTGAAGCTTTCCGTGCAAGACTGAAGGATCAGTCATTGCTCAGACATCAGTCTCCTACCTTTTAAAATAAGGAGCCCACTTAGATTATGTTGTTCATTAAGAACCATGGACTTCCAAGTTAAGGCATGAATGGAATGTAAATCTGTTTCACCTTGGAAAGATAACAAAAACATAATCAACTCCTAAGCTTAGTACATATTTATTTAGTTAACTAACAAAAGACATGATATTAAAAAGTGGAAAATACAACACCTAAGTTTTGATATAGCAGGGAGAAGGGAAAGGCAAGTCTCTAAACATGGGATACTGCCTAGAATTAGTTCAACAAAGATGAGCTGTTTAAGAAATGGGTAGGAAGCTAAGGAAGAATCTTCAGAGGAGACCCCTCAGCAGACATGAGAAACAAGTCACAAGAAAAGTAAACTATAAATCAATATCCCTGATAAATATAGATGCAAGTATCCTTAATAAAATAGTAGCAAAATGAACTCAACAATAAAGTGAAAGCATTATGCAACAAGAACAGAACATTCCATGCAAAGCAACAAAATATGCATTCTTTTCAAGTGCACACAGAACACTTTACAAGACAGATCAAATGTTAGGCCACAAAAACAAATCTTAATAAATTTAAGAAACTGAAATTATTTCAAGCATCTCTTGTGATCAAAATGGTGTGAAACTAGAAATTAATTAAATAAAAAAAACTAAAAAATTCATAAATATGTAGATATTAAAAAACATGCTATTGAGTAATCAATGGATCAAAGAAAAAATCAAAAGAGAAATAAAAAATATCTTAAGACAAATGAAAATGTAAATATACCATGCCAAAATTTGTGAGATACAGCAAAAGCAATACCAAGAGGGAAGTTCATTGTGATAAATGCCTACCACAAGTAACACAAAAAGTCTCAAATAAGCAACCTAACTTTACACCTCAAGGAAGTAGGAAAAAAAACAAAAAGCAAAGCCCAAAGTTACTAGGAAGAAAATAACAAAGAATACAGCAGAAATAAATGAAACAGAGACTTAAAAGATAATAGAGACCAATGAAACTAAGAGCTGGTTCTTTGAAAGAGAAACAAAATTGACCATCCTTAAGTATATTCATCAAAAAAAAAAGAGGACACAAATAAAATCAGAAGTGAAAAAGAAGTTACAACTGATACCACAGAAATACAAAGGTTCATGAGACTACTATGAACAATAACATGTCAACAAATTGGACAACCTAGAAGAAATGTATAAATTTCTAGAAACATACATCCTACCAAGACTGAACCATGATAAACAAAAAATGAGCAGACTGATTACTAATAGGGAGACTGAATCATTAATAAAAAATCTCCCAATAAACAAACCTGTAGGACCAGACAGCTTCACTGGTGAATTCTACCAAACATTCAAAGAAGAATTAGTAACAATCCTTCTCAAACTCTTCCAAAACATAGAATAAGAGAGAACTCTTTCAAACCCGTTGTATGAGGCCAGCATTACTATGATATCCAAATTAGACAAATATGTCACAAATAAATAAAATTACAGGCTAATATCCCTAATGAACATAGATGTAAAATTCTCACAAAATACTAGCAAACTAAAATATGTATGTATTAAAAATATCATACACCACAATTAAGTGGGATTTATTCCAGGCATGCAAGGATGGTTGAACATCCATAAATTATTCAATATGATACATTGTATTAACAAATTTAAGGATAAAAATCATATGACCATCTCAATAGATGCAGAAAAAGTATTTGACAAAATTCAACATCTACCTATTATAAAAATTCTTAAGAAAATGAGTATAGAGGAAAAGTAACTCAACATAATAATGGCCATATATAATAAGCCCACAATTAACATCCTACTCAATGATGAAAAGCTGAAAGTTTTTCCTTTAAGGTCAGACACAAGACAAGGATACCCAATCCCACTACTACTTTTCAACGTAGTATTGGAAGCCCTAGCTAAAACAGTTAAACAAGATGGGGCGCCTGGGTGGCTTAGTCGGTTAAGCGTCCGACTTTCGCTTAGGTCATGATCTCGCGGTTCGTGTGTTTGAGCCCCGTGTCAAGCTCTGTGCTGACTGCCAGCTCAGAGCCTGGAGCCGGTTTCAGTCTGTGACTCCCTCTCTCTTGGACCCTCCCCTGCTCACGCTGTCTCTCTCTCTCTCCTAGAAATAAATAAAACATTTAAAAAAAAAAAAAAACAGTTAAACAAGAAAAAGAAAGAAAAGGCTTTCAAATTGGAAAGGAATAAGTGAAATTGTCACAATTAACAAATGACATGATTGTATATATAGAAAACCCTAAAAATTCCATCAAAAGACTGTTAGAACTAATTAACAAATTCAATAAAGTTATAGAGTACAAAATCAATATACAAAAATCTGTGGTGTTTCTATATACTAATAGTGAACTATCAGAAAGAGAAATTTTTAAAAATCTTAATTATAATTGCATCAAAAAGAAGAAAATACCCAGGAATAAATTTAACCAAGGAAGTGACAGATATGTATATTGAAAACTATAAGACAGTAATAAAAGAAATGAGGAAGACACAAATGGAAAGATATTCTATGCTCAAGGATTAGAAGAATCAATATTGCTAAAATATCTAAACTGAAAGCAATCTACAGTACTATGCAATACCTATCAAAAATGGTATTTTTCAGGGCACTTATTCAGCTCAGTCAGTTAAGCATCTGACTGACTCAGGTCATGATTTTGCAGTCTGTGAGTTTGAGCCCCATGTCGGGCTCTGTGCTGACAGTTCAGAGGCTGGAGCCTGCTTCAGATTCTTTGTGTGTGTGTGTGTGTCTCTTTTCTCTGCCCCTCCCCTTCTCATGCTCTTTCTCTCTATCAAACAAAAACAAAAACAAAAATAAAAATGCCATTAAAAAAAAAACAATAGCCAAAACAGTCTTGAAAAAGAAGAACAAAGCTGGAGGAGTCATGCTCCCTTATTTCAAACTATATCACAAAGCTTTATTAATTAAAACAGTATAATATTGGCAACAAAACAGACACATAGATCAATGGAACAGAATAGAAAAATAAGAAATAAATCCATATATAAATGATCAATTAATTTATGATGAAGGAGCCAAGAATGAAGAAATTACAATGAAGAAATGACAGTCTCTCCAGTAAATACTGTTGGGGAAACTGGACACCCACATGCAAAAGATAAAATTTGACCACTATCTTACACTGTTATACAATTAACTCAAAATACGTTAAAGACCTGAATATAAGATCTGAAGCCATAAAACTCCTAGAAGAAAACAGGCACTAAGCTCCTGGACATAGGTCTTGGTGATCATTTTTAAATATGACAGCCAAAGCAAAAATAATTAATTGGTACTATCTCATACTAAAAAGCTTCTGCACAGCATAGGAATACATGAAAATATGAAAAGACATCCTACTGAATGGAAAAATATATGTAAATCATATATTCGACAAGGGGCTGATATCCAAAATATACAAAGAACTCATACAACTCAATAGCAAAATAATAATAATAATAATCCAATTAAAAATGAGCAGAAGATCTGAATAGACATTTTTCCAAAGAAGATATAAAGATGGCTATGTGGTACATGAAAAGATGCTCAACATCATTAATTATCAAGGAAATACAAATCAAAACCACAATGAGGTATCACCTCACATCTGTGAGAATGGCTATTACTAAAAGCACAAACAATAACAAGTGTTCATAAGGATGTGGACAGAGAGAAAAAGATTCATGCACTGTTGGTGGGAATGCACACTATATAGCTATTATGTAAAACAGTATGGACATTCTTCAAAAAATTAAAAATATATGACTTTATCTGAAGAAAATGAAAACACTTACTCAAAAAGATAGTTACACCTCCACATTCACTAAAGCATCATCTACAGTAGCCAAAATGTGGAAACAATCTAAATGTCCATCAATGAATGGATGGATAAAGAAGATGTGATACACACACCGAAACACACACACACACACACACACACACACACACACACACTCCACAGGAATATTATTCAGCCATAAAAAAGAATAAAATCTTCTCATTTGTGACAACATGGGTGGACCTCAAAGGCATTAATAGTGAGTGAAATAAGCCAAACAGTTAAAGACTAATATTGTATGATCTCTCTTATATATGGAGGGAAGAGAAGAATAGAGAAGGGAAGAGAAGAGAAGAGAAAGGAAGGGAAGGGAAGAGAAGGGAAGGGAAAAGAAATAAGCTCACAGATACAGAGAACAGATCAGTGATTGCCAGAGGTGGGGGGAGGAGGTGGAGAAATGGGTGAAGAGGGTATAATTTTATTTAAAAATGAAAGAAAGAAAGAAAGAAAGAAAGAAAGAAAGAAAGAAAGAAAGAAGGAAGGAAAGAAGGAAGGAAGGAAGGAAGGAAGGAAGGAAGGAAGGAAGGAAGAGAAAGAAAGAGAGAGAGAGAGAGAGAGAGAGAGAAAGAAAGAAAGAAAGAAAGAAAGAAAGAAAGAAAGAAAGAAAGAAAGAAAGAAAGAAAAAAAGAAAGAAAAGAAAAAAAGAAATGAATGATAGGAAACTAAAAAAGAATCTTCAGTGGTGGCCCATCAACACACAAGTAAAATAAGAGTTCATCAAGGATTCAGTGAGTGGAATGCTGAAGAAAGTAGGGCACAACTAAAATATAAATGTTCTTGCTTCACAGTTTTGCTTATAGTTTATAGATACAAAGATTTGGGTCTCTATATCTTTTCAAATTTTAGTTTCAGTAGGAACTCAAAAGCAGATTTGGAGGCTGACATAGTCTTCCTTATTTCAGTGATCACAATTTAAATATAGTTGTTAATAGCCTTTAACAGAAACATGCATTTGTATGGGACACAGAGATATGAGATGGACATATTTTTAAGTCACTTTTGAAACAATCCACCTTCATCCTGACAGTGTTTTGTGGTATCTTACCGGTTCTCCTTTATCCCCTTTCTGACCAGGTGAGCCTGGAGTTCCCGGAAAACCGGCTTCTCCCTGAGCAAAAATGAATTTGTGTTATCAGACATTGTCACATCGAGCCAAAGATTAATCATTTATAAATATGAAGGTGACAATAGTAGGATAAAGTGTTACTCTCCCCTGAGCTGATGTTGGTCCTTCTGCTGGAATGCCCTTCCCTTATTCAGGAGGCTCAGTACCCTCCGTCTTCCAAATACCGTTTGGCATCATCTCCTCCATGAGACTTCCCAGTAAGTGGAGGACATGATGTTCCTTTATGGCTCCTGCATCTGCTGTTCTTATGGAACCTGTGCAGTATTGGTCGCTACAAGAAATGTAAGTTTCCTAAATTTTAACTCTCCTCTATACACTCCTCCAGCCAAGAGTGAAGGGGTAACAGGATGTGGTAAGCCTCTAAGGGTAAGTAGGAAGTCACAACATTAAGGGACATTCTGCTCTAGGAACCTCTTTCCTTTCCTCAGATAAGGGCAGAGAAGAAAACCATCAAGAAATCACTCAGCCTACTTTTAGCACAGCCTCTTGACTGCCATTAACATTCACAAAAGAAGTTTATTTAGGTCCACGGGCCCACTCTTCCTGACCAGGGGACTGTAGTCATACCAGAGAAGCAAATTCTTTGAGTGATACTCTCTGCATAGTCTCTACACAATTTATGGCAAAAGCAGATGGATGGCTGGATACTGGACAAACAGCCTCCACACAATAAAGAAATACTATGGAGGGTATTTTTCGGTATCTGTGGACGAGCAGGCACTCTCCTTCCTTCAACTGTGAATTCTCAGAACTGAAGCCTATTCCTGGCACATGCCAAGTACTCAATATCTGTCTGTTGTACAGGTGGGTCCTCCTCTTACCTTTCTATCCATTCTAATTCACAGCCTGGAAAGTCTGATGGCTTGAGAACTAGCCAGAAAAAAATCCAGGAAATCCTTTCTCCAATTCCCTTCTCATAACTTACACAAGTGACTAAATGGCTTATGCTTTTGATTCAACTAGCACTAAAGGTCAAGACACATTCTGTGCACTGGGGCCACATCCAAGGGCCTTGGCTTACTTTGTGCAATGGCTTCTCAGTGGGCATAGATTAAAACTAGCAAACCTTGTTTGGAATGCACTGGCAGCGGTCTTGAAGTTCCTGCTCTACTGGCAGATAGGCAGACAATTTACTGGCGTGAGCAGGTAACAGTGATGATGCAGTACTTCCAAAGCCATCTTGATCTGGACACTAAAATCCAGCAAAATGATTAGGGTTAATTCCCAACCTTCTAACATCCCAAATACTCACTCCCACCAAACTAGGTATGACTGGAGTTGCCTGCAAGAACCACCTTCTAATTAGCCAATAGTTGATGCTGGTATATGAAAGTTGATAATGGCTTTGCTCTTTCACTCGGCCCCCAATGTGTTTTATTACACTGACAACATGTTAGCAATGCACTAAAATGTTGTTCTGGTGAGGAATTCTAAAGCTATTATAAATGACTTTATGATAAGTACAAAAATATCAAATACAATAACCGCATTGTTACCATAAAATAATTATACACATTACATCTGTATACGTTTTTGTGGAACAAAATTTAAAATAAAAGCAAGTGACTTGAACTTTTAGAACATCATTTACTCTAATAAGATAACTGTAAAGGCATAAAGAGCTTGGTAGCTTTGGTAGGCAGCCATTGGTACTATGATGGCCCTCAGAGCCTGGTGGCTAACTGAGGCCAGTGTTTCAAGTGGGCCATTGAGCTGAGTGGACCTGGAGGAGGCAGCAGGAGCCAAAGTGACCGAGATGGTGGCCGGGGAGACTCACTGTACCCTGTCAGTTGCTTGGACAAGCAAGTGCCTGCCTGATACCAGCGGGCAAGAGACACATAGGATTCTAGTGGAAAAGCACTACTGGGACATTGCCTTGGGTTCTTTCAAACATATTTCCATAATCCTCTTCATTTTGTATACGGCAGACAGAACTATCTCCATCTTCCCTACTACAGTGGCATGATGACGGTTTGGGGGTCTAATCAGACACTTAATGGCCATTTCAGCCATTTTCAAGATGCTAGAAAGTTCAAGCCAGAAGTTTCTGTAGGATTTGGTGGATTCATGGAAACCTCATGGGTTTGGCATGGGCTGTTTATAATTGCCAGTCAATGAGACTATTGCCCACACATGCATCATATTGGTTAGCCTTCACTGAGCCCCCTGAGAGGATGGGGTTCAGTGGTGGAGAACTGCTTCCATGAACCTGACAAAGAAGTACCTGGTGCCTACGTACTGGGATCTCATGTGCAACCTTTCTATGCCCAGTGGCTCCTCCTCTGCATACTAACTCCTAATATCATCATTCATGCTGGAAAGAACCCAAAGCTCTCTGTTCCCCATGGTGAGGAGGCAAATCCCAGAAAGACAAGTATGTATCACTACAAACACAAAGAAACTATACCAAAACCCTTGACTGAATATAATGTGAAGAACTGTATTTATGGTTCCAGGACAGAGCAATACAACAAATAAAACTCTAATGAAACATAAGAATGCCTACTGCTAGGTCAAGAACCATGGCAGTAGTTCCAATAAATTATGGTTGAGAACAATGCTTTAAATGCTTTAAAAAAAGTTGCACAAGTTTCCCTTAAATCTATTTTCCTTAATATTTCACTTCTATTTAACACAAACTCGAACATAAGAATTCTGTTGGAGACATGTTGGAAGATGTGAGAAACTAATGCTGGATTCAGATTACACATGATGAAAAAAATAATAAAACAGACCAAAAGGAGCACATAAAAAAAGGAAAGAAATTCTTTTTACACTCCAAGACCGTATATATTTAATTAAAGTGTATCTTCTTCTAGTCCACTGTCCTTTAAAGCTATTAAAAAGTCTCCACCATAACAGACAAGTGGCAAATTTTATACTTACTCAGTGGGTTCAGAACATGTGGGATAACGTGAAGTGAAACTTAGTTACAAGCAATGAACTTTTTTTTCCTCTCGAAAAATAAATCCAGATGGGAGGATAAATGTATCCTTTCCTGTCACATCATTTACCAGGCTCCTCACCAGGGTTTGTAACTGTGAATTTGTAATTTTATGCACTTGTAATTTCATAATTCTGAATTTCCAATTTAGGGGAAAGGGTTCACACATTACTTTGCATACTACAAATTATATATGCTTTGAAAAAGTGTCAGGATACAAAAGTAAAAGATTGTCAGTGGTTATTTACTGTGGCAAAACCATGGCTGATATTACTCCCTTCTTTGAATTTGGCTGTATTTTCTAAGTTTCCTATTATAAACATACATAATTTTAAAACAAAATTATTTTGAAAAAGATGGGTAGCACTCCAGTGTCTGTGAAAACAACAAAAGCTGTAAGAAAAATAGCACCCAGCAACACTGGGATTAGATTCCTGTGTCCCGCCTAGTTCCATCACATTTACTCTCTCCAGATTTAATAATTAGCTCTTTTGTTAACTTGATCAGTTTCCAAGTCCACAAGTTAAAGTCACATTAGAATGAAATATGATTATCACCAGAAGAGTCCATTTATCTCATATGATTTGATATGATTTTCCAGTCAGGTCCTGCTCTACTGGTTCTCTCTCAGACAACCATGACCCAATTCAAATTTGTATTTTTGCTCTGGATAACTGATTTACTACATTAAATTGGGGATTTAAATGACTTGAAAAGTATGACTCAGGCTTCACTATAAAACTGTCCACACTCTCCAAAGAGTTCCTAAAGAGAACATAAAAATGTACAAGTAAGAACTCTTCCATTTGTAAAACTTCTGGTTTTGATTTGACACATACTTAGTTAATTGGCCCTACAAATTTTAATCATGTTTTTCATTTATTTTCAACAAATGTTGCTAGTTTCCTCCTTCTGCCTATGTCTTTAGTCAGGAAACTTGACAGAAACAGAAAATCTAATTAATAGAAGCAAAGAAGTATATTTACAAATTATCTTGAATAAATTTTACCCTTGAAATATACTATAAACTATTAATAACAAAAAATATATCTGATTTGAACTTCCAGTATAAAATTAAATTTTTAAGTAAACACATTAAATCTTTCTGAATTCAATATATTTTTCAAAAATAATTGGTGTCAGAATTATAACAGATGCACTTAAATGGCTTTTATATAATTATTTACCTTCCAAACTATACATTCCAATTTATAAAATGTAGAATGTTTCTATTTTCTGTTACTCATTAACAGAATGGTAATGTTCCTTCAAATAATTATCAAGAAAATAAGCAGGGTTTTGTTATTTTTATTCCTATGGTTGAAGATGAATTCCTACCTTATTTCCCACAATTTAACTCCTAAATAATATTTTTAAGATGTGATTAATTTTTTCCCATGATTTGTGAGGTTATGCTATTGTTTTAATAATTAAACCACTCTACTAAATCTATCACCTATACTTCCTTAAACAGTTTTCTCATAATTTATATTGAAAACATCTATTTGTGATGACACAGAGTAAAAACTACTGGTCAAGAATACAATCTTTATTTATTTATTTATTTATTTATTCATTATGTTTATTTATTTTGAGAGAGAGTGAGGTAAAGAAAGAGACCAGGCAGGGGCCGAAAGAGAATCCCAAGCAGGCTCCATGCTGTCAGTGCAGAGCCCAGCATGGGGCTTGATCTCACAAACTACCATAAGATCATGACCTAAGCTGAAATCAAGACTCAGATACTTAACTGACCGAACCACTCAGGTACCCCAAGAATTCAGTATTTAGATGCATCAAAACATTGCTATGCTACTTTTCAATCAGGAAAAATTATTATTTTAAAAGCTCTTATATCCTAAAGAAATAATTAATTTAAAAAATAAACTTCTGGAGAATTAACACCTTCAAAATTACATATGTGGCTCCAGGAAGGTAGGTACTTCAAGTCTGTAGATTGGCATTACAAATTCTCTTTTTTATTTTATTTTTTTAATGTTTTATTTATTTCTGAGAGAGAGAGAGAGAGAGAGAGAGAGAGAGAGAGAGAGAGAATGAGCAGGAGAGGATAAGAGAGAGAAGGAGACACAGAATCTGAAACAGGCTCCAGGCTCTGAGCTGTCAGCACAGAGCCTGACGCAGGGCTCAAACCCACAAACCATGAGATCATGACCTGAGCCGAAGTCAGACGCCCAACCGACTGAGCCACCCAACCGCTTAAATTATCTTTTTAGCTATTTATAGAAAGATATTTAGCTAGCTTTCATTTTATTTGGAATGAGAGCCATAAACTGGGTTTTGAGATATGCTTTATGAAACCAAGTTACATAAGCAAAAAAAGTAATTTTGAAAGACAGTTATGCTTTAAATTGGTCACATTATTATTCTACTATTTACACTGAGAGACAGAAGTTAAAATATTTTTGAATTACTAAGTTATTGATAAAATTTTCATATAATTTTGGATGTAAGTATAGAAGTTCTGGAAAGTCTAAGATACAAAGAAAAACTTTTACTTTTCATATGTTTTTTTCTGTAAGACTTTTTAACATTAATCTCTTTTAAATGCTTTTTGTCCCATCTACCTGCTTTAATAGTTGATAAGTCAACAACTCAAGAAACAGTATTTTTACTATCTTCTAGAAACAAAGCTCTAGGAATAGAAAAGCAGAGCATGAGGGGTGCTTGGGTGGTTCAGTCGGTTAAGGGTCCAACTTTGAATCAGGTCATGATCTTATGGTTCGTGAGTTCAAGCCCCTCAGTCAGGCTCTGTGTTAACAGCTCAGAGCCTGGAGCCTGTTTTGGATTCTGTGTGTGTGTGTGTGTGTGTGTGTGTGTGTGTGTGTCTGACCCTCCTCCATTTGCGCTCCATCTCTTTCTCTCTCTCTCTCTCTGTCAAAAATAAACACTTAAAAAATTGAAAAAAAAATAAAAGAGGAGCATGAAAGTATAACTCCCTTCAATGAGCTTAAAATGTAGCTGAATAAATAAAAACAAATGCAACTATATCTAATAATGTAAGATAGCACACCTGATCATTATAATGAGAAATACAGAAAATGCTGAATTCAGAGGTTTTTTTTTTGTTTGTTTGGAATGGAATATTGGTACAAGAAACTAACATTAGTACAGTTAGCTTGGGAATATTAAGAATGAGAGGCTGAGTAACTGAGTTTATATTCTGTTGCCAACAGGGAGTGACCCAAGGCTTGGAGAAAGAGATGAGTAGCAGACAGCAAATGTGCCTTATTCATGTCTATTATAGCCTTGTTCTTCTAGAAGAACAATGCTATAGAATGTCTAGAAGAAGATCAATTGTTTTGAATAACAAATGTTTACTGAGAGAAAATAAATGCATATACAAAGCAATTATTTAGAGACTTATTCTGGTTACTCTTCATAGAAAGGTCTAGAGACTGGAAAGGCAGTTGACATGATAATGCAACAATCCAGGCATGAGATAAAAGTGGACCATATCAGTAACAGGGAAAAGGTAGACAAAAAATCTATTACAAAGGAAAACTATCCAGGATGGATGACAAACTAGAAGAGGAAAATGAGTAATAATAACTTATGGTGACAGATTTAAAATTCCTGCAACTTGAAAATGATAATGTTATCGTCAGAACACAGTTTAAGGAGAAAGTCATAAATTCTCTTTTATTTATGTTGAGTCCAAAGTGAGAACGTACCATTCCCAAGATTCAAGACAAAACATGGGGATTCACGCTGTAAACAGAAACTATGTGAGAGCACTATCAGGGGTATCTTACTTGGAACAAATTACTCAGCTGGCTTCAACAGAAGATATTCAGTGCTGCTCTACGTCTACACTCTACATAGACTAGGTAGATTAGGTAACTGGCATTCTACACTCTTCACATGCCACAAAAACTAACTTACCTTAGTGTCTGATATTTCGCAGCATGTGTCTTGGGCTATGAAGTTTGAGTTACAGTAGATTTTAAGTTGGTGAAGTTCAATCTATTAAAAGAGTAGTAATAAGACACATCATTAGTTTTCTTGAAAATCACATTTAGGATCTTAAGAACTATGGTAATTTAACTGAAAAGATAAAAGAAGCTAATATGAATAAATTATTAGTAGATATTTTTAATGTTTTTATTTAATTTAGGATTCATGATTTTATGGACCATTAGAGAAAGAGGCATGGATTCAATTATTGAGATAGATCTCTATATAAAAGAAATCAGATAATGAAGGCAATTGCAAATCTTCGCTAGTTGTTTCATAAAAAAAAAGAAGTATTTAATTAAAAGAGAGGTATTGTTACTCATTACAATAAAGTATGCCCACAAAATAAGAACTATTTCAAAGCAAAAAATTCTGAAGGAAAAGTAAAGTCAAAGGCATGAACACATGATGGAAGAGGCTTTCTCAGTAGCTCCAATCTCTTATTTGAGGCACTGAAACAGATGCTCACTCCCCAATAAGAAAAGAAAAAGAGGGGGGGATTTGGTTTTCATCTATTTTTCATGCACTCTACTATCTATGGGATAATCCTAAAAAATACAATCTTTCTACAAAAATAATTGATTCCTTCTATTGGCTTAGCAGATTCATGTTTTTTGGCATTGGACATGAAATATAAAATATTAAAACCTTGGTTTATAAGCATAAGTCATTCCAGAAACATGCTTGTAATCCAAAGCACTTATTTATCAAAGTGATTTTCAAACCATTGGTTCAGTTGTGATCATATGACATCCGCCGACATATATTATTCATACTGCAAGACATTGCTCATTTATCAAGTTAAAATTTATTAGAAATGTTTGCTCATCTTGTGGAACAAGTTACTTGCAATCCAAGGTTTTACAGTTCAAAAAAAGTACAATCGTGCCTTTAAATGCAAGATCAAGCAACCACATAAGAAGTAAATAATGAAGGCTATTGACAGAATTGCAACATGATAGATATGTAAATTGGCCATTTTAAATAAATTTGTGGTTGCAAATTTAGAGTTCAATTAAAATAAATCCTACAATGATTTGACATATTTGACACAGGTCAGAAACAACCTCTCCCTTCACCCCTCTCCTCCTCCTGACTCCCCTTCTCCCTCTTTGCCTCTTCCTCTGTCTCCCAATATTCCAGAGCTAGATTATGCATTACTTTGATATCAATAAGTACTTGCTATAGAGATATCCAACTGTTAAATAACAATAATTAATCCTACCTACCATAATTGAAAAGTAGAGATCTTCAGTTACTTTGAAACTTTACCCAACACCAAAAAAGCAAAGAGGGAGAAAAAAGGCTGTAACTGTTACTCTACACTGAGATGAACAAAATCAATTCAGCTCACGGAATGTGTTAAAAACTACAGATAATTTATGAATTCATGAGGAGCCTAAGATTTGCAGCCAGAGCAAAACTCTGAGAGAAAATGAAACTTAATGATTTCTTTTCTGTAACTTTTTGCAAAGTATTGAAGTTAACTTTTGTTTATAAAGTTTAAATACACTATCTTACATAGTCTAATGAAATACCACATAGTAACATACTCATTATGTAGAATAAAGTATGGGGACTCCAATTAATTTTCTTCCTAACTAAAATTAATCTATTGTCATCATTGTTACCAAAATAGCCAATAAATATTAAAACTCAATTATATACCATCCACTATACTAGGCCCTTTATATGAATTATTTCACTTAACTGAAGATAGATGATCAATTTTTGATAGATTAGAAACTAATCAAGTACCATGACATTGAAACTACAATTCTAGTTTAATGATGCTTTTTTATTCATTAGTTACTTTAGAATCCTTCATTGACACAGTACTTTACAAGGACAGTGTTCAGGGCTAAGTCTATACTGGCCCCTGTCACACAGAATTTGTTATAAAAATTATTTTATATCAGTTTTGTCACCTACCTCTTTCTCACAGAAGCAAATGAACAGTATACATAAAATAAAACCCAATTATTATAATTTTCTTTAATAAGAGAAATCTGAATAAATAAAATATTTTCACATTACAACAGATCTTAAGAATCATAGAGCCTGTATGGAGATGATGAAAAATCAGCCCACTTAAACTTTTTGTAGGACCAAGAATCTGTTTTTAAGTGTTTATTTATTTGTTGAGAGAGAGAGAGAGAGAGAATATGAGTGGGGGGGCGGGACAGAGAGAGAATCCCAAGTAGGCTCTGCGATGTTAGCACAGAAGTGGATGTAGGGCTCCATTCCATGAACTGTGAAATCATAACCTGAGCCTAAATGAAGAGTTGAACACTTAACCTACTGAGCCACCGAGGTCCCCCAGGACCAATAATCTTTATAGGATAAAATATGTATTTTATTTGTTTGTAACTCAAACACTATCTCATAAAAAAGCCACATCATAATATGTCTTTAACATTTTTTATTTTTGTCTTTTTTTCATTTATTTATTTAAAATTTTTTAATTTCAGTGTATTTAACATAAAGTGTTATATTAGTTTCAGGTGTACAGTATAGTGATTCAGTAATGCTGTACATTATTCAGTGCTCATCATGATAAATGTACTCAATTCCCTTCCCCTATTTCCCTACTCACCCATCCCTTACCCATCTCCCCCTCTGGTAACCATCAGTTTCTTCTTTGTAGTTAAGAATCTGTTTTTTGGTTTGTCTCTTATTTTCTTTATTTGTTTTGTTTCTTAAGTTCTACATATGAGTGAAATCATATGGTATTTGTCTTCCTCTGACTTATTTCACTCAGCGTTATACTCTCTAGGTCCATCCATGTGTAGCAAATGCCAAGATTTCATTCTTTTTTATGGCTGATTAATATATATGTAAATTTATATTATATATATGTATATATATAATATTTCTATTCTTAACTTTTTCAAGAACCTCCATACTGTTTTCCACAGTGGCTGCATGAGTTTGCATTTCCACCAACAGTGTACAAGGGTTCCTTTTTCTTGACATCCTCACCAACACATGTTGTTTTTTGTGTTTTTGATTTTAGCCATTCTGACAAAGTATGAGGTGAATCTCCTAGTGGTTTTGATTTGCATGTCCCTGATAATGAGTGATGTTGAGTATCTTTTCACGTATCTGTTGGCCATCTGTATGTTTTCTTTGGAAAAGCGTCTATTCATGTCTTCTGCCCATTTTTAAATTGGATTATTTGTTTTTGTGTGTGTGTTCAATTATATAAATTCTTTACATATTTTGGAAATTCACTCTTTACCAGATATGTCATTTGCAAAAATCTTCTCCCATTCACTAGGTTGTCTTCTAGTTTTGCTGATGGTTTCCTTTGCTGTGCAGAAGCTTTCTATTTTGAAAAAGTCCAATAGTTTATTTTTGCTTTTGTTTCCTTTCCCTCTGGAAACATATCTACAAAAATGTTGCTACAGACAATGTCAGAGAAATTACTGCCTGTAATTTTTTATTGTTTCAGGTCTTCTAGGATTTTTATTGTTTCAGGTCTCACATTTAGGTCCTTAACCAATTTTGAGTTTACTTTTATGTATCATGCAAGAAAGTGGTGCAGATTCACTATTTTGCATGTGGCTGTCCAGTTTTCCCAAAACCATTTGTTGAAGAGATTGTCTTTCTCCCATTGCATATTCTTGCCTCCTTTGCTGAAGATTAATTGACCATATAATTATGAGTTTATTTCTGGGCTCTCTATTCTGTTCTATTGATTTATGTGTCTATTTTTGTGCCAGTACCATAGTGTTTTGATTACTACAGTTTGTGGTGTATCTTGAAATCTGGAATTGTGATACCTCCAGTTTTGTTCTTCTTTTTCAAGATTAGTTGACTATTCCGGAACTTTTGTGCTTCTGTATAAATTTTAGGATTATTTGTTCTAGTTCTGTGAAAAATGCTGTTGGTATTGATAGGGATTGCATTAAATCTGTATATTGCTTTGGGTAGTATGGAAATTTTAACAGTATTTATTCTCCCAATCCACAAACATGGAATATCTTTCCATTAGGTTATGTCATCTTCAGTCTCTTTCATCAATTTTTTATAGTTTTGAGTTCATGTCTTTCTTATCCTTGGTTAAGTTTATTCCTAGGAATTTTATTATTTTTGGTGCAGTTGTAAATGAGATTGTACTCTTAATTTCTTTGTCTGCTATTTCATTATTAGTGTACTGAAATGCAATGGATTTCTATGTATTGATTTTGTATCCTGTAGCCATACTGAATTCATTTATCAGTTCTAATAGATTTTTGGTGGAGTCTTTACAGTTTTCTATATATATTATCATGTCATCTGCAAATAGTGAAAGTTATACTTCTTTCTTACCAATTTGCAGGCCTTTTATTCCTTTTCTTAAAATCTGACTTCTGCGGCTAGGACTTCCAGTACCATGTTGATAAAAGTGGTGGGAGTCAATAACTTTGTCTTGTTCCTGAGATTAGAAGAAAAGCTCTCCGTTTTTTACCATTAAGTATGATGTTTGCTGTGGGTTTGTCCTACATGACCCTTATTATATTGAGGTATGTGCCCTCTAAACCTACTTTGTGGAGGGTTTTTATCATGAATGGATGTTGTACTTTGTCAAATGCTTTTTCTGCATCTACTAAAATAATCATAGACTTTTTATCCTTTCTCTTGTTGATATGATGTGTCACATTGATTTGCAAATATTGAACCACTCTTGCATCCCAAGAATAAATTCCACTTGACTGCGGTGTATGATCCTTTAAAATGTATTGTTGGATTCAGTTTGCTAATATTTTGTTGAGGATTTTTCCATCCTATGTTCATCAGAAATACTGGCCTGTAGTTCTCTTTTATTGTAGTGTCGTTATCTGTTTTTGGTTTTAGGGTAATACTGGCCTCATGGAATGAATTTGGAAGTTTTCCTTCTTCTTCTTGCAATAGTTTGAGAAGAATTGGTATTAACTATTCTTTAAATGCTCAATAAAATTCACTTGTGAAGCAGTCTGGTCCTGGACTTTTGTCTGTTAGGAGTTTTTGGATTACTGATTCAATTTGATTGCTGGTAACTGGTCTCCTAAAACTTTTTATTCATACTTCAGTTTAGGGAGATTATATGTTTCTAGGAATTTATCCATTTCTTCTAGGTTGTCCAATTTGTTGACACATTTTCTCACAATAATTTGTATTTCTGTGGTGTCAGTTTTTATTTCTTTTTAATTTCTGATTTTGAGTGTTCTCTTTCTTGCTCTCTCTTTTTTTTATGAGTCTAGCTAGAGGTGTATCAATTTTGTTGATCTTTTCAAAGAACCAGCTTCTGGTTTCATTGATCTATTGTTTTTTATTTTCTATTTTGTTTATTTCTGCTTTAATATTTATTATTTTCTTCCATCTGGCTTGAGGTTTCATTTGTTCTTTCGCTAGCTGCTTTATATGTAAAGTTATGTTGCTTATTTGATATTTTTCTTGTGTCTTGAGGTAGACTTTGCATTGCTGTTAATTTCCCTCTTAGAACCACTTTATTGCATCCCAAAGATTTTGAACCACTGTTTTTCACTTTCATTTGTCTCCATGTATTTTTTATTTCCCCTTGACTTCTTGGTTGACCCATTTGGTTTTTAGTAGCATGTTATTAACCTCCACGAATTTGTGTTTTTTTCCACATTCTTTTCTTGTAAAGTATTTCTAGTTTCATAGCATTGTGATTGGAAAAGATGTATGGTACAACTTTGATCTTTTTGAATTTTTTGAAATTTGTCTTGTGGCCTAATATGTGATCTCTTCTGGAGAATGTTCTATATACACTTGAAAAGAATGTGTATTATATGGTTTTAGGATTAAACATTCTGAATATATCTGTTAGACTGATCAGGTCCAATGTGTCACCCAAAGCCCCTGTTTCCTTGTTAATTTTCTGTTTGGATGACCTATCTATTAATGTTAGTGAGATGTTAAAGTCTCTCATTGTTATTGTATTACTATTGACTACTTCCTTTATGTTTGTGATTAGCTCCTTTATGTATTTGGAATTTTCCATACTGGTTGCATAAATATTTACAGTTATATCTTCTTGTTGGATTGCTCCTTTTATGATTATAGTGTCCTTCTTTGTCTTTTGTTACAGTCTTTGTTTTAAAGTCTATTTTGTCTGATAGAAATATTGCTATCTTTCTTTTCACTTCAGTTTTCATAATAAATACTTTTCTGCCCCTCCCCACTTTCAATGTTCCTGTGTCTTTAGGCTTGAAATGAGTGTCTTCTGCTAGGAATTTACCCAAGGGATACAGGAATGCTGATGCATAGGAGCACATGTACCCCAATGTTCACAGCAGCACTCTCAATAATAGCCAAAAAATGGAAAGAGCCTAAGTGTCCATCAACGGATGAATGGATCAAGAAGATGTGGTTTATCTATACGATGGAATACTATATGGCAATGAGAAAGAATGAAATCTGGCCATGTGTAGCAACATGGATGGACCTTGAGGGTGTCATGCTGAGTGAAATAAGTCAGGCAGAGAAGGACATATACCATATTTTTGCACTTATTGGAGGTTTAGGAGGAACTTAACTGAGGACCTTTGGTTAGAAGAAGGGGGGAAATAGTGGGGGAAGGGGAGAGAGGCAAACCATGACAGACTCTTGAATGCTGAGAACAAACTGAGGACTGATGGGTGTGGGGAGGGAGGGGGGAGATGGGCTTGGAGGAGGGCACTTGTGGGGATGAGCACTGGGTGTTATATGGAAACTAACTTGACAATAAACTATCTGTAAAAAAAAAAGAAAAAAGAAAAAAGAAAAGAAAAGAAAAAAGAAAACTTCTGCCTGAGGGGGGAAAAATTTTAGGGGCGCCTGGGTGGCTTAGTCGGTTAAGCGTCCGACTTTCACTTAGGTCATGATCTCGCAGTTCGTGGGTTCGAGCCCCGCTTCGGGCTCTGTGCTGACTGCCCGCTCAGAGCCTGGAGCCTGTTTCAGTCTGTGACTCCCTCTCTCTCTCTGACCCTCCCCTGCTCACGCTGTCTCTCCCTCTCTCTCTCCTAGAAATAAATAAAACATTAAAAAATTAAAAAAAATTTTTTTAAAGAGAATTTAGTACCAAAAAAAAAAAAAAAGAAAGAAAGAAATGAGTGTCTTGTAGGCAGCATATAGATGGGTCTTGTTTTTTTATGCATTCCATCATCCTGTGTCTTTTGATTGGAGAATTTAGTCCATTCAAAGTAATTGTGGATACGTATGTACTTATTGCCATTTTGTTACTTACTTTGTGGTTGTTTATATAGTTTTTCTCTGTTCCTTTCTTCTCTTGCTTTATTCTTTCTCAGTTTGCTGGCTTTCTTTAGAAAGAATGGATTCCATTCTCTTTATTTTTTGCAGATATATTATTGGTTTTCGATTTGTGATTACTATCAGGTTTGTATATATTACTGTTATAGCAGTCTATATTAAGTTGGTGGTCACTCAAATTTGAACCCATTCTGTTACATCCTTTTATTTGTGAATTCTTTGACTGATTTTCATAGATGTAATTGATTTCATTGCTCTTGTGTTTCCTACTTTTCTTACTCCTACTTATGGTCTTTCTTTTCCACTTAAAGAGTTCCCTTTAACCTTCTTGCAGGACTGCCCTTCTGGTCATGAATTCCTTTAACTTTTGTTTAATTGGAAAACTCTTTATCTCTCTTTCTATTCTGAATGATAGCCTTGCTGGATAGAAGACTTGGCAGCAGGTTTTTTTTTCATCACTTTGAATATAACATGGCACTCCCTTCTTACCTACAAAGTTTCTACTGAAAATCAGCTGATAGCCTTATGAAGTTTCCCTTGTATGTAACTGTTTTCTCTTGCTGCTTTTAGAATTCTCTCTTTATCACTACTTTTTGCTATTTTTATTATGATGTGTCTTGATGTAGACCTCCTTGGGTTGATTTTGCTGGAGGTCTCTGTGTCTCCTTGATCTGGATTTCTGTTTCTTTCCCCAGACTTGGGAAGTTTTCAGCTATTATTTCTTCAAATAAATTTTCTGATCCCTTTTCTCTCTCTTTTCATTCTGGGACTCCTATAATGTGAATGTTATTACACTTGATGATGTCACTGAGTTCTCTAAGTGTATTTTTATTTTTTTATTATTATTTTTTCGCTCTCCTGTTCAACTTGATTGCTTTCCATTAATCTGGCCTCCAGCTCACTGATCTGTTCTTTTGTTTCCTTTAGTCTACACTGTATTTCATCTAGTGAATTTTTCATTTAGGTTATTGAACTCTGCATCTCTGGTTTTGGTTTGTTTTGTTTTTATTATTTTCTGTCTCTTTGTTAAGGATCTCATTGAGGTCTTCCACTCTTCTAAAACCCAGTGAGTACCTTTATCAACATTATTTTAAATTTTTTATCAGGCATATTACTTATCTCCATTTCATTTAGGTCTCTTGCTGCCATTTTGTCCTGTTCTTTCATTTGGGACATATTCCTTCCTCTGTCCCCTCATTTTGGGTATGGCTTTAATTTTAGCTTCAAATGAAGTAAGATGTCACACTAACTATGAAACCACTGTCATACCATAATTTTTACATTACATCTTTCTAGAGGACACACCTGATATTTTTCAGCTTCAGGTTCTAGGCTTATTTATTCTCTTGGATGAGAAGTTAATAAGACACAGGACACAGCACTCAAACTTCACAGGGTGAGCTCTGAGCCTGGACTCTGGTCTTGAAACAACTTGTTTCTCTTTCATTTCTATCTCCCCACTAAGATTATGAATTTATCTCATTGTGCTCTTATTTCTTCCACTTCTTCTGGAAACAGAGCCCACTTTGCATTCACTATTCCTATAAGAGGTTCCAATCCCAAACTCCAGTCCCAAACTTTGGTACTTGCAGCAGGTACCACTCTCTACTACTATTACTAGAATTCCCTCAAATTACTCCTATCTACCTACACTCCACCTACTGCTGAAAGTTACACCACTGATGTTCTAACTGCTAGTCTCAGTTAGAAGTCTCCACTTCCTCCTTTGCCTTCGGAGAGATCTTTCTGAAAGGTACGTCTATACTGTTGTATTATAATTAGTATTGTTATTACTGGCAGCTACCATTTACTGATATACACTTTGATTCTTCCATTAGCCTTGAAGATCTCTGAGAGCAAGAAAAGGTTTTTTTCTCCCCCCTCCCCCATTCACCTAGGGAAAGACTGAGTGGAGTGTCTGGTCCTGAACAAATAAATGAATATACAGGGAACTAACTACATATTGGGCACTATTACACACACTCTATACAATTATAACTAAGTAACTCTACCAACAATATTTTTTAATTGAGAATACTGAGACCCAGATAAATTAACAGCTAACAAAATAAATTAGCAGATCATTAGAGTTAAGTAGATGGGCCAGGATTTACAACCACATCTGTCTGATCCTCAAGCCAGCTCACTCTCGACAATGCTATCATGTCTTGTCTCCAGGATTCATTTTTCCTACTCTGCCCTATTTTACTGATCATCATTGAGTTCCAGCTATAATTCTCACTGATTCATACACTGTCTCTATGAGAAAACACTTTAAGAATACTTTACCAACTATATACACTATATATATTTTATTAACTTTATCCAACTATCAATCATCTATCTATATTGATTCCTTCCACAGGGGCATTTAGAAAAAACGCACTGCCCAAATATTTATTTGTACAGAATTGTACTTTTGAAACAAAACTGAACTATTAAGTGTTTCATGTTAATAGTATTTGCAATTCCCATTGGTGACCTGCATTCAGATTATTTTTATGGGTTTTCCCATCATTCAACCCATAAGAAAATATGAAGTCATGAAATTTAGATATATCTCACTTTTTTTAGGATTATAGGCCTTCTTTTTTAGGGAAATTAATAATAAATCTATTATCACTTGAGCATCAAAAATAATTTTTACAGGACCTTTTCAAATGAAAGGGTTTTATAAGACAACTGTTCTCATCCAAATGACCTACTGATACAATTAGTGGCTATGTTTCAGTCACAGCAGAACCTTAAAAACCATTATAGGTTTATGAAAAATAGTCTGCAATATGAAACAATTGCTATTCTGAAGATGAATAAATAGCCTATTGTTGTTGACTGGAAAACTCTGAAAATCTGGAACCATTTAATTTAAAGTTCATCTTTTTCCAGTCTCTTCTATTCAAAACATAAAATCTTGTTCAAGCTTAGTTTTTGTACCATACTGTCAATTTTTACTAAAATTTAATTGTAACAACCTCATTTTTTAAGGCATGACCTAGTTCTTTCGAATTCACAGGCTGGAGAAAACGGGTGAAAACAGAGAGAAGATAATATATGTGGAAATACAGTTGGAAATACATGGCAATGCTTCACACATCTGATGGCTAATTTAAAAAGTGTTGAGAAGGGAATGTATTACAAAGTAATTAAAGAAAGAGGTTTTAATAAGGTATCTAATTTAGAAGTTTTACTAGTTCTCTTTCAGAACCAACATCACAACTCACGTCCACAGGCTTGCCATCGGAAGCTCGTGCAGCAATAACAGTCCTTCCACGAAGGTCCACAGCGTCCTTTTCATCTATATGCTGGCTTGCAATTAAATTACAATCCATATAGAGTGAAATGCCCCGGGACTGTACACCAACGCCAAGTTTATGCCACTGACGATCAAACAAGGGACGGAGTTCTCGATTTTGAAAAATGTAGTTCAACACATCTCCCTCAGCAGCTCGGAACATAAATTCCACCACTTTCTTTCCACCATCAACAACTATAGAAATCTGCAAAAATACAAATTAGCTTTAAATGTTTAAAACCAGTGTTCAAAATTACTGAAGCACACAAATAAAAAGAAATCAGAGATGCATGTTAGTATAACTGAAGCACTTAGTAAAATGTTTTAGATGACACGGGGGTCCACCAGATTTGTTAATATAAAAGAAGAGCAAATATCCAGCTTCAAAAATGTTTCAAATATGGGGTATTCTGGTGAATGTCATATGTTCCTTTCTTGAGAGAACATCTGAGAGTATATATTTATATGTGTGTATGTATGTATCTAAGTATATATATAATTCTGTATGAGTAATTCAAGAATTAAATGTTACTTAATTTAAAAAGAATAAGAATAGGATCACTTCTCTTAGCATGGAAACTGAGATCAACTTCTTGAAACTTTGATGATTTGCATGGTGCAGAAAAAAATGCATTTTCATAAAGACATACTTTTTCAGTTCATTTCATCTTTCCATCATAAAAATTGACTGTATTAACAGATTAAAAGACCAGTAAAATAAAAAGCATTTCAGTGGATAGGTATAGAAATAAATAAACATGTAAGGTGCCAATAAATGAGGTTCATTTCCCCACCCTGGAGTCCCTGCACCCTCATCATTCTGCCCAAATGCCATCTCTTCCATAAGTATTTCTAGGTTCCTGTTCTCCCTGTGCTCCATTTGGGGATGCTGTCCTTTCTATGTTCTCATAGTCCACACCCAGCTCCGAGCTTACCTCTACACTGCACCTGTCACACCGTGATAATACTCTAATATATTGTTCTCCTAGATGACATCTCCTCAGACCTTATACTCCCTGAGAAAGGATTTACACTTTTTAAAATCTTTTATCTTTGTCACTAACTAGCATACAGCATGTGTTCAATAACTTTATATTGATGGAATCAATACTTATATCCAGGTTCTTCATTCACTAAGGATTTTCAGAGGAAACAATGAACAGCTTTAAAAATAATACATATTATTAATGATAGGTAATAAAGAAGTTACTAGTGAGATGGACTTAGTGTCAATGAAGCAGTTGTGAAAGAAGGGCCACTTGAGTATCTTTAGACAAAATATGAATCTAGAAGTAAAAACAAACACACACACAAAAAATCTTGTCTCGCCCACCACGCTCTCATATTACAGATCTCAGCAAAATCATCCTATTAGAATATCTTCAGTTCCCTGCTGATGATTCCTCCAAAAGAATCTTTGGACACTACATCTGCTTCAAAATTTGTGCACACTGCTGTTCCAAGATTCACCTGGCATAAGCACATAAGAGAAAACTAATCAGCACAACTCCGTGGCTCCTTACCTGTGGCAGATTCTGCAGGTTTAACACCTGCCACAGGAACCACCGTTCCTTTTTGGTGCTTCTGCGCACGCGAAACATAGCAGCTACGGCGTACTCGTCAGGAAGGCCTTTGGGAAATATCTTACTGGGGGTAGGAACACAAAGAACCATTGTGAGGAAACTGAAGATGGCTAAGAAAGAAAACCTAGATATGAAATTCTTTGTAACACAATTATCTTAGCCATACTTTTCTCAATGAACTTATAACTTATGTTTTTATAGTAATCTACCTACTGGATATATGGAAGCAGCCATACCTACGTAACTCTGGAGTTTTTGTCCTTGTTCTCTCCCTTTTTAGAAAGTTTGTGGTAAGGGATTATTAAAGTTTGGGGTGTGTAAGAGCAAGAGAGTAGGGGTAAACCACTATGCAGCGATATTCCTTGAGTCAACAAGATGCTTCAACAGAGGAGAATCTCAGATTTCCCTGCTGTCTGGCAAACTCTAGAGATTTATCATGGAAATAAATAGTACCCCTAGGTTTTGCCCATAGGAAGAACTACAGAGCACACTGCTAACAATTAAATGTATATTTTCCAAAGAAGTTTTATCAAACTAAATTATTGCAAATGAGTTCCTAATACTGATTTTCTAGTATCTAAGACACATACTAAAAAATAAAGAGGTTTTAGCTTATTTTTCACTCCTACAAAAAATATAACTAGCAAATTCTTTCTAGGTAGCAGAGAGAAACCAAAAGACAATCCAAATATCTTTCTTTCTCAATCTTGTTTCAAAATACTGGTCTCGCTGGCCCATGAGGAGACTTGGGGGAAAAATTCAAAATGAACATATCTCGTATTTAGACTTTCATAGGAAAACAAGGAGAAATACATTTCTCCCACCTGACTTTTAAATTGGTCTATATTGTATGTAAAAACTCTGCAAGACAGGAATCATGCTTTTCTTTTAAAAAATCATGAGGAATAGTAGATAAGAATTCTCTTAAGGACTAACATAGCCAACAGTTGTTTTACACAAATATAACACTGTACATTGAAATGGTAACTACTAACTTTAAACATTACACTAAGGATTACTGAAACTGATGACGACCTATGGAAACTGACAAGCAAACTGTCATGGAGCATTCTGAAATTCTGATTTTACCCTTTGTGTTGGAAACAAAGTCATATGTGGTAGGGAAATCAGGGAAAAATAAGAAAACAGCTGTACAGGCCTAAAGTTCTTATTTACTTATTAGTTACACACATTTATGCATATATGTGTATATATATATAACTTTATCTTTTTGTCAATCTATTTAAAAAGGAGACAACGGACTTTATTGCATCTACATTATTTCCTCTTTTTAGCGAGCAAGTGATTAATGAATGATGTTTTTATTCCATCACAATAAAACAAAGTTTCTAAAATGTAGTCTTCTCTATAAAGTCACCATTATTTTTTAACGTTTATTTAAAACAATTATACGTTTTAAATATTGTGAGATCATGACCTGAACCAAAATCAAGAGATGGTCACTTAACTGACTGAACCACCCAGGCACCCCTGTAAAGTCACCATTATTAAAATTAATTGCATAATGATCATTACTGTACCAGTTTAAGTAACATTGTTCATTTAAACACAAACAAAATGCTTATTCTGCTTCCTGTCCGACTGTGGCCTCTTTTCTGAGTCACACTGAGCCGTAAGCTGCTTCAGGGGTGTTTGCAGGAGTCAGCACCACGGCAGAAGATATCAAGACCCAAAGCAAGAATTATGACTGCCCCTTTTAACAGCCACCTCCCCAACCAGAACCAGACCAGGATCTGCTGGCAGAACTTCCTGCCCTTCCACCGTTGTGAGAAGACAACGACTGCTTGTGAGGGTGATGTCTCCATGTGCGAATAGTATAGAGTGTGAGTACAAAATCCCTCTGCCTCATACCCTGGTTGTCACCCTGGAATGATGGCCTGGCAAAAAGCATGTTTCCTGGGAGGATCTGAACTGGCTTCACCCACCTCTCCTTTTTCCTCCATCCTTCTCCAAGGCTGGTGAATGGGGACCTAGGTACATGTTGATCCCCACCTTGGATTCTGAATCATGGCTTAACTAGTAATAAATACTTGTTGGAAAAGTGAAGACTGTGTGTGTGTGTAAAAGAGCCAGATGATCAGGTAAGAAGCCTGGGTGGAATATTGCTTTGGCCATTAAGAAGGGCTTCAGGGTGATTGTTTTTCCTGTTTTGTTTTATGTTATTAAACTGACCACCTTCTTTATACTAGAGTCTTTTTACAAAATAGCCTCAAAGCCCCTGTATGTGCTACAATTTATCTGTATATTCTCTTTTATTACCTGTAAAACTTCAAAAAAATTTTCTTATGTAATTTCAAAACCACATAAAAATTGTTCAATAAAAACTCCTGTGCATAAATAAATAAATAAATAAATAACAAAACAATGGGGCTTCAACATCTGCCATTTCTCTTTGGGACCATCTATAAGCCTGAAGGAGAGCACAGACAGAAGTGAGAGGTGATACTAAATCATAAGTTTCCAAAGAAAAATTTTGAACTAGTTAGTTGCATCAAAACTTTTAAAAAGAAAACCTAGGTACACCTGGGTGGCTCAATCTGTTAGGCATCTGACTCTTGATTTAGGCCCAGGTCATAATCTCATGGTTCATTAGTTCGAGCTCTATGTCGGGCAGCATGGAGCCTTCTTGGGATTCTCTGTGTCCCTCTCTCTCTGCCCCTCCCCTGCTCGCTCTCTATTCTTTTCTCTCTCTCAAAATAAAAAAAATAAACATTTTAAAAAAGTGGGGGAACCTCAATCCACACAGCAGATCCCCACTGAATCCCTACATGCAGTAACTTGTGTCTCTACCTGTCTTCTAATTTCCTGCCTCCTTTATCCCATCCTCTACCTTCACGGTTTTAGGATCATATCTTTATTTCAAGTGTTCTGTAATTTGACAATACTACTTCCTGGGATTTTTCTTTCCATTCTTTGTAATGAACACATCTTCCAATATGAGCTACACATCACTGAAAAACAAACTGTAAGTTTCTATTCTTCTCTCCATATAATATTCTCTTATTCCCTCTTTTAGGAACTCTTTTTGGACAACTGTTTAACACTTATACCGACGATGTAGTTTTCTTACCCTTTCTCATATTTTTTCACCTCCTTATTTATTCTACTTCCTGGGATATTTCCCTTATTTATTTTCTAATCCATCTATTCAACACCAATTTTTATTGTTTTATTTCCAAGATGCTCTTTTGTTCCCCTTTTTAAAATATCCTGAATGCGGGGCACCTGGGTGGCTCAGTCAGTTAAGCGTCCAACTTTGGCTCAGGTCATGATCTCACGGTTCGTGGGTTCGAGCCCCACATCGGGCTCTGTGCTGACAGCTAGCTCAGAGCCTGGAGCCTGTTTCAGATTCTGTATCTCCCTCTCTCTCTGACCCTCTCCTGCTCACACTGTCTCTCTCCCTCTCTCTCTCTCAGAAATAAATAAAACGTAAGAAAAGAAAATATCCTGAATGCAATATTTTAAACCCCTGATGTAATCAATTAGGTGGGCTTTTAAATGTTTTTCTCTGCATTCTTGAATATTTTCATTTCATCCTGGTTAGCCTTTCCTGTTTGATAGTTTGGCCTCTCTCTTCCAATGTTGGGAGCTACACTCTAGTTTTGATCTTTTTTTTATAATCCATATATATTTAAAGATGAAGCATTTAACTTTGATGACAACCTTCATGTATGCTAGCACAGTGTGTCGATGAACAACTTCACTGCAGAGAATGATCAGCTGGCCGATTTCACTGAGAGTCCCTCAAATGTGAATGTAGAAAGATTAGTTCTCTAGGGACATTCAGTTTCTCCAAAGAAGAATCTACTTCCCACTTGGTAAAAAATATTCATCTGGATGCAGGCATTCTAGAAGCAGGAGGGTATGTGGGAGTCTACAGTTCACTACAGAACTGTGCTCTCTTGCTCTGTCTTTGGTGCTATGCCTCCTCCCTGCCTTCACTATCCTGCTTACCTTTCATCTCTGGAGACTCTCTGGCTCAATTACTCTCCATAATAAACCTAATGAACATCTCACCTTTTGTCTGGTTGGATGAGGAGAGAGGAGGTACACTACACACACACACACACACACACACACACACACACACACTTCATCAGCTTCTGCAGAGGCTGGTATCCCCTAGTGATAAGTCTCTCAGGTGTCCACTGAGGTAAAATGGCCCACATCGCACTAGTATCTACAGCCCAGCAATACATAGGTTCTAACATCTTCCAACTGCTTTTTGTCTTTAAGAATATATTGTAGTCTTTCTTTCTCTTTTGCTCCATCTACCTTTCTACATTTTCGCATTCTCCCAATCCCCAAACATGGAATATCTTTTCATTAGTTTGTGTCATCTTCAATCTCATCAATGTTTTATAGTTTTCATAGTTCATGTCTTTCATCTTAAACCTCTCCCTCTCCAATGCCTCCTTTATTTTAGTTTACAAACATACACATATCTTTTCCCTGCTACAAAACAAACTTCCTCCAACCTTGCTACCCCATTATATTACCCTCTTACCTATCCACCAACCTTCTTACATGAATACTCTTCATATCTGCATTATTACTATCCATTTAGTTGTTAACCCTTCTGCATTCTAAAAACATTCCTGGGGCACCTGGATGCCTCAGTCGGTTAAGCATCTAACTTTGGCTCAGGTCATCTTACAATTCTGGCTCTGCGTCCGGCTCTGTGCTGACAGCTCAGAGCCTAAAGCCTGCTTCTGATTCTGCGTCTTCCTCTCTCTCTGCCTCTCCCCCACCTCTCAAAGTTAAACAAACATTTAAAAGCATTCCTAATCAGGGACACCTGGCTGGCTCAGTCAGTACAGCATGTGATTCTTGACTTTGGGGTTGGGAATTCAAGCCTCATGTTGGATGTAGAGATTAGTTAAAAAATAAGATATTTACAAAAATAAAATAAAAATAAATAAAAGCATTCCCAGTCAGTTAATCCACTGGCCTCTTCTCAATCCTCCACTCCCCTCAATTCCTCTGAAACTTTTAAAACTAACGACATCCTTTCTTCACTGATATAAACCAAGGGTCACAACCACATAACTATAGGGTCCAACCAGGAAACTGGAATATAAGCCTCCTGAGGTTTTTCATCTATCCTATTCACCCTTTTCATCCCAGTATCCTTGTGTCTCCACAAGGTAGGCACTCAATGAATTTAAATGAATCAATTAATGAAACGAACTCAGATATAAGTGATCTAAAAACTCAATACAAAACAAAACCACCTAGCCCTCTCAGTCTAGCTTTGGTTTTTCCATCTCGGATATAAATATGCATATAAGAAAATTTCACTTTTCCCTTAAGACTTTTATTTAAAAGGGGTGCCTAGGTGGCTCAGTCAGTTAAGCACCCGACTCTTGGTTTTGACTCAGGTCATGTTCTCAGTTTCGTGAGTTTGAGGCCCTGTTGGGCTTTGTTTAGGATTCTCTCTCCCTCTGCCCCTCCCCCACTAATGCTGTTTCTCAAAATAAATAAAACTCAAAAAAATTTTTTTATTAAAAAAAGAGAGGGAAATGAGTTAATAACAGCAACAGACACTCATCTTTATGCTGAGGACACACTTGTGGACTGAGGGAAACTAAGAGCCCAACCCATCTATAGGGGGCAGCTGCTAAAGCTCTAGCCAATTGCTCCCATTCAGGAGTGTGGGCCCAGTGTTTCCAGATCATCCGATTGTTCAAGAGAAGCCAAATACCTAGACATTTTATCTGAAAAGTCTATAGAGTTTTCTTTTGGCAATCAACTCAGATTTTTCATAAACACTGTCCAGACCAACACTGTGCAAACAAAAGCAAAAGCAACAACTATACTTATGTTGGCATGCTTAAGTGTGACAAAGCAAAAACTAATGAAAACACCTTCCTCCTCACTATTTAGGATTTTATACATAAAGACACTTATCATATTTTTTCATGAGATTTCAAGCTTTTTGAAGGCAAGGACATTTAATCTATCTTCACAGATATGTATCATCCACAAGCCCAAGTGCAGTGCCAATGAAGCCCTCTGTAACTGTTTATTAAATAAATGCATGATCTAGCAAATGAAACAGATAAAGACAGACTTAATTTTGATATAATTCTTTAATATTTCACAAAATTAATTATAATTATTTTTGTAATTAACAATCTAAATCAAAAACCGAAAATATATCCCAGGAAAGGTTCCTTCTTGACAAACAATAATAAAAACAAAATATTATTAATATTAAACTTAATATACAATAAATATAGTCTTAAAATAACACATTGGAATAAATTAGTTTTGTTTGGAGAAAAACTGATTTTTTTTCATAGCTTAAGTTTATAATGGATAAAAATCCTTATAATTACTGCATTTTCTTTTCAGAAATTCATGTGGTACTTTCAAGGCCAAAAATGATTTTGCTTGCCAAATTGTAAATTTTGAAGAAAAAGTAGTCTATTTTAAAAATAATACATTACAAAATATATCAGCTCTTACAGACTATGTTCCTTGTTTATACCACCCAAGCACACTTAATATGACACAGAATAATTTCTCTGGGTGTTGCCAAAGTTTCTATTATAAAAGAGGCCATATTGGATTACTAGTCTGTTACCAGAGAGATATAATGACAGCTTGTTATGTGTAAGATATCCATGCTTGAATATTTTTGAATGGAGTGTAATTTCCTATAAGAAATCCTATCCACTGCTTATTCAGTGATATTCCCATTAAGAAAAATGTTGATCCTTACTTGCTGAACTCATTCATATTCATATTCGTATATATATATATGTATATATACACATATATATATATGGCTAGAAATTCTCACTGGGATAACTTCTATCTTCCCTCATACACATTGTACGCAATTCAATGCTGTAAATGGAAAATTCATCCACATAATATTAACTATATTTGAAGAGCTCAAAGTTTAGTGAAATTTATGTATAATTAATCCTTTATTTCCCATTGTCTACTTTGTTCACATTAATGAAAGTCACCTGAATATTCACTGACAGGTCAGAGCAGAGGTATACCAAATTAACAAAACGTTTGATCTAAAGTCTATTTTTTTAAATGTAACTAAGTAAAAGTCACTGAGAACTGCACTAAAGTCATTCCAAGTTATCCAAATGTGCCAAAGGAAATCTGCTGCCTGTGGAGTCCTCTTTACACTAGCTCCTCAGAGAGCTAGTTCTAGATATAAACTGGAGTGTCTCTGAAGCCTTGTATTCACATATTTTAGACTCCTTTGAACCTGTAATTTATTTCAATGTTGGAAAAAATCTACAATGTAGTTTTTACCTTCTCTCTGATGTTCTCTATGTATAGCAGCCCTCTGTTCAATCATAAAATGGAAAGAAATGCTACTATATTCTAGAAGTGGCAGAGAATCAAAAAATGGGGCTCCTTATAATGACCAACTATGGCAGAAGGCAATGTCCAGATCTGAGTACCAGTGAGATTTGACCCCACTAAAAATTTGATTTCATAAAGTTCTTAACTTTATAAAATTTCCCTCTTACTCTTAAAGTTAAGAGATTTTGTAAATATTTTCTTCTTTATATTTTCTTTACTTCCTCAATTTTTACAATAAGCATAAATTTTATTAATTATCACTTGTAAAACAACATTACTAATTTCAGATTAGGAAAAAATAACACTATTCTATAAAGTTACCATAAATTAATCTGGTATTCTTCAAGGTCAGAGGTGAGGGAGAATTAACAATAACAAATATGATTTTTTCTATTATGGGAGGCAAAAAGTCATAGAAGTCTATAATTCCCAACGTAAAGCTTTCAGAATGGTTTAGTCAGTAAGGCATTAAAATGAAAGAAACTCCAAATGAAAATATACTTTCCCAGTATTTTCTCCATATACTTCAAACAGAAATCTAATTACAAAGTACTAGTACCTATACTCATGAAGTTGGATAAACATTAACATCTTATTTCATATAAAGGAATTCACTGTACAGGACTTTAAGAATGGGTTGTATTTGTCTAAATAGCCTACTGCCAATATTCTCTGGATCTTCTTTCTCACTTGATTAATGAAAACTCCTTTCCTGATCAGAATCTATTTAAAATCTTTAAGAAATATAAATAAAATTATGATGTCTACAAGGTAGGTATGTTACAGAAAAGATCTTGGCATGAAATGGAGGAAACATTTAATCATTCTGTGTATGTGTAATTGTTACTAAATATTATTCTACATCAACTGCCTTTTGTATACATGGTATAAGCACAGAGATTCTTCCTAACTATGAAGTACTTTCACTGACAAGCCAAAACACCTAATACTCTACTATTAGAGCTTTCTTCCTCTTTGGAAAGTACATGTGTTTATAAAACATAAGCTCTGTTACAACTAAAATAGTTCCTAGAAACTGGTCACACAATATTAACAAATTGTCCAATAATTAGTTCTCACCTCAGAAAGTATAGAACAGAGATCTATCGGGATTATAATAAAACAAAGAAGTTAACGGAGAAGATAGAGGAAGGAAGGAATAAATCAAGAACAGGCAATGCCCTTAAGTTAGAAGATGAAATGTCATAATTCTGAGCCCTGGGCAACACAAGCATCACCTTAAGGCACTGGGAGTTTGAGAGGAAATTTCCAAAAAGAAAGGCGATGCCAAAGGGGAGATACAACTAAGATAAAACTTGACAATTTTCCTTGCTGTGCTGTCAACTCACATGTCTAAATTACTACTGGATATCTCCACTTAGATATTAAAGGCATCTCTAATTAAATAACTGGAATTGAACTTTTGATTCCTACCAACACATCCCTTAAGGTACAAGAATTTCACATCTCAATAAAAAGCATGGCCATTCACCCAGATTTCCAGCCTAAAAGTCATTCTTGACTCTTGCATTCCCTTTATTTTCCTACACCCCATCCAACCATCAGTTAAGTCTTACTCTTTCTACCATCAGAATAGATTCTGACTCTGTCCACTTCCCTTCAGCTCCACTATCACTCACTACTCCAAGCTGCCACTTTCTCTCTCCAGGATTCCTGTGAGGGTGTCCTAATTGTTCTCTTTCCCTTACATTATAGTCTAGTCCTCACACAGCAGCTAGGTTGAGCTATTAAAATGTAAATCATACCATGTCCCTCCCTTACTTACAGCCTTCCTACAGTGTCTTTGAGTCCTTGCACATGGCTCACAAGGCTTCATCTGTTCTGACCCCTGCTTCTTCTAACATGTCATCTCCTATTCCAGTCTCTATGTGGCACTCATATTCGAGTCACAGTGACTTGAATTTTGTTCCTTAAGCACACCAGGCTCATTGAGGTCTTAGGCCTTTGTACTTCCTGTTTTCTCTCCTGGGATGGTCATTCCCAGAAGTCATCACCTAGATGACTTTTTCCTCACTATTCAGCTCTTAGCTCTAATGTCACTTCTAGAAGGTCTTCAGCTGTTCTCATCTAAGTTACTACCTAACATATTACCTTCTTTTAGTTTCTTCATAGGCTTATAACTACCCAATTTTTTTAAAAAAATGTATTGGTTTACACACGTATTGCCTGTATCCAACCACTAGAATGTGATTTCCATGCAAATAGGGGCTTTGCCAGACTTGGTGCTCTAAATCAAGCTTTAGACAGATACTAATCTGGCATATAGGAAGCACAAATAAAAATGTATGCCTTTCATGGACAATCCATAATGAGCCCTATGACCAGTCCCGGCAGATGTCAAACACCTGGCATTATTTGCATAATGCCTTAACGTTAAGGCCTTTTAAGACTATGCCACATCACATTCACCAAAAAAATAGAAGAGGAAAAAAATTCAAGCTCTATGTGATTTAAAGCAGGTTAATCAAAAAGTCTGACACAAAATGAATCCAGGAAAAAACACAGTGTTCCTACTTTCAAAAAGAAACTTTAAATCTCTACAGGCTACAGCAACACAGAACAGCTGCCCCAAGAAACTACACCAAAAGTGTCCTTCAGCAGAAGACTTCTGGTGCTTGGAAATGTTTCAATTTTAAGAAGCCACACATAATAGTTTCCTGTAGTTCTATAGTCCTAAAGCTGAAAAGAACCTTCAGAGTGATTTAGATCAGCCATCTCATTTCATAAATGAGAAATTAAAGCCACAGAAGTTAAATAACTGCCCCACCATTACTCTGCCAGACAGAGGTCAGGATGGAACTTGAACTCGGAACTTCTAATTCCAAGGTCAGTTTTTTCCAGTATATCAAGTTGCTTGCATCCTCTGGGTTAAGAATAAAATTTCCCTCATCATTAGTGACCTGACTTAAAAGTAAATGTTTTGGGACTATAAATGAGGGAAAAAACCCTAATTTTTTGAGTACTAGGTGAAATGGGGGGAATATAAACAAATAACAAACTTTAGTATCAAGAAATGATTAGTTAAAATGTTAACAATCACGATAATATTAACAATAATAAATCATATTTGGGGCTCAGAGCAAAGCATTCATTATGACACTTGCACATTATGACCAGTAGCCATGAGGGGATGATTATTACAGTTTTTCCCCTAATCATATTTTGAGCACAGATCAGGAAGTATCGCAAACCACACAATAATATCTTTAAAATGAGGCTACAATCTGTTGGGTTTTAAGAAAGATATGCATATGACAGAGGGTGACACCCAATCAGGAATGCTTTTTCTATATTCCTTAGAGATCATTCTTAGAAAAATTAGGATTTTCCACCAAGCATTTCTTTAGAAATAAGAGCAATTTTCAGGAAATATTAAAAATTATGAGAACAATACATATACTAATAATTATGCAAAATGAAGAAAAGCATGAAGTGTTCTGATAAAAAGTGCCTCTGTGTTTATCCTCCTGGTGAGAAAATATATCGGGATTTTAATACCATAGGGAGAACACCAACAGAATGTAACCTGACTAAAAACATAATTAATTTCTTAAAATGTGAAAATAATGACCATAAATTGTGACTATTTCAAATGATTATGGAAGGAGAACCCTTAGCACTGATACATTAATGCTTTCCTGGCATGGGGATCAGTGGAAGCTTCTATCCCATTCATCCCCTGAGGCATGAAATCAATGCCAAACATAGCTATACACAAAGTTAACTTAATAAAGTTGAAGTGTCTGGTCTCTCAGGTGCAGAAGGGTGCCAGATGAACAAATAATGGACATTCCTAGCTGTCCAGTTAGTGAGAAACCGATAAGAACTACCTTAAAAGGATAAACTCCGCTTTTTCATACTCCCTTCCAGAAGGGGAGCATTGCAAGCATGGCCAAGCCAGGAAAAATCATAAAACTTAAAAATATAATTTACCCTTTTAAAGTATATGTAAATATTTATTGATAAAGTTGTTGTATGCGGAGATGGAATCAGGGAGTGGGTCTCATTTATTTTCCACAACTGGGCCCTGGTGGTTTGTTGTCAAGAAAAATAAAGACCATAATGAAGCTCATAATTATTTTTTACTTCTTTGTATATTAAGTAATTGGTAATTTCATTGTACAGCAAGTTCAGGTTGATGTATTTGTTCAGTATTCCTAGAAAGACCATAGTTTGTAATATGGCAAGTGACATCTCTGTCTCATAGATACAAAACAATAAAAGACAAAACCAAACTGCAGAATAAAAGGGGATTAAGAAGAAAAAAACAAGACTGTCAGTTTCTTTTTTGTTCTTTTACCTAACTAAATAATAAGCACTATGAGGCAAGAAGTAAAATGTAAATAAGGAAAAACAAAGAGAAATAAACTTTCATGATTTCAGTATTCATAATGAAAAGCAAGAGGACATAATTATGCTAGAGAAATTTAATTTTGTATATGGTGTTCCAAAAATCAAGCATGATACACATTTGAAGAGCAAAGTGTTTAAAAAGTTCAGTTACTAATTACAATGGTTCCAGAGGTAATTCTTCAACTAGCTCATAGCACAAGGCTTGAAGCAAAGCCCTTTTTTTTCAAAAGTGCTATTTTGGTAGGGATGAAGTGAGTTTTCCAGGTCATATTTAGCAAGACCAACCTTTATTTACTTTTTTGCTTTTAAAATGAAATGGCTAAATGGAAAAAATCTATTTTTAAATGTCAAGAACTGGCTTCCAAATTAATTCTTCCATTCTAAATAAGCGTGAGGCAGAGTTTATGAAGAACTTCCGTATTTACAAGTATCAATGGGGCCTTTGACTTGCTGAATATCTTCCAGGAAGAGAAATATGATACAAGTTACATTTCCTGAGAGTGAAGTGAGAGATGCTTGGAGTTTATAGTAAGTCATTTCTTTCCCAGCTGACACCCACCATCACCTGTCACGTTACAAGCAATTTGGCCAGCAGGGCCTGGAGGGTTTATCTGAAATGGCTTCCTACCAAGCTGGGTGGTGATGTTTGAGTTCCATAGCCACAGAGACTGAAATCTTACCCTTTTTGTGCTTGCTAAGGGGATTCAGACAGACAGATTGTTAATGGGAAAACAAAGCTTCGATGACTCTCTAATAATCATGTCTGTTATGATTAGCACTTGTTCATTGTGACATTGTAAATGACTTCCCTTTGAAAACAAGAGTGACGTTCAGATAACAGAAATGAAGGATGGACTAGAGAAGCCGTGCTTCAGAAAGGCTTTGAAAGTAACTTTTTCAGGTGTTTCCATCCAAAAAGAGGAAGGAAAGAAGGAAGGAAGGAAGGGGAGAAAGAAGGAAAGAAGGAAGGAATCCTGGATCAAACCTCACCTCCAAGAGGTCCTCTGAAAACTGAAGTGTCCTTCCTGAGTCTGGGGGTTTGGCTTCTGCCTCAGGATCATTTAGACCTAGTTGAAAGCTGTGATTTTTTCCCAGTGGCATATATTCAGCTGTTTGGAATTTCCCCCCTAGAATGTAATGCTATTGCTCTCACACCTTCACTTTATTTCAGACAGTATTACTGAAGTATAACTATGGTACTCTGGTTTCTCCTCAGACCGTCAAAACTTTTTACCTTTCACTTTATTTTTATCAATAAAGTTCAAGCCCCTTAGGCTGCACAGAAGTTCTCTCAGAACAGCACCTCAGCTTGCCCTTTTGGCCTCCTCCACTCCTCAGACACTGTCCCCACCTGTGCTCACTACCACCACATGGGATTTCTTACCATTATTCAAACTGCCTTGACCTTTAAATGATATTCCCTCTAACTACTGTATGCTAGCCCCTGGCTCACCTGGCAAATTTGTTCTTATGCTTTAAGCTTCTACTTCTCACATCTTTTGTGAAGCTTTCCCTGGTTCCCTCAAAATGACTTCATCTGTCGATCTCTTCATCTGTTCTTCATCTTCATCTACATACATACATCTAAAGATTGCAACTATATTCCATAATAGCCAATTGTTGACATATCTATCTTCCCAGACAGAAATAACTCAACACCAGGGACCATGTCTTTATTTATCTTTAAATTCTCAGTGCCTGGCACATAGTGAGTCTTCAGTGTTGTCTGGGAATCAAATGAAATACTTTGTTAGAATTTTTCTTTCACTGCCATCAAAGCTGAACTGAGAAATAATAGGGGGTCGTATATAATAAAATATCTTTTCCATATACCTTGTAAACAAAGGGAATTTTATATTATTATCATGGGTAAATTAGAAGAAAGATAGAAATATAAAGATAATAGGGAGGAATTTCTAGCCCATATATCTAAGAGCTTTTGAGTGCCATAAGGAAAGAATGCCGAGTTGATTGGATTAATTTGTTAAATACATTGTGATGCTTTACGCCTTGGGCATGGCCTTGGGGTCCAGAGGACAGTAAGAGAAAGGATCACCGAACCCATGCCTTCACTCTCATGCCTTCCCCCATGCCATGCATACATACACACCCCACTTAGCTATAAGCCACAGAGCAACTCGGGCACCTGAGGACTGAGGTTGAGCAGCCATGAGTAGGGGTTTGCTAAGGCCCAACGGAGTGGCATTTTTATGGAGAGGATTCCCAACAAAGACAGGGGTGATATGCAAAAACAAGGAGATTAGAACACATGGATAAGAGTGCACTTTCTTTTGAACATGAGCACCTGTGCAACACTCTTGGGGCTCCCCAAAATAACAAGATGTGATTTTAGGAAGGGCACTTGTGGGGATGAGCACTGGGTGTTATATGGAAACCAACTTGACAATAAACTATCAAAAAAATAAAATAAAATGCAAAAAAAGAGGGGATTGAGGTTCCACAGTTGTGCAGGTAGAGTAGGAATCATCACAATTTAGACACTAATGTTAATACGACATTGTCATATTAACCGATGACGTCCTGAATGGAATACTAATGGGACCTGGGAACATTTGGATTATCTGAACTAGAATAAGGTTAACACTACATGAAAAGTATACTGAACTAAAAAAAAAAAAACAATTTTTCCTGAGGACATCAATGAGGGCTATATTTGAAGGTAGGGTGTGTACTGAACTTTCTAGGATATGTAAGATTCAAATTGGCAAAAATGATGGGTGGAATAGAACAGGTAGAGAGACACAGGTACAGAAAGGCACTGTAGAAAGATACTTAGGGACATTTGAGACAGGGCACGGACACCAGTAACTTTGAAAGAAATCTCCACAGTGTTCAGGAAGACCTGGTCAATGGGGCACCTGGGTGGTTCAGTCAGTTAAGCATCCAACTTCAGCTCAGGTCATGATCTTGCAGTTTCTGAGTTTGAGCCCCACATTGAGCTTGCAGCTGTCAGCACAGAGCATGCTTCAGAACCTCTGTCCCCCTCTCGCTGCCCCTCCCCCACTTGCACTATCCTAAAAAATAAAATAAATGTTAAAAAAAAAAAAAAAGAATTCCTGGTCAAATATGAAGGGGCTAAGGGATGTGTGAGGAAGTAAAAGTGGTTAGTAACATTATTCCTTTGGGAAGTTTGGGAGTAAAGGGATTTGTCAAGGAAAAATGTTTCTAGAACAGAGAAGGATTAAGTATTTGTAGACTAAGAGCCAGGATACTGTGGAGAGGGACACTGAAAACACAAGAGCAAAGGGTATCATGGGTGGATCAAAGTATTAAAGGACGCTGACAAGGAGAAAATTAAGAGCACAAGTGAAGGGGTTAACCTTTGAAACCAGGAGGGTCACCTCTAGAGAGGACAGCTGAAGCAGGAAAATTCTGAAGTAGAAGCAGAAGTTGAGATGGTTTAAGAAAGAGGAATACCTTAGGTGCAAAACATCTGGTCAATTCAATCTCATATTTAACCAACCTGATGTGAATTCTACAAGGCACTACCACACGTGTCCATATTAATTGAAATTTTCACTGAACTTGTGATTGCTTCTAAATTACAGGGATATAGCCATGGTGAGAGGAATGATTAAAGTCAATTATTTGAATATATTACTTTTTAGCTTAAAATTTAAAAAAATTTCACCTAATCTGGAAAAAATGTATTTTAGGAAATGTAAGTGTTAACTAAAATGAGGCAATAAGGGCACCTGGGTGGCTCAATCAGTTACACAACTGACTTTGGCTCAGGTCATGATCTCACAGTTCATGACTTTGAGCCCCATGTTGTGGCCAACAGCTCAGTGACTGGAGCCTGCTTCGGATTCTGTGTCTCCCTCTCTTTCTGCCCATTCCCCCTCCCTCAAAAATAAACATGAAAAAAAATTTTTTTAAATGAGGCAATAGATAAGGTATACCAAGCTTACGTGAGTCACACAAAATAACATAAGCAGCTTCTGGCTACCATGCTTATTTTCTGATTACCTTTCATGGTTAAGCTGAAGGAATTGAAATGTTAATAAATTAATAGTTTATTAGCCAACACAATTTTTCTTCCTTGATTGACATACATTTCAAAGTTTAATCACTGAAATCAAAATTGTATTTCACTATCTGATTCTCTGTCTCAGAATGAAGATTAGACTATCCGATGCTATTTTTTCAATCACAGATGGTATGATCAATACACAGAAAAATCTGTCAAGTTCTTATAAAGTTATTCTTAAGCACTAGTATAACAAAACATCATGCATTACTACAGTCAATTCTCTGCCTAATTTATAAATTTAAGATCATGTTTAAATTTAGGTTTACAGCCATTGTAAAAGCAATACATTTGCAACTACCTAAGGTTAATAATTAATTAGTCTTCACAGCATTTTTATGGGTCATAAGATTAATGATGACTTGAGGGATGTGCTACATGCCTTCTTTCTCTTCTATACTCTAAGAACCTGCAGTGTACACTCCACAGATACATACTCACAGGTCCCACCCAAGCAGCGTGACAGCTTAGGAGATTAGATTTATTGGATAGAAAAATAAGTAAAGAAAGAAAAATTAAATATACAATCTAACAGTAGTAGATTAATCAATGCCTGTCAAATTGGCCCAAGTAATTACCAAAATAAAACACCTGATTTTATTACTTTATGATGGCATTTGCATTATTATGACTTCTAAGTAGTATATTTAACTGGCACCTCACTACTCTCAAAGTAACTGCCATAGGACATTTTAAGATAAGATACTTCATGCAATTAGCCATAATAAAATAGGAAATAAACTATAAAGATATCCTCTTGAACACTGTACCTATAGTCATTAATAATATATGTGTTAAGAAGATAGATCTCATGTTAAATGTTCTTTCTCAAACAAATCAAAGAAAATAAAACAAAGCAAAAATAAAATAGATATGAATACTGTAGAATCTATACACATATGATCAATGACTGACATTCCTTCCCTTTCCCCAAACAACACTGAATTATATGAAATCTGAAGGAAAAAATTACAACTTTTTAAAATTTGATGATAATAATACTAAACTCATAATCTTTCATATTATATTACATTTTAGTAGCCATTTTTATACAAAGCAATTTGTTACTAGAATATATCAACAGCCTTAAATTTGCTAGAAAAAAATAACATAGACTCTTGAGATAGGTTATTGTGATTAAGATATAAATATTTCCAGGCATTCTTAAAACCTGTATAATCATACTCTTAAAATTCTGTTCTAGGGATGCCTGGATGGCTCAGTCAGTTAAATGTCTGGCTCTTGATTTTGGCTCAGGTCATGATCTCATAGTTTGTGGGATCACGCCCCACTTAGGGCTCCGTGCCGACAGCATGGAGCCTGCTTAAGATCCTCTCTCACTCTACCTCTACCCCTACCCCCTGCTTTCACTCTCTTTCTCTCAAAATAAAATAACATTTAAAAATATTCTATTCTAATATATGTAATTTGGCTATATTGTATGATTTAAAAAAATCAGTAATTGTGAACCTATCAGGCTTTTCTTTTTATCTTAAGAATGTTGGACTTAATGGCTCATTCACTTTTTTGGTATGGCAAACTACAATTGAGGAAATACAGTGACGACATAAGACTTATGTGTAGCAGTCATTCAGTCTTATATTAACTGCTGGACAACTTTTTAATTAAGTCACTTTTCCTTACACGGGAAAGTTCTTATCTACAGAATGATAGGATGGCCCAAATGAAAACCCAAGGGATGCATGAATAGTCATTCCCTATAGTTTAATGGAATTGTGAAGTAATCCTCCTGAAACACTCAGAGATTAGAAGCTTCAGTACGAGAGTTCTAAACATAGTTTCTAGAGCCACAGATTTTAACTGGTTTTGAGAACTTGGAGAGGTCCCAAAGAAGAGCAATAAAAATGAAAGATGGGTTAGAAAACCTGCCCTTATGAGGGAAAGACTGAAAATCAGCCTTGTGTGGGATGCTAAAGGAAGTTTATCCTTTATGAGGGAAGGGGTAGCCCTGAGACCCATGGCCATGCTTGATGATAGAAGGCAACACGTCTCAGTTTCTTGGTCAAAGCAAGAGAGAAGTGAAGCTTTTCCCTGTACCATGTGTCTCTCCAGCAGGTTCCAGAAGGCAAGACTGGACCCACATTCTTTCACCATTGTAATCTGAGAGCCTACTAGAGTCCACAGTGAGCTCAATAAATGCTTGTTGAATAAAAGAATGAGCTCTACACTACCACGTATTCATTACAGTGACTTATTGAATGCTACCTTTTATTCACCGGTTGGCAGAACAGAAACATTTCAGGAACCCTTAATACTTATGTAGTAAGCTACTTTTATTTGTAATTGTGACAAGCTTTTAGTTAAAAAAAAAAACTTAATGACAAAATTTTTAAATGATAATGTCTAATGCTATGGAAGACACTGGATATTATACAGAGTAGAAGGCTAAAACAATGATGAAACTTAATTAGAAGTATATATCAAGATCTCTAAAAATGAACTAGTAATTCCACTGAGAAAAATCAATCTTATGGAAATAATTCTAAACACAAGGAAAAACTAACCTTCCCGGATGTGGTGATGTTATTTATAATGATAAAATCTGGAAGTAATGTAAAGGTCCATGTAGAAAAGACATGTGCACAGGGTGAATCATTCAACACTAGCACAGACAAGGTATAAATCATGCTACAATATACAAAACAGCTTTCCCTATATTTAGGATTATTTCCAAGGGAACTGTTAAGGTTCAGAGAACTTGAATAACTCCTAAATAACACTACCCATCTTCCAAATATATAATTTGGCATTTCTTCCTTGTGGAGGATTATTATGTTTATAAAAACATAAATGTAAATGAGAATAGCTCCTACAAGCTCTTTTTTTTTTCCATGTAAAGCTTTGAAAAGAAATAGCCCTTGCTTCCGGAGAGTAACCACCAATTTAATGAAAGAGAGAGAGAGAAGATTCCTCTTCACTGGAGATTTACTTATTTGTAATGATAGCTAAGGGGACCATATCTGTCAATTATGCCACTGTGTCTAGCTATACTATTCAAACTCATAAAATATTATTGATCTGTGTTGATTTTTTTTTCACACACAGCCTCATTTACCATCATTCTTAAGGAGCTGGTTGAGTTGCAAATAATACCAGCTCAGAGGAATCATCCCAAATCAGAGAGACAACAGACTGGAAACACACATAAGTACTCCTCTCTCCCCTTTTTGGTAATGGATCATAACATTCTAGTTGGCTGAATCTAATATGGCCTCAGAATCCTTCTCAACACAGTATTCCAGATAGCCACTAGATATCAATCATAGGACCTCAGATATAAGGCTTTTTAGCATCCTTGAAATCAATAAATCAGTGTAATTCATTTCCCTGGTGCATTTGAAATCAAATGATTTCCTCATTGGCCAGTGAAAATAAGAGAGTGTTCCCCCTTCAGAATCAACAGGATGTGGGAATTCAACATTTATCAACTCTTCTAAAATATTCAACCGCTAAGACATTTTTATTTAGTTATTTGTGGCATTTTCATTTAAAACATGTTTCTATAGAAACAACTAATGAAAGAACTGTATTATACCAAGAAAATAAGGTACTCTGTAGTATATGCATGTTTTGTGAATATTTTCTCCCAAAACGTTACCATTTTGCCCTGATAATGGCCAAAACACAATTTAAAGATAATCAGAGCATGATCACCTGGGATAGAACTCTCAATATGTACAGAAATAATGAATTATTTCTTTTGCACAACCAAGGGTACTTGTTACAGATAAAAGAAACCAATGAAAAGAATCTTTTAATACCCACAAATACTTTCATTTGCTATCCCAAGGAACACTGAGGAAATGGACATAAATTTAAAATAAAACCAAATACATAAAGCTCCTCAGATGTTGCTTGAGCATGTGTCACCGTTAAGTGTACAATGTTTATTCGAAGGCCCCTGCAAAACTGGCCCCTGAGATTCCCGCATTAAGCCAGGCTCAAGACACTGAGTGTGCCCAATAAGGATCTGACCAACACATTCATTAAATCTCTCCCCTCATGAATCTCATCTGGAAGATGACAGAACTATAAAAATAATCTCAGGCACAGAGAAAATCTTCATTTTCCACATAAAATAACATCTGCCTTTTCCCATGCTGATTCTGCAAGGCAGCTTATTTACAAATACATAAATAGCTGCAACTTTACTCCAGTCTCATTGAAAAATCAAAATGGCATCATGCAAGAGAAGCATCCTAGCATACTTGGCTCAATGAGTGAAATGTAAATGGAGATAAGCCAAGTTAGTTGACACTCGCTAGTCAGCTTAACCAGATACCCTCCAGTTTCCTGTAGTGGAGGTACCAGGGTTCTGCTCTGAAGAGCCAGGGAATTTACTTACATTGATAGCCCAGGGATCACACAATGATTTAGAGCTAAAGGTTGGAAAATAAATGTCAAGTTGTGGCTAGTATCTATTATCACACATATGAAAGGGGAATAGCATTGCCTAAATAAGGCAGTAAATTTTCCAACATAACTACTCAAAATTAGCTACATCTTCTTATATACAGTGCCAATGAATTTTAAAAAGTTTTCACTCCAATCCTTTAGCCACCTGGACAGAATTAGAGGAATTTAAATTGTCAGGAAGAAAGCAGGAGAGGAAATGCACCTTAATTTTTAAAGCAGAATTTATTGCCTTTCTTAAATTCTTTAATTAGGTTATATACTACTAGTTTAAAATCATGTATATGATACATAAAAAATAAATAAGTAAATATAAACATAAGAATATATGTTACATATTGACTTCTCTTTAGTGGATATGAATACCCAAACATGGAACTGCTGTTCTCTGAGGGTTAAATGTCTGCATGTGAAGCCACCTAAAAGTCACCTGTAACAGTACAGTCAAAACTGCTGAAGTGCCCCTCCTGACGGTCACCCATTATATCCCCCAATATCAGACTACTCTCTTTCTTAACACTCTTATTTCTTACCAATTAATGAGCAGTTTACTTTTAAGGAACCATGTCATTAAACTAAAATCATCTAAAGAACCACAAAGCAGAATGTTTTAATTTTTCTCAGGGAAAAGGTGAGCCAGGGACCTAGTTTACACAGAGCATCTGAAGACAGGCAACAAGATAATTAATGCTATCTCCCTTTGAGAATTCAAATGCTAGGGTTCTCAACAACCTTGTCTGGTAACGTAAATTTTAGGCTACTCATCAAGAAATGAAAACATCCATATATGTTTTCACACAAAAACATCTGTGTTGTATATTAAACCAGAGTTTTAATGTTATTTTCACTGCAGTGCATTCATAAACTGGAATGCTCATCTTGGACTCAAAGACTAAATATCATGACCATAGATGCTATATCTGCCTTCCTAATGACTCAAGCTTTCTGAATTACTATGTATTCATCCTCCAACTACATGTAAGCCATATGGGGAAGTTTTATTGCCCTGTATAGTTGCTGACCAACTGTCAATATTTAAATGGCACATAATACCTTTTTTTTTAAATCTCAGGTTTAACAGTAGAAAAAGAATAATAAAGATAAGAAAGGAAAAGTTTGGTAAATCAATTTTGAAATCAAATGTGTATCAAGACCATCTTATAATGATGTTATCGCCTTATGTTATTATGTACTCTACACCTTATATAAGAGGAATACCTAAAGGCTAGGTTCTTTTGTTTTAATTTATCGTGAAGCATAGTAAACGTAGAAATGATTGCAATAAATATGAGTCTTTTGTCTCGAAATCTACATTGAATCTTCTGTTTTAAAGTTCACATTTTAAGATTTAACTTTGGTTATATCTACTTTAAACATAAATAATACTTCTTCAAAATGGATTTAATTACCATTCTGCAAAGACTATGCCTCTAGTTGTACGGGTGAATGGCATTTATAACATAGAATAAGATCAGATTCCAAAGATTATTGAAAACAACGAATATACAAACAGTCCACTTATTACAGCATTCAAGAGAGTATGACACCACTGAGAAGATTTATTTTTATCTTTTAAACAAATTATTTGAAATTTTCTTAGAAAATAGTTTATGTAGTATTATCAAAATGTAAAGAAAAATTATTTTACTTACATGGTATCTCTAATAAGAAATGCACTTCCCAATTTGAAACAGGTTTTATCACCTTCACAAAACGTACGTCTCAGAGAAAAGCTCTCTCCTAGGTCAAAACCTATAAAATGTAACATATGATTTAATCAAGCAGTTTTATTAAATTTAGGCAACTCACAGAGATACTGATTTTTAAACAGGATTTTTTTGTCACCCTTATCTATAGACTGATTTATTTCAAATAAAACCCTGTTGTTTGGTCTCAAAAAATTTGATTTCATTTTTCTCCTTTTAGGATACAGGAGGATAAAATATGTTGCAAAAGAATCAAACACTAATTTTCTTTGACTTAGGAATTATCTTTTTTTTTTTTTAAATGTTTTATTTATTTCTAGGAGAGAGAGAGAGAGACAGCATGAGCAGGGGAGGGTCAGAGAGAGAGAGGGAGTCACAGTCTGAAACAGGCTCCAGGCTCTGAGCTGGCAGTCAGCACAGAGCCCGACGCGGGGCTCGAACCCACGAACCGTGAGATCATGACCCAAGCGAAAGTCGGACGCTTAACCGACTAAGCCACCCAGGCGCCCCGACTTAGGAATTATCTTAAGAAAGTAATCAGAGCAGTTCATTGTAGCAATTCTGATGTCTAATGACAGAAAATTAGTTAACTAAAAAAATTACAGCGATTTAATTGAAGTTTAAGCAGCCTTGTTTTTTTTTTTAAAAAATGCCTTAGAATATATATAACACTTTGATTTCAAATTCAAAATATGTATTATGATTATGTATGTGTGTTAGAGAGAGGGAGGGAACGAGTTAAGGAGAGAGAGGAAAGGAAGACAGAGAAAGGAAGATAGGAATGTTATACAAAAATAGGAATCACCATTATATTTGGGTAGTGAGATCTTTTTTTAATAAATCTTCTTTTCTTTTTTTAAGATTTCTACAATGGATACAGTTTCTATAACTATTTTTCTCCAAGAAGCTGAGCTGTTATTAGTTAATACAGTACTCTGCTCTTTTTTTTCTACATCATTTATCTTCCTTTTTAATTTCTTATACTGATGTTATCAACCTAAATTATAGTATCAAAGAATCATGTGCTGATAATTTTACACAAAAATTACACAAAGTGCTTTTTTGCAAAGGATTATAATGCTTACCTGAAACTTCAAGTTTATCTCTGTTCTCCTGTGGAAACTGCTGTCCCTCTGTTCTCAGTACAGGACACTGTTTTTCTATGTTTAAAAAAATGAAGATTTGCACTGCATTTTTTATCAATTTTTTAAAAAATATGTTTGAATCAGACAATACAACTTGAAACTTAAAATGAAAATAATAACCAATTTTGTTAAATTTCTATAGATTGAGGATAAGAATATTACCCACATCAGAGTATTTGTGAGGAGTTTGTGAGAGTTACATGTGCCTGGTACAGAGTGAATGCTTGTGTTAGCTATCATTACCACTACTAACGCTACTATTACTCTAACTTTCTAATTGTTGCTATACATTTTGGACATTAGGAAATTATCTAGCTTTAACATCATTAAAAGTTCATATTCAAAATATATTCTAATATTAAAACAAATAAACTGCTACTGTATTTTAACACAAATTTGAATCAAGTTTTCTTGTCAGGTGTTACTAAACTCTAGACAAGGGGGCTGCTATGGACTGAATGCATCCCCCCAAAATGCATATGTTGAAGCTTTGATCCCCAATGTGATAGTATTTGGAGGTGGAGCCTTTAGGAGGTAATTAGGTTTGGATGAGGTGATACAAGTGGAGCTCTCAGGATGAGGCTGGCATCCTTAGAAGAGTATGGAGATACAGAAGATTCTCCTCTCTCTCCACCATATAAGGAAACCAGGAAGAGGGCCTTCACCAGCATCTGGCCATGTTGGAACCCTGACCTCAAGTTTCTCAGCCTCCAGAACTGTAGGAAATTAATGTCTATTCTTTAAGCCACGCAGCCTGGGTCATTCTTAGAGCAGCTTGAACTGACTAAAGCAGCAACACAGATGGAAGTTATCACAATAAAATTATGAAGCAAAGATGTCTGCCATACAAAAGTGGTCTATACTTTTAAAAATTGCATAAAATCATTGAGAAAGTATTAATTATGTGCTAACATATCTAATGAAAGTTAAAAAAAGATAAAAATTAGTCTCTACTTACAGTGAATGCATATATTCAATACTACCACAACACCTTCATACAGTAATGTATTTGCATGCATTAACTTTTTGTTGTCTGGGATATGCTTAAATCTAATTCAGGCTACAGTCTATGAAGGTTATAGTCAATTCTGGCAAAACTGGAACAAATTTTAGAATATGTCAAGGTAACTATCTAAATGGACAGATATTCTAAAAATAATCAGTTAACTCTTATGGTATCACACAACATTCTTAATTCTTCAGGTCTAAAATTATGGTTGATTTTAATGATCTCAAAGTTTTTAATACAGAGAGGGAGATAAACTGTTCAAAACTAAATTGATCGCTTGATCTCTGGAAAGTGGAAAGTACCGAATCTCAAGTTCAACTGCTCAGCTCCTCAGCCCATCATTTAACAAATGTATCATGGATTTCAGGGGTGGTGACAGAACATCATCTAAATATATTTAACTAAAAAAATGAATCAGATTCTAAATAGTGCTGTCACTTAATCAGATTTAAAAGTTGCATTACAGACATGTGAAATTGTAGTACTGAATAATCTTAGAGATTACTTCGCTACTTTGGAAATTCCTATCTCAAAGATCTTAACATGGTTGCAGTTCTGAAATGACATTAAAATTGGATATTTTGTAAACATTACCAATTTTTTTTATCTGAATTCATCGTCATTTTTACAAAAACAAAGCACCTCCTCAAGATCTGCACCGAAAGCTAGAGAACATTGCTGAGGGAGATTTAAGTCCTAAATAACTGAAGGATTTTTTTAAAAAATTGTTTTTAATGTTTTATTTATTTCTGAGAGAGAGACAGCGTGAGCAGGGGAGGGTCAGAGAGAGAGGGAGACACATAATCTGAAACAGGCTTCAGGCTCTGAGCTAGCTGTCAGCACAGAGCCTGACGCTGGGCTGGAACCCATGAACCATGAGATCATGACCTGAGCTGAAGTCAGACACTTAACCGACTGAGCCAACCAGGTGCCTCATAAATAACTCAAGGATTAAATCAAGTATTTACACTGGTAGATTCAATATTGCTAAGATCTGAATTCTCAGTTTTAACTCTAGACTCAGCATAATACCAAAGGGTTGTGTGAGTGTGTATGGGTATGAATGTATGTGTGTGTGTATGAAACTAATAAGCTGATTCTCAAATTTGTATGGAACTGAAAGAAAACTAGAATAGTTAAGACAATGAAATGAAAAACAATCTGGAGAACTTGCACTATCACACACCAGAAATTTTTATAATGTGGCATTGGGACACATATAAAGAGATCAAGGAAACAACAGAGTCCAAAATAGACCCATGCACATGTGGTCTTCTTATTTACCACAAGGGTGCCAGTGTAATTCAGTGGGAAAAGGATTGTTTTTCCAATAAATGTTTCTGGGTCAACTGGATTTCCATATAGAAAAACTAGACCTTGATCCTTACCTCATACCATGCAGAGAAATTAGAGATGATATTAGACCTAAATGTGAAATGTAAAATAATAAAGGGCTACAGAAAGACATAAGATCTTCATGAACTTGGAGTAGTAAAGATTTCTTAAAGGGACACCAAAAGCACCAATTAGAAAAGATTGACAAACTAGGGGCGCCTGGGTGGCTTAGTCGGTTGGGCGTCCGACTTTCGCTTAGGTCATGATCTCGCGGTTCGTGGGTTCGAGCCCCGCGTCGGGCTCTGTGCTGACTGCCAGCTCAGAGCCTGGAGCCTGCTTCAGTCTGTGACTCCCTCTCTCTCTGACCCTCCCCTGCTCACGCTGTCTCTCTCTCTCTCTCTCTCTCTCCTAGAAATAAATAAAACATTGAAAAAAAAAGGAAAAAAAATCTTCACTGTTAAAAAAAAAAAAAAAGAAAAGATTGACAAACTGGAATTCATTAAAATTAAAATACTTATTAATCAAAGGACAACATTAAAAGAGTCAAAAGGAGCCACAGACTACTGCAATGTGTATATCCAGTAACATATCATAACCATAATAAACAAGAACTGTCACAAATCAAGAAGAAAAAGGCTAAAAACCCTATTTTGAAAATGCACAAAAAAATCTAAGCACTTCACAAAAGTGAAGATCCAAGTCCCCAATCTACATGTGAGAAGGTGCTCAATAACATCTGTAATCTAGTAATGCAAAGTAGGACCACAATGACATACAACTAAATGGCTAAAAGTTAAATAACTGACAGCACCAAGTTTTGATGAGAATGTGGAGTAAAAGGGCTCCCCCACATTGTTTGTGAGAGTGGAAATCAATGCAACCAGTTTAGAAAACTGGAAGTGTTCACTAAAGCTAAATACACATGAACACTATGACTTGGAAATTCAGTGGCCCAAGAAAAATGAGCACAAAAGATGAGTGTAAATATCTCTCTAAAAAGAGAATATTCATTTGTAGCATTACTCATAATAAGATAAAAATGAAAACAATCTAAATGTTCACTGACAAGGGAACAAATGAATAAATTGTGGTATACACCATGAAAAATTGTACAGTAATAAAAAAAGAATAAACTTCTGACACATGCAACAACTTGAATGCATCTCACAGATACATTATTAACTAAAAAGAATACCATTCCTAAAAGAATACAGGCTGTATAATCTCATTTATATGAAGTTCGAAAGATTGTACAACTAATCTACATCAGAGAACTGGTTACCTTGGTGGAATATCACCTGAAAGGAGATGGAGGAGAGCCTTCTGGAATCTTGGAAATGTTCTATAATTTGGTCTGAGTGGCAGTTACACAGATGTATAAATGTATATATAAATATTCACCGCACTGTGCATCTAAGATTTTTCTCTGTGTGTGGTACCTCATCAACATGAGGAAAACAGTGTGTCTCTAAGAAAATAAGCTAAAAATGATTCTTGCAAAATAAAACAAAACTGGAATTCTAATCAAATTTTCATAATGACTTTGAGTGACTATATGACTGTAATAAATAAGATTAACTTTAAGTTCTCCACAATGTATATAGGGAAAGCCCAACAGATGATTGACAAAACAAATCTCTAGATAGCAGAAAGGGAGTTTCTACTATGACACTTTCATCTTAAGGAGTCTGCTGGCCTACCACCAACTTGGAAACAGTACATGTCTGTCTTAAATTCTTCCAAAGACCTAACGAACATATGATGATGTCAAAGTAATAAACCTGTCACTTTGAAATGAATGGAATTCAACATTTCCAGCAATATTCATGAAAGTAATTCTCCACTATAATCTTAAGTTTATGAAAATCAAATATAGCTTCATGTATTTGGAATACGTGCTTTATTGTGAAAACATGAACAAAACAAAGGAAAACTAAATGTTAATTATTTGGGGGTCAGATTCAAGGTACCATCATCTGAATGCATGAGTCTTAGGGATCCATTGCATACAAATGGCAAAGCAGTGGATGTGGCTATCACAAGTTGGCTGTATTATTTTCTATAAATATTGACACATATATTTTAAAATAAAGTAAAGCACACTTTTTGAGTGAATTTGCATGTAACTTAAAGAACAACTTATAAGATCCAAATATCATCCCAACAGGCAGACAGAGGAGAAAATTATTGCAGCAGTGACACTGTAAAGGCTCTCTGGAGTGTTCCAAAAGTAATTACTACTAAAATTTCACCACAAAACATGCACTACGTGGGGACCCTTAATCGACAGATCTTTTGAAAAGCAACTGCAAAAGTTTTTGACAAATTTATGCTAAGATATTGTTAGTGATTATCAGACCCACTTTCCTCCTGACCTGGCTTAAAGGACCTGGGTAGCTCACAGGGTTGGAAGGATACCCATATCTAGGTCTGTTATGGGTAGATTATCTAGATTTTATCTTGATTATGTACCAAAAAATACATAATTTTTAAAAAAGATTTTACTCTTCTCTCTCTCTCTAAAAATTTGAATCCTGGGGACCTAAGAACAAATTCATGAGAAGTTAGACAATTTTGTCCCAGATAATCTAGTGAGTCAATGGCAAAGTTTAAATAAAACCATTTGCTATAAGAAATAGGTTCTTTTCTAAGAAGTTGGACAACTTCTTTTTCTCTATATTGAACACTGCTTCTTAAAACCACATTCTAAACAAAGTAAGAGTATCTATAATGCTCCATTCTTTAGTAGAAACGCATTTTGTTCAAGCTTTCAGTTTCAAGGGTGCTTTTAAAAAATCCTTTGTTCCCTTAACCTCCTAATCCTTATACTGTGTTCCTACCTGCTGGCTGAGCCTTTTATTATATTGCTAAGTATTCTAGTTGAGATTAATTCACATGTTTTTTGACACATATATTTCCTATCATTGTTCTCGTATTTATTTTCTATACTCATTCATACAAAAATCTTCAGTTTAACATAGAATGCACTGAAGACATGTTTAGTTCCTGCTTTTTCACTTTTTGTTTTCTTACTATTCACTGAAGGCATGTTGAATTACTTCTTTATCCTCTCAAACAACTAAGAAGCCTAGACCGGTGAAAACCTTTCTTTTAATTTTTCTTTTTTTTCAGCTGATTTAATACCTAAAATATTTGTGTTGCTGATGCTTATACTGAAAACAGAACAGTCACTCTCTGTGCCACAGAGGCCTCTGGCCTTTGGGAAAAGCCAGGAGGTGAGGTTATTACTTATGCACTACAAAGACTAAAAGAACAGTCAACATTGGAGGCATCATGAAAGATAAATATAAATACGTTCCACTACACTCTTTACATTGTGTTGAGGATTCTTAATATCACACTCTTTATATACTGCCTTACTGATGGCAAAGAAAGAAAATATATAATTTGTCTAGTGGAAATATAATTTATATTTTAACTTTGCTAAAGCACACATTTCCACACATTTGTATTTAAATAACAATGTATTGAGGGTATAATATCACATCACAATATTCACTTAACTGTCAATTATAGAAGTCATTAGGGAAGCATGTTACTCAAAGATATACGTTCAGAAGCCTCCTTGTTCACATTTCTGATACAAGTCCTCTAGGGCAAGGGTCGGCCAGCTCCCAAGAGTTCTCACGGGGCAGTATTTGGTGAATTTACTGGAGCCCAAGGTCTAGCCTTTGATCTCGCATAGTTAGAAATCAGATTTTGGTAACACAAGGAGCACAGATCCATTTCTCAGTAGTAAATGTGCCTTCACCTTCTCCTCCTCACTCACCTGATTATAGTCTCCTGTTCTTATTTCTGCCACATCTCAAACACGCTCCTGCCTTGGGACCTTGGTATATGCTGCTTTCCAGGTGTTCACATACCTCAGTCTCTCACAAACCTTATGTCTCTGCTTAAGTGTCCCTTCATGATGGCAGCCTTTCCTGCCTACCCTATACATATTGAACAACCTCTCCTCTCTTCAGATCATGTAAGATTGCAAAATATAGAAGGAAAACAAAACAGAATGACCATTAAATTTGAATGTCAGATAAATAACAAAGGTATTTTTAGTATAAGTATGCTCCATGCAATATTTGGAACATATACTAAAAAAAATTCATTATTTATCTGAACTTCAGACTTAACAGGGTGCCCTATATTTTATCTGGCAAACCTACTCACATGCTAATACTCAGTGAGGCCAGGTATGATGGTAGCTTGGATCAAAGAGGTGACAGTGAAGATGGAAAAAAAGGGAAGGAATTGAGATGCAAGACTCAACATGACATGATAAAGGAGTGAATACAGGGAGGAAGGAGAGTTGGTTTACTTAGATGTCTGGGTAAAAGTTTAGGTTTCTATAAATGAATTCCACTAGAGGAAGAAAAGATTTGTCAAGAAATAAATTAATCTGTGGAGGAAGAGAGGAGTTAGAAATGTTAAACTGGGGGCATCTGACACTTGATTTTGGCTCAGCTCATGATCTTGAAGTTCATGAGTTCAAACTCTGTACTATCAGCATGGAGCCTGGTTGGGAGTCAGTCTCTGTCTCTCTCTCTCTCTCTCTCTCTCTCTCTGTCTCTCTCTCTCTCTCCCCCTCTGTCTCTCTCTCCTCCCTCCTCCCCTGCCTGTCCACATTCTTTCTCTCTCTCTCTCACATAAATAAATGAACTTAAAAAAGAAATGTTAAGTTGGAGGTGCTAATAAGAAATTCAAATTGTTAAGTTATTGGTAGATAGTAAGAAACACAGGCAGGTAACTAAAAACAGAGGTCCAGTGTGTCAAGTAAATTTAGGAATGATTGAACATAAATCACATTTAAAGCCATGAGGACAGAATGAGATTATACATGGAATGAGTTGAGAAGATGGGAAAGGGCTGCCTCCTGAGAAATGGCAACATTTCTCTCTCCCATCCACTTTTCCTGCTTTATTTTTCCTATTTATTCATATCTTCAGAAGTACACGTTCAATACATTATGGAGCTATTGTTATCTGTAAAATCACAATTAAAATCTATCTAGTTGCATAGGTGTTCTATTTATCATTCTTCTAACATGCATTAAGGAAAATTGTTTTCTTTACTGTTAGTAACAAAACCTATAACACAGCATTTGGCTCAAGATTAGAGCTACTTTTTAGGAAGGTGAAAAGTAGCAATTTACCACAGAGAGAGAATTGGTTTGTTTTCTTTTCATAAAAAGAGCAAAGAAGAACCTTTAGGTGTTTCACACTTTTTCTAACAAGAGGCTAAAACAGACTTCCTATTGTACTGCGGGGGGAGAGAGGGTTGCAGTCCTTTTTATTTTATTGTTATGGATGGTCCTCAGGCTCCCTGTACATTTCCTACCTTGACAACACCTCTGATAAAGGATTAGAGAGTGTCCCAGGTTAGGGAAAAAACGCTGGTCAACAAATATAGGTAAAGATTGTTGGACCAGAATATAACAAAAATAATACGGAAAAGTGACCAAACAAGAAAAAGAAAGGAGAACACAGCTATTTTAACAGAAAAGTCACAAAAGAGCACAAAATCTTTATAGCTTCTTGTGGGTTTGTTGTTGTTGTTGTTGCTTTTAAAACAAAGCTGTTCCTCAAAAGAATACCTGGGTAGGAGCTATAATCCTTATTTATAATTGTGAAACTTTCCTCCACTTTAAAAACTTAGGAGTTACAAAGTATATCTGTGAGTTATTGGAACCATATTGAACACGAGGAATTCTTAAAAACTCAAAATAAAACTCTCCATATGATAGCATACTTTCTACTCTTGAGTTTAAGAGTGCAGTGTGTTTCAATTAATAAAAGCCAAATTTCAGAATAGCAGTTTTTCCTAAATAGTTTTAAAAGATACATGTGTATGGTCTAGGGCCCAAGTTTATAATCAATTCCATCTAGATACTCAACATGAAGTTTTCCAGTAAGTAAAAGAAATGACATTCTATCATCTCTCCTTTTATCAAGCCTGGTTTGTTTTTTGTTTTCTTTTGTTTTGGGGGATGCTTTTTTGCTGCTTTTCCTTATTCTGATTTTCTGTTTACTTTTTATGATAACTCAGTACCTGGCCTTAGACCAGATTTAGGAAAGTAGAAGAAAAAGAAGAAGCTTTAATTATTTGATACATAAACTTCTATGACAGCATAAAATTTAAGGAACTGATTAATGTAAGTTTTAAGATCTATACAACGTATATTTTTTATATGATTCTCTTTTCTTTAATATGATCCTCTTTTGACAACTGAACTGAAACTGTCACATTCAAATTACTTATCTGCAATATGAAAATATATAAATATGCCTCAACTCATAATCTCAATGTAATATTAAAACTGATAAAAGAACAAGAAGTAACTGAATTCTTAATGGCTTCATGATTTTAAAATTCAAGTTGTATTGAACCTTTCCATATTACTCTTGAATTCTATCTCAATAGAACAATATTCCAAGTATCATTAAACATACTAGAGAGTTAAAATAAAGCAATTAAAAGATTCAATTTATCCTTCGTATATTTAGGTTTAACAGTAGACTGTTGACAACTTCACAGACTCCAGAGTTGAAACCCTAGCCTCTCCCTCAGATTTGTTATATTTTATTTTTAGATGTAATCACTTCCCTCCGGTAAATGGTTAGTGACCACACGCACAGGTCTGCACATGAGGAAACTAAAAAGGGAACCTTGCACTGTGAATCAGAGACACAAGACACAAAAAGAGGCCCCTGTCAGGCCATGCCCAGCGTGTCATATTCTTCAATAATCCTTATGACAGTGCTGTGCAGACATTTTCAGTTACTGCAAGTGATACCTGAAGTTAAGCAATTGCCATGGCATGTTCAGCATGTGTTGCTTCAGGAGCACCTTCTATTAAACAACCTGATAAAAATCAACTCTTAATTTTTGTATGTATTAATTTCTTTCAGTGCTTCATGTTATCTGGATCTTGTTTAGAGTTCAGATTAATTTTGAATTCACACTCCTTAAGAAAATCTTTCAGAAAGATCAATTTGGTAAAGTTAATTGGTCCAGAATATATGCATTTCAGTAGTCCTACATCCAATAGAACCTGATTAAAGAATTGCAATACCATGAGGCATTTGGGTGGTTCAGTCAGTTAAGCATCCAACTTCAGATCAGGTCATGATCTCTCGGTTTGTGAGTTCAAGCCCTGAAATGGACTCTGTGCTGACAGCTCAGAACCTGAGCCTGCTTCAGATTCCGTGTCTCCCTCTCTCTCTGCTCTAATCCCTGCTTGTGTGCACTCTCTCTCTCTCTGTCTCTCTCAAAAATAAATAAACATTAAAAAAAATAAAAAGAAATGCAATACCAAAGCTGTAAAAGCAAAACATTCAGGGGAATCCCAAACTGGGGAAGTTTCAGTAGTGCAAAATGATTAAGTTCTAGAGATCTGCTGCACAACATTGTGCCTATAATTAATAACACCGAATTATACACTTAGATATTTCTTAAGAGGGTGGATATGTTGTCTTTCTTCTACAATTTTTTAAGTTAAAAAAGTTACTAAAGGCAAAAATAACAAAAAATAAAATAAAATGAAAAGAATCTAGTAGGTAAGATCCAAGATAACCAGCTAAGAAAGAAAAAGAAAAAAGACAAAAACGTCAGTTAACTGTCCCAAAGGTAAGGGTTTCTACAAGTGTTTTCCTTAGATATACCATACTAGATTCACCTGGGGAGTTTGTTAAAGTTATTAATTGCTGAATCCCACCCCAGCCGGTTCTGCATAATGGCAATCTCAGAATGGGATTTAGGAGTCAATACCCCAGATGATTCTTGCTCAAACCTAAATAGGAAATCCATTTATTGTAGATTCTTCAAATCGTTACTAGTGTAAAGAGTTATTTATTATGCACTAGCATGTCCCTAAAAACTGTGTCCATCTCAACCAAAAATTCATTTTCCTTTCTTTTTTTTTAAATTTTTTTTATGTTTATTTATTTTTGAAGAGAGAGGAGAAAGAGAGAGCGCGTGCGCACACGAGCATGGGAGGGGCAGAAAGAGAGGGAGATACAGAATCCAAAGCAGTCTCCAGGCTCTGAGCTGTCAGCACAGAGCCTGATGCAAGGCTCAAACTCACAAACCATGAGATCATGGCCTGAGCTGAAGTCGGACGCCTAACCGACTACTTACCCAGGCGCCCCTCATTTTCCTTTCTAACCAAAAAAGTCCTATCCTCTCCTTTTAAGTTGCAAATCACATTACCTACTAATGCTTCTTAAAAGGAGGGGACATACAAAATGACTAAAATTAACAACTCAGGCAATGACAGATGTTGGTGAGGATGCAGAGAAAGAGGAACCCTTTTGCACTGCCAGTAGGAATGCAAACTGGTACAGCCACTCTGGAAAACAGTATGGAGGTTCCTCAAAAAATGAAAAATAGAACTACTCTGCGACTCAGCAATTTCACTACCAGGTATTTATCCAAAGGTTACAGGAGTGCTATTCAAAGGGTCACATGCACTCCAGTGTAAACACTAATATTGATTGCAGCACTATCAACAATAGCCAAAGTATGGAAGGAGCCCAAATGAGTGAATAAAGAAGATGTGTACACACACGTGTGTGTGTGTGTGTGTGTGTGTGTGTGTGTATACAATGGAATATTACTCAGCAATCAAAAAGAATGGAATCTTGCCATTAGCAATAATATGGATAGACCTAGAGTGTATTGTGTTAAGCAAAATTAATCAGAGAAAGACAAAGATCATATGACCTCACTCACATGTGAAATTTAAGATACAAAACAAATGAACATAAGAAAAGGTAAGCAAAAATAATATAAAAACAGTGAGGGGAACAAAACATAAGAGACTCAAATACAGGGGCGCCTGGGTGGCCCAGTCGGTTAAGTGTCTGACTTCAGCTCAGGTCATGATCTCACGGTTCATGGGTTCGAGCCCCGCGTCGGGCTCTGTGCTGACAGCTCAGAGCCTTGAGCCTGCTTTGGATTCTGTGTCTCCCTCTCTCTCTGACCCTCCCTTGCTCACAGTCTCACTCTCTCTCAGAAATAAATAAAACATAAAAAAAATTTTTTAAGAAAGAGACTCAAATACAAAGAACAAAGTGAGGGTTGCTGGAGGGGTTGTGGGTTAAGGGATGGGCTAAATAGGCAAGGGGTATTAAGGAAGGCACTTGTTGAGATGAGCACTAGGTGTTGTATGTAGGGGATGAATCACTGGAATCTACTCCTGAAATCATTATTGCACTATATGCTAACTAAGTTGGATGTAAATTTTTTTAAAAAGGAGGGAACATAAATAAATTAGGAGTAGCAACATTATTAGAATGAACTCCCCTGGTCCTATGGACTTTCTTTTGCCATAAGTCACTTCTGATTCATTTCTTACCGAGGAAAGAAAGTGTTTTCCCCCCAAAAAGTATGACAGCCTCAGGATTTCATTGATACAGTGGTAGAATATTCAAACCTTCATGTGGATTATTAGGAAATGTACTTCCTGCCAAATTAATATAAAAATCACAAAGACTTCCATAACACTGAGAGACTAAGACTTGTTATACCTTAGGTAGTTTTTATTTTATGTGTGTTTCAAACTCAAATATCTCTACTAGAGTGTCTTTTTACCTGTTTAGCAAGTCTTATTAAAGATATATTCAAAAGAAGAGGCACAATAAGACTCACAGTTTCAGATTACATCATCATATGTGACCATGATCAGAATACATCATATGTGATCCTTTGCACAGGAGAGTGGGACATTTCTCTTTGCCTAGCAAAGAGTGTGTCTAATTTGACCTAGGAATATATTTAAATCAGTAATTTACACATACTCAAAGTTCAAGAAAATTTTTCCAAATTAGGTACATAATCATTTTTAAAAATCAGAGATGAGAGTAAATGTTTCAAACTGCCCTCAAGCCCTTTGGAAATATTTATAAAGTTGGTAATTAAATAACTGTAAATAAACATTATCTATTTAGTGCAAAAAGTGCTCTAACAACTGTTCATCTTTGTACGTTTCATCTGAGATACTATAAAACTTACTTAAACTAAATTGCCTTTTATATCTCCTATTCTATTTTTCACTTTTCTCTAATTAAGATTAGACATCTCCCTGGTTAATACTAATTAGTGACAGACTTAAGTACTCCTAACTTATGACAAAGGGAAAAAGGAGACAAATACAAACAGAGAAGCCCATACATATATTTATATTTGTAAAAATCAATGAGAGAAAGGAAAGGCTATTTAGACATAATATAATATGATATGCATATGGGAAACCTAGGTGATTTTAGACATTCTCAATGTGCAACATTATAAGTCAGTGGGAAAAAGAATGAATTATTTATTTTGTACTAGTAGATTTAATCTATGGCCTCCTTAACCCCAACAATTTATTTTGATGATTTTTAAAAATAACTTGAAGATTATAAATAACATTTGGTGACTGGACAAAAGAGATGGCCTGGATACCTGACTTGTCCCTGACGGTCACGGAAGTGGAAGCAGGAAGCAGAAGCATTGCCACCCAGAGCCAAAGTTTCCAAGAGCCAGCGTGCCTCATTGTGCCTCGAAACCATGTGAACAAGTGGCCGCAGGTCTGCAACAAAATAAAATACTGGAATTGAGCTTACAGTCCCTTTCATCATCATCTCTAGAAAATCCTCATCACCAAAGAGAACGCACTAGATTTTTACATTACATAGAATAATATAATTAGGTATGATTATATGTAGTTATACATAATTTATCAATACATACCTTAATGTGTATGAAAAAGCTCTAAAAATATTTTCAGAATTGTTCCTAATTATCAATGTTCACACAGCTTCTTATAACTTAAATTTTCTCTTCTTTTTTCTTTTTAAAATTATTTCATGTTTTATTTATTTTTGAGAGAGAGAGAGAGACAGCATGAGCTGGGGAGGGTCAGAGAGAGGGAGACATAGAATCTGAAGACAGGCTCCAGGCTCTGAGCTAGCTGTCAGCACAGGGTCCACCGCAGGGCTTGAACCCACGAACCGTGAGATCATGACCTGAGCTGAAGTCAGACAGTTAACCAACTGAGCCACTCAGAATTTGAGGCACCCCAAATTTTCTATTCTTTTTAAAGCTATACCACTTAAAATGATTTTCTCATATACATATTTAGAAACATATATATATACTTCTAAATATATACACACACTAATATATATACACACACATACACACACAGACACACACATATATGTATCTTTGTGTGTGTGTGTGTGTGTGTGTGTGTGTGTGTGTGTATGTGTATATTTCTAAATCCTGGTAAAATACACCTAACATAAAATCCAAAATCTTCATCACTTTCAAGTGGTATTAAGTACCTTCATATTATTGCATAATCATTTCTATCATCCATAACTTTTCTTCTTGCAAAACTGAGACTCTATAACTACTGAACATTAATTCCCCATTTCTCCCTCCCCCAACCCCTGGAAACCACCACTCTACTTTTTGACCCTATGAATTTGACTACTCTGGGTACCTCATATAAGTGGATTCATACAGTATTTATCCCTTGGTGACTTCATTTCACTTAGCATAATGTCCTTAAAGTTCATTCATGTTGAACCAGGTGTCAGAATTTCCTTCCTTTTTATTTTTTTTAAGTTTATTTATTTATTTTGAGAGGGATTAGGGGGGAGAGAGAGAATCCTAAGCAGGCTCTGCTCAGCTTGGAGCCAACAAAGACTAGATCCCACAATAGCAGGATCATTACCTGAGCTGATATCAAGAGTCCAATGGTTAACAGACAGCCACCCAGGAGACCCCAGGATTTTCTACCTTTTTTAAAGCTGAATAATATTGCACTGTATGTATATACCATGTTTTGTTTATCCATTCATCCCCTGATGGAACGTGGGCTGCTCCTGCCTTTCAACTAATGTGAATAATGCTACTATGAACATGAATGTACAAATACCTGTCCAAGTCCCTGTTTTAATTCTTTTTGGTACATACCCAGAAATGGAATTCCTGGATCATAGGATAATTCTGTTTTTAATCTTCTGAGGAACCAACATACTATTTGCCATAGCAGCTGCACCATTTGTATTCCCACAAACAATACACAGCAGTTCCAAATTCTCTATACCCTCATCAACATTATTTTTTTTAATAGCAACCATCCTAATGTGTGTGAGATGGTATCTCATTGTGTTTTTTATTTTCATTTCCCTAAGGATTAGTGATGTTGAAGATCTTTTCATATGCTTATTATCCATTTGCATATATTCTTTGAAGAAATGCCTATTTAAATCTTTCCCCATTTTATAATCTGTTTTTCTGTTGTTGAGTTGTAGGAGTTCTTTATATATTCTAGATATTAGTCCCTTTTAAGACATATGATTTGCAAATATTTTCCTCCTTTTTGTGGGTTACTTCTTCACTCTCTTGATTGTTTCCTTTGCTACAAAGAAGTTTACTTTTATGTCGTCCAATTTACCTATTGTTCTTGTCACCTGTTCTTTTGGTGTCATCTACAATGGATTTCTATTTTTAGAATATAATCTTATTATTCACAATTCTATTTTCTCTTCTGAATATTATTGTTACATATTTTGTCTTAACTGATACTATATTTTCTATAAACATAACTATGTTGTTACTGGGAGGAATAATCACTGCTACTGGAGTGATTACTATTCATACCATGTAAAAGCAATCTTTCCTTATGTTTAAAGAGAAAAATGGATGTATATAATGCCTGCCTCACCTGAGCCACTACTGGTATCACATTTAACATTAACATTAACATCATTTGTTTTTCCAAATATAAACTACTACTTTATAGGTATTACAGTAAATTATTTAGTAAACAGAATCTCTATAATGGAAAATTTAAATATTATGTAAACTAATTTTACAGTAAAATAAGTAACATAAAAAACTGTAAGTAAAAATATAATGACTCCATATTTTTAACAATTGCAGTATTATTAGAATAGCTATTCTAAGACTTCTAAAAATGCAAATAATCTTGAATCATTTATTTGCCATCATTCAAATTGTACTCAAGAGTCAAAAATAAAAGAATTCATCACACCAATGTCTAAATGTTGTCAGTACACTTTCTAGAAAAAAACTAAAGCCATCATTTTTAGTATTCTGCATGTGCCAAATACTCTAAGATCAGCACTTCAAAATTAATTCAAGATTTTAGATATTTCTGGATGAATAGCTAGAAGTAGTAATTGCAATACTAAAATTGTATGTATGGTTCTAAATATCAAACAGCTGGTTTTATGCCTTATTTCTTTTGAGCTCTTTCATCTAGATATAGTCTTAATCCTCATATGACTTTGCAAACTTATCGTAACTATTATTTCAGTTAGTAACTGTTAAAGCAATTAAATCTATTTCAAGTAAATGAACTCAAAAATATTAAATTATCAGAGATCCTTGATTGTTTCATTTTTAACCATGATTTTTTTTAATCTTCTAGACATTTTCTATTACTTAAAGGGATTTCAATTACTAAAACACAGACAAGAAAAAAAGGAAATTTTACACTATTATAGTCATTAAATATTCAATAAAAAATTACCATGAAAATAATCTTAAGGTACAGATGGATTAAATCAGAAAATTTTACCAAATATTTAAGCAGGAATTACCACTGACCTTTCATTTAAAAATATTTTCAGAGAGTAGAAAACAAGAACACAGGTAAATCATTAAGTCAGCAAAATCATTACACTACACTCGACAATGATATTATAAGAAAGAGAAAATTACTGGCAAATCTCTCTTGAACACAGATGCGTAATGGTCCAGAAAATTTTAGTACAGTAGAGGAGAACATCAACAAAACAAAAAGGCAACCTACTGAAAGGGAGAAGATATTTGAAATGATATATCTGATAAGGAGTTAATATCCAAAATATATAAAGAAGTTACACAAGTCAACACCAAAAAAAAAAAAATATGATTTAAAAAATGGGATAAGGATCAGAATAGACATTTTTCCTAAGTGACTTCTATTAGTTGATAAATTAGCAGTGTAGTATAGAGATTAAAACATGGCTTCATGTTTGGGCTTTGCCACTTATGAACAAGTTATGTAATTTCACTAAGCCTTCATTTATTTACCTGAAAACTGATAATAACACTAAAAATAAGTTATCTAACAACTGGGAAAAGTATAGTAGAGGTCCTTGAACATATTAAGTCTTCATATAAATTATCTGCTATTATAATTGTTTGCTCTACGTATTATAAATTACAATAAGTAAAAATTTGGGGTGCCTGTATGGCTCAGTTAGTTAAGCGTCTGACTCTTGATTTCAGCTCAGGTCATGATCAAGGCCTGAGCGGGGAGCCTGCTTCAGCTTCTCTCTCTCCCTCTCTCTGGGCCCCTCCTCCGCTTACGCAAATGTGCACTCTTTCTCATAAAATTAATTAATTGGTAAAAATTTAGTTATCTCCTCAGCCTGAGGTTGATAATGATATTCCAACAATGGGAAAGTGTCAAAGCATCCTCGAAATCTATGTTCATTGAAGCTTTATTCCCTCCTAAAGCAACAAAGAACCAGAGAGCTATATACCCATTGTCATTCCATCTTCTATTGAAATGCCTTTCACCAAGTTCAGCAAGAATTTGAGAGAAGAATCCTTTGGGCTCCCATTTAATTCAAATCTTGGTGGTACTTCCTATAGATGACCACTCCCTTCTTGAAATCTTCATTCTCATTGTTTATCCCAGACATCACACTCTGGGATTTCTCTCTAAATCCCTTCTCAGATCTTTACCTGATTTCTTAATCCTGGGATCTGTGGGCCCTCCTTACCCTCTCTTTATAATGTCTCTTTAGGTAATCTCACCATTTCTTGGCTTTAAACAGTACCTGTCAGATGAATTTAGAATTTATATCCCCAATCCAATCTTCTCTGAACATTAGATAGTATAGCCAGCTGCCTAGTCTATATTTCCTCTTAGATGGTGCACAAGAAACCTATAATTTAATGTGTCCAAGTTAAATGCTTGATTATTTTTTTAAATTCTTTTAATGTTTTATTTATTTCTGAGAGAGAGAGAGAGAGAAAGAGAGAGAGAGACAGCGTGAGCAGGGGAGGGTCAGAGAGAGAGGGAGATACAAAACAGGCTCTGAGCAGGCTCCAGGCTCTGAGCTGGCTGTCAGCACAGAGCCTGACATGGGCCCTGAACCCACGAATCGTGAGATTATGACCTGAGCCAAAGTCGGATTTCAACGGACTGAGCCACCCTGGTGCCCCAAATGCTTGATTCTTAACCACAACTTATTCCTCTCGTGCTCTTCCCAGTCTCAATTAAGTGCCAATCAATAAATGCTCAAACCAGGAACTCAAGCATCACACTGATGCTTCTGTCTTCTCTATCTCCCACATCTAATCAGCAAGTCATATCAGTATTACCCTATTCCTATCTCAAACCTATTCACTGCTCTCCATTCCTCTGTCATAATCCTAGTTCAGGTTACCCTGGTCTAGATTCCTCAACAACTTCCTAACTCATTTTCCTTCAAATCTGCTATCAGCCTCTGACCAAATTCATTCACTACATAACACAGGAGAGATTTTCTTAAAATAAAAATTGAATCACGTCACGCCTCTGCTTTAACCCTTTAATGGCTTCCCATTGTACTTCACCTGTAATCCAAAAGCCTTTCTATGGCCTAGAAGTCCTAAGTAATTTAGCTCCTACTCTCCTCTCCAGCTTTATTTGGTACTGTCCTCTTCACTGGTGTCCTATTCCTCAAATTCCCATGCTCTTTCCAACCTCAGGACTTTTGTGCATGCTGTTTCCTCAACCTGGATCACACTGGGTCCGGTTCATCCTACACCTCTCAAAGTAAATGTTACTCTCAAAGTAAATGTTACTGTGTGATAGAGCTCTTACCTGACAGGTAAGTGTCCTCACCCCATTATTCTCTAGCTCGGACTATTTTGTCTGTGGACATATGTTTATTGCCCCCACACAACTCCACTCTCCCTTGAAGGCAGAGACTAGGTTCATTTTGTCCATCACCTTATCCTCAGCAGCTAACAAGTATCTGTAAAAGCAGGGGCTCAATAAATATTCTTTGAATTAAAATAAGTAAGAGACTGCCAATTTCCATATCTTGAGATATAGTAAAACATACTTATCTTTGAATCTGCAGTGATGATAATTCAATCTTTTATAATTCATCAGACACTTCAAGATCTTATAATATTTCAAGGATTACGATGAACATAATATCTATTTGCACATTTATCCTTAATTTTTCTCTGTTTAAGCTTTTTATTTTAATTCCAGTATAGTTAACATACTGTGTTCTAGTAGTTTCAGGTGTACATCTCTTTGCACATTTTAAAACATGTTTACTAGTGGAGATTTCTATTGTTTTGATCCTGATTAAATACAGATGTACCCCACTCCACTAGGAACATTTGGAAAAAAAAAAAAAAAAAACCTGATAAAGGTCTCAAAATAAATCCTGTATATGTTAAAAAAAACAAAACAAAACACCTTTTTCCAGATCCTTAACCTCTGCTTCAGGCAGTGGCAGGGTGGGAAAAACCTCCCTCGGGGTCTTTCTGGACCTCTCCACCAGATCCTTCTCACTGGCCCCAAAGCCCGCTGTTCTCAGGCTGCTAATTGCTATTCTGGACCCACCTCCAGCACCTTCCAAGAATTCTCAATTCTGAGCTTTGAAGTCCACAACATCCTCCATCATCAAAATTTCCCCATTTTCTATTTTGTCTCCTCAGCTAGATGACCATCTAGATTGTTTGATAAACATATCAAACTGGCTTAGGCCAGTGTTGTCACAATTTAATGCGTTGCTTTTCCTAGGCAAGATTTAAATGTTAACACAGACCTTCAATGCTTTCCCAATGGACTGACCAATGAAGAGCCTCGGAATAATATATGTGGCTGTTGAGTTTACTAAAGGCCTTCAAATCACTTTTTTCAAAACTTGTACAAAGATATCTCATGATACATTTTAAGAAGAACGTGGGGAATATTGGTTACACATGCTCTTATTTTCTGAAGCAGAATTTCTTTTATGTGTTTTTTGTTGTTTTTTTTTTGAGAGGCAGGCATGTCTTGCCTTAACACCAGCACATTATAGGATAAGAGATCCATATATCATATGTGTGAATGTATGAAAGTTAAAAATAAAGCTAATAAGACTAAGAAGAAATATCTTTTATCCTTTTATCTTGGCAAGTATACACAAAGTATTTCACAAAGACTTGAAAGCCCAAGTCAACTTTAGAATTGAATACAGTAGGCTACAAGGGATAAACTAGACTCTGGGCTGGACCAATGCTCTTCTCTCGTTTTTTTTCCATTCCTAGCTTGGTCTACACCATGAGGAGCATCACCCACACGTATGGGAATATATCAATAAGTCTAAGCTCTGTCAATAACACCTACAAGCAGTCAATCCTTGATACCTGCTTGGGCCTAGGGAGTGTTCCCACCAGTGACTTGGTCTTCCCCTGGAAAGATGAACCCAAGGAAGAGGTCTACCAGGTCTTATAAGAGGACTAAGGGTCCTTTGATCAGGGAATTTCAGGATCCTGGGTGCCCAAAGCCTCATCCAGCAGCTTGAGCTTTGTGTGGATAGGTCCCCTTACACCTGTGGACTGCTAACCCTGAGAGCAGAAGCACATCCAGAGCAAGGCCACATAAGAGCCTTCCAAAATGTAAGGCCCAGAGCAGGAACCTTGTTTCCTGGGCCTAAGGGTGGTACAGAAGACAAGTATCAGGTCCTCATTCTACAGGTATGAAACATTAAAGCTCATAAGGAAGACCTGAGACTCAAGTCCAGCTCTTCTTGACTAAGTAGCCAGTGCTGTTGCACCATGATGTTTACTATCAGGATGTGGGACAGACCTACAACATCCCTATATACTTCCTTTAAATATTCAGCTATTCTTTTTCCAGATGCTAGCCTGATTCTGGGGGTGTCTGAGTGGCTCAGTTGGCCGAATGACCAACTCTTGGTTTCAGCTCAGGTCATGATCTCATAGTACGTGAGTTCAAGCCCCTCATCGGGCTCCACACTGGTGGTATGGAGCCTGCTTGGGATTCTCTCTTTCCTTCTCCTTTTACCCCTGCCCTGCTTGTTTTCTCTGTCTCTCTTTCAAAATAAATAAATAAACTTAAAAAAAAAAAAAGATGCTAGCTAGATCCAGACTGTAGTTCTTTCCCAGCACTACAAAGTACCAAAGGTATAACTGAGTATTCCCAGTACTGCCAGTCTTGAGCAGACAACAGTGCTGGAGCTGATGAACCCTCTAAGATCATCCAGATGGCCCTATCTATAACCTATTTCTCAATACCATGACAACAAAGAGATAAAGACTGACTGAAGGTCTGGTTATGACCTCAACTTCTAACCCATTATTCTCACCATCCTTGCCCAACTGGAATAGTTTTGGATATGGTTTGGGATAAGACAATTTAAAAAGGAAAGTCACTGTCCCTTAAATTTCCATTATCCAGCTCTTGAAAACCTATAAGGCAACTACCAAACTGAAAATATTTTAGTTAGGACATGGATTTTTTTTAATGTTTACATATTTTTGAGAGAATGCAACCGAGGCAGTGGCACAGAGAAGGGGACAGAGGATCCAAAATGAGTTCTGTGCTGACAGCAGTGAGCCCGATGTGGGGAGCTCGAACTCCTGAACTGTGAGATCATGACCTGAGCTGAAGTTGGACACTCAATTGACTAAGTCACCCAGGTGCCCCCAGACATGGATTTTAAAAAATTCCTTATCAATCTAGACTCATGTACAGAGAGCACAGATAGAGCACAGATAGAGTACAGTGGAAAACCTTAATCTTTCATTTCATCCATACAATGAGGTTCCTACTATGTGCCATGGGAGATACAGGAGTCACTGGGGATATAGCAGTGAGCTAAATAGGGGAAGTCCTTGGTGTCACTCTGGTAAGGGAGACCAATAATAAACAAACATACACATTATCTTTGAGAGACAGACACTAGGAAATAAAGGAAAGCAGAGTACATAGGACAATGAAAAAGTAGGCTTGCTGGATAAGACGGTCAGGGGCTTCTCAGCACAAGCCTTTGAGTAAACCAAACCAAATCAGCCTACAGAACATGAATCATTTTATAATGCTCATTCTGCATCTCTGAAATTTGGTATTAGGTAAAGAGTCAGAGTGTTAGAGTTAAGACAGAAATAGAAAATAACATGGAAAAGACAAGTGAAAGAAGAAAATGGAGAAAATAGAAAAGAGTACTGATTCACTTTACGTAGGCTGTTAAATGAGCAACACCACATTTCAACTTTCAAAAAAGTAAGTTTGATTTGTTAAATGACTAAATCCACTTTTTTAGAGCATTACAAAAAGTAATGCTGGGTGAGTAGGCATTCTTAAATCAAACCTCTTGACTACCCTCCAATATGCCTGTACATAACTCCAAGAAAATCTGGCCATAGTGTTATGAAGTCACAGATCTTGTAAATAAGCAAAAACAACAGGTGTAAACACATCTGTTCTTTTACCAGTCTTTAGAATCTATCTTTAGTGAAGCTACAGCAGAATCTATCAACTATTAGAGAAAAATGTCTTTTCAAGACATGCCTATAGAATTAAATTCCAAGCCAATAACAGGACCCAAAAAAAATCTCAACATTTTAGGACTAGATTTATATTTAACTTAATAACCGAAGTTAAACATTTCAAAATCCTGTTTAATACTTTCTTTACCCCTCTCATATCAAATCTCTATCAAGTCTATCAAATCTACTTTTAAGAAGTTCCTTTGAATCCATACCAACTTCTTCATTCTCACAAAAACTGATTTACTTCATATCCTTACCATTTCTCATCTGTAAAAAGTAGGAGACTACTAACTAGATTCCTCTCCTTCAGTCTCATTCCCCTTGATTCTATCTGTTTACTGCTCAGGAATTCTATTTCTATAACAGATCTAATCACTTTAGTGCTCTGCTTTTTTCAAGTCTCCTGGTGCTTTTTCATTGGCCATTCCTAAGGGAACCACTCAAGGCTCTCTCACCACTAGTGGTGTCCTCAACTGACCTGACCAGTCTCATGGCCTGTTACCTCCTTCTAAACAAACTCCACTCCGTCAAATCCTTCACAATTCCCCCAAATGTGCCAGGCTCCTACACATGGCTGTTGGTATGCCTTTCCAATTCTTTGCAACTGGTGATCATTTACTATATCTTCCACATGCAATTCAAATACCATCTCCTCTATGAAGTCTGCAGGAATCATCACAGAGTTCATTTATTCACTGCCTTGCAATCTAATAGAACTCAGTCCCCACCTCTGCTTCAGCATGGTCTATACTGCACTTTAATAGCTTGTGTACATTTGTCCCTCCCTGTACTGAATATCTTATAGGAAAAAAGTATCTTATCATTTGTGTTTTGTTCAAACATTAAATGATTTAACACTGGCATTTAGTAGGTACTCGATCAATTTGTAGGAAGAATACAGTCTAAGGCAGTATGTTCCAAAATCAGACATATTAAAGGTTCAATCTGTTAAGTAATATTTACAGATATGAACTCAACATTTACTGAAAGATAAGAGGTGGAGAATTACAGAGACAGGTAAAAAAATTGATAAGAAAGCTCAGTGAACATAACGCAGTTTTTTAATGAGACTCACAAAACGTACTACTGAATTTCTCTTCCTTCACAGAAAATATATTTCCTGGTTCTTAATGTTTATAATCTTCTAAAGCTGATCAACTCTATCACATTTTCTCAAAGTTCTATGTTATTTTTCCTGACACTTCAAAACTAGCACCTACTTCCCAGAGGGCCACCAAACTCAGGTTCCCTTTAAACATGCTTAACTGATTCTCTTCTTCCTCAACAACTTGTTTGGTTAATTGATACACTTCTTCAGAGAAGAATGTCATTCAGAATGTCATTGTCTCTATCAACTTTTCTGATACCATTCTCAACTTCTACCATTATGATTGACCTACATTTTTTTGGATATCAATTCTTTAGCTCTGTTTCCACAGATATAGCTATATCAACGATCCAACGCCACTTAAAATTTCAAATTAGCATATATATTTCCTTATCTATCAAGCTTTCCTAATTTTTCCATTTGAAGTGCTTTATGATCTAATAATCTTACAATCTCATGATTCCTTTTGATTTCTCTCAAAGATGCATCAGAGACCCTTTGGGCTTCACATATATCCTAGTATTCCACTCTCGCATTCGCCATCTTTCTATCAATTTCCAAAGTCAATATGTAACTTCCTCACCTGATTATCTCGCTACTGGCCTACAAAATAATGCCCCAAAGAGCCCCTTGCCTTTCAGCTTCTTCTTTCCAGTCTCTCCCTGGCAAAGGCTATTTGCTCTCCCCATCTCCGGTTTCATCCCAGCTTGGATTCTGTCTTACTGGGCACATGACTGCTCGCTCCCACCTCTAAGCCTTCACACATGCCATTCCTTGTGGCTGGAATGCCCTCTCTCTTGCTCTCCTCTGTTATGCCTCTTTATTCTCTGTCTCTTTAAGATATATGACCTTAAAGGCAGCCTGCCCTGAATAATCCACCCCAATCCCATTCATTCTTTTTTTTTTTTCCAATATCCTTTCCAGGTTATATATTAGCATCTCTCTCTAGCTCTGCTAGTTTGTATTCTTACTAATTTTTCATTTTCCACTTGAATTTGTATTTATGATGCCAATTAGCCCTACAACTATGGTTTCTCTCTCTATATCTTCTCTTGCTTCTAAAACCATCCATTGTCTGTACCCATTGGGTGTTTCTGCCCGCTGCAAAAAATGAACTATGATTTCAGCAAGAGAGATTAAACAGAAGGACCATAAAGTAGATGGAAATTTCCCATTTTTGGAGAATACCATGGGCTTCCATCTGTTTTAGATGATTTCCTTGGACGACAATGATTCTGATACAGAGATAACGTCCCAACTGTGATAATAATCACATATGCTTTTCTTTCACATTTTTGCTTTTTCTCTGGCCTTTTCACATCAGGTTCAGGCTCACTCCGCTGCTCTATCACCACACCTCCTCCCTCCTTTCCCAGGAAACCCCACTCAGATTCCTTACCAGTTTGAGAGATCAGGCCGGACAAAACCTCGTGGAAGCACCTGCCAGTCACTTTCTCCATTTTCTATCCCCTAGAGACAGAATTAAATTTTCCATCCCGGGGGATCACCTTCTTTTCTGTCCTGAAGATATATTCCCAAAGAACCCTGTCAACCCCCCTCAGGAAGAGATTTTTTAGGTACGTTTTGCACCATTTGAACAACTAAACATCTCAGTTTCTCCTTGGCAGGCACATACCAAAAATCTCTACTTACCGTCCTACTACAGCTCTCTCCTCACACACCAGCAAGGAGATGCGAAGACTACATATTTGATAAAAGGGGGGGGGGGGTTGTTTTGTTGTTTGTTTGTTTTTAATCTCTTTAAAAATGGCAGTGCTGCTTGGTTAGGATTGAGAATAATAAGTGCCCTTGCTCTCTCATTTTTTGTTGGGTGGGGGTAAGGAGAGATGTTGGAGTGGTTTTATTTCATCCCCTTCATTATGAAGCAGATATAAAGCCGTCCTGAGCGTCCCAACCATCCTGCCACCTTGTTTCTCCTCAGACTTCCCCTCCAAGCGGTCTTGGAATTGTGGATGGAAGGAGGCAGCACCGCTCTTTCCTTCACCCTTGCGCTCCTCAACCTCAAGCTGGGGCTCATCATCGCTCACTGCTGCCATTCCTGATGGTTCCATTAAAACTCTGCGCATTCTCGAGGTTCTGGGTTCTCTTTTTGATCCCCAGCCCACTGTCCCTCTGGCAATGAGTTCTGGTACCCTGTCCCTCTCCCTTTCCCCACCTCTCCTAGCCTCTGGGGCTCCCGCAACCTGGCCAGCCCCCCGCCGACCCGCCTGCTCCCTCCTCCCCTCCCTCACCCTTCAAGGGGCAGGTTTCGCTTACACGCCCGCCTGCTCAGAATGAACGAGCGTGTCCGGCGGCCGCGGCGCGCTTGGTTCCGGGCCAACAAACTTCGTCGGGACCCTGCAGTGCCTCGCGGGCTGCGCGGCGCCGCCTCCCTCCTCACGGCCGCGCTGGCGTCGGCGCCGGCGCGCTGACGGCGGCGGCCGCTGGATCTCGCAGCTAAGGCGGCGGCGGCGGGGGCCGCGTTCTCCGCGCGCCGGGACCTGGACGTTCCCGCGGCGGCGACGGCGGGGACGGCGGCGGCGCTCGGTCGGGCCGCGCTGCGCATGCTGCAGGGTAATTAAGGAGCAGTACCGGACGCCTGGAGGCTGGCCGGGGCTGGGGGAGGCCCTAGTCCGGGGGTCCCCGCCCGCGCAGCCCCTCGAAGCAGCACTTGGGAGAAATACCCGCATGTCAGAATAAGTAACCCCCGGCCGGAGAACGAGGCGCCGGAACCTCGCGTCTGCTAGTTTACACCCCTTAACCGTCTCCTCGCTTCAGTGGGTAACGTCTCTAGACGTAGACCAAAAAATACGATCTAACGGCATGCATTTATATTGAGTTTATTTGTTTTGTGCATTTAACCCCATGGATATTTTTCTTCTGTCTTTGATGTCTGTTCTCACCCGTATCAGCGGTGCTGGTAGCTCTCCTTTACAAACACACGTAGCCAGAAAAATCACCTAGAACTAAACTATAAGGCATAACGCCTGCATTATGTGATCATCTGAGCACAAACTACGTTATTATATATAGCATATTAAAGTGGCCATAGCGTGCCAACCGTTTTTGGTCCCATCATTAAGCCACCTATGGGAATGCGTAATTGCAGGTGTGCATTATTTATCCACCAAAACATATTTACATGTGTAGCCCAGTTTTTACATTTTCTTGAAAAGCAGATGCACGCAAATGGCCAGAACCATGAGCAGATGACATAGACCCGGCATGTGTGCGAGAGATCAAGGGAAACGGCCGGTGGCAAAGCTGCGCAGCTTACCTTGAACGTGTGTTTGAGCCCCTCAGAGGCGCAGTGGAGTCCGGCTAGGGCTGCCGCACCGCCGAGGAGTGGCCCCAGTGAGCTCCCTGCGAGTGGGGAAGGGGGACGCATCTCTGCCCTTATTAGTCTCTCCCAGTGTGACCCTCCCACTCGTCGAGGACGAGGACTCCACAAGACAGGACTCCGCCAACTCATGCACAGGTTTTCCTTAATTACAACAATGTCGCCTTAGAGCTAGGAATAATGCCTTCCAGGTTTTCATTAGCAGTTTCACAGATAGAATGACTGTTGGAGGCAGATGCTTAGAGTTTCTCACTTTGATTATGAAGTGTCTTCAAAGTATTGTGTGTGGCATTCATTCACAGGTAGATAATTGGCTTTTTAATAGTTGAGCTAAAAAAGGATATCATTTATGTGTCAATATTCACTTTTATGTCAGTTTATATAAAGTTAATCTAGAGAGCCTGTCCACCTTCTAATCATGTTCATGTGTACAGGCTTGTATGGCATGGTTGTCTCAGAGTCCATGAAAGTATTTTGTGATTTTAAATATTATGTCTTTCCATGGAATGGTGCTATAAATCCTGGGTTTTGAACTCTTTTGGGATCTCTTTGAACATGGGAAGATAACATTTTTATGCAGATCTCTGTGTATGTATTTGTGTGTATGTGGAGAGAGTTATATATATACATACATATATATTCCATATATATATATACCCCATATATATAGATATGTTTGAAGGCATATATACATATCTTTATGTACATATTGTGTGTGTGAATATATATATAAATATGTAATATATGTAAATATACATAATATATATGTATATTGTTGGAAGAAAAATAAAACCATTATAGAATTCAGAAAAATAATCAGGCATTAGAAAACAGATAAATTGATTTAATGGTCTTTAGTTCAGTATTGCCATAGTCGGGGAAATAGTGTAAAATATGTTATTGATCCATAATGGTGAAAATCAGTAAGCTTAAAAGTTGCCTTAAACCACAGAAATATGCTTCATGTGTCAGGGCTCCTAGATCGGGTAACAAATAAAATCCGGCCGGCAAAAAAAATAAAAATGTTAAGAAAAATTTTAGGAAATAGCCCATTTCCACTTCTTTGATAGTCAAACTATTAAAGAGTCAAATAGTGGTTTTTAAACCTGCCTTTCATTGTAGTCCAGATACCTGCAGATTTAGTCTTGCATCTGTAGGGATGCAAACCATGTTTATATGACTAAATTTAAAACCTCTTGGTGTGTTTCCTTCTTGTGTGATTTTCATCACTAATTTTTGGTTGACTGTGGAAAGAGGCCAAGGAGGGAGGATATCACATGAGTCACACTGCTCAAATGGTCATTTGAAAACCATGATTCACAGACCTTCATCAGACGTTTGCTGTCTTCTCTAATTTTTTTAAAAATTAGAATCTTTATTTGAATCTTTTTTTTCTCCTTAAGCAATTGTGCATTACCCTTCAATTGTTAGTGACTTGAAATAAGAGTGTCTGTGCTTTATTTCTCTGACAATTGTATTCACTTTATTTACATTTAATTGGTACTATTTAAAGCAAGGCTTTAAAACTGCTTGACAGAAAGCCTGAAATTTTGCCTCTAATTTGTGTTTTAATACAAGTAAATCATCCTTATTTTAGCATTACTTTCACAAACATTTTAATAATATCATAATCTTTAAGATGTTTTTGACCTAACACTGTCATACTTTTCTTTCTATCTCAGATTGCTCCTTTTCCTACTCACAGCATTGAACTGAACAAGAGTTTGGAGATATGATTAAAAATTAAAAGTATTATTATCTGTTGCTTAGTTTGCTCCTAGATACACTAACAACCCTGTTGCTTAGTTTGCTCCTAGATACACCAACAATCCCAGGTCAAAAAATATCCCTGGTTTTTCTTCCAGGAAAGGCTTCAAAATTGGGGCTAGTTTCATAATTACAAACTATTATAGCCCTAGGTTTTGGCCCATTAGCAAGTTCTTTTCATTGAATTTTAAAGTGACTTCAAATGGAAAGAGCCCCTAACCAAGCACCTTTTATTTATCCAACCCAAATACAATTACAAATGATCAGTTTTTCCACTCGCTTCTGAAGCTACTGCTGGTAAGCGAACATCTGAAAATAATAGGAGATCTGACAGGACTTTGAATCCTGGCAAACAGCTTGTGGGGCTTCTAATGCCCAGCTTGGCTGTATACACGTGCGCTTTAAAAAATTAAAAAGATTTCAAACACAAACTTTCAACATTTATGTGCCGTGGAAGTCACATTTAACTATTTTTATGCCATATGAGGAATAAATTCCATTTAATACATTAAAAAACTGTTCCATGCAGTTTTAGGCACAGTGTAAAGCCCCACTTACATAATCTAAATGATATAAAAGGAACATTGTACCATATTTTGATAATTGCCCCATAATAAATTTAAAGAATGTATTTTTTGTCTAAGCCACACTTCTCAATCTCCTGCGTTAACACGGCTATTTGTTTTTCCTTTCTCCCTTTTTCTGTACTTCTGTACTCCCAGCCATGTTTCTGTGCCTTTTCCCGTTTGTAATTCCTTTCACTTTTCTCCTCCTTCAGAGTTTCCATTTTTCAAGAAGAAAGAATTTCAGCATTGCCCCCAGCTAACTTCTTAGTTATCAAACCATAAGAGTCTTCATTCTTTATTGAATTTATGGGGCACAGCCATACATGACTCCCATACATATCCCATGGAAATACTTCAATGCATCAATAGTGGATGAACAGACGTTACTGTTAACTGTAATTACCAAATCTTACTTGTCATTGCCTGCGTGCACTTCCCGTTCTTCCTTTTTAGACCAGTACTACATGTGATATTCTTAAGGGTAAACAGAAAGTAGTCATATTAGTTCTAAATTTGTAGTAATCATCAAAAGTAAGGGCTTTAAAATTTTTAAATGCTATTTTTATCATTGTTTCTGAAAATAATTCTCACAGAAAATAATATTCCACTGGTGGTTGTTATGTTTACTTCCATTCCTGGAAGATATTCTAGCTCCTCACATTGACTCAGCTTAGAAATGAGAGGAAGAGGTGGTCATAGATCTGACATTCACTTAGTTTATTAGACTTACTTCCTACGGATAGGTGACTGTGAAAGGAAATATGGTAAAAGGCAAACGCCTGACTGGGGAAATGTTTATTAATACACATCCAGCTCTCAAAAATATTTTTTTAAATGGAGACAGATAAATATCCCAATAGAAAAATAGGCAAAAATGTGAAAATGCAGTTCACCAAGGAAATACAAATGGTCAATAAATGGATGCAAAAATATTCAATTAAATTAGTGTTCAAAGAAATATACATTTCTAAGGGAATGATTTTTTTCTCCTACCCATTCTTCCAGGATTAATATTAGTGATTATATTCAGTGTTGGCATAAATGAGGAGCATTCTCACACTTCTAGAAGGAGCACAGAATAGTTGTCTTTCTGATGGGCAAATTAGTCATGCATATTAAGACCCTTGAAAACTCCTCTAAAACAGTACTACTTATTTCTGACTTATGATTATGGGGGATTTTGATTTCTTCCTTTTGCTTATCAACAGTAATAAAAAGTTTCTACAGTGAATGTGTATTACTGTTATAATAAAAATATAGCAAACAAACTAGTGTGGTATTTTCTATTACCTCCAACAAATTAATAAAGCAACAGTGTTGAGATAGACAAGAAATTTGCCTCTCAACTACTCTTTTCAATCATTTCCAGCAGGAATCTTCCCAGTAAAAATTAGTATGTAACTTGAAACATTTGAACTAACTATAGTGACTTCACTAGGAAACAGATATTAATTAAACCGTTCATTCCACACACATTTTTGAATGCCTCTTAAGCTGAGCACTGTAGAGTATATAAGGATCCGTTGCATGTGGGCCCCATCTCCTGGAGTTTAACATTTAGTAAGAGAAGACATGTATACATACACAGCAATAACATGAAATGAAAATACAAAGTGCGATAAAGTAGATATAAACTACTAGGAAAGTTCAAAGGAGAGGAAAACAATATTAATATGTATAAGCATGAAGGTCAAAAAATTTCAGTGAACAGAAATATATCCGTTGTTTTGTCAGTCTAAATAAATATACCTAAGAATCATCGTAATAGAAAGGGCACCATACCTAAATAATTATTTGTGAAATACTAAGTTTACTGTTTCTATATTTGTTGAAAGAATCAACAGAGGAAGAAATTAAGAATCAGCAAAGAATAAGCCCACTTCTCTCCTGATTCAGATGAGGACTATGAAGTTACTTTCCTACTGAGCTAAATCCTTTCCCGGGAATTCAAGGCCTTAAACAGTGTCACCTCAGTCCCCTCACCTCAGACATCATAAGCAGATTAAATGCTCTTAGCTGCAGAATGAACAGACCTGGTGCTTTCTCCATGCTGTTACTCATGCTTCTTCCATGTGAACCTCAAAGTGGTGACTGAAATTCTGCCAGTTGTTTGAGGCTTATTTCAGGTGTTATCCATTATATGGTTTCTTCCCTGGCCTTCTCTCACCAAACAAACTCTCCCCCCACCTCTAGACAGTAGAGTGATTTGCAGTTTTTAAATGACAATCTACTTCCCACCACCTTGTTTCACACACATTTCTGTATTGGGCCCTCTGGCCTGATTGTTAACTCCTTGAGGACTAGAATGGATTCTCCTCCCTCCCCACCCCTTTTTTCCAGTTTATTTACTTTTGTGTTTTGAGAGAGCCAGAGTAAACAGAGGCAAAGCAGAAAGAAGGAGGTAGGGTGGAGAGGAGAGAGAATCCAAAGCCGACTCTGCACTGTCAGCACAGACCCTGACACGAGGCCCAAACCCACAAACCATGAGATCATGACCTGAGACGAAATCAAGGATTGGATGCTTAACAAACCAGGTGGCTTTTTTTTTTTTAATAATAACCAGAGTACCTAGTACAATAAATTATTTTTTTCTTAATATTATCTTTAAATATTTGTTGAAATGAGGCCTGTAAGGGTTAAGTAACTAAGAACGTACAATTTTCTAATTACAAAGTATGAACTGAATCTCAGAGTGAATATGGAAAAATGGTAGGTTCATTTTGGTATACTATCTAAGAGAATTAAATTACTAGGCTGCTAACTTGATCACAGGATAATTTGTTCCCACATATAAAAGATTCTCAGAACAGGGACTTTTTTTCTTGTTTTGAGGGCAGCAGTGTATCAAGAGAGCAAGACTATTGTTAGTTGAAATGTCCTCATCCTATGACCCCTTCACTCCTTTCCCAAACAAAAGGTAAGTTTTCAATATTGAAAAAGAACAGAATTCTATTTATTCTCTTATCATTCTTAATACATGAAAAAGGAGCCCCAATTAAACTTTGTTCTAACTCCTGAATGTTTTTAAATAACGAACCCTCAATACAACATTTCAAAAAAAATTCAACATGATCATGGTATAAATGATTGGTTAATCAGTACATTATGTCAGGCTTATGTCTATACAATTATAATTCTTTTCATTGTAACCTCTTTTGGAACATTTATTTTCAACTTAAAAATTATTTAGCTTATTCAATGATTCTCATGAAATCATTTTTTAAAAAATCATTTGGTAGGCATGGTGCTAAATGCTTTACATATTGCATCGTTTTGAAATCCTTCAACAACCATATTGTCCTATTTTCATAGCTTAGGATCAAGCTGAGCTTGACTTGCACCCCATTCTGTCTCATTCCAATGTCCTTATCCAGGCTCTTATCCACAATGCTCTGGCACATTGTCTTTAATTATTTTCAACAAGCATTTTGCTACCCTACGCCATCCAACAGACTGGCTAAATGGGTGCTCAGGGCAAAACAGAGGCCTCAAAGTTATGTGGCAACAATTTCCTTTCAAGATAATGTGGAGGGCACCCAGGACGGCTCAGTCTGCTGAGCAACCATCTCTTGATTTCAGCTCAGGTCATGATTCCAGAGTTGTGGGATGGATCCTACATTGGGATCTGTACTGAGTATGAAGCCTGCTTAAGAGTCTCTCTCTCTCCCCACCCTGCCCATCTCCCTAGCTCATGTGCTCTCTCTCTCTTTCTAAAATAATAAAAAATAAAAATAAAAAGATAATATGGAAAAGACAAAATGAAAAAGAAAGGAATTTTAATTAACAGAAAACCATGAACTAAATTAGTTGAACTTAAAAGTATTTTATTTATTCAGACAATGTGCAGCAACATGCTTTATTCTGTGTTAAATTAAAAGAAAAAAAATTCCAGGGCTCCTGGTGACTCAGTTGGTTAAGCTTCTGCTCAGGTCATAATCTCGTGGTTCATGGGTTCAAAGCCTGCATCTTTCAGGCTCTGTGCTAACAGCTCAGAGCCTGTAGCCTGCTTCAGATTCTGTGTCTCCCTCTCTCTCTCTCTGCCCCTTCCCTGCTCAAAAATAAATAAACATTAAAAAAAATTCTGAGATAGAAAACTAGGCAAAGCACTTTGCTTAGTTGACTGTTCAGCTAAAGCAAGGTAAGATAAATTTGACCAGACTCTGTTCTCTATCAAGGATGACAGATTTCCCTGTTTTTCTAATACTCAAGGACATTCTTGCTGTCAAATTCTTTTACCATAAACCCATTTTTATCCATTTTAAATGTAAACTTCTAAGTTTATAAAACCCCTTTCAAGTAATTATGAGAAGTCATAAAACATAGCTAGTGAGGGCAATAGTGATAGTTCATAAATCTATTCTTATTTTTAAGCACTTTGGGTGTTAACTAAAAATTACAGAATATATTTTTCTTATGTAGAGCAGCTCTTCATTGTTAATAAAAACCTCATAGTAACCTTTAGTGTTTTGATAGCCATATTGAAATCCACTATCTCTTATTTAAAGACTTGGTTGCACTAGCTGCCAGACACATACTCTTTTCTTAATCCTGTCCCTAACCATGGTCACTGCTCAGCTGGCTCTGCTGTGATGCCATCACTCAGTTTTGATCCCAGCCCTAAGGATGCTGGCTTCATTAGGAGCCAGGTGCCATCCGAAGCAGAGGAAGGGTCTGTTTTCACTGTCAAGGTCAGTCTTATGTCAATGGTTTCTGTTAGAATGATATTCTCGTAGTAAGTGACGCTAGTGGTATTCTCAGACAGTGTTTGGCTTCTTTACTCCATGTATCATCAGCTTATTGCTGCATAACATCCTATCCCAAAACTCAGTGGCTGAAAAAAATAACCATTTATTATTGCTCATGGGTCTGCTGAATGAAGTTCTGGTTTAGTCTGGGTTTGGCTGATCTCAATTGTATTCTCTTATGGGTCTGCTAGCAGGCCAGAGATTGGCTGGTAGTAAGGTGGCTCATTTGGGACAAGTCATGTAGCTTCTACGTAATCTCTCATCCTCTAAAAGGCTAGCCTAGGAGACCACACAATTCAAGGCAAAGTGGAAGCCCACAAGGTCTCTTGAACTTGGGCCCAGAACTGGCACATGGTCACTTCTGCCACATTCTATTGGCCAGAGCAAGTTGCAAGGCCAGGTCAGAGTCAAAATCTCCATCCCTTGAAGGGAGAAGCTTCAAAATCATATTGTCATGAGCACAGACATAAGAGAGTGAAGAAATTGAACCACTGGTAATTTTCTATGGTTAGGAGAATATACAAAGAGCATCTTTATTCAACCCCATCAGTGGTTAAGTCTCATATCCTCCTCTGGATACCTGTTGCCCTAGCACTGCCAGTAAGCAACTGTCAGTGCAGCTTGACAGGTCTTACACCTCGGCTAATTCCAGCCTCTCTCACTTGGGATCAAGTGAAGAAATTCTTCACTTCTCTTTCCCCCAGGGGTATGGAGAACTGGGATATGTAGATGCCTACCTTCTCCTTCTTAGAAAGCCTAGACAGTAATTTCCACATGTCCTGCTGATGCAAGGGAATCCAGCAAGCTCCCTGGCTTCAGAAATCTTAAGGGAAGAAATGAATCTTCTCATCAATTTTTAGAAAGTCACCACACTTCAGGGGAAATAGATTGGAGTTGACTAATAAGGGACTCATTGGCAGAGAATTGACATTCTCTCTCTTTTAGACGAACTCTTTCTTTTGTAGCTCCCACTACTTTGCTGGTGACAAAGACTACCAAGTTAGTTGAATGTTTTTTGGATCATGAGGGGCCTAGGAAGCTAACTTAACAGAATCTTTCTTCTTTTGCTCCTGGCCTTTGGAAATTTAACATTTCTCTCTCCTCTCTCTCTCTCTCTCTCTCTCTCTCTCTTTTCTCTCTCTTTCTCTTTTTCCTGTTTGCTGTCTCTATAATAATGGATAGGTGATAAGATTAAAAAGCTAGTTGGGGAGGGGTGCTTGAGTGGCTCAGTTGGTTAGGTGTCTGATTCTTGATTTCAGCTCAGGTTATGATCTCACAGTTTCGTGAGTTTGAGCCCTGTATCAGGGGTGTGCTGAGGATGCAGAGTCTGCTTGGGATTCTCTGTCTCCCTCCTACTCTTCCTCTCCCCCATTCATGCTGTCTGTCTCTCCCAAAATAAATGAATAAAACTAAAAAAAAATTTGTTTCATCAATTGTAGTGATTATATTATTTCCCTTCTACCATTTTATTTTGGTGCATTTATTGTTCTTTTCATTATTATTTAAGATGAAACATCTCTTTTACTTTTATATTTCCTCTTTTATAATAAATACATCTCATACTATGTATTTTTCCACCCTCACTATAGTTTTTGTATGTTTCACATGTTTTTTATGTTTCATGGATTCTCTCTGCTTCCCTCTTTCTCTGACCCTCCCCAACTTACTCTCTCTCTCTCTCTCTCTTTATTTCTCTCTCTTTCTCAAGATAAATAAACTTAAAAAATGTTTTTAAACTACTCAGGGAGGGAGCAGGGGACAATTTTAGATGGGATAGCCATACAAAGCCTCTCTAAGGTGGTAGTATTAGAGCTGAGGCTTTAATGCCCATGAGGAGCCAGCTCTGCAAAGATGAGAGGGAGAGAAGAGCTGGTGAGAGGCTCTGGGTAGGCAGAGCTGGGGCTGCTCAATGAACATGGAAAGGCCTTCGTGTCAGGAAGATGGTGAACCAAAGAGAGTGAGGTAAAAGATGATGCCGTACAAGACCAGATACTGGAGGGCCTTTTAAACCCTCGTAAAAACTTCATTTTAGGGGCGCCTGGGTGGCTTAGTCGGTTAAGCGTCCGACTTTGGCTTAGGTCATGATCTCGCGGTTCGTGGGTTCGAGCCCCGCGTCGGGCTCTGTGCTGACTGCCAGCTCAGAGCCTGGAGCCTGTTTCAGAGTCTGTGGCTCCCTCTCTCTCTGACCCTCCCCTGCTCACGCTGTCTCTCTCTCCTAGAAAAAGAAAAAAAAAACTTCATTTTATACTGTACAAGTAAGAAAGTATTGGAGGGTTTGAGCAGGGAATGAGATGAATTAATTTTTTGTTTCTAAAGGATCACTCTGGTTTGCCTGTGGAAGATAGGACTGTAGCAAGGCAAGAGTAGAAAAATGAGACCAGTTCTGAGGCTGTTGTATTGCAGGCAAGAGATGATGGTGGCTGGATTGAGGGTGGTAGTTGTAGAAGGAAAGAAGTAAAAAATTCAAGACCCCTTTTTATTGTATCCTATTTTATTTTTAAATGTTTATTTATTGTCAGAGAAAGAGAGAGAAAGTGGGGGAGGGACAGAAAGCAGGGGAGAGAAGGAATCCCAAGCAAGCTCTGCCCAGTCGGCATAGCCTGTCGCAGGGCTCGATGTCACAAACCATAAGATCATGACCTGAGCTGAAATCAAGAGTTGATGCTTCACCGACTGAGCCACCCAGGTGTCCCTCAAGACATATGTTAGAGGTGAACTTGACAAGACTCGCTAAAGGTCTGGATGCAGGGGCCCAGAAAAGCAGAGAAACACAGAGCAAGCCTGTATTTTAGGAACACAAGAGACCTTAAAAATCATTTGGACCGATCATGTTTTTATGCTCATTTTCATCAACAAAAATTAAATAAAAAGTTGCTTGGTTTTCAAATGATTGTCCTTTGGGGAAAAGGAAGAAATTCCTGCATAAATGATAGACAAGCTCCTGTGTTGCAATTTGTATTTGAGTGCTTAAGGAGGCTACAAGCACCCCCGAGTGATTGCCTGTCACATCGTGGGAAGAAGAGGGATAAGGGAAAGTAGGGGTGGCGTAGAATCACATGAGCTTCTCCAAGATTAAATAGACTAAGATAGCAAGAGCTACTAATGAAACCAGATTTTTTTTACCAAAGAAGGTATAATAATTAACAGCTCTTTTTGGTCCTTGAACTTGACCTGATGGCCCTGGTGACTGCTGTCCGACCACCATGGATACATTGAGAAAAGGAGACAGTAGGGAAAGAAAAATGGGATTCCAGAGAGAGAACTTCTGGAATAACAGACTTCTTTGCTTTTCATGAATCCTCATTATAACATAGAGATCTGTGCATATGTACAGAAGTGAAAGGGAAAATTAAACACTATACTGTGTTTTATAGGCTTGGTGAAATAAATCGAAGGTTAAAAATCTGTGATCTAGTGTTTAGGTTTCTCTTAGACTTAAACTCCTTGGCAAAATAACTATTTTAATAATCTAGTGATTCAAATCTTGAATCTGGGTTTTTGTCTTTAAGTTATATAAATGACCACGTACACTCACATAGTTCCCCAAGAGAACAAGGCAGTTAATTAGCCGAGCGGCAGGAACTGTGCCCCTACTCAAGGCAGCACCTTCAGTCATCACAGGGAGTTCCAGCTCTGTGAAGAAGATGTGGACCCTTCAATATTTTGGAGGCTGTGAGTTAACTTAGGGAAAAGAGAAGGAAATAATAACCTTGTTAAGAAAAACTGGTGTTCAAGTAATTTTTTTTTGGAGTGGAATCTAAGTTCTAGGAGTCCAGGTTCATATAAGCAAAAGTGAATTTAAAGTAAAAATTACTCATGTTTTAAAATGATTTATATAATCACATGAAAACATAATTTTGAAATTATTTACAAGCAACACGATGTTTTCTTTAAATGGTCAAAAGAAAATCAATTCCGAAGCCTTTTGGTGCCTCTCAAAGAATGTCTTTAAGGGTGTGGTCTGTGGTCCCAGAGAGGGTTGAAATAGCTCCTGCCTCTTGATTGTATACACGTGGGTTTAAGTGCGATGACGATATCATTCAAACTGGGTGCACTTTCAGGGTGAAAGGAGGCCCTATGACTAGTATAACAGGAAAACAAGCATAAATGCCCGCGTGATAGCCCTAAATTTGGAGCATACAATAAATCAATAAAATGTCCACAGAGGGGAAGGGCCTAGTGTATTACCTTTATATTTAGAATTTACTTTCATGAATCACATTGGGATAGATGAAAGCCCTCCCTTTTCCACTATTGTAAGCTTCTGCACAGTATTTTTACTTTGTCACCTTGTCTGTTTGGCCTAAGTCTCCCTCAGTGTTTGTGCTATGGTGCTGTGTATCCAATAGTTCTAAAGTAACTCTCTGGATGCTCACAAGAGCTAATATGCTTCTCCAAGCACCTTTTACCAGAGCACGACTTGTGCTTGGAGAAGAAGGGAACCTCCTGTTTTAACACTCGCTTGTTGTATATTTAAATAAAGTAAGGTTATAGTTCCCTAATACTGTTGTCCAATTTATTCATGGTTTTATATATAACTAAGTTAGTATAACAGGTATATTTTTACCAATAAAATAAAAACCTAGGGACGCCTAGGTGGCTCAGTTGGTTAGGAGTCTGACTTCAGCTCAGGTCATGATCTCACAGCTTGTGTTCCAGCCCCGCATTGGATTCTGTGCTGACAGCTCAGAGCCTGGAGCCTGCTTTGGATTTTCCCTCTCTCTCTCTCTCTCTCTCTCTCTGCCCCTCCCCTGCTCACTCTCTGTCTCTCAAAAATAAATAAAAACATTTTAAAAATAAATGAAACAAATAAAATAAAAACCTCAGTCTTGTATATTATGTTGACATGAATGTGTGTGTGTGTGTGTGTGTGTGAGCACACACACGTGCATTGCCCACGTATGTTCTTCAGAGAATGTTGAATGCATGGTTGGCCCTAGGGAATCCTCATAAAGATAGTGTAAAAAATTGAATGAGATGAACAAGAGAGATCAAATGCTATGTAATACAAAGGAGAACACATGCCCAAATTGTCTTCTTGTAAAAAAAAAAAAAAGGTGGGGGGGTGCATTTATAAGTTGCAGCTGGCTGTTGTTAATACCTTGGTAATTTACAAGTTTGGAGCATTTGGTTTTCTGTTTTATTTGGAGATGCAAGAAAAAAATAGAATCTTTATTCATCAAACAATCAAGAGATTCAAATACATAGAGCTTTATACACAATAGGATATATACAAAATGTATAGGTATATAAACGTTCAAATATATTTCTATACAACAAATATGAGATTTCCTTGCACTGTTTTTACTTCTTGGGAAACAATCATGAACAAGACAGACAAGATTTCATGTTCTTTACATGAACTGTGATGGAAAAGTTAATTGAGATGAAGATAGCTACGGATTTTTCTATCAATACTTCTAGTCTAACCAGTTGCAGTATAAGAATTCTAGGTGAGATAGTATTTGTGAATAATTTTCTATGAATAATTATCTCCTAAAGGCTTCTAAAAGTTGAAAACCTCCTCAAAATGCTTTCTTGTTATGCATTCAGTATCCATTCATTCAATAAATATTTAGAGCGCTACCATGTGCCAATAACTGTTGCAGTCATTTAGATACAAAAGTGAACAAAATGAATTGTCTTCTCTCTTACCACTTGTATCCCAAGGAAAGAGATGAAGAGTAACTAGAGAAATAAGTGAGAAACATATATTATGTCAGACTGTGACACTCAATGGAGGAAAATAAAGCGAGGAAGGAGATAGTGCCAGGTGAATGGTGAGGTGAAGGCAGGGCATAGATTACTGTGTTAGAAACTGTGCCAGAGGCCTCTCTGGAAAGGTAACATTTGAGCAGAAACCTGAAAGAAGTAAGGAATTGAATTACGGAGACACCTGGGGAAGGGGAAGAAGTTTTCAGACAAAAGGAAAAGTTAGTGCAAAAGTCCTTAGTTGGGAATATGCTTTACGAAATCAGGGAACACCACAGATGCCAGCGATGCTGAAATGGAGCAACAACAGGGAAAGAAGTAGGCGGTGGCACCTAAGAGAGATGGGGCTGCCTCTGGTAACTGCAGCATGGTAGTCTGCTGTGGAAGCACCGGCAGCACAAAGGGGTGTTCATTTGAAGAATATTGGACATTTTAGAAGAAACCGCTCTGCTCTATTTTTGTCTATTTATCCTATTAAATTCTTTCTAGACTTTTTATTTCTCATCCTAGTGATAAAAATGTGTCATCCTCAGGCTATGTGTGTAAAAAATAAGATTTCTGAAATAACTTCGCTTTGCTGAGATTTTTTTTAATTTACTTTTTGGCAAATGATATAGCATCTACTTGCTGAAGTGTCTTTCAAGGGAGAATTTATGAAAAAAAAAAACCCAAGGACATTTATTCCATTTCTGGAAATCATGATATGTTTAGTTGCTAGACAAGTGAAAGATTTTCTGGCCAATCTGTTATGTGAGGCAGTAACATTCTCTCCTGTATGTGTGTGCAACTGTGTATATGTAATATGTATATCAGTATTTTTTTAAAAAACCTATTCTTAGCACATGAAGAACCTAACTCTGTCTCAAATTGTATTAGGTCTTTAATAATTCTCAACTTATTGGCAGGTAGGTTATGGGTTGATGGGGATGATACTGGATATTTTCTTATAGGATTAAGAAAAGTGCCAAAGAAGAGTAAAAAATAAAACCTCTAGAAGCAAGGAATATTTCTCCTTTGTATATGATGTATGTATGTATGTATGTATGTATGTATGTATATCCAAATCTATCTATATATAGTTGTATAATTGGGTTTACAGATTTTCAATTGTCCATGAAAAGACATTTTTTTCAGCTCTTATGCTTAAAACCTTAGCCATCATAGAGTAAATGGTTAAAAGTTTGAGGTCAGACAGACTTGAATTTGAATTCCACCGTTGCCACTTTGGGATAGGGAGACTAATCTCACTCTAAATGCCTACCTTACAGAAAAACTATTATCTGATATAATGTATTGAAACATTAAGAACAGTATATAATATATAATAAATGATCAGTGGAACACAGTTAATATCATTTCTTCACTCCTCTCTATTCTCTCAGTTCCTATGTTCAACCATTCACCATTTTCTATTAACCCTTCAATAGCAAGACCCTAAGTTCTGTCGCTTTATCTGTGTTTCTAATACAATGAACTAAAGCACTTTTTTTTATTCATTCATCCAATACTTACGAGCACATGCTTTGCACCAGGGATTATGCTAGGAGACAAAGAGAGCAGTGAAAAAGATGGAGAATTGCCATTAAGGTGAAGTATTGCTTTGAATACTAAATTTAGAAAAGATATCCCCTCAGTATCTAGCACAGGACCACACATTGAGGATTTTCCAGAATAGCCGCAGACTTAGTCTTGTAGAATTAGGAAAGAACCTAGAAATAATCCTGTATAAACCTCTTCTCTTTTAAATAAAAGTTTGTGGCTAAGCAGAGCTCAATATTGTAAAGTGATGCTTCAAGTAGCATGAACAAAGTAGTTTTATTTAATCACAATAACACATCTCCAGATCTCTTTTTCTGATAGATGAGAAATAGTGATGTAAGACTATTCAAGTTAACAGACATGAACATTAAAATAATTACAAATAACATGTCCAAGAAATTAGATGAAAAGATGAAGAATTAAAAAAATTATTTTACAGACAGAGAGCACAAGCATGGGGAAGGGGCAGAGGGAAAGAGAGAGACTCCCAAGCTCAGTGCAGAGCCCGATGTGGAACTCAGTCGCACAGCCCTGGGATCATAACCTGAGCCCAAATCAAGAGTCAGATGCACAACTGACTGAGCCACCCTGGTGCCCTAAGACAGAAAATTTTTAATAGAAACTTAATTATATGACAATTAATCAAGTGGAAATTCTAGAATAAAAATCCCACAATAATTGGAGTTAGCTCAATAAATGAGTTTAATAGTAAATTAAACACAAGGGGAAAGAAGATTGGTGAAACTGGAAGGAAGAAAAGTGAGTAGGAATAAACAGATGGAAGAATGAAGATCAATGAATAGAAAATAGCCAGAAAGTCATCTGGACAAAATGGAATATCTAACACACATGTAATTAGAGTCCCTGAAGAGTGTTTTTGTTTGTTTGTTTTGAGAGAGAGACAGCAAGTGAAAGAGGGACAGAGAGAGAAAGAGAGACAGAATCCCAAGCAGGCTCCACACTCTCAGTGAGAGCCCCACACGGGGCTAGATCTCAAGAACTGCAGGATCATAACCTGAGCCAAAATCAAGAATCAGAAATTTGAGCCACCCAGAGGCTCCAACACTATATATTTTTAAAATTCAATTCCAACTTGATTATAGATCTAAACATAAACATAAACATAAAAATTTTAGAAGATAATATAGCAAAATCTCAAATCCCCTGATGATAAAAGCAAACATTTTAAATAGAGCACACAAAAAATATACTAACTAAAAAAATGGATGAACTTTGCTTTATATTTATAATGTACCTTTTTATTTAAATTTTTTTTAAAAATTTAATTTTTTTATTTATTTCTGAGACAGGGAGAGAGCGTGAGCAGGGGAGGATCAGAGAGAGGGAGACACAGAATCTGAAGCAGGCTCTAGGCTCTGAGCTAGCTGTCAGCACAGAGCCCGAGGTGAGTTTCGACCCCACGAACTGTGAGATCATGACCTGAGCCAAAGTCGGACGCCCAACCGACTAAGCCACCAAGGCGCCCCTATTTTAAATTTTTATCTCTCTAATTATAGATTCTCTATATTTTTTACTATAAAGTGCTTTGCACAAAATGTACACTGTTAAGTTTGTTTTTGGGTGCCTGGGTGGCTCAATCAGTTAAGTGTTGGATTCTGGCTCAGGTCATGATCTCAAAGTTTCTGGGTTCCAGCCCTGCATCAGGCTACTCTTACAGCTCAGAGCCTAGAGTCTGTTTAGGATTTCTGTGTCTCTCTCTTTCTGTCCCTCCCCTGCTTGTGCTCTCTCTCTCTCTCTCAAAAATAAATAAATATATATACATTAAAAGAAAAAACATTTTTAAAAAAAGAAGAAAAAAATTTGTTGAATGTTGGTTATTTTATCTTTTGCTCTTTTTCTTTGACCCTTTCTTTTTTCTATAACTTTTTCATAATTCATAAAATATTTTAAGCATGTAACAAACTTTTAAAATGCATTATTTATAGCCTTGTTTATAAGTTCGCCTGCCAGATAATAATGTGTTATTTTCATATAATTTTGCAACAATATTTTGAAAGAAATCTAAAACTAAATCTCTCTTTATGCTCATTATTTATAAACCATAGGTCATAGAATTTTAGAATTTGAAATATTTGAACGGATTGCACCAGATGATGTCTGCAGTGAAGAAAAATAGAGGTCAGAGATGTTCAACTCTATCCCCACAATCAAAAACACAGTTAATGTCATGGCTAAGAGAGAAGCCAGGGTTTTTGGGGTTTTTTTTTTTCCTTTTTTTTTTATAAGCTTCTCTTCCTATATATTTTTTTTAAATGTTTTATTTATTTCTAGGAGAGAGAGAGAGAGAGACAGCGTGAGCAGACCTAGGAGGGTCAGAGAGAGAGGGAGTGACAGACTCTGAAACTGGCTCCAGGCTCCGAGCTGGCAGTCAGCACAGAGCCAGCACAGAGCCCGACGCGGGGCTCAAACCCACGAACCGCGAGATCATGACCTAAGCGAAAGTTGGACGCTTAACCGACTAAGCCACCCAGGCGCCCCAGAAGCCAGGGTTTTTTTATACACAGAATGGTGCTTTCTTTCTTTATAAGTTTCAGCCATTAATGAAAATTCATGTCTATATTATAGGTATTCATAAAACCAAAAAATACTACTGGATACTCCCCTCATTCTGACATAATCTTGTTTTTAATATATATATTTTATTAAATATAACAATAATATACATAATGACATTTTTTTCCTTTAAGCTGACAAACAGACATTTTATTCTGGTTCTAATAATTCTATATGTATAAGGCCTGCATAATATTCCAAAAATTAGGTATAGTTAATCATCCTCCTACTTTAGGATATTTAGGTGGTTTCCTCTTTTTATCTACAAAAACATGATGAGCATATTTGTAAATCTAGAGTTTTCTACACTTGACATTACTTCCTTAATCTGTGGTCCCCCAAATTTCTGCCTTCTTATGACTTTTGTTTTATACTGCTAAATTACTAAAAAGTTTACAATATCATCAGCAATATAAAACATGCTATTTCAATAAGGAGAAAGGGTCCTTTTTTAAAATATTAATTCTAGCATAGTTAACATACAGTGATATATTAGTTTCAGGTGTACAACATAGTGGTTCAACAATTCCATACATCACTCACTGCTCATCATGATAAGTGCACTGTAATCCCCTCACCTATTTTGCCCATCCCCCCACCACCTCCCCTCTAGTAACCATCTGTTCTCTGTAGGTAAGGGCCTGCTTTTTGGTTTGTCTCTCTCTCTCTCTCTCTCTTTTTTTCTCCTTTGTTTTTTCTTAAATTCCATATAAGAATGAAATCATATGGTATTTTTCTTTATATAAATGATTTATGTAATTTATCTTTAATTACAAAAATAAAATCGAAATTTTCAACATTTAGTGTTTTGTTACCCTATGTATTCTTTTTTATCTATTGATCAATTGATCAACCAATCTATTTTCTATAAGTAGGATATAATTTCTGTATCTGCTATATTTGCTAAACTTTTTTCTACTTTCTTCTTTAGTCTCTACTACTGTGTCCATCACAAAATAATCTAATTATAAAAATTACAATCAACTGATCTATTTTCTATAAGTAGGATATAATTTCTGTATCTGCTATATTTGCTAAGCTTTTTTCTACTTTCTTCTTTAGTCTCTACTACTGTGTCCATCACAAAATAATCTAATTATAAAAATTACAATCTACTAAATCTACCTAGGAGAAAAGGCAAGTAATCACTCTGATGACTAGTATATTTTTCTTTTTTTCCCCTTATTTTAAACAATAACCCGAAAGTGTTTTTGAGTGTTCCTTTTCATTAGGAAGATATCATTCTTCAGTTTTGTCACAGTAGCATTTATGAGGTTCAAATTCACCTTTATATAGTTTAACCTCACACAGAGATCCCGGGCAAATATCTACAAGTGTATTAATTAGGCCTTTGTTAGTATGAGTGCTATAAATTTACATTCAAACTAATTCATTTATAAGTGTATCAGGGTTGCAGGTTTACATATGCCATAGTTTGGTTGTGCATATAATGTGATTTCTTCAATTCTCTATAACAGATCTAATCTTTATGACCCCACTTACCAGGAAGTAGGGTTGAAATACTAAATTTAACCCAATGTGACTTAAATATTAATCCATCCAATAATCTGAACTATTAGTAACACTGCAACATTTCTCATTCTCTTTCCTCTATTTCTCTTCAAGGATGGCATTTGGATGTAAGAGAGAGAAGTGTAAATCACCTCATGGCATTGAGGAAAAGGGGGAACACTAGCCTCATGCTGATCCTTATCCAGATATGCACTGATTGCCCTAAAGTTTGGTTGTCATTTATTGATTGTGATAGTAAAAACTTTTTAAAAACCAATACAACCTGAGAATACAGACACTTGCTATAAACAACCAGTACATTCAGACTATGTGTGATGGATAAATCACAGCTCTGCACCTGCTGCCAGCTAATGTCTGATGCTAATAAATCCCTTGTCTATCGCATCTCAGCTTAGTTGGGATCCATTGGCTTCTTCCAGCTGACCAGGTCTCTCTAATCTTGTACCGAAGATCCCTATTCTGCTTTTGACTCCCCAGTTATGTACACAAATGCCTGGACAAAGGAGGCAGGTTTTCACTACATCATAACCTCTTCCTTCTAGAAGAGGCATCTCCCCTCCCCTGTCTCTGCCTGAAACTACAATGGTAAACTTCATATTGGGAGAAAAAAAATCCAGCTTACCAATCAGGGGGAAAATCAAGAATTCATTTTAAAATATAGTATACCTGTAAAGTATGCAAAAACTAAATAAGAAAAGGAATGCTACAGAAATACTAGAATAATAGAACTAAAGTATGCTTTAAAATAATGAATTAAGATTCTTAAGACCCTTGTTTTCTTCATGTCAGTCTGAGGCAAGAGATAATTCCTTGTAAATTTGCTTCCAAAGGCTTTATCTGTCCTTCATTCTGATACCATAAAAATCAAGATGAACTTACATGCTTAATGTTAGTCATTTATAACTCAAATCAGGTATCATATCTGGAAAAGATAATGAGTCATTAGAAATCATCTAGCAGTGAGTAGAATAAAAATGACCTGCAGTTGAGGATAAGGTAGATAATTATTGCTTTTTCCTATTCACCTTCTTTCTTTCGGTAATATCATATGATTTTCTTTTCAGGAACCAGCTCTTCCCCACTTTCAATTTATGTAGGGTGGCTAGAGAGGACAGTAGTTCTCTGATCCAGGAGTGGGCATGTGACCTAACCTTGCAAAATAAGCACATTCCACCTCCTTTGCTTTAAGGAAATGTACATGATCCAAGTCATCTAATGATATTTATTAGTGCTGGGATTTTATTGGAATGATTGAGAAGAGAACCCCCTTTCCACTTGAATAGCTACCAGTACCTGAGGTCACCCTAACTAGATAACTTACTTAACAAGTATGATCAACACAAAACAAATTATAGCTGGGAAATGAAAGAGAAATCTCTTGAGCATCTGAATTTAGCAATTACTAGAGAAAGACCTAACCTTTGAGTTTCCCATGATGTTAGTCAATGAATTCTCTTTTTGTTTTATCATGTGAATTTACATTTTGTTACTTATAAACAAAAAGACTGCTGAATAATATAGACTGCAACATTTCTACTTTATATCGCCCCATTAGCAAGAATTCATCTGTTTCTCTTACACTTTATTTAAATTCTTTCCAGAGGACTAAAGTTAGACTTATTCAGAAATATTTTATATGCTATTGATGCATGTAAAAGAAATAAAGTTTCTTCTTATTATCTCTCAACAGATATTATTGTAATTGGATAAAGAATAGTGCCTTGCAGATTGTGCATATATAACAAACAAAAGCAAGCAAACCAAACAAAAAAAGCAAGCAGTAACAATTTGATCAGAAATTACATGTAAACCTCTCCCAGCTGTCTCATTTCAGGTGCCAAAAGGTCATAATTTTTTGCCACTTCAAATATAAATGCATGTTAGAGATAGAAATTCCAACATTAGCAGGAATAATCAATTATAATATTTTGAATATGATGAAAAAATATAAATTACATTTAGAGTTTATGATAAAAGGCTGATTGATGACTTGAAAATCCTTTAATAGTATTTGCTTACAAGTTATTTTAAAATTTCATTATAGAGTATTTTTATATATTCCTAGCATATATATTTATATTATATATATGATGCTAATATAACATATTATATATATTTAATTTATATTTTATAAATTCCTAGAAGATTACAGGCCAACATTAACTTTGAACAGCCACATCAAACTTTAGCCATTATGAAAATTGTCTAGTTTGGGGTTTTTGTAAGCTCTGCAAAAGTAAAGATTCTCATTTTCAGTAATAAAACCATAAAGACATGTGGGGCATCCAGATCACAGAGAAAACTATTAGCAAAATTTGGGGGTTCTAGAGTGTCTTAAAAATGCTTATTTTTAGCTTAAAAATATACTATACTTTGGGGAAGAGAGGCAAAAAAAAATTATGCTTTCTATCTTTGGGATTTTTAGGGGGTGAGAGTTAGCATAATTGTATCATTATTAAATTTTTTTTTTGACAGGCTCAATGCATTCACCGTGTAATTGTAACATGTACATTATGTATTAAACTATCTACATGGTTTTGAAAATTAGAATGCTAAACCTGTTTCAAAGTCTGCTATATGCATAACAATTCTGTATAGTGTCATTAGGAACAAAAATAGAAAATTTTCACAGCTCCTTATTGCTATTTATACTTTTGAAGGATAACAAAAGGAATCAAAGTCTTAATAAAATAGAAACTGAGTATGCTATCATTCAAATTTTAATATGAGGAAACTAGCTAGTCCTATAAAAATAAACCAAGTTTGAAACCAAACTTTTTATTATTTCAATAAATATATATGTATATATATTTAGACTGTAAATATATACATATGGACTAAACACTGTATGAATTCATTAAAAAAGCAACACACTGCTTTTCTTTTACTCCATGCAATTTAGTTGGCAATAAAAGATAAACAAAAGCTTCATATCTTTCTTTAATAAAAATGGACTATCAGAGTTTGAATTTTCTTTATGTGAGTAATCGATATAAACAACTCTTTGTGACTTACAAGTTATCCTATTTTGAAGCAGCAAGATTAGTTCTACCTCCAATGGTAAGCTTTCTTTAAAAGAAAAAAACATTTGAAAGTATAATAAAAAAATAGCATTTTGTTTTTATGAATTCTGTGTGTGTGTGTGTGTGCGCGCGCATGTGTTAAACACCATCCTGAAGCTTTTAATAAAAATAAATCCACCCTATTGTTTTTTATTCAAGCCAAAATGTTAAAAGAAACAAAACTTTTTTCAATTTATTTTTATTTTTTTTTTATTTTTAATGTTTTTATTTATTTTTGAGAGAGACAGACAGAGTGCAAGCTGGGGAGGGGCAGAGAGAGAATGAGACACAGAATCCAAAGCAGGCTCCAGGCTCTGAACTGTCAGCAGAAAGTGCCACTGGGTGGGGGTGGGAGGGGGGTGTTGAATTCACCAACCAAACCGTGAGATTATGACCTGAGCTGAAGTCTTGGACACTTAACTGACTGAGCCACTCAGGCACCCAAAGAAACAAAATATTTCAAGTGAAATTTGTTTCTTTACCCACACTTTTATAAGTGTAAAGTATCATAAGTGTAAAGTGAAATTTTTCATCTGCTAGTCTAAAATGTTGTTGACAGCAATTCGTGTGTGTATGTGTGTGTGTGTGTGTGTGTGTGTGTGTGTGTGTCTGTTTGTCTACTGAAAGTTTTTTCATGTGATTTACGAGAAGCTACCTGGCAATTCATAAGGAGCATGGATCTGGTGAGTTCCCATTCACCAACATGACTACCCCTTTGCCTTTGTCCCCTTTTCACACTGTGTTTAATTTCTTTTGTAATATTATCCCATCCCTTTTAGGGTTCTTGTTGTATAAGAACCACTTTGAGAAGAAATGCTTTATTTATTTTGCATCCCCAATATTTTGTATTATCAGATCTACTTGAATATTTATGAAAGGTGAACCAAGAATGAAGAGTCCCTTGGGCCTGTCACCAGCATTGGATAAACAATATAAGCTCTCTGGGCCTCGGTTTCCTAAACTTTAAAATGGTAGATAACATCTGGGCTTTTTCAGATCTAACATTCTCTGGATCTTCAGAGGGCTACAGCCAAACAGACACCTCTGGGGTAAACAATTCTAAAGCACATGTCCTATGCTAATGCTTTGTAGCCATATGTAAATACACTACCTGAACTTAATATCTCTTTTCTATCCTGTTTAAAATCCATTAATATCTTAAATTAATTAAAATTAAGTTTAATTTTAATTAAAATTAATCTTAAAATGTTAATATCTACAATATTTTTTCCACATTTATGTGATGGCAGTAATACATAAATTCAATATGATGCTGAGCTCTGGGAGGGCAGTTTCCATTTAGGTTTCTATATCTAATATCTCCTTTAGTGATTATAGATAAGATGGATTCAATAACTACTTACTAAATGGTTTAAAAATGCTGATCTTTACCCTTTTTTCTCATCTATTTCAGAATGTTTTAACTTCTTTCCATTTTCCTTTTTTCAATTGACATTGTCAATTCCCACTATACAAGGATACTGCATGCTGAATCTATATTTCCATTTGTAATATAACATTTTTAAATTAAAATTCATATTATTGTTGACTCATGAGCCTTGCAAATAGCATCGTCTATTTCCCTAAATCAAGCATAGCAACATAGGGTGAATAATTATACTTTGATACCTAATTCTTGTTTTAGCATAACTGAGCCTACACGCATCTGCTACTCACAGACAAAAATATAGAAAATGATTGAAAATAAGAGTAAAGAAATAAAAACAACAAATCTAAGAAGAAATTCAAGCAAGAGAATTAAGAAGACAGTAGCAATTTTCTTTTAAGATTGAAAGGCATAAATGACACATATAGGGAAGAGAAAAAGGTACTACAGAAAAAAAAACACTGAGAAAGAATATGAAAACAAAATTTCTTCTGTTTGACCTTAGAAATCTAAGCAAATATTTCTATTAGAGATGACTGCCTTGGCCCAATTCTTTTCCATATTTCTTTCCATGTATCAAAACAATAAATGGAAATGAAATGTTTTAGATGAATCAGTAGAAAGTGATTTTGTAATATCTTTAAACATTGGTCCTTAGTTAGAATGGAAAAAACATACTAGGATGTCCCTTTTAATGAAACTACTGACTGAGAAAAGAGTGAGCTAGAAGACCCCAATATGAACTTTCAGGGTATATGGAAAAGTTTAAAGCACCTGAATTCAAAGTCCAGTGTGTAGAAGGATAGTAATGCTTTGGATATATTTAAAAAGCTGATATTAGAAAAGAGGTAGTTCTGTAAATAGCAGGTTAAATTTTAACTACTCCAGAGCCTGGCTGGTGCTGGAAAAGTCAAGAGAGTGGAAGAAATACCATGTATTAGCACCAGATTGGATGCGGAAGCCTGCTCATATTCTGGAAAAAGCTACAAACACAGGAAAGACATGGTAAAGAATTCATCCTAGTGAAAACTGGTGGCAACACAATGAACAGTTTTAGAGCACAGATGTCACCAAAAGTATTTTATAGAAAGATCTCAGATATGATGGGAACTTAGAAAACTTGGTTTTGAAAGTTTCAGTCCTAAACCAAAATAGCTGAGTGACCACAGGCAAGTTATTTAATGTGCAGGGTCATACAGTAATATATATGTCAGGCTGTATTTCCTCAGTTCTCAGCCAGGCACAATCAGGAGTGGGAGGAATGAGAAAAGGGACATTGGATGAGTAAGATCCAACCTTGTCCTCAGGGAGCCTAGATTCAAAAGGAAAAGACAAATATGACAAGAGCTTTCTGGTTCAGAATAGAGAAATATAAATGTTAGCTAGTACACTGTGAATATTGAATAGAGAAACAGTTAATTTTCCCACTGGGGACCAGAAAAAAATGTTTTAAACTGATTTTAAAATGCCACATAAGAAAGGTCTGAGAAGTAGCAAAGTACACAGTAGTTTCAGGGGCTAGTGACAGACTGATGTGAAATGAAGTATAGAGAGTGGTGCAGATGAGTCTGGAAAATTGTTAGAAATCAGGGCTTACAAGAAATATCATGTTTGTTCTTTAGGCAACTGACAACTACAGAAATTTTTTGCAACATGTATTCTGATCTAACCATTCATCTCAGAAACATTTTCTGAAATTGACTATTTGAACAGCTAAGCATGTATTTCTAGCTATTCAAAAGGCTATGTAAATAATTGTTATGCCATTCAAAAACCAAAGGTTAATAAAACACATTGAGGACCACTCTAAAGTCAGACTGACTTGAGTTCACATGCCATAACTGCTACTTTCCAGCCATAGGACTTGGGCAATTTACTTAATCCTTCTGTGCCTCAATTTTCTCCTGTAAAATACATATGCACAGTATGTAACAATCATTTCACTATATAAGAAGAAAGACAATGACTATCAGAATGATTATGAAAGAGAAAATAATGAAGCTCATGTGCAAGTAAAAAATCTGCTAGACCTAATTAATGAATTTGGTAAAACTGTAGGATATAAAATCAACATATAGAAATCAGTTGTGTCTCTATACACTAATGATAAAATATCTGAAAAGAAATTAAAGATACTATCCCATTCACAATAGCATCAATACTGATTAAAAAATACTTAGGAATAAATTTAACCAAGGAAGGAAAAGACTGGTACTACGAAAAACTATAAGACTTTGATGAAAGAAATTGAAGAAGACACAAACAAATGGAAATTGAATCTATTCTTACAGATTGGAAGAATTAATGTTGTTAAAACATCTACCCAAATTCATTTATAGGTTCAATGCAATGCTATTAAAATTCCAATGGCTTTTTTTTTCACAGAAATAGAAAAAACAACCCTAAAATTTATATGGAACCACAAAAGACCCTGAATAGTGAAAGTAGTCCTGAGAAAGAAGAACAAAACTGAAGGAATCACACTTCCTGATTTCAAACTATATTACAAAGCTATAGTAATTAAAACAGTATAGTACTGGTATAAAAATAGGTGCATAAAACAATGGCACAGAATAAAGAGCTCCAAAATAAACCCTCACATATACAGTCAACTAATAGTTGACAAGGTAGCCAAGGACAAGGACATTCAATGGAGAAATAATAGTCTCTCCAACAAATGGTGTTGGGAAGACAGGATAATCACATGCAGAAAAATGGAATTGTACTCCTAGTTTATACCTCTCACAAAAGTTAACTCTAAATGAATTAAGACTTAAACATAAGACATAAGACCTGATGCTGTGAAACTCCCACAATAAAATATAGTGAAGAAGTTCCTTGACTTTGAGTTTGACAATGACTTTTTGGATATGACACCAAAAACAAGCAACAAAAGCAAAAATGAGCATGTGGGACTATGTCGGATTGAAAACATTTGCACTACAAAAGAAATAATGAAAAAAAATGAAAAGGTAACCTACAGAATATAAGAAAATATTTGCAAATCATATATATAAGAGGTTAAAATCCAAAATATAGAGAGAACTCAATAACTCAACTCAATAACAACAACAAAATTCTACTAAAAGAAGAGGTAGAAGGGAATGCCTAGTTGGCTCAGTCAGTTAAATGTCTGATTCTTGATCTCAGCTCAGGTCTTGATCTCAGGGTCCTGAGTTCAAGTCCAGCGTTGGGCTCTACACTGGGCATGAAGCCTACTTAAAAACAAAACAAAACAAATAAATAAGCAAAACAAAGAAAAAAATGGGCAGAAGAACAGAATATTTTTCCAAAGAAAACCTCCAAATGGCCAACAAACACATGAAAAGATGGTTAATATCACTAATCATCAGGGTAATGCAAATCAAAATCACATATCTCCACTAATTTTTTAAAAACTTTTAACATCTTCCTCCTATTCCACCTATATGTGCAAACATATGGTATTTGTCCTTCTCTGCCTGACATTTCACTCAGTATAACACCCTCAAGTTCCGTCCATGTAGCTACACATGGCCAGATTTCATTCTTTCTCATTCCCATGTAGTATTAAATTGTATAAATATATCACATCTTCTTGATGCATTCATCAGTTGATGGACATTTAGGTTCTTTCCATGTTTTGGCTATCGTTGAGAGTGCTGCTATCAATATTGGGGTACGTGTGGATGAAGTGGGAGAAGAAGGGGAAAATAGATGGGAAGAGGGAAGGAGGCAAACCATGAGAGACTCTTGAATGCTTAGAACAAACTGAGGTCTGAGGTGGGGTTGGGGAGATGGGAAGGGTGGTGATTGGCATGGAGGAGGGCACTTGTTGTGATGAGCACTGGGTGTTATATGTAAACCAACTTGACAATAAACTATTTAAGGAAAAAAAATTTTTAACATCTTGATTTTTTCAAACCCACTTTCCTACCAAGAAAAGAAAAGCAAAAAAATCAGGAACTTCAATATATTCAGATGTCTATATAAATTTTGATCAAGAGCAAGCAGGTAAATAAATATCTCTCTTTGCATGCATGAGAGCGGTGATTCTTTTAAGTGTGGTCCCCAAAACAACAGCAACAACAATATCTGAGCCTTGTTAGAAATGAAAATTATCTTGCCCCACCCCAGACTTACTGAATCAGAAACTCTGAGGATGAGTCCAGCAGTAGGTGGTTTAAGAAGCTCTATGGTTCCTCCTAGTCCTCCTATACGTGCACACATATGATATTTGTCCTTCTCTGCCTGACTAGGAGGAACTTAACAGAGGACCAATTGGGAGAAGAAGGGGGGAAATGGTGGGGGAAAGGGAGAGAGGCAAACCATAAGAGACTCTTGAATGCTGACAAAAACTGAGGACTGATGGATGTGGGGGGGAGGTGGGATGGGCATGGAGGAGGACACTTGTGGGGATGAGCACTGAGTGTTATGTGGAAACTAATTTGACAATAAACTATTTGTAAAAAAAAAAAAATATATATATATATAAGGAAGGCAAAAAAAAAAAAAAAGAAGCTCTATGGGTGATTCTGATACTCACTAACATTTGAAAACCATTGCTTTAGAGTTAAAATTTTGCTCCAACCTGTAAGGAGTCTCTCTATAACTACTCAGGAAGAGGAATCTTTTCCCATTCCTTGTAAAAGTATATTATGCAACTCAGTTTAATTAGAGTAAGCAGAATTTTTTTATTTGAGAGCCCTTTGAGCACTCATCTTTTATTCCAGTGAGGGGATACCATGCTAGTCTGATAGTTATGTCATATATATTTATAACATCACCTTCCCCAGGAGACCGGGCAATTTTCCAATGTGAATATACATTTGGCCATGTATTCTCAGCTAAATTTATTGTAGTACCAAGGAAAATTGAGATTTGTGCTGGGATAAAAAAATTTTAATGCAAAATAAATCTATAAAAAAGTAAATAAACAAAAACAAAATATTAAATGACCATGATTTTAAAAACACCTAAGAGTCAGGAAAAGCAACTTTGAACTCTTGCCACTTAAATCTTAAATCATAAGTTGAATGCACTGGCTAGTTTTACAAGAATGAAAAAATGATAACACATTGATTTAGCTAAGAATAGAACTAGCAGTTATGAACTTAAGATAAAATTACAGGAACCATAAATCTTTATCCTTTAGGGTATACTGCTGGGGTTAGAAAGAGAATCTACTTATGATTTATCCCTTTAATAGTTCTGAGATTTCTAAGGGTCTTTTCTTTTTATTTCTTATATCGGCTTTGCCCAACCTTACTATCAGCACTTGGAGAATACATTCTATATTGGAAATAGATGGAATGAGCATGATGCATGTTCACTATGTCAATAGCAAATATTCCTTATTAATAAATATTATCAAAATATAGTTTCTTGTGAAAAACAGTTGAGTCCAAATTCTAAATATTTCAGAGCAACTCGCAGCAGGAAGTGGAAGAAAATGCACTAAGCTGTGAATGTGGATTGAGGTGTTTCATCAGCCTGGTGAGATTTGGTGGGCTCTGCTGAGAGATGCCCTGTTTATAAAACACAGCAGATGACTAACATCTGTGTAGAAAGGTTATATACAGACAAAGCATTGCCTAGCAGTATTCCAAGATACAATAAGAAAAGGAGAAGATTTCTCTGAGGTCATTTATTAAGAGCCCTTAAACCTCATCCATAGAGAAAATAAGTGCTGAAGACAGACAGTGATCTGGATAGACTGAGCAATAAAAGTGTAATTTTTAAAAGTTATTTTAGCCTTTAGTATCTTCTTTGGTTGTTTATATTGATCAGATTCACTGGATTATCACCTAATTCCATAGGCAGGTTGGAATTATAAATTGGCATAAGTTATGACAGCAAGGATGGGTGAAACAGAAGAATGAATCAGTGGTATAGCTGATAAAATTATGGAAAATAATGAAACTGAAGAGGGAAAGAAAGATATTGGATCACAAAAGTAGACTTTAGCAACTCCGTGACTTCTTAAAACATAGTACCATTTGTATCAGAAGAGTCTCAGCAGATAAATGGGCATAAATTATTTACAAAAATAAATGTTTTCTACCATGGGACTGAAACCTAGGAATTTAGGATGGGAGTTGACCAGAACTAAATATCAAAACAAACTTGATATAGGAATACTGTTAAAGTTGCACTGATGCCAAAAACATCTAACATAAAGAGGAAAATTAATATCTTTGGTGAAATGTTAAGATTTGTGGAATCTGAATAGAAAAATATTTTTGAAAAAATTTCACTTGGTAGGAAAATTATAAAGGTGATCTTGATGAGAAGGTGATTATTTAGAAACAGGAGCAGAATTAGAGTAGGTTAATAATAATAGGGAATAAACCCATGACCTAAAATTATTTACATTTCATGCCCTTACTTTTCTGATCCTCATTCCTTAGCCACTGAAAGGAAATTCCAAAGAGGAAGATGGTAAATGAAGGAAAAGCTGCTGTTAACACATATAAGTGCATATAACGTGCACATGTGTGGCGAGGCGCATTCCAGCAGGTAAAGACATGAATATAAGACTGTGTAATCAACAGATAGAATTATATGCACTTATATGTGCACTTTGTTTCTGACCTCAATCTTTACCTCAGCTATTCCTTTGACTTTGATTGACTTTGATTCCTTACAAATTCCAAAGAGCCATGAACATTTTATCCTATTAAATCCTAACTATACCTCTGTGTGATACCAAAGTTGTTATCAAATTTATCATGTCTTACAAAGAGTCAACACATCAGAATTTCAGCCCAAGTTTGTAGCCAGATTCTGCCACTTAATAGCTGTGGGAGTTTGAGAATTCACTTACCCTCTTTTTACCTCAGTTTACCTATCTGTTAAATAGGGACAAAACTAGTACCTCCCTTAAAGGATTATTGGACGTTTAAGTTAGTTACTATGTGTAATGTGCTTAGAGCCATACTTGGATCATAATAGGTGCGAAATAAATTTTACTTAATGTAGAATTAGACCTAATTTTTTGTTCTAGTTCCATGGGACTTGCTGTGTGTTCTGAAAAAATACCTTTACTTAATGATCGTTGATTTCTTTAGGGGTAATTTAGAGATTAATAACAAAAACAAAAACAAATCTCACAGCAGTATCATGAAGACATCATGAGATAAAGTGTGTTTTGGCTCTTTGTAATCTAAAAGGACTAATGATGTACCAGGATGGTTGAGAAGTTTTGGTATCAGAAATCAAATGCAAATATATGATGCTAACCTACCTAGATGCCATGCACTCTACCTCTTTGCCCCTGGAGTACATTCCAGATTGGTTTCATACTAAGTGCATGTAAAATTGGTCCTAATCCATCAGGATAACAAAACTGCCTCTAGCATGGAGCATGAAAATATTAAAAATTACATCTCTGACAAAAGTTGCACACTGACAAAACCTTTCATTTCAGTAGATGCACCATTCTCAGTTATGTGATAATACTGTAATTAAATGCTGGGGAAAGCTAGTGAAATACTACAAAATGTCAACTGTAAAATTAATTTTAGTGAGACAAATTCGAGAAGTAGAAAAAAGAGTTTTGTTCAGAGTAAGGCCATCCGAATAATTAGCCATCTGGAAAGGTCTCACTGAGTGTAACCAAGGTCACATAAAGGTCCTGCTAAGGTTCTGAATTATAGTGAATCAGAAAGTGAATACTGGGGTGCCTGGGTGGCTCAGTCCTTTAAGCCTTTAACTCTTGATTTTGGCTTAAGTTATGATCTTTCCATTAGGGGGGTTGAGTCCCATATCAGAGTCTGCTTTGACAGTGTGGATTCTGCTTAGGATTCTCTCTCTCTCTCTCTCTCTCTCTTTCTCTGCCTCTTCTTGTTTACTCAAGCATGTGTGCAACATGCACACTCTGTCTCTCTCTCAAAATAAATAAATAAACTTAAAAAAAAGAAAGTGAATGGTATTCCAATGTCTTACCTAGTAATTTATTAAGAACATAAAGGAAAAATATGTCTTCTGTTTCTTTGTATTCTTTATTGTATATATGGCATAATAAATATTCTTACAGATTATCATTAAATTTAATTGGAAGACTTTTATTTGTATTCTTGAGAAACTACTTTATAGTCACAATACAAACTGTAGTTTGCTCATTAACTAGCAAAATTGTGCAATTATAAGAAATAAAACAAATAGCAAAGATGTGTGACTTGACCATTTTCATGTGCTTAAGTTTTATCTTAAAACTGAAATTTATTGTCAAGAGACTTATATTCTTATCTGTCATTGGCACCGACTGAATATTCGAGGTGGAAATTTCATTTCTTATTCATAGTACAATAGAGCTGTCTATTATATTAAATGAAATAATAGAGAGGATTGCACATTTTACAGTATTAATCTGGAATTATAGCATGCTCACTGCGGCAGACACTAGGAAGAGGAAAACAACCAGTTTTCTTGCATTAATCACAGTCATAGAAAATCCCATTGGTAATGGAATTAGACAGAGTTCAGGCCAAATCCTTAATCTGCCACTTACTGGCAGTTATTCACTTGAGTTATGCACTTGAGCATTAGATTTCTCATATGTAAAACAGAGATCATTTATTCACAACCTCCTTTGATTGTTTCAAAAAATAAACAAAGAATTACATGTCACATGTATAAAGCAGTGCCTGGCACATAGAATATGTGTTTCTGTGAGATTTTCCTATTCTTCTTCCTTCCTATTGCTCCTTGTACGCTTCCATTAGCAGATTCCCAGAGTGGAGGATGGGACGATGAGGTTATTTAGGGGATTTAGGGGAGGGGGCCAAAATGACTATGATAGAAGGAACAACAATGACCAGGTCCCATTCCTGGCTCTTCCAACTCCTTCCCATAAGCAAATTTAGTCTTCCTGCCTGTACTTTCTCATCTTGTTAGGTAAGGTGACTCATTTTGATAGAACAAAGACCAGACTGTTGATTCTTGCCAAGGGTTTGTCTAGCTATATAAAAACACTAAGTATTTCCCTAAAATATTACTCTAGGGCTTAATTTCTTTATCTAACACTAATATGTCTGATTATTTTACAGGTGTTGAATAAGCAAGAAAGAGGGGCAAGGAATAACTTAGGGAATAAACAGGGAAAAAGCATGTCTCCTACTACCTAAAAAGATCTAATAAAGAAGAAAAGAAGAGAGGTCAAATCTGAAACTTATCGTTAATTAAATCATAAAATACATCCTTAATTAAGCCCTTAATTCCAACTACACTAAAATGCTGGAAATAGACTTGAAGCACTGATGACTGTAGAGCACCATCTAGTTTTGGCCACTAGAATTGCAACTGAGTCTTGTGATTCCCTAAGGCTTATGAAGCTAATTCTCTGGGGGTGGAGACAGAGAAACTTATTCTTCAGTGTTTTGAATTTTTTAATTATTAAAATTCTAACTGGAAGCCATTGATTCCTTATTCCCTTGGGAAGATAAGCATGCTTTGTTTGCAACAGCTGCTGTTCACTTGATATATTAGAACTTCTTATGAAAAATAAATGATCCATAGGTAAATATGCGATATAAACAGATCATAATATCAAAGATTGATGTACATTTAAGACAATATCAGTGTTTCCATTATGAAATTTTTTTCCAGAGCTCATGGAACAGTGCATAAATTTATAGTAAGTGTAAACTTACTATGGTGAATAATGAGCTTGTGTATTTTAGAAACAATCAAAGTTTTAGTAAAAAGCAATATTTTGGAAAAAGAACAAGACTTCACTTAACCCAACTGTTTTGATTTCAAACATATATTTTAACCTTGAGTGAAAAATTAAGTTATGGTTCTCTGAAAACATTTTAAAACAGAGAATGCTGTTGATGTCTTCATTCTTCATTGGCTTAGAGATGACATTACACATGTCAGCCAACAATATATGCTACCCATTTAAATAAGCTGAAATACTCCTCCAGTTGGGTTTATTGTGGAGATATAACTAGTTAGAAATAACTGAAAGAAATAGAACAAAATTTTTACAAGAGAGATTTTTAAGAGTGAGAATAAAAATTGATTTAGTTAATATGAACTCCATTTATAAAAGATACCGTTTGTGCTTGGCAACTCACCATGATAGTTGTGTTACATCCCTACATAAGCTTTTAAAATACTCATTAGCTACAATGAAGATAAACACCTATAGTCTGACAAAACTCTTCCGAAAGATTCACATAGAAAAAAAAATTATGACAAGTCATGAGTGCTTCCAAATCACACCTTAAATTTATACAGCATTGTGGTATTTCAAAACACCATTTAATAAATCACTCATGGCTAACATGAACAAATCAGGAGAGTATAGATGCTGGCGAGGATGTGGAGAAACGGGCACCCTCCTACACTGTTGGTAGGAATGTAAACTGGTGCAGCCCCTCTGGAAAACAGTGTGGAGATTCCTCAAAAAATTAACAATAGAACTCCTCTATGACCCAGCAATAGCACTACTAGGAATTTACCCAAGGGATATAGGAGTGCTGATGCATAGGAGCACATGTACCCCAATGTTCATAGCAGCACTCTCAACAGTAGCCAAATCATGGAAAAAGCCTAAGTGTCCATCAACTGACAAATGGATCAAGAAGATGTGGTTCATCTATACAATGGAATACTACATGGCAATGAGAAAGAATGAAATCTGGCCATGTGTAGCAACATGGATGGACCTTGAGGGTGTTATGCTGAACGAAATAAGTCAGGCAGAGAAGGACAGATACCATATGTTTGCACATATAAGAGGATTAGGAGGAACTTAACAGAGGACCATGGGGGAGAAGAAGGGAGAAAATAGTGGGAGAGAGGGAGGGAGGCAAACCATGAGAGATTCTTGAATGCTGAGAACAAACTGAGGGCTGCTGGGGGTGGGGGAGAGGGGAAGGGGGTGATGGGTATGGAGGAGGGCACTTGTTGGGATGAGCGCTGGGTATTATATGGAAACCAACTTGACTATAAACTATTAAAAAATAAATAAAATAAAGTCACATAAAAAAAATAAATGACTCATTTACAGAGGAGGATAATTTCTCTGACAGGACAATACACTTTATGTGAGAGACTGCTTTAACCTTTTTCTTTTCTATTCTTCAGTTACGCTATCTATGATTAATTAAACTTCTGGAACATCATTTGTTGTTATTGTAGTGAAAAATGTGTTCTTTACTCCACGAAAATATTTAACTACCTGATTCCAGGGTGGATATTGGGAGAAGTGAAGTCCTCATATTCAAGCTATACAACTCTGAAGTTTCTTAGAAGCTAAAACACAGTCAGGTAAAACTGAACCTGATCAGAGGCAGAAATAAACCCCTCTTGGTGGAGTTACTTCTACAACACTCTGATGAATTGGTTCCAAGCCTCCTGACCCAAACACTCACAGCTCTGAAGAGGATTCAACATGTTGGTCAGTTTTTCTTTTTAAAAAAAATCACCTTTATTCAGGTGTTAACCCTTCAAGTTCATATCGCATTGTTAGTTTCCATAGAAACCATATTTCCAATCCTCTTTCAAATGTTGCTTAGGGTTCTAATCCAAATCAAGTATTATTGAGTCAGTTTTGAGTAAAAAAAGAAATACTGATATCAGATAATCAGGAAGCAAATTCAAGGGGCCAGGTAAGAGGAAAGTGATCAGATCACTGGGTTTCTGAGTGATAAAACTGAGCAAGTTTTGTCTTATCTAGGCAAAGCTGGGACAAAATGAGGAATACCAAATCTGTCAAAATTAAGTTAGGTTGTTTTGGATATCTGAATGAAATGGGCATTTTTATTTCAAATTTGGGGGGGTTTTTTTGGTACTTAGAGCAAATATTTGAAATACTAAAGACTCAGCCTATATATTAACCAACTTATAAATATGTCTTACTTTGAAAAGAATTATACATTGTTTTTGAAAATATAATTTAATTTATAAATATTCTTTTCTCTGCAACAGAATCACTCTCATCTTATGTTTTACTGCAGTTCAGGAACTGTTTTTAAAAAGATAAGTACCTAAAAGCTATTATTTTAAATTTTAATTCATACAGATAGAAAATTCAAAAATAGTACATAAACAATGCCATAGTTCACATGTGTAATGAGTGATCCAAAAGAGTGTATCTCTCAGAATTAGTAGAAATTCAAAACATTACAGAAAAAAGTCTTCTACAAGGGATTTGGAGGAAAAAAACTCTGATCTTGTTGAAATGTCTGCAGCAGTTGGCAATCAGGCAACAAGGATGCATTAATAGAGAACCAAGTGCACTAACAGGGAACTTTGATCAAATATCTAAAATTGTTAAGATCATGATGAATAAGCTTATAACACCTGACTCAAAAGAACCTAAAACAAGTATTATGTTTTGAGAACTTCTTTCTTTTGTCTTGTATTGTATAAGTTGGATTATGTTTGTGATTTTTGCTGAAAGGAGTTTGATCTGATCCTAAATATCTCCTAGGGCAGCAACTTTCTATTAGTAAAAATGTCAATTAATTGCCAATGATATATTGAAACTAAAGATGTTCCATGATAAATGTGAATTTTATAATAATATAATCATTCAAGTCTTGAATTATGTGGAATCTTATCACTTGGTATAGATTTGCTATCAGAATGTGACCAGACAGTGAGACTAGAAAGAGATAAAAAGGGAAGGGAATAACTGACCAGAGCACAGAGTTCTAAGGGATATGGTGGCCAACCTAAGCAGCAAGTCATTGCTGAGAGAATGGGTGGAATACTGGCATAGCAGGATGAGATACATCATCTCACATCACTTGAGAAATCCAACAGTCCTTAGCTGTACTATCAGTTTCTCATTGGTTTCTAGAATAGGTGGTGGAGGACAAAGATATAGTATTTGATCCCTATTATATTTATATTTGACATGAAAAAAAATCAATGGAACATGAAAATTAAACCCAAACACTGATATTAGTGGAAAAACTCAAATCTATTGAGTGAAATTTAATTCTTCTTTCATTTATGATCCCTTGTATCTATTGAAATGTTCTCTGGTTCCAGAATTTAGGCCAACCTAAGAGTGACAAAAACAATTGAATTCCCATATTATCTCTATATTTTTAATGATTTTTATCTATATAAAAATTATATTTTAGAGAGTATGAGTGGAAGTAAGAGGGAGAGAGAGAATCTTAAGCATACTTCATGTTCAACACAAAACCTGATGAGGGGCTTAATCCTACAACCCTGGGACCTTGACCTGAGCTGAAATCAAGAGTCTGACACTCAACCAACTAAGCCACCCAGGTACCTCTCTATGATATCATTTTAAAGCTGTGTTAGAGACCACATTTCTCATTTTGTTCTGTTATAAATGTATATACATCAAATGGAATTTTCTGTCAATTATTAGATAACATAGAACTCATTCAAAATTAGTATATGTACTAATATACACTATTAAAGAATGTAACCTAACTATACTTTCTTTTGTCTGCCACAGTATGAGCTGAAAATAGCATAGTGGACATTATTATACTTTTTGGTTTCCAACACATGAATTCCTTTTCCATGTTTGAGAAATTCCTACCATGTAAGACTAAACTCTTTCTCCACTGTAAAAGCTGAAAATATGAGATTCTTTTTTTTCCCAGCCAAGTGCATAATGGCAGTGGCAGTAGTGTTTTCACCAGACTATTTCTGTAGTATGATTTAGTCATTATTCCTTGTATAACTTTACAAAGTTTAGTGAGTTACCCAGTATCTGTTTAACAAAACCATTTTCTGCCTAAATAGGGCAAAGTTAGTTTCACTTGCTGAAAGATAGAGCAAATTAAGAGGCTTTGTTGCAGACCACAATTTATCATGAGAAAGAAGGGCCTTGGAATTGAGAGCAATGAAAATCCAGCTTATATTAATTGATGGAACTTCAGAAACTCAAAGTATCAAATTATTTACTAGGTTACTTGAGATGAAATACCCATTGAAGAAAAGGCTTTGGGGAATTAAGTGGCCAATCCCTTGGAGTAAAATGAAGGGCTTGAAGTATTAAAAGACTATGGAGAGAGATGGTTATTTCTAATAGCACCATAAAGTTTATACATAAAGAGAATGACAAGGTCAAAGTAGATGGCCAAGGATAGCGTTGTTCCACGTTTATGGATTTGCTTGACTTTGATCCCTGGACATATATTTCCCTCAAGGAAATTCACAATGGGATGGGTGTTTGATAGAGCACTAAATTTGACTAAAGATGACTCCTTTCACAAAATGTTCAATGTGAATTTTACATTATTTTCCCTTTTGAAAAAGTCAGACAGATACTTTCAAATGGCAATTTAATCAAACATAGATGAGGAAGAAAGTAAACATCTAACCCTTACATGTGTCAAATAAAAGGTCCAGATAAGTGAATTATGTCAATAATAAGGCAGGTTTAGGTATAAAACAGGGGTGGCACCTGTATGCCTCGGCCAGTTAAGTGTCTGACTCTTGATTCAGCCCAGGTCATGATCTTGCAGTTTGTGAGATTGAGCCCCAAGCTGGACTCTGTGCCGACAGCGTGGAGCTTGCTTGGGATTCTTTCACTCTCTCTCTCTCTCTCCCTCCCTCTTTCAAAATAAATACATTTTTTAAAAAAAGGTATAAAACATATTTCAGTTCTTGAAAATGCAGGGTGGGGTAAAGAAATTAAGAACAAGGGGTGCATAGAAAACTGAATATATGTATATATGATTTGAAGACTAGTGGAAGTCAATCTGACTGCAAAGATTAGCCCCAATGAGAGGAGCAAGTGTTCAAAGTGGGATTAAGGAAGACTCAAGCAAGCATCTACACCAGACAACATAATTTCAAATGCAGGGCTAAGTAGCAAAGTAATCTAGTTAGTTGCCCAATTCAGAAGTTAGCAGAATTCCTGCCCCTTGACATTTTCTAGGGAGTGAGGACTTAACAGTAACCAGCAGAGTCGATGAGACACAATCACCGGCTTTGGGATCAAGGTGATGTCTCAAGAGGTTGTAATAGTCAAGATAACAAGAGAACTAAGGTAGCTAAGGATTACTGTATAGATATGAAGGTGGAAAACCAGCCTGATAATCCAGATCTGAGTAGGGAATATAAGGATTTCATATTTCCACAGGTAACTGATAGCACAGTGGTCTCAGAGAAGCACAGAAGTTATGGCAGCACGATCAAATTCTTGAGATAGGAAACAGGCTATGTCCAAAGCCCTAAATAAGAAAATTTCCTGCCTTAACTATAAAAACTGACTTTTTAGGACATAGATTGATACTGATTTTAAAAATTATGTGGCATCAAGATGACTGAAGAAAACAAGACAAGGATCGAAAAACTACTTCATAAATAAATCTTGAAAGTTTTATTATCCTATTTCAGGGATCGCAGGAAATGTGTGTGCTGCAGAATAGAGATGAGTGGAAAGAGCCTCAATTTTCAAAAAGGAAAAATAGATAAATCATTTAAAAATTTAAAAAGTAGATTAAAAAATCGCAGATCTCTAGAGAATGAAAAGACAGGCCGAAGATAGGGAGAAAATATTTGTAAAAGACACATCTAATAAAGGACTTTCTTTAAAAATATATAAAGAACTCTTAAAATTCAACAGTAAGAAAATAAAAGACCTGATTAAAAAATAGATCAAAGTCCTTAGCAGACACCTCACTAAGGAAGATAAACAGATGGCAAATAAGCACATTAAAATATGAATCACACCGTATGTCATCAGGAAAATGCAAATTAAAACAAACATGAGGTATCGCTAAACCTAAGCCTATTAGAATGGCTTAAATCCAGAACATTGACAATACCAATGCTGGCATGATATGGGCAACAGGAATGCTCATTTGTTGCTAATGAGAATGCAAAATAGTACAGGCACTTTGGAAGACAGTTTGTCAATTTCTTATAAAATTAAGTGTACTCTTACCATACAATTCAGTAATTATGAACCTTGGTATTTCAACCCAAAGGAGTTGAAAACTCTTGTTCACACAAAAACCTGCTTTACTCATAATTGTCAAAACATGGGAGCAATGAAGACGACTTTCAGAAGGTGAATGTGGGACATCTAGACAATGAAGTATTATCCAACACTAAAAAGAAATGAGCTATGAAGCCATGAAAAGACACGGAAGAACCCTGAGTGCTATTACTAAGTGAAAGAAACCAATTTGAAAAGGCTACCATATAATTCCAACTATATGAAATTCTGGGAAAGGCAAAATTATGGAGACAGTAAAAAGATGAGGAGTTGGTAGAGGGTTGGGAGGAGTAGATAAATAGGTAGAGCACATAGGATGTTTAGGGCAGTGGGAATACTGTGTATGACACCATGATGATGCCTTTATGTTATTATACCTTTGTCCACTCATAGAATATATAACACCAAGAGTGAGCTCTAATTTATGGACTTGGGGTGATATCGATGTGTTAATGTAGGTTCATCGGTTGTAACAAGTGTACCACTCTGGTGAGGGATGATGATAATGCGAAGGCTTTGCATGTGTGGGAATAAGAAATCTTTGTACCTTCCTCTCAATTTTGTTATGAACCTAAAACTGCTCCAAAATGAAATCTTAATTTAAAAACTTTTTAAGAGAATCTTGTAAATAATTAGAGGTAGATCTTACTTCCTAGGGAAAAAAGTCCATTTGGATCATTAAATAGAGGAATTGTGAACGTTGGGAAGACAGTGTAGTAAATACTAAATGAATCAATGAATCGAGTAAGCTGTGCTAAAATAATACCTTCTTTTTAAAAATTTGAGTTTATGGGCTTGTGGTGGATAAACTAAAAACCAAATATGTAGTGTACCTTATATTGGACCAAAGAATTTGATTCAACTTTTTTTGATAGTCTCATGGATTAGATCATTATTAACAGTGCAAATTGTTTATAAAATATTACACATTCAATATGAAATTAAAACGTTTAAAAATGTTTTATTTCTTTTGAGAGAGAGCAAGTGGGGGAGGAACAGTGAGATAGGGAGAGCCCAACACAAGGTTCAAACCCACAAGCCATGAGATCACGACCTGAGCCAAGATCAAGAGTTGGACACAACCGGGGCGCCTGGGTGGCTCAGTCAGTTAAGCATCCTATTTNTTAAGCGTCCAACTTTGGCTTAGGTCATGATCTCGCGGTTCGTGGGTTCGAGCCCCGCGTCGGGCTCTGTGCTGACTGCCAGCTCAGAGCCTGGAGCCTGTTTCAGAGTCTGTGTCTCCCTCTCTCTCTGACCCTCCCCTGCTCACACAGTCTCTCTCTCTCTCCTAGAAATAAATAAAAATATATTTTAAAAAAAAAGAGTTGGACTCAATAGATGGAGCCACCCAGGCACTGCAAAACTTTTTTTTTTCTGAATATAAAATGTCCTCAAATATTAAGGGCAATGAATGCAATGAATTTAAAATGTATGTATATTGGGGTGCCTGGGTGGCTCAGTCAGTTAAGCATCCTATTTCAACTCAGGTTATGATCTTGCGGTTCTTGGATTCGAACTCTGCATCAGACTCTATGCTGACAGTGAGGAGCCTATTTAGGTTCTCTTTCTTCCCCCTGCTCTGTTCCTCCCCCACTCATGCTTTTTCCCCTCTCAAAATAAATAAACAAACTTTGAAATAATAGATTTAAAGTGTATATTTATTTATTTATTTATATATAATTATCAGGTAACTTCATATTTTCTCATTTCTTCATAATTCTCCCATCTTTATCATAGTTACCTGTTAAGTAGGCTTTGATGGGGAAGAATCAGATAGAATTTGAAATTTTTATCTTGTCTTGACCTGCATTTCATGGCACCCTTGTGTTCTCTTTGTTAGATGTATTATAATGGCTAGCACTTTTTCTAACATATTGAAATTCCTTCTCTGAAAATGGGACCACCTGCAGCATATCTGCTTTCTCTTTTTACAGGTTCTGATAAGAATGAACTTTGATGGTATTTTCTTTATTTCTGTGGATGGTTTTTGTGACCTTGTTGCTCTTCTTGCTTTGAAATGTGGACATTCATCTTGAGTGGTACACTTGGAATGCAGAAACTTTGGTGCATGGGGCATTCTGAAACTTTTACTGAGCTAATTAGGGAGTTCATGCAGACAAGTAAAAGTCACAAATATTGAATGGAACTCCAAAAGTTCCTCGCTTGTCTTTCTAATAAGAGCCCACCTGTTTATCTGGGAATGTGGAGTGGGAGCTCAAATTGGAATGGAGCTGAAGAAGATATTGCATGACAATCAGGGATTTAGCTAATTTTAGGTTTGGGTCTTAAGGTTCTGTTGCTGAGGGGCCCATGTGAAGCTTTAAGTTTTACTAGTCTCTATGAGACACACTGATCTATGTTTTCTGCAACCCTGGGCTCCCAGGATGGACACAACTTTAAATGTGCAACTCTCTTTTTTGGTTTCCATTTTTCTACTTGCCTTACCTAGCTGTTTTTCTATTTATTCACTTGTTGTTCTTGTTTTCCAATATCCTAAGAGGTAAATCTGTCCCAAGGAATTATCTTTTGTTCTTTTTACTCCTCAGAGACCCTTTTTGTAGATGACATTATCTCACCTCATGTACTATTTCCACTATGAGGATGAACCCCAGGTCTCATTTCTAGCCTCAACTTCTTTCCTAATCTCCAAATTTATAGTCTGAATTCTTGGGGTAGTTTGAGAGAACACCCAAGTTAACATTTCCAAAAATTATTCTTTATTTCCATACCATCAATTCTCAGAAATAAAAACGAAGGAAATCTTACTTCTCTAATTTTTAAAAAAGTATTTTGTAAATTATAGCACTCCATTAAACATGACAGCTCAGGTTTTATTTTTCCCCTTAAGTCCCTTGTACTAGACTATGTTGCCTAGTATATATTTTGCTTTTAAAATGATATGTATATCTGCCCCCTCTTGTTCATTCCAAAGCTACTTTCTAGTTCAGGTTCATTTTGCTCAAACTACTACAATAGTTTTCCATGGGATCTGTCACCTTCAAGGCTTGCTATACACTATGACAACATTGATTCTGAAAGTATAGGGATAATCATGTCAATTTCCTACTTAGAACTCCAAATTTCTCACCATAGTTTACCACTTCAGTATAAAATCTTTTCTGATAGCTTGACCACATTTCCTCACCCTTCCTTTTGACTTCATGTTCCATCATTCATACCAGAAATGAGAGAGGGTAGTCTGTATCACTTGCATTTGAGATCCCCAGGTGCTTGTTAAAATTTGTGCTTCAGGGTGCCTGGATGCCTCAGTTGGATAAGCATCTGACTTCGGCTCAGGTCATGATCTCACAGTTTGTGAGTTTGAGCCCCATGTCCAACTCTGTACTGACAGCTTGGAGCCTGAAGCCTGCTTCAGATTCTGTGTGTGTGTGTGTGTGTGTGTGTGTGTGTGTGTGTGTCCCTCCTCTGCTTGTGTTTGTTCTCTCTCTCTCTCTCTGAAAAAAAATTGTGTTTCAGGGGCCCAGTCTACTTTCTGAAGAAAAATCTATAGAAGCAGGAGTTTGGAATTTCTAGGTTTAAAAATCTTTTGCAACATGCTTGTCACACAGATGGAATTTAATAAATAACTTATTTCATTGAATTGATTTAAGGGAAGCAAATAGATATTTAAACCTCCGCTTTGTTTTTGTATCCTGGATTTTCCTGACTTTGCTATAATAATTTAGATACATGCACTTGGTTTATATTAAGAATGAAGCTAGGGGCACCTGGATGGCTTAGTCGCTTAAACATCTTACTCTTGATTTCGGCTCAAGTCATGATCTCACAGTTTGTAAGACTGAGTGCCACACCGGGCTCTGCACTGACAGCACAGATCCTGGTAGGGATTTTCTCCCTCTTTCTCACTGCCCCTCCACTGCTTGTGCTCACTCTCTCCCTCTCAAAATAAACAAACATTAAAAAACATGAATCTGAAGTCCTCCTAAAAAATCAAGTTATTTAATATGTATTATTTAAATACTACAATGTTAATGGCATTTATTGTATTAACATAAAAGGATATAAAGTACGAGACACAGAAATCAATATTCCATTAGAAGTGACATATTTAAGTTCCCTTCAGAAGCATTTTGATAGTTCAGTATGGATGGAGCTCGTGGCTCCATAATATGCATGATAGATCAATTACAATGCAACGTTATCAAAGAAAAAGCTTTAATTGAAAAACAAAGTCAACGCATACAAGTTAATTACATTGAATTCTGAAATGCAAAAATGTCCAAAAATATGTTTTATATTTAAGTATTTTAAGACATGTATCTGGAATGTAGCCTGCAGATTCGGAGGCTGTCAAAGTGTTTGACTCTTTCTGGATATATGCAGATATATGCAGATATATTCTTTGACAATGAGTAAATATTTACACTGGAGTAACTCAAGGAATAATCAATTAATTAAACTGAAACAGAAAGAGTGATGGTTAGGTATTAGGAGAAACTTGAGAGTACTCTGAAATCTAATTTACAGAGTCTTAGAAACAATATTAGAAAAAGGAAGTATCTTCATAGAAGATTAAAGATCGCTATCATTTTGGTCTGGCTTGTGCAAAGGGGTCACAAACACCACCTATGTCACGTGTACAGATATAAAATGGGGCTTAGTAGGGGGAAATTTACAGGGAAGAAGTAGTAGAGAGCACATAAATCACTGAGCTTTCATTATTCCATGGTTTAGGCCAGGCATAGTTGCATGAACCATGCCTAATAGTCTAGATGAGACTGCCACCCTCAATGTTCTACACATTTATAGAGTAGAGGTCCATGCAATAATCCAGCAGCAGAAACTCCTGTTTGAACAAGTGGTCTTGTTAAAGTAGGGTAACATCTGGAAGCCAGGGATTAGTATCAGCTTGTCCTTCATTTGCACTAACTCTGGCCTGCAGAATCTGTATTCTGATAAGCCACTGAAGCAAGAGGAAATAAACCCTTGGAACCATTCAGTTTGTCTCTCACCACTCAGTGCCCTGGCTCTTAGGGATTTATCATACCGACATACCTCCATCAGCTCCAAATGGCTCCAGGTTGCAGTCTTTACCTGTGTCCTTGGGAGTATGGCATTCTGTAGCATAGTCCGGGAGGGAGGTATCGCTTCAGATCCTATGCTGGACTTCTAGAGCCAACACAGATGGGGTAGCCCACTACATTTACCTCTTTCACTGATTGTAACCAGAACTTGGACAAAAAATAAAAAGAAACTACTTGAAAAGCAAGCAGAATGGAGAAAAAAGTCCAAACGGAAGAATGGGTAGTATAGGGGAGGTAAGGTTCTTTGTTTTCTTTCCTTCTTTATACTTCTCTATTTGCTTGTTTTGTCCAGGAATGGGCAGAATCAGGTGCAAACAAAATTTAAAGCTCCAAAAGAAACCATCTTTCTACCCAGAGAGCCAGAAAACCTGTGTGCCAAAGAGTGTAGGGAAAAATCCCTAGTTTTTGCTCTTGTTTCCCCCCAGTGTTCCTGAGACTGGCTAGTTGCAGAACTGACTTGCCATTACTGTGGAATCTATGATAATGAAGAACACATCACTATGATGTAATATGTCTGTGGTGTTGGCAGGCACCTAAAAACCTGATAATCTGGGTGGAGGAACTAGAAGAAAAGCACAAAAGTCACTTGCTGTATAAAGAACAGAGGATGGAAATCCTAGTTACCATTTCTTTTGGAACCTCACATTGAAGGTACCCCAACCACAGAGTTGCAGAACAGCACAGGAGACTAAAACTCTGTTAGAATCCAAAATATTTGGTCAGAGGAACCAGGGGTTTCTGAGAGCTAGAGAATGTGGGACAAATTCCAGAGAGCATAAAGCCACACTGATATAATTGGCAGCTTTACTACCAAATTGAGCAGGTACAGAACATAACCAAAGAAGAGTAGCAAAGGCTTTGAGACTAAATTATGAAACAAACATCCCAGACTAACCTGATTTTCTCAGACATGGGGCTGACACTGAGCACAGCAAAAACTTTGAAACTGAACACACATCGCGTACCTATTGATTTAAAACTCAGGAGCTTCCCCGTGTGAAATCTGAAACTGGTCCCTGTAGACAAAGGGCAAGGAAAAGATGAAGAAAAAGGCAAACTACACCAGATTGGTAAGTGGCAGTTTTAATAAGCAAGTTAACTTACTTAATAAGGCTTGTCTCGTGCAGATGAACAGATCTAAGCATCTGTGCACTAGAATCTTAAGTTTATATACTGGACTTAATGGGGTTCTATCATGTACTCAGCCAAGATAGCCTCAACAACAAGGCTGCTTCTTTGAAATGGCTCCTGCTCTAAAAATGGCAGGTGAAACAAAATCTAAGGATAGGAGGGTAAGGAGATTCCCAAGTACCTAGGACCAGCTCGATGGTTAGCAAGTGGTCTTGCCCGTCCTCTTGATGGTTTCCAACAATCCAGCAGATGAGTCAGAACTGTGATTGCCCATGAAAACAAACAAATAAAAATCAACATCCTTCAGAGAATTTTAGCAGGATCCAAAGTTTTGCAACATAATGTTCAAAATGTGCAGGATAAAATGCAAAATTGTTTGACATACCATACACGTGATAAATTTTCAAAGCAAAAGACAATCAACAGACAATAGCAACCAACAGACAACACCAAGATGATCTAAATGTTAGAATTATCAGGCAAAACCTTACAGTAGCAATTATAACAATTCTCACTGAGGTAAAGCTGAACACTCTCGAGATGAATGGAATGCTAGGAGTTCTAAGAAAAGATAACTTTGTAAATATTCCCTATGTGTTTAGAAAGATACATATTTTGTGTTCTTTGGTTGTCATAGTCTGCATATGTGTGTTGGTCAAATGTGTTAAAAATATTCTTTAAACTTTCTGTATTCTTTACTGATTTTTTGCCTGCATTTTATAACAATGTCCTAGAGTGATTCCATGATTTTAGATACTGTTTATATCTCTTGTGATTCTACCAATTTTTAACTTACAAACTTTAAACTCTATTATTAAGTATATAAATTTAATATTTGATATACTGTTTAGAAATTGAACATTTATCATTATGAAGCCACTTTATTCCTAATAAATATTTTGAAATTAAAGTCTTTTGTATTAATATACAATATTAATTATATTAGTTATACAAAATATATTACATATAAGTTGTATGCTATGCATATTAAATATATAAGTTGTTCTCTTTCATTTAGAATTGCCCGATTGAAGGTTTTCTCTTTCATTTTTTACTTTAAACCTATCTGAATCTTTAGCTTTTATATGTGTCTGTTGTAAAAAGCATATAATTAGAATTTTTACAATCCAGTCTGGCAATATTTGTCATGTATTGAAGCATTCAGTCCATGTACCTGTAAAATAAATATTGGTATAGTCGAGTTTTAATCTTCCATCTTATTTTCTACCTTTGTTTTGTCACCTAGTTCATGTTTATTTTTTTCTTGTTTTTTTAACTGATTATGTTTAGCATTTCATTTTTTAGTACTTATTTCAAAATTATATAATCTGCTTTTTCTTTTCAAAATTACCCTAGAAATTACAATAGGCATTACTTCTCAAAATCTAACAGTGATATTCATATTCTCCTTACAAATAATATCAATATCTTTTAACATTTTAATCACATGTATCTAATATTGGACTCTTCTTCTAACATAACTGATAATGTTATTTATGTGTTCACATAGTTGTTTTTATTGCTTCAATAGGTGCTTTGTATTTTTTAAAAACTATTTTATAATTATGAAGTATATGTGAAATATATATGTATATGTAATATCTAAGTACATATATATTTTTTTTTTAACAGAGAGAGAGAATGAGAAGTGAAGGGGGGCAGAGGCAGAGAGAGAGAGAGAGAGAGAGAGAGAGAGAGAATCTTAAGCAGATTCCATGATGAGCATTGAGCCTCAATCCCACGACCCTGGGATCGTGACCAGAGCTAAAATTAAGAATCAGAGTCTCAATCAACTGAACCACCCAGGTACCCCAATGTCTAAGTACAGTTTAAAGAATGACAATAAAACGAACACCCAAACATCACTGATGTCACAAAATAAAGCCTAAAAATCTATTGAAGAGGCAGTTGGTTGTGCAACTGACTCTTCATTTCAGCTCAGGTCAGAGCCCCAGGGTCATGGGATCGATCCCCATCTCAGGTTCTATGCACAACATGGAGCCTAATTGAGATCCTCTCTCTCCTTCTGCCCCTTTCCTCCACTCATGCTCTCTCCTCATTTCTCAAATAAAATTTTAAAAAAGTAAAAATCTGTTGAAGCTTCCTGTGTGCTACCTCTCATAACATTTTCCTTTTTCCACAACAGGGGAAAGCATTATTTTATGTTTATGATACCTTTGCTTTTTTTGATAGCTGTACCACATTTGTATCTCTAAACAATATATTGTATATTTTGCCTGTTTCAAAGTAGTATATTAATAAAATTACACTGTATGTATTCTATAATAACTTGCTTTTTTCAACATTAATTTCTGAGATCTTTTTAAAGTGATACATGATAGTAGCTTATTTTAATCACTTCATGTATTATATCATTGTATAAATGCTCTCCAATTAATCGATGTGAGGGGGGAAACATTCAGGTTGTTTCTATAATTTTTCCTATTATTAAAAATGCTGCCAAGGGGCGCCTGGGTGGCTTAGTCGGTTAAGCGTCCGACTTTCGCTTAGGTCATGATCTCGCGGTTCGTGGGTTCGAGCCCCGCGTTGGGCTCTGTGCTGACAGCCAGCTCAGAGCCTGGAGCCTGTTTCAGTCTGTGACTCCTTCTCTCTCTGACCCTCCCCTGCTCACGCTGTCTCTCTCTCTCCTAGAAATAAATAAAACATTAAAAAAAAAAATGCTGCCAAGTGCTGATGCATAGGGGCACATGTACCCCAATGTTCATAGCAACACTCTCAACAATAGCCAAAACATGGAAAAAGCCTAAGTGTCCATCAACTGACAAATGGATCAAGGAGATGTGGTTTATCTATACAATGGAATACTACATGGCAATGAGAAAGAATGAAATCTGGCCATGTGTAGCAACATGGATGGAACTTGAGGTTGTTACGCTGAGTGAAATAAGTCAGGCAGAGAAATACAGATACCATATGTTTGCATGTATAGGAGGATTAGGAGGAAGTTAACGGAGGACCATGGGGGAAAAGGAGGGGGAAAATAGTGGGGGAGAGGGAGGGAGGCAAACCATGAGAGACTCTTGAATGCTGAGAACAAACTAAGGGCTGCTGGGGATGGGGGAGAGGGGAAGGGGGGTGATGGGCATGAAGGAGGGCACTTGTTGGGATGAGCACTGGGTGTTACATGGAAACCAACTTGACATTTTAAAATGTTAAAATGCATTTTAAAAAATGCTGCCAAAACATTCTTATATGTGCCTTCTGGTTACCATGGGCAAAGATTTCTCTTAGGTATAAATCTAGTAGTTAAAATATTGGGTTGTATGATATGTGCATTTTCAACTTTACATAGTAATGCCATATTATTTCCCAAGATGGTCATATTTTCCAAGATACCTCTAGAACAGTTGTCATTGCTTTATGTCCTTGCCAACACTTCATATATTCAGCCTTTACATTTTTTCCCCCATAGGGTGGGTTTGAATAGTTTCTCCATTGTTGGTGTAATTTGTAGTTCCATGATTACTAAAGAGTTTGAGCATCCTTTCATATGTTATTAGCCATATATACTATGTAGATCTTTATATATAAAGGTCAAAAATAGGAAAAATTAATCAGTGGTGATAGTGGTCATAATAAGTGCCATGTGATGAGGAGATGTATAGTTGTTGATTGGTAGAGGTCATAAGGATGTTTTTTGAGGTACCATATATGTTCTACTGCTTAACTTGGGTGGGCTACAAGGGGTATACTTAAGTAAAAATTCTTCAACATATAAACTTAGTTTGTGCACTGTAGTGTAGATATTATATAGCAATGAAAAAAGATAAACTCTCGGATGAAAGGGAACATATAAATAGAACCACAGAATTTCTAAAATAATAATAATGAGGGGCATCTGGGTGGGTCAGTCAGTTGAACATCTGACTTATAATTTCAGCTCAGATTCATGAGATTCATTCCCCAGGTCATGGGATTGAGTCCCATGTTGGGCTCCATGCTGAACATGGAGCCTGTTTGAGATTCTCTCTCTTTCTCTCTCTCTTTCCCCTTCCCTTCTCCTCAACTCACATGTTCTATCTCTAAAAAATAAATAATAATAATAATAAATACATTATATAAAAGAATCCTTGGGGTACAATTGAAATAGCTATTTGAAACAAAAATTATAATGTTAAAAACATGCCTTGGGGTGCCTGGGTGGCTCAGTAAGTTAAGCAATTGACTTCAGCTCAGGCCATGATCTCACAGTTTGTGAGTTCGAACCCCATGTCAGGCTCTGTGCTGAAAGCTCAGAGCCTGGAGCCTGCTTTGGATTCTGTGTCTTCCTCTCTCTCTCTCCCTTTCCCCAACCTGTGCTCTCTCTCTCTCTCTCTCTCTCTCTCTCAAAAATAAATAAACAGTAAAAAAGTTTTTTAAAAAAATATGTCTTATAAAAATAAATAATAAAGATAGACTCAGAAATTAATAAATTGGAAAGACAATGAAACTAATAAACCAAATACTGCTTTTTTTAAAAGTCAGAAAAATATGGGGTGCCTGGGTGGCTCAGTTGGTTAAGCATCTGACTTTGGATCAGGTCATGATCTCACAGTTCCTGGGTTCGAGCCCTGCTTGGGCTCTGTGCTGACAGCTCAGAGCCTGGAGCCTTAGGATTCTGTGTCTCCCTCTCCCTCTGACCCTCCCCTGATCATGCTCACTCTCTCTCTCTCTCTCTCTCTCTCTCTCTCAAAAAATAAATAAAACATTAAAAAAATTAAAAGTCAGCAAAATAGATGAATACCAAGAACACAGAATAAAAATAACTAGAAGAAAATAACCACTGAAAGAGAGGAATTTAGAAAATGAGACTACTTTACACAAATAACAAACCTTTGCAAATAAATTTTAAAATATAGTTTAAATGGATAATTTTCTAGGAAAATGCAATTAACTGGAATTGCCAGAATTGATATAGAAAACTTTTATACACTACTCTCCATGGCACAGAGAAGTTCTTTTAGCAGTGTTCACTAAAGCTACACTTGCATGTACCTTAAGACCAAATTCTTACAAAATAACTATGTATCAAAAATGTTATAGGAAATTCTATGAATCTTTGAAATCAATAATTGAGTGATACTTATGTTATCTCAGAACTCAGAAAAAATAGAGAAAACTTCCAAATTATGCTTATTAAGTATAAAATTAATAAATAGCCTTAAAATGTATTCACAATAACCAGTTAGAATATATAATGTAAGAGAAAACCCTACATAAAATCAAAACAAAGGAAGATAAAAATATTTAGAAATAAACTCAACAAGAAATATGCAAAACCCTATATGAGTAAAACTGAAAATACTACTAAAATATATAAAAATAGACTTGAAACTTGAACACATAGAAACATCACATGTCTATGTAATTACCTACAAGTTTTATTTTCCAAAATCAAATTTAAGTCATCAATTCTAAAATTTATATCAAAAACAACATGCAAGAATTTTTAGAATAATCCTGTGAAAGGAGGTCATTAAGTCTTTTAGGACTTCAACATACAAATTTTTGAGAGACACAATTCAACCCATTGCAAATGGAAACTACCATGGCTGCTATCATTGTATATTATTAAAAACATACCAAAAAGTCAGTGTGATACTGATATGAATAGGCAGACATAAATAACAGAATAGTAAGTACAGAAATAAACCAAAGTACATAAGAAAATTTAATGTGTGATAAAAGGTGGGATCTCAAGTCGCAAAGGAAACAATGGTCTTGTTAATAAATGATACTGTAACAACTGATAGCCATTTGGAAAAAGGCAGAATTGAACTTACAGCCCTCACCACATAGGTGAATAAACCACAAAAGACTGTGGAATCTAAATGTAAAAACTAAAGCTATACAAATACTAAAGAAAAACATGGGTGAGTTCTTTTATAGCCAAGCTGTGGGGCGAGACTTTCCAACTTTCTAAAACAAACAACAAAAGATCTGATTAATTTAATTACATAACATTTTATAAAATTTACTTGACAAAAGGCATAATAATTGAGTCCAAAAGACAAATAACAGCTTAGGAGAAAACTATTGCACATATATTGCAGTTTTGCTAATTTCCTAAATACATAAAAAGCTTTTAAAAATCAATCGGTGTTAGCTAAGCTTATTGTGGTAATCATTCTGCAATATATACTTATATCAAATCACTATGTTATACTTGTAGAAATAATAAAATGTTGTATGTTATACTATATCTCAGTAAAAAACAGTGGGGAACAAAGGTCAAAAACAACAGAAAATTGGTGCCTAAAAGCAAAAACAAATCTCGGGAAAAAATTACAATGGCTCTAACATATGAAAAGAAAGCTGTCATACTAAGAGAAATGTTAATGAAAACTACTTGATACATTTCTTACATCTGAAATTTGCAAACATTAAAAAGCTTGACTACTCATTGTGTTGATGAAGCACTCATTCATTGCTGGTATGAGGGCAAAATGGTACATTGCCTCTGAAAGAGAAGATCTTATTATTTAAGGAAGAATATATAAGAATTTATTTTTTGACCCCAAAATTCTCACTTTTGGAATCTACTGTGAAGATTAATTTGATCCTACAAACATATAATTACATACATATGAAGTTATTCATCATAGCATTATTTGTGAATGAGTGAATGGTAATGCCACTAAGTTATTGAGAATAAGGAACAGATTTCTGAGAGAAGATGAGTTCAGATTCAAATATGTCTTGAGATATTCCAAATAGAATATCCCACAATATATGTGTAGAAGGCCATGGAAACTCTTAAAGAGATTGGCACTATGTTCCACAGTACTTGCTGCCCTGCACTGAATTTTAACGTGTAACAAATATGGCTGCTTTTTCACTTCTGCCTTCTTGCAAAACATCTTTTGTGGCCAACACTAACCTGAAACTATAAAGGTTAGAAGATTCTAGGAGATATAATTCCAGTCTAATAAAGTCAACACAGTACAAGACCACAAATGGTGGACTGAGCCTCCGAAGGTTTTAATTATTTATTCACAAGCCTGCTGCAAGAGGGCTGCACGCTATTTGATTCTAAAGCTGGTGTTCTTTCTGGTACATCGCACTGAAATTTTTACCTGGACTGGCTACACATGGGTGGGGGGAAAAGACCTGTAGATGGAGGCACTTTATTTGTATATAATCATGCATAACCATAGAATGCATTTATTGCTTGTGGTTCTATGCCACTTGTGTAGAAAGACACTTAGCAAAATAGAAGAGATATGTGGTTGGGAATACTGCCTAGAGAATGCTGGAGAGCAGGTTGCTTCTCTGACAGGAGAGAAAACTGGTGCCATCTTCGGTTTTTGTACCTGGAACCATCTTTGAGCTATGAGGCTGTGGCATTTTCTTGGGCTTGGGCTGTTATTACAAAATACCACAGACTTAGTGGTTTATAAACAATAAACATTTATTTCTCAAAGTTCTGAAGGCTGGATATTCAAGATTCAGAAACTTCTTATTGTTCCCTCACAAAGTGGAAGGGGCAGGGGCTCTTCATGTTCTCTTTTATAACAGCAGTGATACCACTCTTGAGGGCTCCACCAATCATGACCTAATCTTCTCCCAAATGCTGCACTTTCTAATGCCATTGCATTAGGATTCCAACATGTGCATTTTGGAGGACACAAACCTTCCAGATCATGTCAGGCATATTATGGAATAATTCCCAAATATTGTTGACATAGCCATTCATGGAGCTACCTACTTGATCTTTGGTATTTGGATGAATAGGATTCCCAGATGGCAACAACATATTTTATCATGGAATCATGGGATAGAGCCTCACCTGAGGCTCTGTCCTGAGTGTGGAGCCTACTTGAGATTCTCTCTTCTCTCTCTGCTCCTCCCACTTGCCTGTGTGCATATGCACTCTCTCTCTCAAAAAAAAAAAAATTGTATTTTCAAATTTCGTAACTGAAGTCTGGGGGGAAATGGAGTATGTAATGAGCAGGAGAGATGTAAGTGGGAGAAGTCAAAATGCTGTATATTATGAAAACAAAAAACAAAGAAAAAAACCTGTATATTTTATTACCTTTAATGACACATTTTTTCTGCTTTTATAACAAGGGTTCCCTCATTTTTCCCCTCAGGTCCTACAAATTATGCAGCCAGCCCTAAGTACAGTGGTAATATGAAACTAGCCCACTCCAAAATAAATGAAATAGATACTAGAATTATGTGTTAAAACTAATATCAATAGTTAGGAGTCAAAAGTAAAAATACCATGCCATCATGAAATAGTAAATATTTTTCATTTAACAAAAACAAGTGTGTTCACTGGATTGAGCTATAGAATATGAATATATCTATGATGTTTTATTAAGGAAAACCTGGTTATTTGATGTAGAACACTAACATTTGGACCTGTTTGGAGGCAAACAACACTTGTGCAATGCTCAGAGGTGGAAAAAATGGGATAGATGAACATAGCTCCAAACAAAGGCCGTGATCAAAATGTTTTGGAATTTGAAATTTGGAGACTCCCAGGAAAGCCTGAGTGGCTCAGTCAGTTAAGCATCTGACTTCGGCTCAAGTCATGATCTCATGGTTCATGAGTTCAAGCCCCATGTCAGGCTCTGTGCTGATAGCTCAGCGCCTGGAGCCTGCTTCAGATTCTGTGTCTCCCTCTCTCTTTCTGCTCCTCCTCCACTCATGCTCTGTCTCCCTTTCTCTCAAAAATAAATAAAAACATTTTTAAAAGAATTAAAAAAAATTTTGGAGACTCCCAGCTTGTCTTTCTAGCCACTGGCTAAAGCAGGAAGGTCAGGCAAGTGTGCCTGGAAGATGGCAATCGGCTCAAAGAATTAAAAAAAGTAGCAGCTGAGGTACCCAGCAGGAAAGGCAAAATGGAGCAGATGGGCATGGACAGAAGTAGGAAGGTGCGGTGGGAAATGGGCAGCGAGGATGCTGGCTGGCCCAGATCCAGCACCTGTGGGAGTAACAAGCTGGATAGCATATCCCAAACAGGACAGATAGTATTCCGTTTTACAAATAGGTTCAAGAAGAAGAGAATAAGAGCAGAAGAGACTGTGGGGGAAAGAAAAGACCAAATATATTCATAAAGAGACAAAAAATGTACAAAGAAATAAATCTAAACTCCACAAAATTGGAGTAGAATACAGACACCTTTTATTGCTCAAATGAATCATTCGATCTACAATATATCTGTTAGAAGAAGTTTAGTCTTACCTTCTTGAGGCATTTCCCTTTACCCCACACACTTATCCTCAATAAGCCCAGGGCATGCTCATTCTGAGGGACTCAGAACTATTTCTAACCATGGAGAGCTGGGCCCACAGAGTGATGCTGTACGCAACCCCATTGTTTATTCCTGTCATGCAGTGTTAGGCTGCAGACTAACACTGGTTTGGCGTAGCTCGAAAGTCTTATCCATCATCTCAGAGAAGCTCTTGCTGGTTCAGGGCTGTGCACAAGGTCACAATGGTGCCCTACACTGGGAGCCAATGTGGCTTCTCTTTTTCATTCATTTTCTCTTGATCAACTTTTATTCTCCAAAGCCAACCACTGTGGCAGTCAGGAGGCACCTTTAAATCTTGTCAGCATAAATCCTCACATAATGTTTGGGGACCAATGTGAGCAATGTGATTTCAGGGACAAAATTTTCCCACAATGATTTTACTTCAAAAGATTCTTGCTCTTTCTTGGATCCGAAGACTTAGAGGCAACTGGTATGGCCTTTTACACAGCTGAGATTCTCAATGTCATGTCCCAGAGGACAGAATTTGGGGGTTGATTTTCTTTCCTTCCAGAAGGCCTTGGATTTTCCTCCAGGGTAATCAGATTTTGCATATAGGACCTTTAGTAAGGGACAGCATTAATCAAATGATAAAAGGGTCTTTTGCACTTTTCCCATGCCCATCACGAGTAAGTCGGTCATCCCTGCTGTTTAAGAGAAAGAGATTCTCAGTTATTCTTCATAGAACAAATATCCATTTATTGTGACTTTATATTTTGCCTTTCTAAGTTGCCAGAAGCAGAAGTAACTTCTTTTATTGAAATATGTGTGTTTATGTGTGTATGTGTAATGTATCTGCCTTATCAGACACTACATTTTGCACAAATGAGATGTGTAATACATAGAGGTAACTAAGGACTAGTTTACTTGTTTGTAGTTTTTTAGAATGGCTGTTTCATTTATTCATTTGATAAAAATTTAAGGATCACTCCCTACATGCCAAAATTGAAGATGTAGATGACAAAAATAGACCCAGGCCTACAGACTCAAGTTGAGGAAATCGATAAGTAAACAGACCATTTTAATACAACATAGTAAGAGCATGTGCTAGCTAATGAGTACCGTGTCCTGTAATTATAAAAAGGTTGTATTAATTAGGCCTTCTTTGTTGTTGCAATGGTAGAAATTCCCTCAGAAGGATTATAGTCATGTGGTGCTTATTAAAAGACTTCATGTGGAAATAAGAAAAAAGAGAAATCTCACTCATGTGTCCTGGACTCCCGGGAATCCAGGAAATGCCCCCAAATCAAGCCCCACAGGAAGAATTGAAATCTTTTTTGGTAAGGCTTGGTTTCCTGAACTGAAGAAATGTCGACAGTCATTCAGGATCCAATCTACGCCATCATCAATTCCTCCATGATGTAAATTATTAAATTCTTTACCTTACATGCCACTGCTCATTCAATTTTCATTTCTCTGCTTCTAAGTTATAGCCTTTGTTTCTTTATACCTTCTCCTGGTATTTGGTAACTCTTTGTTTTGGCTTGTAACTTTTATTACCAGGTGATGGCTTCTGCCTTCTTTCTTCTACCATTTTCCTATTGCTCTTTTCATTATCTGGGCAAACCTCTCCCTTTCTCTTTTCTTGATTTCAAAACTTCCTGTGTTTACAGTCAGTTTATTCCCATTGTCCCTATTAGGCAAAAGTAGTCAGTATCCTCCTCTTATATTCTCCTGTCCAGTTTATAGACCAGCTGCCCTCTTCAACTCCAGTATCATCATCTGGCCATGAAATCAAGGTCAGGGCATAACACAACCACTAAAGTGTTCTAATATTTTTTTGCAACAAAGGGTTATGGGCAGGTTCACCTTCAAAGGGCCAATGGGCTTAAGAAGCATTTCAAGGTGAGGTTTACCTAAGACAAAGATCAATTTCAATACTTCTAATAATTTATGAACTACTTATACAACATTCAAGTTATCAATCACAAAATTCTATTGGATATATAATAATTGTACAAAAGGTGTCATGATACCCTTAAAAGGTGATACCTAAAAGCTTTGAGGCTTTTATCTTATAGGTTCCAGGCTCTTTACTTGAGGTCATGGATTTGTTTTTTTAAACTTTTTATTTAAGCAATCTCTACACCCCCATGGGGTTCAAACTCATGACCCTGAGCTAAAGGGTTGCATGGAAGAGTTGCTGGCTCTTGCAACTGAGCCAGCAAGGTGCCCCAAAGTCACAGATTCTTATATGAATTTTAGTGTTACAGTTTTTGGTTAATCAGATATTTTCTTCAACTGTCTTGTTTTATATGCATACCACACATTGATAAATATGTAAACAATTGGAAAACCTATAAGATATTCAAGCATAACTACTGTAACAAAAAGCTAAACTGATAGTCATAATTTTAGTAGTAAATTGATAAAAAATATTTTTTTTGGTTATCTTATTAGTAAAGCAAAATAACATTGTGAGTTTTTTAGATCAATTTATTTTTCATTTTCTGTTTGTATTTTCATAAAAATCTTATAATCATATATGAATTTGAGCATGTATGAATCATTTGAGACTTCTGATAACTGAATACTATCCTGCAGTTGGTATTTCCTGTCCCATTGGTAACAAGTGAAAATCAGAAAACAAACATATCATATTGAATGTAGGAAAGTAGTTCATTGGTTGAAATAGAAAAATGTGAAGGTAGAATTGAATGATCCCATGACACAAGATAATGTGGGCTTACCAAATTTAAAATAACTTCTTTGGTTAGTTGATACTATATTCACATAGTGAACAAGTGATTTTAAGAATTCTATCTATGTATGTTTCACTTCATTAGCAGAAAATGTGTAGTAATAAATTGTTTTATTCCCAATTCCAACAATAATTGGATTATAAAAACTATTTAATGTATACTTCTATATGTGCCAATACATTATTTGCAAGGGAAGAAGAAAATTCATACAATTATCAAGTGGCTCAATTTTAAAGGAGAAGCCTTTCTTTCCTTTTTTTTTTTAATGTTTTTATTTATTTTTGAGAGAGAGATAGAGACAGCATGAGCAGGGGAGGGTTAGAGAGAGAGGGAGATACAGAATCTGAAGCAGGCTCCAGGCTCTGAGCTGGCTGTCAGCACAGAGCCGACACTGGGCTTGAACTCACTAACCATGAGATCATTACCTGAGCAGAAGTCGGCTTGAGTAGAATTCAGCTTGAGCCAAAGTAAGACATTTAACCTACTGAGCCACCCAGGCATCCTGAGTGGCTCCACTTTAAACCGACACTCAAGGATAACTACCAGTAGAGACTCAGGTAAACACAAAGTCTGATAAACTTAATTAGCAAACAAAGATTTGAAGTTACTAAGTACCACATACCATGGGAACAGACATTTTCTACATTTGTGTTATTGAAATCAGAATTCAAAAACAGATTAATTATATAGCCAGACATAAGCCTGCATCTTTCTACTATTAAACGCAGGGCTGGATGATTTTTGTTTCAGCAAAACACCATCATGCATCACATTAAAATAATGTTATCAACATGGATTTTATTGTCTTTAAAATTTTTGCTTAAATTTTAAGTTGTTCTAAAGTTATAAAAGGTCTATAAGCTCAAGGTATTTATACATAGTTTTATATTTTTACATATCTGAATAGCATGTCAAAAAATAATTTAAATTGACATTGGGATTCCCCAAAATGTTTCCCTCTTTGAGAAGATCTACCTATATATTATTCAAGTTTGAGAAATACTGACTAATTCTTTAAAAGATGGAGAATTTTATTCACTTTTAATTCCAAAGCAGAGACTTACTTCTTAGAAAAGAGTAGCCCGAAGTGGGGAAGGGGGCAGAGGAATAGAACCCAGATACTCAGCAGTTTTATGAGGTGGGAGCAGTGTACATAAAAATTCAATAGGGAGACAGAGGAGGGAGGGGTACTGTTAAGGAAGGAGTGGTGCTTAGCACAAAAATGTCAGCCTGTCTGGCCTTTAGCAACATTTTCTATGGAGGAGCCAGAAAGAGAGAGAAATTTTTTCTCAACTGCAAGCAATAACTTTGGAGTTATTTCAAAAATACTTTGCTTTCAAGTATGAGAATACAAAATTATTAATGCAAAGTCAAACTCAAAAGTGAATTTTCATTTAGAACAAGAAAAAATAAATTAGAAAATTTTAATAGCTGACAAATATCACAGACAAAAAAAAAAAAGTCCAAACTTAATTCTGGCTCCATACTTTTCAAAACTTTTGTGTCCTTCATCACCTACAAACTTCTGCTGTTGGACACTGTGAAATTTTTGTCTATCACAATATAGGACTCTGTCTTGGCCTCTGTGTCATGGCAGTTAAGCTATGGGATATTTACCAACACTAACAACCAATTTTCCAATCCTCCTGACACAGCTGGGTGTCCAATAATTCAATTCAAATCTGAAACAATCTACCTGGAGCTGGCATCAGATCCCACAAGTTAAAGGGTTCAGTCCCACAAGACTGCCTCCACTTGAAATACCAATATCAAGTACTAAGTCATCCATACTTCTGATTGGCAATAAATCTGGGTTTCCCACAATTCCCTCTGTGATTTGATAGGTTCCATAATTAGCTAGAATGGCACAAAAACTTAGAAAAGCACTTTACTTATATTTACCAGTTTATTTTAAAGGACACAGCCAGGAACAGCCAAATGGAGGAGATGCATAGGACAAAATACGAGGAAGGGGAGTTGTTGGAACTTTCATACTCTCCATCACACCACCCTCCCAGCACCTCAATAGGCTTACATTCTGGAAAGTCATCAAATCAAGAGTTTTCATATTGCTTAATCTCCAACCCCCAACCTTTCCCTTCTCAGAGGTTGGTGAGTGAAGCTGAAAATTCCAACCCTCTAATCACTGAGTCTTACCAGTGACCATTCCCACCCTGAAGTTGTCTAGGGACCCCACCCCAACTTACCTCTTTAACGTCAGTTTAAGTGTGATCAAAAGGGACTCATAAATAACAGAAGACACTACTGGGATGCCTGGGTGGCTCAGTGGGTTAAGCATTCGACTCTTGGTTTTGGCTCAGGTCATGATATTACAGCTAATGGGATCAAGCCCCATGTTGGGCTCTGTGATGACAGCTGGGATTCTCTCTCTCTCTCTCTCTCTTTTTCTCTCTCTCTCTCCTCCCCCCCCC